>NC_083316.1:110939431-111544952 GCF_963455315.2 Globicephala melas | reverse complement strand
CAGGGCTGGGCTGGGCAAAGTAGGAGGCGGGGTCCCTGCTCACCAGGTTCTTTCTTTTTTTCTCTCTCGCATATACAAAACCTTACGTGTGGAAAACCGTTATCACCAGGGACTTTGCACGTATTGTGCTGGTATTGGATTCAGGTTGGGACATTTGGCCTTACTTTCTGTCTGCCCTTCCACCAGCCAGTCAGCAGGAATTTCCTCAACACCTGCCTGCTGGGGACTAGCATGGAATGATGAAAAAGGGGCAGAGATCTACCCAAGGCACCATGGAAGGCAAAAGGGAAAGGCCCCCAAACCTCATCGAGGTTTCTAGAAAAGGGGCACCAGAGCTGAATCTTGAAGGTGTATAAACTGGTTGGTGGAGAAGGGGTGAGAGAACAGTGCGAGCAGACAGCACGGCGATGACAGAGGCACGGCAGAAAAGGGCACGCTGTGATTTGGGGCCGGTAGAGCCCAGAGCCTGAAGAGGTGCTGCGTGGAGAGCATCTTAGATGGAAATGTCAGTGGAGGGAAAGATGAGAACATGAGGCCTGAACTGAGAAGGAGGCAGAAGAGCAGGGCTGATGCCTCTCATCTTTCAACCTGCTTCTCACCTGTCATGATAAGTAGGCTACTTCTAACACTGATTCCGAAACCAACATTTTATGACGTATGACCATGTTTTCCAGCCCAAGGCAGGAGCCGGGGATCCACCAGGGGAGTCTGCTCATGGGGCCATCAGATCAGGATACACTATTTGAAGCTGAGAACATCTGGACAGACATGTATCCCCAAAATGCCACACTGAGCATGTGCACCAGAATGTGTGGCGCTGACAACGGGGAAGACACATGTTTGAGGTCAAAATAAAACACGAGCTGGAGCTGTTGACACAGCTACACAACCTACAAGACATCGGGCTGAGGGAGTGGGGCTCCCTGAGGGTACTGCTGGGAATGGGGAGCTGAGACCACATTTGTCCCTCTCTGACCCCCCTCTCCATGCACCTCTTACCTGGGACTGGCTTTGCCTGCACAGTGTGGGGATCTGGTGGTTCCATCCGTCGAGCAGGAGAAGCGTAATAGAAGTAGATGAGGGGAGTACCCTGCCTTCTAATACCCTAGAAAAGTCCTGAACTTGAAAAGTCAGGTGGGCAGGGTGTCCTAACTCATCACACAGCCCAAGGGCTGCCCATCAACACTGGACTGGACTTGACCTCTGTGGCTCCCGGGCTCAGAACCACCTGTGAATAGAAACATCGTTTCAGAGTGACAATTACAGTTGAATTTAAGGAAGACATTTTTTAATTTAATACAGATGGCTTAGCAGTGGGTTGCTTATAAAGTGACAGGCTCTCTGTCACTAGAATTCAGAGGCTGTCCTAGAGAAGGTGGTGGAGAAGACGTGCTTTCACGCCCCCCACCCCGCTAAACACTGAGGTCCTATCACCCAGATGCGGCTCCTCAGATGAGGGCCAGGTAGGACCCAGGACTTACGGTGCAGGTTGGTACTGGTCCCATACACTTTCTTGACCAGAAGGATGTGCTCCTGGAGGGCAGAGGGGTCCCTAAGATTTAAGCATCCCCTCTGGTTCCTGACGTCCCTACAGGGCACACTGCTCCCTTTGCCGTGGACCCATTTAGGAGTCTTACGTTGGACGAGGCAGCTATCAGGCCCGTCCACGGCAGCTCCTTCCCAAGCCTCCTAGGCTTCCTTCTGTAAGCTGATGAGCGTGAATATTACAGCTGGCGTGTGGGAAACAAAGTTTTGTATACCAAGCACCTGTCGCCAGAACCAGGCAATCACCCAGCGTCCCAAGATAGCAGTTCAGAATATCCACAGGTGATGGTTTATTTTGCTGAGTCACTTTTCTTACTTGGCTTCTGCAAACCCTGGTGCTCTTCTGAGTTTCGTGTTGCTCCCAACATTCAGTCCCCAGCAATGGAACGTTCCTTCTTTGCAAAAGAGGGTGAGGGTGCCGGACAGGAGGAATTCGGCTACCTCGGGCCTCCTCGGTTACAAGGTTTCAGGACGGCCACCGAGGAACCGGGAATGCTGGGAAGGTGGGTGTTTCTCAGGCATAGGCAGCTGACTGGCACAGGCATCACGTGAGTGGCTTCCCTGATGAACACCAGGTGCTTACAACCCGCCCTTAGCCGGCCCCGCCCAGGCCGCACGTGGCCAGTCCCTGCCCTGCCCCCAGACCACAGGTGTCCTGCTTGGGCGTAGGAAGACCCGTGAGAGCTTGTAAACAGCGGGGCTTCGCCCCTAGGATTCCGGGACTCAGTAAACAAATCCCTCTGGCCTCCTGGCCTCTGGTCAGTCTGCCAGCGTTAGAGCGCCCTCTGCCTAAACCGCTGTTCCCCCTCCCCTCACCCAGTCAGTGGTTCCTCATTCTGTTCCCTTCACATCCATGCCCACTTTGTGACTCTCAGCCACCCGGCATGGTGGGCCCAGTAGGAACTCTCATTCTCATTTGACAGGTGAGGAAACTGAGGCCCAGAAAGGGCCAAAACACAGTCCCTAATTCTCCATTACCATAAGGCCCACAGGAATCCATTTCTAGTTACTTTCTCCTTTGTGGTGTGTTCATGGATGAATTCTCTGGACCTGAACGGCCACAGTTGGCTAATGTTAACTGAGGATGGAGGGAGAATAAGGGGGAATTGCCCACTGAACCCAAACCCCTAGACCTGGACAAGCCCACCCTACAATTGCTGTCACCCAAATCACAGAGCCCCCCCCCCCCAGCCCTGCCAGCGAGGCCTCGGCCCCATACCCAAGCCTGGAGGATGGACACCTCACCTTCCTTCCAGTGCCTGCAGGCCCTGCTCAGTGCTTAACCCTGTCACCGTCCCAACCGGACCTTGTGTCTCACCTCGTGATCACATCTACGGCTAATGCTATGCTCCTACCGACCCCTCACCTGGTGACAGATGAATCGGGGCCCATGATGGCATTCTGACTGTGTGAAAGCCTGCAGCGTCTTCCTGCTCTTGCTCTGTTCAAGTTCAGTCTGGAGGCTCATGTAGCCCCTCTGCCAGCCAGCCCCACCTCACCTAGCTGGCCTTAAGGTAAAATGAAGGGCCCCGGCAGACTCTGACCTGATCCTCACTGACCACATCCTCTGACCATGGACCCTCCTCCCAGGACCTAGAGAAAGCAGTATCCCCAACCTCTTCTCCCATTTTACAGATGGGAAAACTGAGGTACATCAAGTCAACGGCAGAGAGAAGAGTAGAACCCTGGTTTCCTCAGCCTGGGTCAGACATATTTTCCTACAGTGCTGTGCAAAAAACTGTGAGGGTTGGGTAAAAAGAAGACTTTAGTTTGAGTTGGGGGGCCCAGGGGAGTCATGGGTGCTCTAGGAAAGGCAGAGAGGCCCAATGTGAACTCTTTTCGTTTTTAATTTTTAAAATTAAACTTTTTTTAATTAACAAATTTTTTTTGGCCGCACTGCACAGCTTGCGAGATCATAGTTCCCCAACCCGGGATCGTAGCCGGGCCCCCCGGCAGTGAGAGCACAAAGACCTAACCACTAGACCGCCAGGGAATCCCCTCTTTTTTCTTTTTAATGTTTTAGAATGGCTTCTTTTTCCTTAACATTGTGTTTGTTGTTGCAGCAAAGCAGTCATACATTATTAAATGTAGCAGGGTTACTTTCTTTTTTTCCTATATAGTATTCTTTTTTTAAAAAAATTGTGGCAAAAAAACCACATATCATCCGGCATCAGGGCTGGGCAGCAGATGGCGTCCCAGATCTTACCCTGCAGGAGTTTCACAAGAACAAGGCAAGTTCAGGGTGGGCACGAGAGTCCCTCCCCGCTGCCGCGCAGTCTGTGTGTCATTGCACATGGTTTTGGGACTATCGGATTAAAGTTTGTCTCCCACACTGGCCTGGTCTCTGCAGAGGGGCATGTGGTCATCCCAGAGCCCTCAGGGCCCAGCAGCTGATGCCCCGTGAGTGCTGAATCCATGTGTGCATGAACGAAACGGCGGGAGTGGACACCTGGCCTCCCCTCGGATTCCTGTGCCATTGGCTCATTAGTAATTATTTTATATTGATTACAGGTTCAAGTGATCATAGTTTGGATATAATGCATTAAATAAAATACGTTATGAAAATTCATTTTACCTGTTTCTTTTTACTTGTTAAAAATGTGGCTGCTAGAATTACATATGTGGCTCACACTTCATTTCTACTGCACATTGCTGCTTTGGACCCACAGGAACCTTGACCTCTCCTGCCCCACAGCTTTGCAGCTGCAGGCCTGGCCACGGAGCCCCTGCATCATTCTTCTGGAGCACTGTGGTCAGGTGGGCCTGGATTTGGGAGGAGGGAGAGGCTGGGGTGCCGAGCCCAGGGCAGCTGGCCCAGAGAGCTGACAGCCCCAAACCACAGCTAGGGGGGCTGGCCGAGCAGGAGCCCCCTCAACCCTGGGGCTGATCCACCAGCACCTCATGCTGACTGCGGTTGAGGATGCTGAGGGAGCCCTTCTCACTCTCAGCTGAGTGCCCTGAAAGAACCCACACAGCTCTGTCAGACAGGGTTCCCAGGTCCCAGCAGCAGGGATATGGCCCCTCAGTGAGGGACACCTCCCTCCACAGGCATTCAAAGCACATACACTCACCCCAGGTTTCTTTCCATCACTTTTCTGCATCGGGGGGAATCACAGAACTTTGGATCTGGAGGTGCCCTCGGGGACTTACCTTCTACTGCATCAGTGAGGAAATGGGGCAGTTCTCTGTGGTTAACAACTAAGCCAGCGGCCCCAGAAGCTAGATTCCTTGAGTCTCAATTCAAGCCCCTTTCCACACAGCCTCCCCTTGGGCTCTCAGAGGAGGTTCAAAACCCCTCTGCACGTAGCTTAATCCATCTTTGCGCTTGCCGAGCCCTCTGCCCAGAGCGCTTGTGGTCCCTTCCTCCCAGCCAGCTCCCCTTGGGCGAGCAACTAGTTATTCTTCAAGTCTACGACGCCTGGGAGTCTGGAAGCTCTGGGAGGGCAGGGTCCTGGTGCCATCCAGTGTGCGACCCAGCACACTGGCAGAATGAGACGTATGCTCAGTAGACTAACTGTCAAGTGAATGAATGAATGCATGCATGACGAACGGCGTTGCTTCCTCAGAGTAACCTGAATGCACCCCTGTCCAATCAGCCCAGGCCTCCGTAGTACCTCCCAGTTCCCTCATTGTGTCCCTGCTGGTCTGTGAGCTCCCCCAGGGCAGAGATAGATGGTGGCTACATTCCCCGTACTTTACAGAGCCTGGTCCGGAGTAAGTACTCAGGAAATAATGAGTGAAAAACAAGCCTGGGCAAAAGCCTTTCCTGATCTAGGGACAGAGGCCTGAGTTTCCTCCCAAACCTTTCCACTGCCCCAGGTAGGTGGCTCAAGGGGTCCCGACTTGAACCCTGAACTTCACCTCTTAGCAGGGGTGTGGCTTTGCGAAGCTCCATCATCCACTCTGAACTCCAGGGGATGAAAGCAGTGAGGAGAAAATGAAATATGCCCAGCCCCGGTGCCTACTGAGCACTTGCTACGTCCCTTCGGACAGCCGGGGAACACTCGCTGTTTCAGTGAACCTCTACCCCCCGCCCCCGGTGCAACAGAGCCTCACACCAGCCAGCACAGAAAACATCGCTTTATTAACTGCGTTTGCCAACACATGAGGAGTGCAGAGGGGTCGTGAAGACACGGGCCCTAGTGGGGGCTGGGCTCTGGAAGACCCCCAGGAGTGAGCAGGACAGGATGGGACTGGGAGCTATGCGGCAGCGGCAACACAGAATCATGCAGGGCACGCGGGCACCGGCCACCCCCAGGCGGCCATACATTCTATTGCTCGTGAAGGGTAGCGAACATGGACAATGTACAAAAAGGAGAAATAGGTTTTTGCGTTAATGAAAAATACATTTTTTCTCTACAAAGGAATCTTTTCTAATACAAGAAAATAAATATTGCAACATAAGCCAAAAATAATTTAAAATTGCTCTTTTCAATATATTTTCAGTATTTCTCTTGTATATTAACAAATGGCACATCACTTTCATTGAAACAAAGACAGAAGGTGTCTCCTCCTGTGACATTCATATCATCCCCCCACCCCGAGCCGATGTGGAGCACAGAGTGTTGTGCAGCTGAGGGACAAAGTAGCAGGAAGTGCCTTAAAGAACAACCAAGGTCCCAGACTCCAGCCTGGCTCTTTGGCCAATGTGGCCAGCTGGGCCAGGGGCATGGGAAGGGGTCTCCCCAAGGGCCTTGCTACAGGCACCCAGGCCATTCTACAGAGCTTCGGGCATGGGCAGAGGTTGGCCACGTCTGGCAGTAAGCAAGGAAACGCCAGATCCAGCTGCTGCCAATGTCTGTTAGAACCGAGCAGGTGATTCTCTAGGAATTGTCCCCCAAGTCCCATCGTGTGCCCATACACGACACACACAGATACGCCTGCACTCGGACACACACAAGGTGTGCTTTGGAACAGGCTCACACATCCACAGTCCAACACCCATGTTTGGAAACCTGGGTGGCTTCTCCAAGGAACCTGAGACCTTCACACTGCAAATGCTCACACACTGTCACCGAGTCAGAGCTCATTTAATAAAATAAACCCTTCTACCTTTCTTCTCCTTATTTGTTCTAAAATACATTTATGATCCATAAAAATACTTTCCTTGCACATTATCCTTTCTCACTGTGATGAGGGGGAAGGAGGTGGGCAGTGGGGCTTGGGAGGGTGGTGATGACAGCCCGGATGAGCTCCAGAGCAGCTTCTCCCTCCCTGAGGAGGGCCAGTGAGTGTGGACACATACGGTCAAGCGAAAGGTCTGCCTCAGCCTCTGGACTGGAAAAGGCCTCCTACCTTCTTCCCAGCTTCCCATCTTAAACTCCGAGGCGGCAAAGCCGTCGGCAGGCTGGAAAAAGAGCAAAGGGGCTGTGGCTAATAGCAGAAAGGCCAGCAGTGGGAGCTGGTTATCCTTGTCCTCTTTGCAGCCCGGTGGACATCCTAGGGGTGGACAGCTGCCTGACAAGGACAGCTCTAGGGCGTGGCCTGGGAGACCCTGGCCACCCAGCCTTACAGACACTTGGACTCCGTGCAGGATGTGGGCCCCAGGGATAGTTCAATCCAAAGCAAGAGCCAATCGGGAAAAGGGTCGGAATCCAGAGGCCGACTTGAATAGAGGCTCTGAAGAGTGCTGGCTGCCCGGCCTGGCCCACCCAGTCCAGACCCTGGCCAGACCCACTACCTTCCCACCCTGCTTCTCTCCCTACCCTCACCCCCAGGGAGCCCAGACTCTGCCTCAGGATGGATGAAGGGTAAACAGGCAAGTACTGAGTCTACCGGACCCGAGCCATTCCTGGCACTCCCATCCCCCGGCAGAGTTTGGTTGTTCTTTAAAGCTCGTCCCTTTTGCTTCCTGTGAGGTCAGACTGAGCAATCCAGCACAGACAAGGTTGTGGCCCGAGGTGACCCGAAGCACGGGGAAGGAAGGTCTATTCAAAGGCAGTAAACAGAGAATGGGGTTGGGATGCTGATGCTGACACTGCACTGGCCACTACTGCCAAGGCGGGCGGGCAGGCAGACTAAACTCTACATGGTAGCTCATGCCATCCCAACGCCCAGAGTCCTCGAAGCCCACTCCGAGTCTGCTCCGACTGGACAAATCTGTCCGACCCTTTAAACTTAGTCGTTGTCTTTGTTTCCTGTTTTGATAAAATTCACATGAAACTTGAGTGTCGATGATCATGCCACTGTCGTACCTTGAAAATTTGGAGTCGGGGATGGGTGCTCGAGTCGCTTCCCCATCCCGCCGATTTGCGCTTCGTGTGTCACGTGGGGGCAACCCCATGGGAACACTTTTGCCACGCTGGTTTCGCCATCAGTCTCCTCCCACAGTGAGTCTCAGAGTTCAGGAGAGCTCACAGCGGGCCCAGCCTGGGGATCTGAAATCCAACACCAGCAGCAGAACAGCATCCTCGTCCAAGAGCTTGCGCTCGCCTCCCGGACGTGTGCGATGAACATGTTTCTATACTTGGTTGCTAAAGAGCTCCGTTTAAAAAATAGTCCAAGTGACAAGTTGTCAGGTCCAGGCTGTGCTGTATTATGGTCAAAATATTCTTTGGCATCCACAGAATGATTCACTGGACTTTTGCAAGGTTCTTGTTGGAGAAGTTCTGGCTTTACCAGTGGCAGAAGTGATCCAGGAGTAATTCATAAAAGAAAGAAAAACACGTTTTCACTGAATTCCTTGTTTTGTTTGTTCCCTGAGCTGTCACCCTGGGGCCACTCCACTGAAACTCTTCAGAGCTACTACCTGGGACCTAGAGGGTGGGGTGGGAAAGGCAGGACGGTGATGGTGGGGAGGGAGGGAATGGCTGGGAAAGGGGGTTAAGGCTCGGAGGGAGAGAGGAACCAGGGAGATCCAGCAACACTTAAAACAGCCCCAGCAGGCCGTCACTGACGCGTCCTGGGCCCCGGGATCCCACTGCTTGTTGGAAAGAGGAGTTTCCAAAAGGAAACTGAGGAAGAAGCTCATGTCTTAGCAGGACTGGGAAACTTGAAAAGGCAAGTGGTCTGGTCTGGTCAGCTATCTGGGAGTGATCAGACCTCGGCCGAGACTGGCCCCGAAGGAAGGAAGGAAGTTGGAGTCCCAGAGCAATTCTCTGCAGTGGGCGAGTCTGAGCCCCACGCCCCTCATCTGGGCACTGGCCCTCCCTTGCAGCCCTCCGCCGGCACTGGCGGCTGGCTGGCTGGGAGTCCCCTGAGAAAACGGCACAGCTCAGGAAGGATTCTGGGAAGCCCTTCCCAGAGCCGCCGGGCTGGGCGCTGGCAGGGGCAGAGCAGCAAGGGAGTGGAGGGTCACGGGGTGGGCGGGCAGGCTCTGATGATGTGGGTTGATCAGGAACGGCTGTGGTTCCCTTGGAACCAGCAGGCCCTCTTCGCCCCCTCAGTGCTTTCTCATATAAGCTCGTTGTGCTTGTGACAGTGAGTAGACTCTGGCTGGGTATCACTTATTATACTTCCTTGGGGATCAGTGGAGTGCAGCAGGACCCCCCAGATGGACCCCAGTGGGATTTGGGGGCAAGGCAGGACAGGCCCTGGGCTGGCCCATCTGCCATAATAATGCCCAAATGACACTCTGTGTCACCCAGTGGCAGCAGGCTGGAGTCCTGAGCTCTTCTTCACCTTGCCTACGTGTAGCCAGGAGCCCAGAAATACCGCATGAGCCGGGCGGGGATGCTGCCGCGGCAGGGATGGTGCCCAGGACCTGGTGTGGTCCTTGTGGCCAGAGCCATGTAAGGAATCCTAACGTCCTAGGCCAGCACAGAGGAAAGACAATAGTGTGGAATTCGAAACTCTCTTTATATTAAAAATAAAACCACAACAGAGTGGCAGCCTCGAGGGTCTGAGACACTCAGCAGAGATTGGAAATGGCAGTTGTGACTGGGCTGAGGCCTCGTGGGCGGACCAGAGCAGGGCCCAGGACAGGGGTAGGGGGTGACTTAGGAGGCCAGTACCCCCATGCGGACCACCTCCTCAGCCCCTGCTTCCCGGGGACCCCGCTGCACCCCGCTGTCCTCGGCCTCCACATCTGAGTCGCTCATCTCCCCGTCAGAGAAGTAGCCATCAGTCTCAGTGTCAAAGTGTAGGCTGACCTTTGGCCTCTCGGCCACAGCAGAAGGCGGTCCTGTCCCGGCATCAGGCCTGGCACTTGGCGACCTCCGGGTTCCCCTGCTCTCGCGGGGCGGCCGAGGCCGGCCTGAGGGCTTGGGACTCGCTGCAGGGCCAGGCACTTGGACATTCGGGTCGGCAGCCATTGGGGCCGCCTCGTCCGGGGTCTCGGGGGCCAGCGGTGGGGGGCTCTCGGGAGCTGCTGGGACGGGACAGTCCTCGGCCGTAGGACTGGATGGCAGGTGAGAAGGCGTTCGCCGTGGTGGCTTCCTGGCAGGTGGCCCCTGACCCCCCTTGCCGCTGCCAGCATCCTGGCCCCAGGGCTTCTTGGGGGTTTTGTCTGGAGTCGTCCGTGAACCGGGCCCATCCTGTGGTGGCTTCTTCTTGGCAGGCAGGCGGGTGCGGCCACGGGTCTTCCTGGCAGGGTCGCCAGGTCGCAGTGAGGGGTCCCGCATGAAGCTCAGCAGCGTCTCCTCGTCCTGCAGCAGCTCCTCCGACAGCAGCCCCGGAGCAGGGTCCTCGCGGTGCCCGTTGTTTAACGACCACTCGCTCATGGCCATGTTCTCTGCCGTGATCTGCACCGACTGCGCCAGCCAGCTGTTGAAGAAGGTGCCGTCGATGGGGAACGAAGTGGACAGGCCTGGCCGAAGGGAGAAAGAAGGCAGGTGAGATGCCAGCGGGTGCGTGTCCCACTCTCCTTCAGGAAGCCCTCTCTGACCCTCCCCTGCACACCACCATACCTTCCTCCCTCTTTCCCTCTGTGCTATACCCTGTTGAGTTATCTTGTTTCGTCCATCCATCCTGCCAACACCACCAAAAAGCAGGCTCCACACCAAATACCCCTCTCCCCAGAAGGACGTCCTGCTCCTGGGACAGGCTTCACAGTTTGAGAAGCAGAGCGTAAAGTGAAAATGTGGGCTCCCTGTTCAAAAATTTTAAGAATTTCAAAGTGGCAACAGCAGAGCATGAAACCAAGCGAGGGCCCTTCGAGATTGCACAAGGTGGACGCCCAGGCCTGCCCATCACCCTGTATCCTGGGGGCATAAGGGATGGAGGAAGGGAGGAAAGCACCCTCAGGCCACCAGGGGGCACTAGATTTTCATGTGTCGCTTCTCAGAGCTTCCAAAGCAGGTAACTTGGATATGGGCGTCAGGCGTGAACCGGACAGCAAGGTATATCTGGGTAGAAGGTCCCTTTTGGATGCCAGGGCCAGCTCCAGCTATGGGCCCTCCCTCCTTTACTGAGGTCTTGGGAGGCGGCAGCTGGTGAGACTGGGCTTCCCATTAGATACCAAGTTGTTTCCTTCCTGAGACTGAGGAAAATAAAAGATGACCTGGGGCTTCTACACTAGAGGTGAGGTCGGGAAGGGGACACCACGCCTGCCCTGAGAAGTGCTCTAGAGGAAGCATGTGACATCCTAGGAGACAAAGCCCAAGGCTGAGGGTCCCTCTAGGACTGCTGTGCTTAACGGGGCAGCAGGTCTGTGACAATGAGATGGGCTGGGCCAGGGCCACTCCTATGAGTCTCTCTGGGTGGCTCCCAGAAGATTTCCTGGGGCTGAAGGGAGGCCCATTTGAGGACATTCTGGCAGAGGGGGACAGGGACAGAGAATTATGGCAGGCCCTCACCTCCCAGCATGATGCTGGGTTCCTGGAAGGCCCAGGATGGCCTAGCAGTCCCTGAGCTCTTGGGCCCAGTCTCCAGTCTACAAAAGAGGAACTCTCAGGATGCCAGACCCCAGCCTCCTTTATGGCTGGAAGGAGTGCGTGGGCAAGCAAGGGCCCGGCTACCCCTCTCGGGTGTCCCACTCTGCAGCAGGGATGCTGGTGGTCCCCATGGCCTTTCGTGGGGAGCTGCAAGTGGAGTGATGGTATGAGCCTGGCTGTGTGCACCAGGCCACTCACCAAGCTGCCCCAGGACTGAGTCGGACCCTGCCTTCACTTTCTCTTTCTTCTCGGGGCTGCCCTTCGGACCCTCGCGGCCTTTCCTTTTCGAGTCGCTCTTCTTGCCCTTTGCTCTCCTCCCAGACCGCTCTGCGTCAGGGAAAGAGAGAGCAGGAGGGAGATGGTTACCCCAAGCAGCCCAGCCGGAACTAAGACCACTGTGTGGCATCCAAGGAGTCCTCCCCATCAGCCAGTGCCTTGCCTTCTAGGTCACCTCCTCCTGGCTCTGAGCCACGTGGGACCTGGGATAACTGGGGCTCCAGTGAGTCGGGGAATAGCTAGTGTGGGAGAGAGGGGTAACTGCCCTTGAGGGGCTTGGTGAGGGGCACAGGGCCACGAGGAGGGTGGAAGACTGCTTTGTAGGACCTGGACGTCTGATCTATATGGCCTAAAGATCTCAGGACAGAGTCCTGGTGGGTGGGAAGGCTGGAGGTGAGTGGACAGGGCAGGGCCTTAAATGCCAGGCCAAGGAGCCAGACCTGAAGGTGGACAGGACACTCTGAGGAGTCAAGAGCCTTGGGTTCTACTCCTGACACAGCGGTCAGCGCCCTTGAGCAAGCCCCCTGCCTCGCTCTCCTGGTCTGCTTTGATGGGAGACTCAGGGTACACACCTGGCCCTCATATCCTTTTAGTCCATGACCACATGGGTCTGGGGAGCCGTAGAACACAATGGAGCAGGGGAGGGACATGTGGTGGTGGGGAGCTGCCAGGAATCTTCTCCCAGCTTCTCAGCCAGAGGCTGGAGGGCTTCCTGAGTAAGCGTTTAAGAGAAGGTTGAGGAATGTGGCCCCAACTCCGGGAACCTTCCCAACTCTGCTGTTAATTCCCTGGGTAACCTCAGGCCAGGCCTCAGTCTTCTCATCTATCACATGGGACCAGTGCCTAGATACTTCAGAGAGGGGCTTCTCAAGTCCCCCACTGCCCTCACCATGGTCTGAGCTCCTTCCAAGGGCACAAGACCTTGCACATCTGACCCTGGCAACCCCTCGGCCTCACTTCAGACATTTTCCTTCTGCCCTAGTTGCAGATATGCCAGTTTCCTTGCAGTTTCTCTAACAAGACAGCTATGGCCTCCAGGTCTCCAAATATGCAGTTTCCCTGCCCTGTCCTTCACCTGGTTCAGCTCACAGCTTAAATACACTGCCCCTGGGAAACCTCCTCTAGCCCTCTGGCCAGACAGGCCTCAGCAATATGCCTGTAGCCCATGTCTCACCCCACGGGTCAAGCGTCACAACACTGAGGGCATCAGCTTCAGAAGCCAACTAATCTTCTCTCCAAATGCCCTGCCCTGACCAAAAGGTGGCCTGTTGCTGCCACTCAGGTCTAGGAGCTGCGAATGTCTCCGGCTCAATGCGGGGATGCCGACCCTCCAAGCTCCGGACCATGGTTCTGGAATCCTGTGCCTGTGAGCACTGCACACCTTACCACTCTCTGCCGCCTTCCTGCAGTTGAATGTGTGGCCATAGTGAGTCCTAAGAACGCTGAGATGTTCCGGCAACACCACCACCATGAAGCCAACCCTGATACCTCTGTCCCTGCACTGGCACCAACGGCAGCCCCTTGGACACCACTTTCCTTTGTCTTTCCAGATGGTGAGCTCCACGAGGACAGGAAGCCTGTCCATTCAGTCCATGGCAGGGTACTCGCAGTGCCTGCCACAGAGCCCGGCATCCTGTCTATACTCAATCAGCGCTCGCCGAAGGAACCGACAGATGAGAGGGAGCCTGGAAAGGGCAGCCAGGAAGCTGCCATAGTCCTTGAGGTACACGGTCAGCCCTGACCTCTACATGGCTGTGACCCACCATGACCCAGCACCTGTCCTGGGCAGTGCTGGCTTCTGGGGCCAGAGTAGGTGGTGATTCCAAAGCGCAGTCGAGGCAGCTCAGCTCTTGGGCAGGGGTGGGGCAGTAGCAGGTTCTCAGTCATTGGCTCTGGTGGTGGCCGGGCAGCTCTCCTCCCTCTACTCCAGGCCCAGCCTGACCCACAGGCTGAGCTGGCAGCGGCAGCCCCTGGCTTAAAAATCTCTCCATCCAGCTACTTCTGCTGCATACAATTCAACATTAGAGTACCATTTTCTGGGCTAAGCACTGCCTTCCTTAACATGTGAACAGTCCAGGAAGGGCCCTGTTGTCCAGCAATATCCACAACTAGTAAGTAAGACCACTGTCAGAGCTTCTTTGACCTTTGACTTCCAGATCTGTTAAATGCATGTGATGGCAAAAGCGTAAGAGCTGCCTTCTTCAGAATCGAAACGCAGGCACACAGGGGTTCAGGGAAGCTCGCCAGCTTGGGCCCTTCCTGCCCCAGCACCAGCACAGAGGCGCTGGGACTTCTGGTTTGTACCTGTTCACGTGCAATTTCCTCCTGAACCACTATGGCCCAGCACTGCCTGAGCGCCCTGTGAACCAGAAAGCTCCCCGAGGGCAGATCCGATGCCCACATTGCATCTTTGGCTCCTTGCCTGCCAACACACACCTAGGACCCCGGCAGGGCCCCACCTGGGCCTACTAACTGGATACAGAGGGTAGGGGTGGGGGCCCGTGGCCCCTGACCCTGTACACATGCCGCATCAGGCCCCGAAGACGCACATCCTCACTGGGACCCAGCCCCTTGAGGGTGTGCACAGGAGGGGTGGCGGCGGCCGGCAGGGGGGACGCCTACCTCGACACAGATCCTGTTCAATAAGTTTCATCTGCAGGTGGAATATCTGCTCCTGGAGTTTGCAGATGGCGTGTTTCGTTCTCTCGCGCCTTGTCACCATGTAGCACAGATTTCTAACCTGAGGAAACACAAGAGAGGTTTTCCACCTTACTCACAAGCAACCACCCGGACCTCCTAGCTCTGAGGGGCCACCACTGCCTAACCTGCCCAGGACATCTGGGAATCAATACCCAGGCACTGAATGCATCCTCAGCCCTGAGCTGCAACACTCTGATCCAAACCACGGGGCCAAGGCTGTGTTTCGGATCACAGCCAGCAGGGAGAGCATCTGCGGAGCTCAGGCGGGCGACTGCCTTCCTCTTCTCGGCCTAAACTTCCGGGCTGAGTCATGCCAGTGCCCAAGGCCCTTCCAACGTGGCTGCCCTGTCCTGTATACACAGTGCCCCAAGCCTTGTGGGGACCTCGAGAGGTCACCAAGTTCACCCCTTGGCTCCTGTCCAAGGCTTCTTTCCATTGAAGAAACTTTAGCCACAAGCACCCGGGCAAAAACCACCTACCCTGAGACACGAATGACCGGCACATGAGCAGAGAGCGCTCCAGCGGAAGAGCTCTGAGCGGACGGGCTGTGCCTGATGCACAGGGGTCCAGCCCGCAGCTGACCCGGGTCCACTTGCTGCACTGGCCCTGAGCCAGGCCCACAGCTGCTCTGGTCAAGGGCCCAAGTGCACTCGGCCATAGTCGGTCGGCTAGAGACAGAACTCCTCGTGGGGAAGGGCAGGGCCTCCCTGACTCCCTCAGGCCAGCTAGGAAGAGCCCCTTAGGGCCTGGGAGACCAGCTTGCTTAGCCCATGGGACAGGGCCCACCCTGTAACTGGTCTGGAAGCACCTGAAGGATGCGCCGCATTGCTCCCTGGCCACCTGGCACCTCCCTAGGCCCAGCGCGCCATCCCTCACCGGCTGCTCTCAGGGTACGTCACACTCTGGGACCAAGACCAGGCCTCCTCCCCGTCAGGACACTGCCTTGCTCTAGCACTTCCTCAGCTTGGGTCACAGTCTCCAGCAGCAACAGGGACAGCTGGCCAGAAAGCGCGGAACTGGAATCCCGGGTCCCACCAGATTCTACCTCCAGCTGGGTTCCGTCTTCAAGGCTGAGTTCAGTCTTCATATCCTTAAACTGCCTGGGCATGACTTGAGAGTTCCAGAGCCCCTGCCTGTTGTCATGACCATCACTTCTACTGCCCTGGGGTAGCCGTTATCAGACCTCTCTGCTGGCGTGGGCCTCCTCCTCTCCTTCCTGAGCCTAGTCGTGAAGGAGACCCTGGAACACCTGAACCAGGCTAGCAGGCCTCTGGAGAACAGGTTCTGCACGGACTCTCAGCAGTACTCCGTACCCCAGCCTAGACTGTTAACACCAGGCTCTCCTGTGGCCAGCACCTCCCCAAGGGGCAGCCACCTGGCCCGGCCTGCCCTTGCTTCAGCTCACTGGCACCGTCTGACTTCCTTGCAGATCCTGGACTCCTCCCACATGTCCCTAAGCACAGGCTTGTGTTGGGCCCTGGGCTCAGCTACGAGCAGGGCCACCAGGGCCCCTTTCTTCTGAGAGCTTGCTGCCTAGCAGAGCAGAGAGATGCTGACCAAGTACTGACCCAGGCAGCCCTGACCCAGACTTGGGGGTGGTGAGAAGGTTCCCTGGAGGAAGGGGCAGATAGGCCAGGTGGGAGGTGATCACAGAGGGGCACAGGCTGAAGACAAGAACCCAGAGTAAGGCCAGGTAGGGGAGAGGAGAGCAAGGCCTTGTGGCTAGAGTGTCAGGCTCTGAGGCCTGACTGAGCCAGGTCAGGGGGAACTGTGGAGGGATGTGGGTGGTGGTGGGGACCAGGGAGCAGGGATGTGTAAGTGCTGAGACCCAGGAGTCATCCTTAAGGACGAGCCCCTCCTCATCTGCTCCACAGCTGATCCATCAGTATGTCCCATCAGTCCTTCCTGGTGAACTTTTTTTTCTGGCCGCTCTGCACAGCTTGTGGGATCTTAGTTCCCCGACCAGGGATTGAAGCCGGGCCCATGCAGTGAAAGCGTGGAGTCCTAACCGCTGGACTGGAATACCACAGGGAATTCCTGTTCCCGGTGAACCTGACTCCCTCCCATCCCAACAGCTCCCTCCACCTCCTGGACACCCCCATCATCTTCACCTGGACAGCCAGCTGTTTTGACCTCTCTGCTATCCTGGAGCAATATTCTTGAAATACAAATGTAAATCTTAAAATGTAAATCCTCCTCCCCTTGAAACCTCCAATAGATTCTGCACTGGGTTGAATAGTGCCCTTTCCCAAAATTTATGTCCACCTGGAACCTTGGATGTAATTAGTTAAGATTACACTGGATATGAGTGAGCCCTACATGCAATGACTAATGTCCTTATAAAAGACCATGTGAAGACATACTGAGAGAATGCCATGTGATGACAGAGACTGGAGTCATGGGTCTACAAGTCACAGAACACCAAGGGTTGCCAGCAACCACCGGAAGCTAGGAGAGGGGTATGGAGAGTTTCAGCCTCAGAGCCTCTAGGAGGAATCAACCCTGCCAACACCTTGATCTAGAATTTCTGGCCTCTAGAACTGTGAGAAAACAAATTTATGTTGTTTAAAGCCACGGAGTTTGTAGTACTTTGTCGCAGTAGCCCTAGGAAACAGATATAGTTTTCTTCCTGTCACACTTAAAAAACCCAGAGCCACAGCTCAGATCCTTGCCCAATCTGACCTCCCACTGTCATCCTCACAGTCTATGTCCCACAGTTCTCCAAGCTCCAGCCGCACTGCCCTCCAGTCCCTTTCTTTCTGTGTCCAGCCCACTTCTGCCTTGGGGCCTTGATATATATCCAACTCTTGGCCCCAAATGCTCTTCAACCCTCTCTTCCCAAGGCTAGACCTCATCCTTCAGGTCTGGGCTCAAATATCACCTCCAGAGGGCATTCCTGTCCACCACATCTAAACAGCCCAACCTTGTTCTCCTCATATCCTGGTCTCTTTCCTCCTGGCAGTCACGTGGCCAAGTACGCATGGGGACAGTAGGGATGAAGAGAGGTGGATGGGTTCGTGGCTACTTTGGAAGCCTAAGAACAAGCCATTCAATATTTCCAGCCTAAAAACAGATCAGCCAAGGTCTACTTCCTATTAAAATACAGATGTAGGGCTTCCCTGGTGGCGCAGTGGTTGAGAGTCCGCCTGCCGATGCAGGGGACACGGGTTCGTGCCCCGGTCCGGGAATATCCCACATGCCGCGGAGCGGCTAGGCCCGTGAGCCATGGCCGCTGAGCCTGCGCGTCCAGAGCCTGTGCTCTGCAACAGGAGAGGCCGCAACGGTGAGAGGCCCGCGTACCGCAAAACAAACAAACAAACAAACAAAAACAGATGTAGTTTCTTTCTTTCTTTTTTTTTTAATCTTTTCGAAACACTAGAGCAAGGTTTCTTAAGGCAGGCCAAATGAATTACTGGCCAAGATTACCCCCAAATCCCTGGGGGTGGCTGGTTAAAAATACAGATTCCCAGGCCTGGGGGACTATCAAACTCTCTGGAGGCGGGGGCCCTCAAATATACATTTTACATAGCACCATGGAACCTAAGAACTGCTGTCCTAGGCCAACGGCCTCCAAAGTGAGCTGCATGGGCGATTGATTTTGACAGCTCATCACAGCATAGGAAGAAAATATTAGAACTTCTAGTGTTTGGGGGTTTTTTTGGTGCTATTAGAAATTCTGATTAGGTTTGCTTTTATAATATACCATGGAAGATATAAATGAGATACTAAAAATACAATACATTGGAGGTAAATGCTCAATTTTCTTTCCATGATAAGGGTACATACATTACACAATCACTCATGTCTGGAGATTCCTGCTACGGAAGATTCTGTGAGAATCCCAATGGTGCCAACATTCTTTGGTTGGTACTTTGGTCACACTGTGACCCCTTATTCCCACTTCACCCTGGAATCTTCAATTACTTCTCTAATTTTTCCCAAGATTCTTGGTAATATAGCTACATGTTACTGAATGTTGTAAAATTCCTCTTCCATGATGGCTTTTGGGGAAAACTATAGATACCACCTTAGAAGCCCACCCAGGCTATCAGACTTCTTACATTGTTCTTTTCTTATTATAAAGACAAAATGTTCTCTTTAAAAAAAAAAATTAAAGAGTACAAAAAAGAATCAAGTGGAAAAGTCCCCCTGAACTAGAGCAGGGATCAGTAATAAAAGCAGGTTTTACTTTTTGATAAAATTGTTTTGATAACAGCAAGTTTTGCAAAGAGAACCTGGATGTGGGCTGAGGAGAGGAGAGGGGCAGGGAGGACTCCCAGCCAGTTATCTTGAGCTAGAATGGACCAGTGTAGGGGGCATTCATGGAGCCTGGGGAGGTTGCTGTGGGGACAGCGCATACTGGGCATGAGATGCTGGAGCTGGGGAGGCAGGTGTGGGCTGGAGCCAGCCTCCTGATGGGGAGTAAAGCTGTGGAGCAGATGCGCAATGAGAGGTCAGACCTAGTGTGGTGAATGACCACTGGGACCAAGGAGGACTCAGAGAGGGAGCAGAACTGGGGTATCGGGGGGAGTCTGGTCAGAGCATCCACAGGAAAAGTGTTTCAAGATCAAGGGCATGCTTGACTGTGGCAACCACTGCTGAGAAGGCTGGGGGATGAGGATGGAGAAACGGGAGATGGAGGCTGTAGGTGGCCCTGGTGGAAGGTTCTGGAATATGGTGGTGGCAGGAGCCTAGGCAGAGTGAGAAGCAAGGAAGTAAGAACAGTGAGGGATGACAGAAAAGGAGAGAGAGTAACAAGGGTGAGAAACCCATGACTAGAGGGACACGGGGAGGGAGGACTTGCTTTTGAAGATGGGAGAAGGTAAAATGAATATGGACACTGGAGGAATCCTGGAGACGGAGAGCGGGTGAAGACAAGATAGATACTCCTGTGCTGCGGGTGTGGGCTGGAAAGAAATCCCTGGGGGGCGGGGAGGGGAGGACATGGGAGAAAAGGGCAGAGAACGGGTACAGAGGGCACCACCGGGCAAGGAGTTGGAGGGTTCTGGTCTGAGGAACAGGAGGTGAGGTCTGCTAAGAGACGGGGGGGCCCTGAGGGAGGGGGGCAGGGGTGCAGACAGGTGGTAATGGGGGAGCCCAGAATGCTGCTGGCTAGTGTCCCGCCAAGGCTGGCTGGCAGGCACCCTGGGGGGCTCACCTGCTCACTGCTATAGGATCGCTCCTGGTGGGCTGAGTGCCTCCTACTGGGTGAGGCTCTGCCTGGGGTGTGGCCTTTGCACAGGTGCAAGGGACTGGCAGTGAGCTAATGCCACATGGGGTGGGAGTGAAGAAAGCAGGGGACAGTGAAGGAGGAACTGAGCAGGGAGAATGGGAGACTGTGGTGAAGAAGGGGGATTGGGGATTCGGGGCTACTGACCCGAAGCAGTTGGAGGGGGCGACAGGGTTTGAGTGGGTGGAGGGGCTAATGGGTTGGAAAAAATCCTAGAGTTGGGAGCCATGGGGTTGACGAGCTGCAGGCTGGAGGCCACGGCTGCCCGGGACAAGATAGGCTTTGGTGGGAGGTCAAGGAGACACAACCCAGGCACTGAGGACAGAGTAAATGAGGTGTGACAACTGCTGAGGAAAGCAGGTGGCGAGTGTGGGGGAGGGCAGGACCTTCCTCTCCTGAAGAGAGCTATGGGGAGTTCCTACATGTCCATCCCCTGGAGCGTGTGTGTCTGAAAGCTGCCCCTGCCCTCTCGGCTCCTTTCAGGCCAGGTGAAACCTTCAATAAACTCCTGGTAACCAGATCCAGAGCCACAGGCAGTGAGGCCCCACGTAGCCCAAACTACCAGCACAGTTGCTAGGGGACACCAACCGGTGTTTGTTGGGCTGATCGCTGATCATCAGAGCTGCAATTTTTTTGTCAGCTGTGAATAACTCTGGGAGGCTGCAGTGGCCATGCCTGCCTGTGCTGCCTGCCACAGCTGAGGCCTAAGGCTGAAATTTTAGGAGAGCATATCTTCTAGGCTGACCGTAAAATGGGATTTCATGCTGGTGGTAGCATGACCCCTGCTTCGCTCAGCAAAACTCCTGCCTTGGGAGGCAAATCAATCAGGGAGGATGCATGATTCCTGGGCCTTAGCACTGGGCCTGCCCTTTCAGTCCTCCCTGGAGCCCTCCATCTGAGCAGCCCACCCTTCTAAGACACAGAACAGCAACAATAACCATCACTAACAATGGACGGTAGTGTGCTAAGCTCTATCCCCTATCTTTCCTGGGATCTAAGGTCAGCTAGATCCTTATTCCCATTTTACAGGAAAGGAAACTGAAACTCAGAGAAGTAGAAACTATAACTCAGAAGGCACAAAGCTGGAAGTGCTGGAACTGAATGTAGACCCAGGCTACACACAGCCTCAGTCTCAACCCCTGCCTTGAAGCCTCGACGCATTCAGCCCAAGCTGGCGTGGTGCCCAGAGACAGGCTGGATACTCTTGACTGTTGGCACAGGGTCATGGTCAGAGACTGGGCCTGCTGGCCAGGCCACCAACAGTCATGGGTCTTTGCAGAAAGCCTCCCCCATGGCATAGTTCTCGGCCCTGTTCACTCACTCGAGTCACCAGCGCATGGCCGTGAAACGATCTGAGGCTGGACCGGAGGGGGTCAACGGGCGCATGGCTGTAGGACTTCCTCTCCTCAGCCTGCCAGGGCTGTGCACTCCCTGGCCTTGCACTCAGCTGGTGCCCTTCAGCCCAGCCTGGAGGCTGCTGGAGAAGCAGCATTTTGACAGGGCCCTCCTGAACCCTGCCAAGGCTGGCCCTGCCCTCCTCTTCCTGGGGAAGAGTGGACCAACTCACACCTGGAGGGCTTTGTGCCTCAACCAAAGGGGTCTGTGAGGCACAGACCCAGGAGCCCCAGAGCTACCTCAGTATCCTAGCCCATGACAACCTCAGGCCCTGGCTTCACCTGTACCAGTTGACAATGGGGTCGAGAGGCCGGGGGACTGATAAGGGAGTACTTTTGCCCAGGAAATGTACAGAATAGAGAATAAGCCAACAACTCTCTGACAAACTCCTCTCCTCTTCAGGCCCCAATTCAACTCAACTCTAGAAAACACACATTCCTCCAAGGCTTTCTTCACCTCTCTGAGCCCCACCTTCCCCATCTGCTCCTTATGGATGGCAATATCTACCTCTCAACTCTTTTTCCAGGATGATGGTTCAATAGGTGAGCCCGTCCCCTGACCTCTCCACGCAGCCTAGCCAGGGCCAGACATGTGGGCTGAGCAGCACAGACCAGGGAGGTCAGATGTGATGAGTCGTTTGGAAACAGGAGGGCTCAAAGCAGGGTGTCTGTACTCAAGACCCTGCGGGTGGAGACTCGAGGGTGGCCTGAGGACGAGTGTGGAAGCAGCTTTGGTCTCGGAAGGATTTGTATCTGATGGCCCTGGGAGACAGGAGGCTGGGCTACCCGGGAAGCGGTGACTGCAGCGCAGGTGGCCCTGCTCTCTGTCCTGGCTGGAGCCGTGGACATTTGGTGATCCCCCTGCCCCCCACCTTCTGACCTGGTGGCAGGCTGGCTGCCAGGCAGTAAGCTCCCTCCCAGGCCAACAGGGTCATTTCCACATGACCAGGCCTCAGGGCAGATGCGTGGGGTGCAGGAGGGTGGAGAAGCCGGGTCCAGTTTCAGAGCCTCCACCTCCATGCCCCCCTGCCCCGCCCCGCCCAGCCCACAGCACAACATCTGCTGAATTGCTCTAACCATATTCTACAGACGCGCCAACTGAGACATGCCTAAGCAAAGCAGCTTGCCTTAAGTCACACAAAGCCCCCTTGACGCTTCCACCCCGGCTGTCTCCCAGCATGGCCTGGGCAGCGGGCAGGCATGTGAGTCTGTGTCCCCCTGACATGACCCCTCATACTCCGAATCCTGGAACTGAATGTACCCCAGAGGAGAGGCCAGAAGAGCACCTGGGGTTCAGAGGACTGGATCAAGGACTTGGGACACCCTGCTTCATCCTTGGGGTGCCCCCAACTTGGGGGGTGGTACTTTATCAGCTGGAGGAGTCAGGGGAGGGGTACCAAAAAAGCCAAGTTCAAGGGCACGCTCCACAGAAGACAGGACTCTTTCCCCTTCTTTCTGGGAGGAACAGCAGGCATTAGAGGCTCTGGGGGGCCTCCATGCTCTAGGAAAGCAACTCTCACTGGTCCCCAACCTCCACGGCCCAGCCCAAACCCGAGGTGTCTGCACGTCTTCCTCATCTCACTCAGCCCCCAAAGCGATGCGCCTGGACCAAGGCAAGATCCCCTGCCTCCCAGGGCACAGCTGAGGGCTTTTGGCCAACCCGCTCACTCCATCTGGGCCCTGTGATTCCACCTCCAGGGTGAGCGTTTGGAATCTGCAGCCACAGCAGGAGAGTCCCCGCTTAAAACACTTCTGCAGCTTCCAGACACACTTTGGTCCACCCACCCAGCCCCATCCTTCCACTCCACACAGGCCGCAGCTGGTCTCCAGCCCGTGCCTCTGCTCACACTGTTTCCTCTACCCAGCACCCCCAGGAGCTGCACTCACACCTGTCTTCCCTGCTTTGGCCCAGCACGTGCTTATTACACTGATTCAACTCACTTGTGATTCCCAGCTCCTCCCCTGCCTCCGACTCTAAGCAAAGCACGTGTGTTGGGACCAGGCAGGGCCCACAGAGACCACCAGGAGTCAGAAGCTTGGGTCCTTGCCCCAGCCCTGGTGTTTCCCAGCCTCACAGTCCTGGCAGGGGCCCCACCCTTCACCAGGCCTGCAAAAGGGCTGGGACGAGAGGGACTCAGAGACCCCAGAGCTGGATCCTCCCCTGTTCTACAAACTCTCAGTTACCCCAAACCTGTCTGAGACCCCGAGGCCCTCAGCGCCTTGGCCAGAGCTCACAATGTGTCCTGGTGAACCATGGCTGCTCCAGGGCAGCGAGGGAGGGGTGGAAAGGCCTCCTGGGTTGCCCACCGGGCGGGCGGGCTGGGGGGCGGCAGGGGGACTCACTCTCTCCAGGTCCTGCCGCAGGTGCGTGAAGAGCTTCAGGCGGCGGTAGAGGACGTCCTGCTCCTGCTGGGCCAGGTTGTCCACCTCGTCGGTCTTGGGCGTCAGCAGTGGCTGGTTGGCGTTGGCTTTCCTCTTCAGCTTCCAGTACTGGTAGATGAAGTCGACCAGCACCTCAGCCAGGTCCAGGCGCTCAGCCACCTCGGCTGGCTCCACCAGCTCATAGAAGTCTTCCTCCAGCTGCTGCAGCCGTTGCTTGCGTAGGGTCACCTTCTCCAGGTCCTCGCTGGCTGGGCTGGGCTCCACGGGTTCGGACGTGGTTTCACCCCGTGGGCCCCCATCACTGTGCTCCTGGCAGAACGACTTGAACTTGACCTCGTCGTTGTCTGCTAATATAGTCCTCATTTCCAGGCTGTGGTCAAAGGCGCATGTGACGTGGAATGCCGTGACGCAGGAAGGCATGGAACACTAGAGGGAGAGGAAGGGCAGCGTGAGGTATGAGGGGAGCCCTGGTGGGAGGGAAGAAGAATGTGGGGCATCTCCCAGGGTTACACTGAGAATGCAGAATGCTGGCGAGACCCTAAACAAAATGGCACGGGCTGCCAACATCCTGCAGGTTGTGGAGGGAGTCATGGAAGATGGGAAGGGGAGCTCTGGGGGAGCTGGACAGCATCATATACCCTGGGGAAGTCAACAATCAGATGACTGACAATCCCTCTGGGGACAAGCTGCACTTCTGTGCGGACAATGACTTTGGATCTGAGGCATCGAAAGAAAGAGGCTGTTGATGGGTCCCTGCCTCCTCTGCTCCTGCAATGTTATCTAAGATGGGGAGCTGTGCCCCTCCCTTGCCCTCTGGGAAGAGGGGCTGGAGTTGGGTCCCTTCCTTCTTCTCCTGTCCAGGCAGTTAGGGCCAACTCAGGGCCTGAGTTACCTGGGATGATGGCTGTGGGTAGCTGACAACTGTTTCAGCAATAACCCATCGAAATCTTAGTGGCCGTTTACGCTGCACTCACAAACCATTCTGAAAGTCTTATAAATGGGTGGAGGTACATCTAGTGCTTACAATGACAACTGTTCCTGAAGAGACAAGGGAGAGAAAGGATGACCCTCCCACTTCCCAACCTATAGGCCAGGAGCATCAATATCACATGGGAGCTTGCTAGAAATATGCAAATTCTCAGCCCCACCTACAGATCTACAGAATTAGGACCTCTGGGGGGTAGGCCAAGCAATCTGTGTTTTAACAAGTCCTCTGGGTAATACTGATACGCCCTAGAATTTGGGAACCGTTACTGTCAACAAACTAACACAGCCCTGCCATGTGTAGGGAGAGCCTGTTAGCTTAGTTGGAGGAAAAGTTTGAGTCTTACCCCTCTCACATGTCAAGTTTGACATCAGAAGAGAGGTCAATGTATTTATTAAGCCCACAGACCCTTGCTCTTGGGGAAAGCCCCCTCACTACTGTAACGGGGTGGTGAGCCTGGCTCCCCAGGCCTGTGACCCATGCCTAGTGGAACTAGGGATGGAGGAGTGCCCGGCAGGTGGGGTGCTGGCTCTGGTCCCTGTCCCAGGCACATCAGTGCTTCTGTCTGTAGCACCATGGGGCAGGTGGAGGGTGCTGGCAGTGGCCTGCTTTACAGGGTGTCCCAGACACACCCCTCTGTGTAGCTGGCTCCTACATGGGCTCCCGGGCAGCAGCGGGGTGAAGGGGCTGTGTACCTGGATGCAGGTGCCCGTGCACTCCTTGCAGAGGCTGCAGGACAGAGCCCAGCGGCTGGCTGGGATATGCGAGATCTTGGTGATGGGCTCCATCTTCTCGGGGCACCCGATGCTGACCTGGGGCAGGACACAGGGAGCTGCATCAGGTCTCTCATCCCCAGCCTGCCTCCAGGGATCACCTAAATGGGGGGCCTGTCTGCTGAAACCAGGTGGTGGGCAGACACGGCAGTGGGAGAGTCCCAAGTCCTTCCTGACTTCCCAAGTTGACCACGTTGTGTTAAGTGTGTGCTCTAGAGCGCCTAGGCTTAAACTGTGACTGGGAGAGTGCGCTTCCGTGTGTGTAACTGACTGAGTGTATGTGTGCCTGTGACTATGTGAGTCTCAAGACAGAGATGCTTCCATGTGCAGATGAGTACATGCAAGGTCCCCCTCTCCTTTGTACCTCAGGCCTTTGTTTATAGCATCTTCAGAGTTCTTATTAGAACTTGAATTTATTTTACTTATTTTTCTGGGTGGCGACTATAGGTCCCCATGGTAGGATCTCTTCTTGGGGACCTCCAGGGCTTTCCTGGCCAAGGGGGATGTGCCTTTGTTTAGCCCCTCCTATGGGGACAGGGCTATAACCATGCCCATCTCCTGGGCACAGCCCACTCCTCAGCCCCAGAGGCAGGGTACATTTGCCTTCCTACTGCCCATGCCTGAGGAGGGAAAAAGGGCCCCTGTCCAGAGATCCTGAACCAAAGAGCCCCCACGGTAGGTCCTTGTTGATCCTCTGTGTCCCTGCTGTGCCCAGACCAGGTATACTCAGAGGTAGTCCCAGACTTCAAGATGCTGATGTGGCCGCAAGCGACTATTGCTGACATAACCACTATGATCACAGAAACCTGTGATGTGGGTCCCAGCAAGGACTTTCTGATGGCGAGCCCAGGAAGGGGAGGGGCCACCTGCTGACAGGGCCACCTGGCTTGCTTCCGGGCACAGGCAGCACTGGAGTGGGGCCTCATTCTGGGTCAGGGCACACAGCAGGGAGAGAGCTGAAACGCCAGCGAATGTCAGCATTTCACATTTCAAATAAGACAGGAGCCCAGGGCCTCTGCTAACTCACTGTGGGCTCAGCCCATCGTCCATGGTCCCCCGCTAGACTCAGACCTGGGCCCACCCCCCCATTCCAGCCACAGCCCTACTCTCCAATTTTCATCAGGCTCCCCACCTGATTTCCTTTTAGGTCATTTGGCTTATTTTCATTTTAAAAAAAGCACTTGACCTTGGTTGGGACCACCGCCTAGATTTGGGTAGACCCCCAACCTGCTTTCCCCTAGAGTCGGCTGCCTGACTTCTGTCCAGCTCTCACACCACCTGGATCCCCCAGTGGCTCATAATCCCATTTTCCCATGGAAATAGCCACCCAGGTTCTGCCTAGGTCCATGGGTAAAGTTCCCTGTGGGCTGCTGCCTGAGCTCTTCCCAGGCTCGACACCTGAGATCTGCCATTTAACGTGGCCCATCACCTTCTTTTCCTAGTGCTCTGCCGTCGGGGTTCTGAGTTCTGTTCAGACCCACTTCCCCACGGCTGTGCCCCAGGGCCGCCCCAGCCCCACATCTGCCCACCTCAGGAATCCACAGAGCGCAGCTGACGTGCACCCACTTGGTCCCACTTCTAGTGGGCTTCAAGGCTCCTCCTCGCTTGGGGCAGAGCAGGCACTTCGGCTGGACACCCAGGGCACACGTCCGGCACAACCAGCTGCCTGTGGGCACCTTGAGGATCCCGTAGCATGCCTGGGGAAAGAGCAGGGTGGTCACAGGTCAGAGGCATTGGCCAATCTGCGTCTGGTCAGCATTCGGCTATAAACAGTCCTCGCCCCAGCCCAAGCCAGGAGCCACGGAGTGACACTGCTACTCATCTCTGCCAAAGAGAGCTCCTAAGGGACTAAAATGCAAGGGCTCCAGGGATTCTCTTTGCGTGGGCTGTGCGTTGAAATTTCACCATCTCACAGTCCTCCGTGAAAGGGCTCCGCTCTGCCCTCTGCTGGGAGGTCAGTCACTTCGGCAGAGGTTCCTAATCGGGGATGGATTTCAGGGGCATCCATGAACTCCCTTCAATTGAATATAAATTTGGGTATGTACGCTGCCCGAGGACAAGGCCCAGAGCTTTCATCTTTTTTCACAGGGATCTGTGATCGGGCACCCTTCTGGTAATACCTAGGGCTTATGGATCTAAGAGCTGCTGGGTATAAGGGACATAGATGAATGAGGAGGGTGGTGCACTGCCTACCAACCTGCCAGCCAGGTGAAGCCCTTTTAAGCTCCCTGGGTGCTATTCAAGCAGAAGTGGGTAAGGGAGGGCCTCAAAGTTAGGGCCAGAGTGGGTCCACTGGGTTCCAGTCAGGTCTTCTACATCTTCTACAAACAAGGCCCAGAGATGCCCCAGACCTATAGCCTTGGGGCCCAAGATCAAGAGGGGAGCCTAGTCAGGCGGCACCTGGTTTATAATACCAATACTGTTAACAAACACGAACAACTCTTACTATACCATTCTAACCAAATGACTCATAGTAAGGAACTTAATCCTCACAACAACTTACTTTTATTTATACTTGAGGAAACAGAGGCTCAGAGAGATTAAGAAACTTACCCAAAATCAAATAGCTTGCAAAGGGCAGAGCCATGGTTTGAAACCAGGTGGCCTGGCTCCAGGCTCTGCTCTCGATCACTACACTGTGCTGCCTCGTTGTAAGTTCAGGATGGTGAGGAGGGGGTAGGGTGCTCAGTGGGGAGAATCTGAGGGAGGCCGGCAGGACAGGACAGAAAGACCATCCAATGGGCGTTACTCAAATCTGGCTGAGGGGGCTAAGCCGAGGGGCCCTGGGTATCCCTGGCACCACGGGCACTCACGCCATTCCCTTCCACCCCCTTGCCCTCCTTCTCAGGGGCCCGTGCCCACAGTGCTGCTGCACCCCTACAGCCAGGGTGACCGGGTCAGGCAGGGGCCTGCCTGAACAGCATGGTGACGGCAATGGGGGCTGCCTACCTGGTGCACGCAGACGTTGCATTTGTCGCAGAAGACCATCTCGTTGCCATCTTCACCCTCGGGAGAGCGGCACACGTCACAGACGACATCCTCATCATACTCGATGCCCAGCCCCTCCTGCGTCTCGATGGCCCGCGCCATGTTCTGGTGGCACAGAGTCTCCAGCTCCTCCAGTACGCGCTCGAGCGTCAGTTCATCCAGCTCTGGCCTCTCTGTGAGGACAGCAGGGCAGGGTGTCAGGAGCCTGGCCTCTCAGGGCAGATGTACAGGAGGGCTTCCACCCACTCACTGGTTGCACTATCTCAGGACCCCAGCTCCATGGTCCAAAAACTGACTGCGCTGGACCACGCAACCTCAAAGGCCCCCGGGGTCTGGTGTGGTGTTGACTTCAGACACTGCTTGTGACCACACACATGCTTGTGTACACACAGATACCATGAAGTGTCTCTGGGATGCAGCCGGCTCCGTGGGGAACCCACTGCTCGAGCTATGTGTATGGGGGGGGACCTGGGAAGGTGGCTGAATATGGCAGAGCTGGCCCTTCTTGGGACATGGTGGGCTCCAGCCAGAAGGCCCATACCAACTGACCCTGGCCCCATTTGTAATCCTAGACTCCTAGCGCTCACTCAATCTTCATGCAACAGTCACACTTACTACAGTATTCCCCCAAACCGTATAAATGACATGCTCTTATTGCCTCCATCTGAGAGCTACAGACATTGAAGCACAGTAATCAGTAACGCAGCAGGGACTTTCCCCCCAGACCTGTGGCGTGCCAAAGCCCAGTGATGGCCACTGCCCTCCTGAGGGTGAGGATGCTGGGGTTCAGAAGAAAACCCTCCTTGGTCTGCCCCCACCCCATTCTCAGCTGGCGGGTCACCTACCCATCTCCCTGAGCTCCGAGTTGATGAGTTCCAGCCAGTAGGCGTCAATCTCGTCCAGGTCATAGCGGCTGCCCCCTGGCCAATCAGGCTGGGAGCCCTCACCAAGGTCGGAGCCGCTAGGGGACACCTGGGTAGGGGGGCCTTCCAATGGTGGAAGAATCCTAGGAAATCAAGAGAAGGTGTGAGGGGAGGGTGCCCTCAGCCTGCTACTCTTGCTGGGTCTGGGGGCCTTTAGCAAGTTGGCCAGCCTGGCTGAGGAGCTAGTGAGCAAGTGAGGTGTGAGACTTTGATGCCGAGCAGGGCCCACCTCCTTCCATTCCCTCCTCCCACCCGCCCACCCTGCAGAGGCTGTAGGAGGCATTCCAAGTGCTGTCCTGGGCAATGCCCAGCTGGCCTCCAGGTCCTTCAGCACACCCCTCAAAGCTGGGGAGAGGCCAGGGATCGCTTCCAGGCCCTCACAAGCTCTGGCCCCTCCTCCACCAATAGCCTCAGGGGCACTGAGGCCAGGGCTCCTCTGGGGTGAAGAGGATGCACCTGCTACAGTCTCAGGGTCACACTCCAGGTCAGCCCACCCCCAGGCCATGGCTCTGCCTCTGAGGCAGCTTGGAAGTGCCCTGACTGCAGGGTGAGGTCTCCAAGTCCCGCTCCACCACTTAATGTGTGACTCTGGGTAAGCCACTTAACTTCTCTGTGCCCCAGAAAATGGGCTAATGATAACAGTACCTACCATCTACAGTTGGCATGAGGATTAAATGGATGAATACATGTAGAGCTCTTAGAACTGTGCCTGGCATGTAGTAAGCACTATATGTGTGTGAGTATGTATTTTAAGATATACACTTTGCTTCTTCTGAAATGGAATGAGGGTGTTTTGCCTTGGGAGAGCACAGCTTCCTCTCTTCGATCAGCTGTGTGCTGCCCCTCAGTTCCTGATGCCAGTTCAGAATGCCAGCTCTTCCCACCCCCTACCAGTTGCCATGGTTATTGCTGCGGAGCCTGGCCTCCATCTGGCCAGCCCTGCCAGGGCTGAGAGGCCCCTTACTTGCCCGAGAGGCCTCCTGGGGTCGAAGGCAGGGCTGCCAGGGGCTGTGACTCAGCGCCGACTGGGGAGGAGAAGGCAGGGCTCTGGATGCACAGACGTGGCTCAGCTGTGGGGAGGGCTCCTGGGCGCCAGGAAATGCCCCGGTGTCAGCAAGGGGGGCAGGAAGGATGAAGGAGACAGGGAGGCAGAGTGGCCTCCAGGCAAGAGGGAGGCCCAGAGGAGACTGAGGGAGACAAGGAGAAAGGGCAAGGGCCTGGCACCACCTTTTCCCACACCAGATGCCCAGATTAAGGAAGGTCTTAGGCAAAGATAATGACGTGATGCCCCCCGGCCCCCAGATCATTCCAAATAGGAGGAATATTAGTACTCTTGGTCCTACAAAATTCTGCCTTTCCTCATGGGGCTCTTATTTAAATTAACACAGTCTTTGAAAAACACCGTAATTTTGCCATGACCCTGCTTTGTGTGTGCCCCCAGCATACGCTTAGCTGGGGTTTTGGATAACTCTTGCCCGAATGCCCACCACCTACTGGCATAACTACCCACACTTGTGTGCTCAGTCAGCTGCCACCTGGCCAGACCTCTTGGGGCCGAGATCACATTCCTTTCTCTGGGAAGCTGAGGTTAGACGGCTCACAACAAAAAAGGCATTTCCTGTACTTCCTGGGGCTCTCATCTTCATCTGTGTGGCCTCTTCTGGCTCTGACTATGGAGGAAACACTCCTATCAAGGGTGGACAGACCTTACCCTGGGCCAAGGCCTCAGTCTCAGCTGCAGCCAGTAAGACTGAGGTCATCTGGGAGGAGGTGGATGGCCGGGCTGGGATCTGGAGAGGGGGAGGGCTCTCTACTCCAGGAGACCAGACAGACACCAGAGGTTGGTTTTGCCCTGAGCTGAGTCTTTTGGCCACACCGAGGGAGCAGTGTAGGCCCTCCCTCAATTCATGATCTGAGAGTGAGAGGTTCTCATTATCCAGAGAAGTTTCAGACCGTGAGGTGGGCAGACCTGCTCAAGGGCCAGGGAGGACTGGGCAAGGAGAGAGGGATGGAGGGAGCCAGGGTAGCAGCAGGGGAGGGCAGAGTCAGCGAGCCAGGGTGATCAGGGCATAAGACTCTCTTTGGGACACACAGGGGCAACCCAGGGCTTGTTCCCGTGGCCTGTGTTTTCCCGGCCCAGCCCACAAGGCCCTGGTGGTGGTCAGGCAGGGAATTCCCCAGAATTTCCTGACTTCCTCATCTATAGAATGGGGACAGCAATATGCCCTTTAGAGGGCCAATATGATAATTAAATGAGAAGATGAGTGTTAACAGGTTCAGCATAGCAAGTTCTCAGGAACAGAGTTCCTATAACAATTCTGAGCATGGTGGCTGCTGTGCTAGCTTCCAGATGAGGGCTGTGCAGTGGAAGGCACCCCAGGAGATGTAGGGACCAGGCTGGAGGGAGACAGTGAAAGATGGGGCACAGAGATATCTCCACGAGAGCATCCCTCCCCCTCCAGTCTATCCTCTCCAAAGAGCATGGATGGTCCAGGAGTGCCTGGCTCCTGTCGGCCTAGAGCAGCCATGTGTATGTGGGGAATGTACCTAGTAGAGCCAGAGCTGTCTGAACACATGCTCTCGTCTTAATGTCAACAGGTAAAACACCAACTGAAGCCAAGCTACTGGTGTGGAGGCATCTGCAAGTAATCACCCAGGCCGGCGGATGTTTCTGGAACCACCTGACACTGACATCAAGGACATGGGCTGAGCCCAATCAGGACTCACTCCTCTCTGCCCAGCTGGTGGCCCACCCCTCTGCCTCATTATCCTGGGCCCTTGGCGTGCGAATTCTCATTTAATCCTCACCACCACAGTATCAGGCATGCACTGTTTTTAGACCCATTTTACAGAGAAGGAAACAGGTTCAAAGAGGTCAGTAACAGTTCTTCAGTCTGCAGAGCTGAGGGTGCGAAACTGGCTAGGAGGCCGACCCACGTTTTTGGCCCTGGGCAGAGGATGTGTAGGATAAATTCTTTCTCTAAATCCCACATACACTCCCGTCCAGAGAGGCCTGGAGCTTCCCTGATTCTCAGAGGGCTGAAGACAAGAGCTGGTAGGCATTCAGCCCTTGGGAGCCCAGGAGGCTGAGCACTGCCCAACACCCAATCCTCACTGACCACCGAGTGAGGCTCAGAGTCCGCTTCGCCTCTGTAGTCCCATGCCCAGCACAGGCCCGGCATCAGACAGGCACTGGGTGTCTGTGAGCCAGTCATAGGTGTGGCTGCCAGGAAGCAACAGTGCCAATGTCAAGGGAGGTGACAGCTGAGATCTTTGCCCCAGGCCTGGTCAAAATGGGCCTAAGTGAGAGCCACAGGGCTGCCAAGGCCGGGAATGAACTGCCAATAACACGAGCTGCCCAGCCCAGGCAAGCTGGTGGGCAGAGAAGGCCAGGACAGTAGGCCCCTGTGTCCCAAGGCATGACTTGGAGGGCTTCCCGGGCTGCAGCAAGAAGCACTTGGCTGAGCTCCGTCACTGGATGCAAGGCTTATGGCCACACGGCCACCTCCTGACAGAAGCACCAGGCGGCTCTCTGACCTACAAGAACAGAAGGCACCACAGCCCAAAGAGGACTCATCCCCGAGCCAACCCTGGCCCAGCCCTGGCAGGAGGGCCTCCTCAGAGTCTGGTCGTAGCAGCTGCTTCGTGAACATCTGATGTGTGTGCTAAGAACTCCTTAAACTCCCTCCTGCTAAGAACTCCTTAAACTCCCTCCTGTTAAGAACTCCTTAAACTCCCTCCGCTAAGAACTCCTTAAAAAGGCTGAAGAAGTCAAGAGCGTGGCTTATCCCTATCTCAAGGACTAGTTGAAAACCTGGAGACTTCCCTGAGAAGATCCTCTGGTGGGACCCAGTCTGGATCGACGTCAAGCTAACCCACGGCCAGTTTTCACTGAGTGCTCATGTGTGCCAGGTCCTGTGTCCAGGACCTGCCATGCATCGTTTCTCTACATCATCTCGACCACTGCATGGGGCAGGTGCTATTGTTATCCCTCCCATTTTACACACAAGGAAACTGACACCCAGGGAGATTACATTTCTGGCCCAAGGTCGTACTGAATATGACTGGCAATTTGAACCCAGGCTGTCTGGCTCCAGAGCTGAGCCCAAGCTCAAACCCTTGGCCTGCAGTATTTCTGGAACACTGCAGTGTTTTTTAGGGCAAAAGAATCTAAGAATAGAGACACACTAGAAAGGAATCCCTTGACTGGTCCTAGCCTCCCCTTCATCCCCTGCCTACGGCCCCCCCGGCCTGGGCTTCCCGGCTCACCTCACCACGGGCTCTGGAATGGCCTCTGCCCCCGCAGGCACCTGCACACCTTTCTCCCATTCCTGTCGCCATGGGTCTGCCAGGATATAGTAGTCATCCGGGCTGAGCTGGTATGAGTCTGGAATCTTCATGGCTGTGATCAAGTCTGTCCGGAAAACCTGTGGGGAGCAAAGGTGGAGAGAGAATGGCTTCAGATTGCCTCAGTGTGACCTGCTTCACAGGCCAGGGCAGGAAAAGGCAAATGCAGAAAGCCCACTCACTCAAAAATAAGAAGATGGCACAAAAGTACTAAGTACAAGAATGCATCTTCTCTGAACCCAGCACACAGAAGATCTTCAATAAATGCATTGGACTGAATTTATGTGCTCTGACCTGCTCAAGGACAGAATATGACTGATGGACGGTAGTGGACCTCAGAGAGAAGAGGAAAGACTTGCCGAGAAAAGCAAACACAGTGAGGAAGCATCAGATGGCAGAAAGGCGTCTGTGAATGCAATACTGCCGTGAAGTAACTGTTCAGAAATTTCTGCTGAAGATCCAAAGTTATGTTTGCTGTTGCTACCACAGTCACTAGCGTCAAAGAGTCCAGGCGACTACGTGCCAGGGCCTCATGCAGATAGCTGAGGGAGAGCCCAGGGTTTGGGGCAGCCCAGAGAATAGCCTCTCATGGGTCAGGGTCTCCATGGTCTCTCAAGAACAAGGATATCGTGATGGCCTCTATGGGAAAAAAAAACTCAAGAAGAGTGGATATATGTATATGTGTAACTGGTTCACTTTGCTGTACACCTGAAACTGACATAACATTGTAAATCGGCTCTACTCCAATAAAAATTAAAAAAAAAAAAAAAAAAAAAGAACAAGGATACCATGAGCCCTGCTCGGTGGGAGCTCTGAAGTACCATTCTCTGTTTGTGATGGGGTAGGAGGAGTGTGTTGAATTCCTTCTCAATCAAGCCCATCCGAATTCCCTCAGGGCCAGGCCGTGACTGGACGCACCCTCATGCTTTGGTTTTCTTTTGAGCACCTGCTCACTCGGGGGGAAACAGCTCTTCCCACATTCTGTCTGTTGCCCCCACCCCAGAGCAACCTCCAAGGCAAGCCTCAGTGGCACTGGCAGTGCCTCACCTGCCCTGGCTGCTCGGCCTCACTGGGTCCTCCACAAAGGGCTGCTGTAGGACCTGGTGGCAGCACTGGACACTGTGTGACTTGCTTTGGTACCAACTTTCCCAGTGATCATCACATGAGAATCACAAGTTAAAGGAGAGTTCACAGTGTGGAGAGAAGAGAAACCACTTCAAGGAGTCCTCCAGGCCTCAGACCCAGCTCCGAGCCCACTCCCCTCCCCGGAAGAATCAGTATCCACTGGCCTTCCAGAGGCTCGTGACAAGCCATTCAGTGGTAATCTCTGCCTGCGGGAGGCCCCACCCGCTGGCTGTGTGTCTCACTTGAATCTAGGGCTGTAACCACAAGGAAACAACTGAAATGGGCACACCAAGGGGGCTCAAGGCAGCATCTTGCAGAAAACTAATTAATGTCTGCATCTAGCTAGAGAGGGCCCTGGCTTGCAAAAGGTCAAGTTTCTTGAAGACTCTATTTGCCAATATAACTTAACTGTTAAGGCTAACACCCTAACATTTAATTAGGGTGCCAGTGTGAAAAAATTAAAATGAGATTACGATTAAATGCTAATTAAACAGAAGATGAAATGTGCAAAGATTTCACAGCCCTGATAATTTGCATATCTTATTAGCAAGTAGCAAGACGGCTGATAGAAAAACACAAACTCAGGTACTGGGTGCTTCTGTGGTATCCTTCGGCACCTCCCTTTGCTGGCTGGGGCTGGGTTATTGCCCTCTGGGACCCAGTATAGGACCTGGTGGGGGTAAACTGAACCCACAGTGGACTGGTGACTGTCTCAAAGTTCTCCCAACCCTGGCAAGCCACGTGGTACGACATCTAATGCCCTGTTGCTCTGATGCCAAAAGGAACCGCCCAACAGTGAAAGCCTGTCATCTTGCACCGGAAATCAACCGTCCAAGAGCCAAGTGCCACTGTGTGCCCCTCCAAAAAGGCACAGGTGAGCTTGAAACCTCTTGCTGTTCCCTGATCCTGGGCTGTAGTTTAAACGTCACCCCTGAGGGATCACCCTGATCACCCTGGCTCAGGGCCGCCAACCACCCGACAGGGCCACTTTCCAGCCCATCATTCTGCCTCATGTCTCAGTACTTATACTCCTGAACATTAACTGGTGTATGCATGTTGCTTGCTTCTTGTCATCTCTCCTGCCACACCTGTCCTATTCTCTGCAACATTCTCAATGCCTGGCAGGGTGACTGGCACATAGTAGGTGCTCAATAAATAGTGACGGAGTGGATGATTAAATGAATGCATGAATAAAAGGGCCCTTCTGGGCCCCCAGCTGGCTCCTTGGCAATGCTTTTTGAACCCCCATGAACAGGTGATACACACCATGGATATATCCAGAGCTGAAATAACCCAAGCACGTGGACTGAATGGAGCAAGAGGCAGCCCTAGTCTGTAAGGCACAGACAGAGTGCCAAGCCACACCAGCAGGGGGAGAGGTGGCCCTGACCTAGGAACAGGCTTGGCATTGAGAACTCAAGAGCTGGAAGGGATCCCGTGCTCAATTCTGTCAGGGAGATTCAAGAGAGAGAGAGAGAGAGAGAGAGAGAGAGAGAGAGAGAAAAAAGAGTTCAGTCCCAAGAGAGTTGCAAGTTTCATCTGCGGTCATTCAGGCAGCAGGGGGCAGACTGGTTACCTGTGGCCCTTTTGGGCAGAGGACTGATGGAAGCACAGGAAGGGCAGCACCATCTTAATGGTACCAGTCAACACTTAAAGAGCACTGTGTGCCCAGTGCCAGTCTCATGGCTGTTCTTGAATTATTAGTCCCTACACCAGCTCTGTGAGGTGGGTGCTACCATTATCCCTATTTTACAGTTGAGAAACCCGGGACTCAGGTTAGTTTAATAACCTACACAAGGTCCTTCATGTTGGAAGTGGCAAAGGAACCCAGATAGACAACACCGGAGCCATTCAGCACCCCTGCACAACCCCAGCCCCTCTTGGCCACCTGCTCATTGCCAATGCCCTCGAGTTAACCCTAAGCCAAATCAAGTGGTTTCCCCAAGGGCTGGAATATGCAAATCAGACAGTGACCTTCGCAAGTTCCAAGTTCTCCAGTGGCTTTCTACTGTCTTCCCACTGCCCTCAGGCTGAGCTGCAGAGTCTACCAGGCCCCATGGCCACAAGGATGCACAGGTAGTCTCCCTCCCAAGTACTTTTCACCCTTGGCACATGAGAGGACCCTGCTGGGACAGTCTTCTCCCTGCCAAAGTGGGGGCAGCCTGTTTCACGCTTAGGGTATTAGTCCAGCTCACATGTGCTCTGGGAAGCCTTCCCTGATGCCAGGCTGAGTTCTGGGCTCCTCTGAACTTCCACAGCCCCTGTACTGGAATCTCCTCGTCTCTTGCTACAGCAGTGCACGCAGGGCCTGACACATGCTAGGTGCTAACTAAGGCTGAACTACTCAAGAGCCTCCCATGGATCTGCTACCACCTTTCCGGGTAGCTGCCCAAGGCTACAGCTCGGTCCTCTGTACCTTCCAAAGGAACCCCTGTACATTCATACAAAACCTGTCCACAAATACAGCAACCCAAACATCTTTCTGTTTTGAACTGCCAAAGGATAGGCTTAAAAAAAGGCTCGATTATTCTCCTAAAATGCCTCTGAATTATTTATGAAAACTAAATAAGGAATAAAATGGACACTGATGAACTGGAGGCCTTGCCACCGCAAGGAAGTTGGAAGCTGGAAAACAAGCAATTTTCTAAGAATGTGAATGTTTACTATTTTTCCCTTTTGGCAGAAATTGACAAATTGTCTTTAGGGGTCTGCTGCCTAGCAACCAAGTTCTGCTGAGCTGCTTGGGAGATGTTAATTGTAGCTTCTTCAAACAGTATGAAGAACGTTTAAAGGTCTACAACTCTAATCTAGTAACCAATGTGAGTGCCAGAGGTGCCAACGCAGCTCTGAAGGGAGCTGAAGACCCTGCTCTGCCCAGATGCGGGGAAACTGCACGTGGCTTGCCCTCTAGTTCCTTTTCCCAAGACTGAAGACCACAAGCATTGAAAAGTCTATGGAGGCTTTCTGTACCTACTTCCCCAGAAGAACCAAAAACGGGCTATGCCAGAAAGCATGTCATGTCTGGAGTCTGACATGATGTCCCAAAGCAAATAAAGACAATGACAACAGGCAACTTTCACTCTGCTATGCTAAGAGTTTCTGTACATGATCACAAGATTTATGAATGTTATTTGAACATTTCATCCTGGGACCTTAGTTTCTGCTTCCTTTTCTCAAGGGTGAAGTATTATATCATAGTGTATTTCAGACCAAGAGGCACGAGGGGAAGTTCAGTCACTTAAGGAAAAGCTCCAACACCTATCATAATTACAGAATATGATTATTTGTGTAATTATTTGCTTAATGTCCATCTCCTCTAATAATCAAGCTGAGAGAGGCAGAGACTGCACGTGTCGTGCTTATCATTGTGCCTGTTTGCGGCACAGCGCCTGGCACATAGCAGGTACTCAAGAAATGCTTGTGGAACAAGTGAGTAAGTGAATGCACCCCAGGATTGGTCTGAAGTATGACTGAACTCTGAAACTTCCTGTCCTGTCCTCCTAGCAGGGAGAGTGCAGACAGAGGTCTGGCCCAAAGGATTCTTCCAGGTGGAACTCAGGAACTGGTCTTGGTCACTGTCCCAAAGCCAATGAAAATGGCTTTGGCCTGGACTGCCTCTCCTTGACTCTGTCCACATCAAAAGTCCCAATGCAAAGCTAGGAGTGCCCCCTCTCTCTAATCTCCCAAAGGATGTTTCACAGTCTGTCCTGAAAGAGCCAAGTAAAATTACTACCGGTACCTCATTTGAAATCACAGTTTTTTTCTGAGCACCTCATCTCATTAGAAAGAACAGTTAATAGTGAAAAGTGATTGCCCTGTTATAGTATGCCAGGTGCTGTGCTAAATGCTATATATATACAATCTCACCCAATTCATATTACTCCCACTTTACAGATGTGGAGAACAAGACTCAGAGAGGTTAAACCACTTGCCTAAGGTCTGCACTGTCCTTTAACCAATGTAATGCTGCCTGCAAACCAGTCAGCTATTTCTTCTTTTAAAAAAAATCTCTTTCTTGGGCTGGAAACTGATAAAGAGTATCTCAGCCAAGAGCATACTTAGATACTTAAAATTAGGCCTACATTCCAGAGAAGGGCTCTGGAAATAGCCTCCCAGTCCCATTCAAGCTACCACTAGGCTAATTTGGTCAGACATTTACACACACACACACACACACACACACTCAACATCTTTCTCTTTCACAAGGATAACAGCACTTCCTGCTCTTAAAGAGAATTTATTACACACATTTCTTTTGCAAGACAAGTCCCAGAGGCCAGGAGGCCTTTCCAGTTGGCGGGAGCAGCAATGTTTCTAACTATACGAGAAGTGGATTCTGCCCCCCACCCCAGAGGAAGGCAGTGGGAGGCTCAGAGAGCAGGCGCTTAGCCCAGAGGAAGGGCTCCCCTCACTGCCTGCCTGCTTCCCAGGGTAGCAGAGGAACTGTTGGCTAGAAACACCGCTCAAAACCACAGGGGCAAGCAAAAAACTTTTTTTTTTCCGGAGCCTCCTGTTTTACTTCTCAAGTTTGGGAGCATTTTGCTACAACATAGGCCATCATTGTTTTAATATAAAATATGTTATTTCAAACATTTGGGTAACACCTCTGGCTCCTCCAAGAAGGCACCTTTATTTATCCTGTGGCTTTGCACCCCAGCACAATCTGGTCACCCTTGCCTTCACCCAGGGAGGAAGAGGCCCATTTTCAAAAGCAATGGGTCAAGCAGATGTACTGCATTCTCACTCTCCACTCGCTGCCTTTCCTAGGGAAGGCCATCCTTATAGAGGAACTTTCACAGACCCTGGGTCAGGAAGACACTCCACTGGTGGCAGAGGCTGTTCACAGGGTCACCTCCTTCTCCTGGGCCCTGTCCCAGGGGTGAAAGGCTGAGCACTGGTGAAGGGCCCCTGTGGACCTGCAGAGAAGCCCCATTCTCTCATCTAGGGGTATATACAGTTTGTCACCAGGGCCTAAAAAAGAGGCCAGCTCCTGCCCACCCGGCTCTGGGACCATCCAGGCTTCCATCCCAGGGAGGCCAGCTTCACTTCCACTCACGTCTGGGATCTCCCCCACCCTCAGGCTCCGCAGGCCTCAGGGCAGGACAGTCACATCTACAGAACAGTAACTGCAGGGCAGAGCTCTATAGATGATGACCCTGAGGCTCAGAGAGAAACTATTACTTGCCCAAGGTCACAGAGCTCCTTAGTGGCAAAGCGGCCACACCTCTCATAACGGACACTTTCCTGTATAGCACCTGCATCCTGCTAACAGTCAGAGGACAAGCTCCCCAGGGATAGGGCCTGCATTTTCTGTGCCCCCTAGCACTAGGCTGGGCCTAGTAGGTGCTCTCAAGTGTCTGCTGAGTTTAATCACTATCACTAGTCCTAGGGTCCTAAGGACCTATGTCCCCGCCCACTGGCTGACTTCTGGGGACTCTGACTTCCTGAAAACACAGCTTTCAGCTTTCTACCTCAAGACAGCCTGCCTAGGGGAAACCCTCGCTTCTCAGACTGCCCCTCCATCTGCCTCTCTGCCCCAGGCCTGAGGAAGATACAGCTTCAAACAGCAGCCTCCAAACCACAGGATGGCCTCCGGGTCTCTTCTCAAACTGCCCTTCCCACCTATGCCAGGCAGAGGGCTTGGCAGAAACCTTCAGTCCCCTGGCTGCTTTGGGAGAAGGGGTGAGCTGCGGGATGCTCCCACCCACACTCCCAGCCTTTGTTTAGGTCACGGACCCAGGCTGGAAGGCCTTCCCTTCCTCCCTCAACTTCCAGGGAGGACCAAGCCAGAAACTCCTGTCTTAGCAGATCAGGGGAAAAGGTCTGTGGCAGTAGCCCTTATTTATTTATTTTTTTAAAAATATCTTTATTGCAGTATAATTGCTTTACAATGTTGCATTCGTTTCTGCTGTACAACAAAGTGAATCAGCTATATGTACACATGTATCCCCATATCCTCTCCCTCTTGAGCCTCCCTCCCACCCTCCCTATCCCACCCCTCTAGGTGGTCACAAAGCACGGAGCTGATCTCCCTGTGCTATGCGGCTGCTTCCCACTAGCTATCCGTTTTACGTTTGGTAGTGTATATATGTCCATGCCACTCTCTCACTTCGTCCCAGCTTCCCCTTCCCCCGCTGTGTCAAGTCCGTTCTCTACGTCTGCGTCTTTATTCCTACCCTATGGCAGTAGTTCTTAAGCCTGGCTTCCAGCAGGAGGGCTTTTAAAAAGTACAGGTACCTGGGGCCCTACTCCAGAACATTTAAGTCAGAATTCTTGGGAATGATAAGGGTTGGGGGTCTGAAATTGGTATTTAAAAAAATAATCTCTGGTCTGTGAGCTCTGTAAGGCTCTCACAGATACGACCCACTAAGTGATGTTCATGCTATTTGGTGAGACAGGCCAGGCCAGAAAGCCAAGGCCTCAGCACGGTTTATGCACTAAGATCACCTCCCCAACCAGGCTAATCCCTTCCTCCCCTTCAGGACTAGCCTGGCCGACTTAAGCCCCGAGGGACAGATCTCAGCTTTGTTGGGATCCCGCTGGCAGGCAGAGCAGAGGAAGGCAGCAGCCTGTGTGCTTGGGGTCAGCCCCACCTTTCCCCTCCACTGCCAAACGGGATCCTGGGGCCAACTTCAGACTTAGTGTACTCCCACCAAAAATCCTAACCCAGCCTCCCAGGAATCCCAGGGCCTGTTCTTTCAGCCCCCAGTACTGAGGCCTGCAGTCCCCTTTCACTCAGGATGAGGGAGGCCACCCACTGGTTAAGGGCCAGAAGGGAAGCTGGGCCTCAAGGCTTTGGCCCTGTCCAGGGTCCTGACTCCTGGTCAGATCACTTTGTTCCAGCCTGGGGCACCTCCCTCTGGTGTATAGCGTGCTCCTTGATCCGCACCCTCAGAGTGCACAGGTCATTTCAGGGGCAGCCCTGCCAGTGTCGCCTAAACCCAACCCCAGCTCTTTCCATAGCTGGTGGCTTCTCTACGTGCCAGTGCTGCTGCTATGCCAAATACTCCTAATCCTCGAATCGCCACCCATCAATGTCCACCTTCACAGATGAGCAGACGAAGTAAACCATGGGTCCCGTGGCTCTGCAGCCACCATGAAGGGACTCCTGCGCCACACACGTCAACTTGCAAGCATTGAGGCTGGGAACTTGGGCCAGACTGGGAGCAGACCGTGTGAGCAGCCTGAAAACGACCCCACCGGCTTCTTACTCTGGGGACTGAGCAGAAGGGACTCCAGATGCCCTTTCACCAGGTGTCCGTAGCCCTCGGCCCCCAGCTCCAGCAGATTATAAAGGCCTTTCTCTCCAGCCCATGCACAGAAAGAGAAGGGACAGCCCAGTGAAGAGATTTACTGCAAACGTTATCTGCCGCCAAATCCTCGCTTTCATCTCCGCCTTCTCATGAGCCAAATAATTTGGAAGCTTTCATTGATGGTTTCCTCTCTGCCCCACGATAACTTGGAATTTATGCCGGCTATGGCTCAGCCTCCTCACTTAGGGGACGAGGGAAACCTCGCAGGCTGCTCTCCAGCCTGCTGTGGGAGGAAAAGCCTGTCCTTGGCGACAGTTCAAGGCGGGGAAGACTTCCTCAGCTCGCCTGGAGCCTAAGACTTGAGGGCGGGTGTCTCCAGTCAGGCCTCAGAGCCCCCTGCAGAGGCTCCTGGGTTTGAACCCAGGGCCGTGCATGGCCAGTCCCCAGCATGGCTGGGGATCAACACCCTTGCAATGGTTTGACTCTATTTTTAGGTGGGGAAAGGTTCAAAGGCCCTGCGCTGGAAAACCCAAGAGGCAGGGGAATTTTCAGCCCCATGCAAATCACCCTTTCCCCTCAGCCTTTGCCTGACACCTGTTTCCCCCCAGCCTGCCTGCCTATCCCCGGTGTAGATGGCAGCACTGCCCCAGGGATCTCCGCCCTGAGAGGAGGCCCTGCCTCCCACTGGGGCTAGAAGGGGGAGTCAGGGGAAGGGATTAAGCCAGCCCCAGGGCCTCCCCAGAACTTCCCCTCTTTTCTCCAATCTGAATAGCCCCTGAAAGCAGGGGGCAGGTGGGATTCTGAGAGGCAGGTTCCTCAGCTCCCAAACAGGCAGAACAATTCCTGCCTTCCAGGACCAGGAAGGCACAAAAGATGGCTATTGTTTTACTAATCCAACCCTAGTAGTAATTGGGAGCCCCTGCAGCTCTCAAGATGGGGGTGGGGGCAGACGGGTGGAGGGGTGGTCCCAGGGACTCCCAGGGCCCTAGCACACTCTGCATCCTACTTCCCAGTGCACATGAGCACATGCCTTCCTCCCACTGAGCAGGGCTAGACCAGGAGGTGCCAAGAGCCTCAAGAACAGCATCCTCCCATGCCCACCTCACCCCCTGCTTTCATTCCAGTTCTGACTGCATTCCTGGAGATATTTCCTTCCATCTCCACCACTCCCCTATAGGGCCAAGGGAGGATACTAGGTTGGGGGATGGGAATGGGAGGTTTCAGGTCTCAAAGGTGTCCCCACCCCCAGCCCCACAAAAGGAGAGCCCCAGGGTAGGCCAGCTCCCGGAGGAGGCGGGGAGTCCTTTTTCAAATGCAAGGTTTTTCGGAAGACCCCCTCTAGGGACTGGCTAATGATAGCAGCTCCAGGATGGCCCCTGCAGTGAGGGAGGGGAGAGGAGGTTGCCAGGCTCAGAACAAAGATATCCTCCCTCAACCCGGGCCAAGTGCTCTGCCCCAGAACTCTAAGCCTTCCCACCCTTGGCGTGGTTGGCCCCAAGAACCTCACATCTTGGCTGTATAACCTTAGGATCCTCAATTTCCTTATTATAACAAGAGGGTTAAAAAAGTAGTGTCTAGCCCAGTGCCTGGCTACTCTGTGGGCTGCAGACAATCTCTCTGTTAAGGGTCAGATTCAAAAGCAACCCCCTTCTTGGGTACTCAATGCTCTGGCAGCCTCATTTGTGCCAAGGGTCTCTTCTGTGCCCAGTGCCACGCATTAAAGACCTAAGAGGGAGCGATGAGGCTCTAGGATGCAATTTTTCAGGGGCTGCAGAGGCAGGATCGCATGTCCATTTGTCTACCCACCCCCAAAGCTCTTCTCCACAGCTCCAGAGGCCATAAGTACCTCTACCTGTCCCAAGAAACAGCGTCAAAGTAAGGAAGGCTTAAAGGGCAGATGCATGTGAAATGGGCATAATAAGGAGTGAATGACCTAACTGGATGACTTTGAGGACTCCACCCTTCATCCCTACATCAGCAAATCCTGTCACCCTTGGCTCAACCTCCAGAATGTCCCAGATCCTACTGTTTCTTACTCTACTGCCATCACTCAGCTCTAAGCCACCATCATTTCTCTCCTGGACCACTGCCAAAGAATCCTCCCCACTCCCACCCTTGCCCCTCATATTCCCTTCTCCTCACAGCAGCCAGTGGGACCTTTCATTAGAACAGCAGACTATATAATTACCCTGCTTATGATCCTTGAAAGGCTTCTCCTCTCACTCAGATCAATAGGAACATCTTTACAACAACCTACAAGGTTATGAGAACTGGCTCCCCCACCCCTTCCTCCCATCCACTCTACTCAGCCATACTGGTCTTGTTCTGCAATGACTGCACCCTCTGCCAGGAATCCTCTCCACCCCATATACCTGCACTTCCCCCATACATCCCTCCCTCTCCTTTCCACCTCTGTTTCATCTTTCTCCAGGATACCTGTCACTACCCACCTCTGAGGGTTTCTTTTCGTTCTGCCGGGGCCAGCCTGATTTGGTGCTGCTGGGCAGTTTGGAGCATCTTGATGCAGATGTAGCGTGACCTGCAGAGAGAGCACAGCCCATGAGGGGCCCCTGGAAGGCCAGGAACACCACCCACCCACGTCCAAGGAAAGGAGGTCTGTCAGGAAAGCTCTGGCTTGAATGTTCAGGAGGCGGAGACCTCTGTGAGCACCTGGTGGACTGTCCCTGCTCTGGGCCTTTCCAACAATGAATGGGGACATGATGCCTCCTCTACCCACCAGCCAGAAGACGCCTGGGAGGTGAAAGGCAGTTTGGACAAGGACTCAGTATGAGCTTCCTGTGTGATCCATGGCAAATCCCTTGCCCTCTCTGGTCCTCTGCTTCCTCCTTGGTGAAGGAGGCTATAATAAGCCTTCTGTGGCCACTCTCCACCCCCACTGCTGATTAGACACTCTGGGATGATGCCCAGTGGGTATGCAGAGGCGAGACAAGGTAGTGGGAAGATTGCTGCTCTGAAGTAGACCCACAGACTAACCTGGAGCCCTGGCTCAGCCGCTTACTAGCTCCTCACCCTGGACGAATGACTTAGTCTCTCTGAGCCTCAGCTTGCTTTTCTATAAAATGGGGGCAGAGAATAACTATCTTCAAAGAGTTGTTGTGAGAATTAAATGATATCATGCCTGTAAAGTCTTGGCACGGTCCCTGGCACACAGCGCTGCCTTGATTAAGATTACCTATTACATCACTAGGGTCTAGAGGCCCTCTCTGGACTACACTCAGGTTGGCCCCCACTCCTACGGGTCAAAGGAGCAGCAGCTACGGATGGGTAGTGGTGGGGACTGGTGAAAAGGGAGGATGCCTCAGCCTGGCCCAACTCCAATGCAGAAACAGGGCTCAGCTGCCCAGATGCTCTCCCTTGCGGGCGCCTGGCCCTGAAGGGTTCCTTTGCCTGAAATAAAGTTAGAAGCAGAGGATGCAGTTCTTCTTGGCTCTACTGAAACAGGCCACAGGCAGCGTGACTGCAGCCACAAAGGGCCGGACGCTGTGATCTACTGCTGCAGGGAGGAACAGCGGGCCAGGTCAGACACCAGAGCCAAGCTGAGTAAACAGACCCCAAAGGACACTGAGTGAAACCTGGAGGGAGAGAAGGGGCTGGGACCTGATTTCTCATTCTGGTGCATGTGTCCTCAGGCTCCGGGGGATTAGAGAACTCCGGGAGCTCTAAGGGGCCTTGGAGATCTCCCCAGTCCCAGTTGCTCACCACGTACGTGAACAAACTAAGGTCTACAATTGCAGGGCTCCAGGCCTGGCCTCCCTGGCAGCGCAGGCTCTTCCTCAGCCTGGGCTTTCACCAGAGGACACCGCTAAGTGGGATCTTCCTGGCAGAGTGTCTCTCCTACACAGGGCAGAATGGAACTCTTTACTCCGACTGGCTCATGCAGGCCCAGGTTCTTAGGGCATCTAAGAAGAGCTGCCTTCTAGTACCAGAAAAAAGCCCTCACCTGACACAAACCTCCCTTTTCGCCTCCGTATTTCAGAAGGGGCTCCCTAAGCCCCATTTTCTCTGTAACAGTGCCCCCCCCATATCCAGGGCTGGCACACCCAGCCCCCACACAAGTCTACCCTGAGGTTCTGTTGCCAAGATCCCAGGAAGGTCAGACTCCTTCATTAATTTTTTCCGCAAATATTTACTGATCACCTATTATGTGCCCGATCTAGCTGGATACAGCAGTCAGCAAGACATGACTCCTCTTATCAAGGAGCTTACCTTAATAAGGAAATGATACTTGGTTAGGAAATGATACTTATCAGGTCACTATAATGAAGAGTGACAGGTTTTTTATCTGTTGTGTGGACACTTCTACAGGGCCCTGACTCAACGGCAGGGCCAGAGGGAGAGGGGTGTGTTCCTAGCAGCCAAGAACAGCACAGGCAAAGGCCCAGAGGGGAGTTGATCTGTTCCAACCAGAGCAAAACACATGGGGCTGAGAGCTAGAGGGTAAAGGGGAGTAGAGTAAAGAGGACAGCAAGGCCCTGGAGGCCATAGTGGTGTGGGGATTTTCTTAGGAGCAGAGGGACCTGGCCTGATTTATGCTTTCATCAACATTGAGACCATGGGGCAGTGTCCCCCGATCTGGGCCTGTGGGCCTGATAATTATGCAAACACTTTCCCGGTAGGAGCCCCAGATGGAAGGCCTTACTGTCGGTGGTGTCAGAGTTGTCGCTGCTGATGGAGTATTTTCGCCTCTTCTCTTCCATCTGCAATGAAAGGCAGGCCCCATTATACTCACAGGCGGCTTGGGAAATCCTCAGTCTCTCAGAAAATTGCCCAATAACCTTCCTCCCCACACTCACCCCACTGCAGAGAAAGACTGAGAACAAGGTGGTGCCCTAGCCTTCTCCTCATCAGCCTCGCCCTCCCCCCGCCCACCTACATGGGCCCTGGGGCTGGGAGAGGGGGCGGCATCTCCCACCTCCTAAGCCCAGAGCCTCAGACAACAGAGAGTCTGGTCAAAGACGAGGGAGGGCAAGGGGGGTCAGCAGCCCCAGAATGAACAGAGACCAGGACCTGCCCACTGCCAGCTTCCACTCAAGGAAACTCAGGCCCACCGAAGAATCCACTCTCACCTGCAAGTTACAAGTGGTACCCTGCTGGGTGCTGAGGAGGGAGGGCACAGGAAACAAGACTGACTCTTCCAGGAGGATCAGGTTATCGGAGTTGAGGGACAAGCCAGTCCAGACAGCACTGAGGGCACATACTGAGAGCGGCAGCCAGAGGGGTGTGGAAATGGGGTGGGGGCAGGGAGGCTGCAAGCTGGGTCCCTGAGCCACACCAGGCCCAGGGTGAATGGGCTGGGCTGGGCTGCCCTCCCTCCCCTCAATGTCCTTCTGCAGATAAAAGAAAAAACCAACTTTCTCTCCACTACAGTATTTAACTTCGAGGTAGGAAGGGCAGCTCTTCCATACTGAGCTCTTTCCCCTACCCGTGCTATCTCAGGTCCTAACAACCTGCGGAGCTGTGAGCTATTAGCTTCTTTTACAGAGGAGGCTCAGTGCCTTGTCCTGCTAGTAACTGGCTGAACTGGGATTTGAATCCACGTGGTCTGATCCCTGAGCCCACACTGAGCTGCCTTTGTGCTCTTGTCAGCTCCTGCCTCTTGGAAGTGCTTTCCCACCCACTATTTCCTCTAATCCTGCAGAGTCCTGGGTGGCAGAGCCTGCTCTTATCCCCTCTTGGAGGGGAGCACACTGAGTGGCTTGTTAACCTGCCCCGGGTCTCACAGCTAGTCAGTGGCCGAGTCCTAACGTGAGAAGAGACCTGAGGCTCAGGGCCCAGAGTGCTTTCCACCGTGTTCCTGTCAGTCTAGACCCTGGGCTGCCTCACTGTCCACAGCAAAGGACAAGGAGCCAGTGTCAGTAGGGAAAAAGCCCCGCTGCCCGTCCCAGCTGCAGGCCAGCCAGGCTCCCCACCCCCACTCGGAATCCCATTTGCCACCTGCTGTCATCCCAAGTCTGCTCATGCCCAAGCCTGGGGGTCACCTTATTTGACTGTGGCCCTGCAGAGACCAGGGAGCATTGGCTCTCTAAGGTGGGGTGTGACTACTCAGAACTCTGAGCTATTCAGAAGTACCCTCCTGCCTCATACTTGACCTTAGCCAGGAGCTCCTCTCCACCCCTGTGTCCCCAGTAGCAGGATCAGGATGACAGGAAGGTTCACTAGCACTGCTTGCTGCCCAGCTCCAAAGGTGCAGGCAAAGTGCTCTCTAGAGAGTGTGGGGGTATGGAGGGATGCCTGGTGGTAGCATGGACGCCAAGGAGGCAGGAACAAGAGCTAAAACTGCTAAGCACCCATCGCTTGGGGAGGGGGTGCGTCCTGGTACACAGGGAGCTCACTGAGGCCTCAGAACAGCCCTTTGGTGCTGGTGGGCCTGATGGCTGCTTCCCTTTTGCAGCTGAGGAAAATGAAGCTCAGAGGTTAAGTGACTTACTTGCCCAAGATCACAGTGCTCGTCAGAGGTCTGACTCAGGAGACCATGTTCTTGACCTTTAGGCTACCCTGCCTCTGTGCAGCAGAGTGCAAGCAGCCCAGTGGCTCAGGTCATACACTGAATGGGGCAATAATGCTCCACCGCCCACAGCTGCCCATCCTTGCTATCCTCCGGGGTCTGAGTGTGATGAGGTGACTTTAACAGAACTCTTGACTCTAGCCTACATCTTGCCAACCCAGCCCTTTCACAGGTAGAGCAGGAGCAGGGGGAGAGGTGCTCTAAGTGCACCCACCTGTTTTCTCCTGCAATCCTCTACATGAATTGCATTGCTCTTCATTTCCAGAAAAGGGGCACTTGCAAGCCAGGCTCTCTCATAGCATATAAAGCAGGAGCACTGGATTCAGGGAGGCCAAGTTCAAATCCTACCTGCACCCCTCACTAGACCAGGGACCTTGGAAAAGACACACCTCCCAAAGGACACAAACTGGATCTGGAATTTTACATAAATCTCCTGAACTTAAAATGTTGGCAACTGATTCAGATTTTTAAAACACGTTGAGAGGGCCAAACTAAACACATCTGTGGGCCAGAATCAGCTGGTGAGTAAATGAGAGCAGTATAAAGCCCTTAGCACGGTGGCTGGCACTCCGTATGAGTGCTGGTTCTTAATTCCACAGCGGACTCGGGCCAGGTGGACAGTCCTCCTAACCAGTGCCCACCTGAAGGCCTCCTCAGCGAGGCAGTGAGCCTGTACAGTAAGCAAGGTCCCCTACAACAGGACCTCTTGACTGCCAATGACCTTCTCACTGCCTAGGACCAGAGTGCCCCGTCGGCGTGCAGACCTGCACCCACCCTCAGCCAGCCGCCCGTCCAACCTGCCCTCCGTGAAACACCCCAGAGTCCTCCTTAGCAGGGTGTTATTAAGGGAGCAGATTCTGCGGTGGCTTAACTGGAATAATAACTAGGCTTCAGCGGGAAACCACTGCTTTGCTTCCTTCCTTTCAACCAAGTCTGTTCCAAAGGCCTCCCTGCCTCAGGTGAGCCTCTACTGTCAGTGGTTAATGAAGCCCCAGATGAGGCCTGGGCTCCCCCTGCGGCATAGCCTTTTGCCCCATGAAGGCCCTCTCCAACCCAGCAAAGGAGACAGGGAGGACTCTTTTACCAAAGCTGAAACCCAGGGCTATACATGCAGGTGGGGGATGGGAGTGCCAAGACACGGTCTTGGCCTCTGGTTCTCCTTTTCCACTGCCTCCCCCAACCTCTCCCAAAGCAAGGTCTGCTCTGGGAAAATACCTCAGGGTCACAAGGCACTTGCTTTTAGGGGCAGAAAGTGCTCCTGAAATCTTACCTACAGAGAAGACTCTGGGAAAGAAAGTGTCCCCGTTTCCTGCCATTGCCACCAGTGCACTTGCACTCCCACACCATCCCCAGCACGGAGACACACACGGCTCTCCTTCGGGTCCCCTCTTTGAGTTCCCTCAATGAGCAGCAGCCCACAGCCTCCTCCGCCCCACCGCCAACGCTTGCAAGTCCAGTGGGCGCTCCCTCCAGGATACAGTGAGAATCCACCCACATTTCCCCTATCTCTACTGCTACCATACTGGTCCAAGCCAGTCTCATCTCTTGCGGGACTCCTCATTCATCTTCCAACTTCCGCTATGGCTCCCTCATAATCCAAGATCCACACAGCAGCCACAATGATTTTCAAAAAGCATAAATCAGGTCATGTCATGCCCTATTTAAAATCTTTCAAAGGTTTCCTGCTGCTCAAAGGGCAAAACTCAAGCTTCTGACCATAAGACCCTACGTGATCTTACCCCTGCCTACCACATACTGACCACCGCCCCCATCCCCACCACTTCCCAGCCAAACTGGCCTCCTTTCATTTCCCGAAACAAACCAAACAGTCCATGAGTCAAGACCTGTGCACAGGTGTGCTCTCTGCCTGGAATGGTCTACGCAGCCTAGGCACGTCTGACTTTTCATCCTTCAAGTTTCGGCTTAAACGTCACAGAGGTCTATGCCAGCTGCCTTATCTACAGAAAGCCCACCACCCAATCAGTCAGCTTCTTCAGAGCACCCATCACAATTTGTGTTTGTTGAGCTACTTGTTGAATGTCCTTCTCCTTGGGAATATACGTTCCACGAGAGTAAAAAGCGCAACTGTTTGGATCCCTGCTGGCGCCCCGGCACATAACAGGGACTTGGTACACATGGAGTGCCGAGTGTGTTCTTGTCGCCTCCCTCTAGAAGTGTGGGACCACACAGCCCAGCTGGCCTGCTCGCAGCTTGCGGGAGCAAACACCCCAGCCCAAGATTTCGTCCCGTTTGCATAGCCCGCCTTCCCTGTCTTAACCTCACACATTTTCCAGGAGGCTGTATTTGGTTGGGCTCCTGGCTAACGATCAATGTCAACTCAGTAATAGGGCAGCAATTTGGTGGTAGATGTTTTCTTGGCAACACTAGCCATTGGTCTTAGTGGGGGCCTCGGGTCTGGACTTGAAACACCAATGCCCAACGCCCGCCCCCTTTTAAAGACCTCTCCACAAATAAACTCAAACACCCTGGGCCTCCATTAACGCCCTTCCAGCTGACCCTGGAAACAGTGGGCCTTTCAGGCCTGCTACTGCAGCAGCTCCCTAGGCAGTTAAAACACCCCAACCTGGCCTCTGGCCTCTCCTCTCTGGGGGCCACCAGGCCTACCCAGCTTGCCACCATACACAGCAGGATTTCGTCTTCCTCCTTAAAAAAAGGGGGGTGGGGAGGCTTTCAAGCAGGCAATTTACCATTCCAGACACAATCTTCCGAAGAGAAACAAAAACTCTCCCTGTCTGAGGCAGACCACTAAGGCGTGTATGTAATAAGATGCTAATACAATTTAATCATATTTCGGCTGGAAAACCTGTCCTCAGAGCCTGCTTGTGTCGGGAAGGCCAGACATTCAGAAAACAAGAGCTGCACACTCTTAAACCATTTTAAACGGGGGTCAGAGCCCCACTCTTTCCTATCTCTCATTAACTTTGATGCCTTCTCAGGGACAGTAACTGCCATGACAAAAATGATTTGGTACACACAGATGCTCAAACTTACTTCTCCAATCACGGGGGAGCCTAACCCTCCTCCAACACCCATCATTGCCCACCTGCAATTCCAAGTGTCCCAGGGGGCACCCAGCTCCCCTAGAACACACTGTCCACACCCACCCTCCAGACCCAGTTCTGGGGACATACCAAGGGGATCCTGGGAGACAGAAAGGGGCTTTGTCTACTTTGTCCTTCAGCACCTTCGCACCCTACCCTCCACCTCAGAGAGGGCAAAGCTCAGTCCACTCGCTCCCATGGATGGCTGCCCATTGGCAACTGCAGGGTCCTTCTGATCCCTTCTTCAGAGAAGGGAGCTGGCTCTCTGGCCTAGCCTAAAGGGGAGAGATCAAAGGTCAGCTGCATTTGGGTCCTATCCAGGTTATTCATAATAACAGTAAGAATGGCTAATACTAATCAAGTGCTTACCACAGGCCTGGCTTTGTGCATAGTCTTCTTTGTGCAATATATCGCTTAATCCACACACCCACCATGAGGCAGGTACTGTTATTAACCCCAATTGCAGATGAAGAAACTGAGGCACTGAGCAATTAAAACAGCTGGTGACTGCAAAGCTAGCATTCAAACCTAGACTGTCTGGCTCCAAATAGCGCACCTTGCCCCCCTCCCCCCCCAGGGGGTACAGTGTACAGGGCACAGACCTACAACTCCCAGGTATGGCTGGGGTATTCCAGATTCCTATAGGTTTTCTGAGAATCTTCCTGGGTTCCTCATCTTTTTTTTTTTTGGTTTTTTGCCATACGCGGGCCTCTCACTGTTGTGGCCTCTCCCGTTGCGGAGCACAGGCTCCGGACGCGCAGCCTCAGCGGCCATGGCTCACGGGCCTAGCTGCTCCGCTGCATGTGGGATCTTCCCGGACCGGGTCACGAACCCGTGTCCCCTGCATCGGCAGGCGGACTCTCAACCACTGCGCCACCAGGGAAGCCCCTGGGTTCCTCATCTTTGAGACACATAGTGAGGGTCCTATGTGGAGGACAGGGCAAGCAAGGGGTACCCCCCCTCCTCATAACTCTGACTTGGCCTCCCCTTGGAGAACCTAAAGGGAAAACTGTGAGGCCCACGAAGAGCCTGCTGGATGAGCTGTTAAGAATTTGGACTGGAAGCCTCTGACTTGGGTCTTGGGTATAAGACAAGTACCTCCCTGTTAACTGGAACACTGATTAACCAGAATACCTTGCCCCCAACCTTGAGGATGTGGAAATCAGTGTCAAAAGCCTAATCTCATGATTCTGGAAGGACTTGGGGGCTGGGGACCAGCAGTCCCACCTCACCTGTCAACGAAAGCTAAGTGGAGATTTCTGACAGCCTCTTGGATCAGTGTTATTGGCTGTTTAGCCAGGCAATTTAGGGAAAGGAAAAGCCTGTTGGATGGGAAATGTTCTGGACACATTTGCTGCATCCCGAGCCCAAACAACTCTATCCTTAAACACTTCAACTCCAAAAGTGCTGGGGAGACCCTTGGCTAAACAATTTCAAAACCAACATTCACTGCAAGTCTTGCTGCCTGGGGCGAGGACTTCCCTCGGTGAGGCATTTGCTGTGGAACCAAATGCTTTTCCACTCTAAACAACAGCCAACAGCACTTGGGACAACTGAGAGGCCTCCAGATCAAACAAACATCCCTTTTTTCCCCTACCATGCAAACTTTCTCAATAAATTATTCGCCCACTTCGGATCAAAGACTGTTTTTGCAGCCTGTGACCTAAAAAGCAAATAGCATCTCTTAAACATAAAAGCCCTCCTCCCTGCCTGGGTCGGCTTTATTACTCATTCCTTCCTCTTACAGTTACTCTGTTGTTATTTTCCTTCCCTTCTTGTTAGATCACTTTGCGAGTCCCAACCCGCCTGAGGAAGATGGGATGGGAGGGATGGTGCCTTCACTTGGGGCCCTAAGGTGGGAGAAGAAGTCAGGGTAGGGGACAAGCCAGCACCCTGGGAACCCAGGAGACAGGGCCAGGCCTGGTTGGCAGCTCCCTGCCCAGCTCTTCTGCCAAATGTCCTACTGGGAATTTTACCAGTGAAGGGAGGGAGTTAATGCCACCCTGGCAGGAGGGGCCAGGCAGCCCTACCACCACCCAGATCCAGCACTCAGTTTGCAAACATACGTTAAAGGGACATCCTCACAGCTTGTCTGGACTCAAAGCTCAGGGCTCCTCCCCCTTGCAACAAAGGCAAGGTGGCAGGTCAGTCGTGCCCACTCAGCTCCTCAGCTCGGAGTGCAAACATGACGCCTCCTGATGACACCCTACAAACTCAGACCCTATATGAAACTTTGTGTCTTGGAATCCCTCAGTAGATGGGGGCGGCGGGGGTGGGGGTGGGGTAAAGGAGTGGGAGAGAATGTTAAGCGCGGGGCAAGGTTTGGGAGTCTGCAGAGACCAGAGGCGCCGGATCCTTCCTGCCCTTGGCACCGAGAAAAGGGAAACACAGTCCTTCACGTTCCCAGTAGCCCAGGGCAGGAGATCTGCGTTCAAGGTGCTAAGGAAAAATGTCCCGGCTGGCAGCAAAGGTTAAGGGGATTGGGAGGGGGTGGCGCGCGCCTCCAGCCTGCCCCTAAAGGCAGTCCGGGGGACAGCAGGCTGGAGGCGCGCCGGCGTGATTCTGACCGCGGGAGCCGGGAGGAGGAGCCGGAGGTGGCTGCGGGGGGCTCCGGCCCAGTCGAAGGAAGGGCAAGAAGCGGTTCGGGCCGGGGGTGGCGCCGGGAGGTGGCCTTGGCCCCCGGGGCTGGAGAAAGGGCTTAGGCGTAGCGGGTGAGGGCGGCCGAGCCCCTTGGGGGGTGGCAGCTGTGTGTGTGGGGATGGTGTGTGTGTAGGAAGGGTGGGTGTCCTGGGCCTCTAGAAGCTATAGCGAAGGCTTCCTGCTCGTCTCGCAGACATTCCCCTTTTCTGACATTAAAGCTACGAGTCATCAAGCTGACCCCCTCTCATCCCTTGGCCTGAAGAAGAGGGTGTCTCAGGGCCCAGGGATAAGCGGGAATGGACCGGAGGGAGCCACAAGTCTGCACCCAGGCGGGGAGGAGGCGGGCAGGAGCGGCTCCGCAGGCGCAGGCGAGTGGGTGGGAAGGAGGGAGGGAGAGAGGGGAGAGAGAGGAAGGAGGTGAGGCCGGGAAGATGCCTCTGCCGGGGGCGGGGCCGGGGATCCGGGAGAGGGACTGCAGCGGTGCTTGGTGGGGGCGGGGGCTGCAATGTCACTCATGTGGGAGTCAGGTGTGTAAGTCCCAGGCTCGGGCCGCCGCTTGCCTACATCTTCCCGGTACTACCCAGGGCTCAGGGGTGGAGGCGGACGGCAGGGGACTGCAGAACCGTCCCCAGAGCGGGACGCGAACCGGCAGACTTGGAAGAAGGTAAACAAGGGCCACGCCCCCTGCCGTCGCCCCGCGGGCGCGCACCCGCCGCTCCGGCCGCCGCCGGTACATTTCCACTCCCAGCGCTTCTCCCCCGCTGGACTCCCGCGCAGCCCTGGAGGGGGGGCTGCCCCCGACCCCCAGCCCGCGCCCCCCGCGCTGGGGCTGCGCACCCTCCATACTCACCTGGAAAGGGTATCCCCCGCCCCTCCAAAAAACTGTGCTTAATTTGTGCAGAGCCTCCGCGTCCGGGAGCTGAGCATGCTGCCCCCGCGTGCAGAGCCCGCGTGCACCCAGCCCGGAGAGGGGGCGACAGGGCGGAGGCGGTGGCCCCCGGAAGGTGTCTGGGACCGGACCGGCTGCACGTGAGCCCAGCGCAGGGTCATGTGCACCGGCTCAGCCCGGTTCGGCGCCCGGACGTGCTGCGTATCAACAAAATAAACTCGGGGAGACAGGAGGGCAGATAGCCCCGGGTCCTCCGAACCCACGTCCCTGGCCGCGCGACCTCCTCTCCGCACAGGTCTCCCGCCGCAGCCCCTCCGCCCTGCCAGAGCCCGCGGGGCAAGTTGCAGCCCCGGCGCGCCCCCGCCCGCCCGCGCCCCCTCCCCGGCCCGGGGGCGCTTTGCCGCAGTCATTAATAAAGAAGGTCGCCAAGCTCACCCTTCCAAAAGTTGTTGTTGCATGCGCCCCTCTCAGCCTCCCCGCAATGTACTCTTTAAAACACGACTGACCAACATGCGCAATCTCTCTCCCCTGTGCTGTGCATCGGCACCCCCCCCCCCCGCGCGCTGGCTTCCTAGAACAAGCAGCCAGCAGGAGAGAGAGGGAGCGAGCGAGCAAGAGAGAGAGAGAGAGAGAGAGCGCGCGAGGGAGCGAGGAGCGCTGGAGATCTGTTGCAAAAACACAAAATAACGCCGTGGAGATGCGCAGGGCCAGTCGCCGGGGGCCGGATCTTACCTTGCTCCGCGGTGCCCTTCCGAGGGCCGCTACCCCCGGCTACGCGCCGCGGCTGGGGCCGGCGTGGGAAGGATGCTCCTGAAACCCGGAGCTCCTGGGGCCGGCGCGGGCGGGCGGGGGGCGCGCATCCATCCGGGGTCGTGGCGAGGGAGGCGGCCGGGCCCGTGGGGTCCCCGGCACCGCACCCGGCCGGGGACTGTCAGCCCGCCAGACCTAAGCCCTTGCCGCTAGGAGTGGGTGCAAAGTAACTCCATGGACGCTTCTAACCCCCCCCCCCAAATAGCCTCCAACTGCGATGGCCGCGGTCGGCACCATTCACCAACCCCCCTGTGTATGTTTCTGTTTCTTTTTAAACCAAGACTTCCTTGTGATCTCTTTAGAAAAAAAAAAAATGTGTTGGGGTGGGGGTGGGGTGGGGGCGGGCGGGAGGAGCGAGGGAGGGGGAGTAGCCACTTTTTTCTTATTCACTCGGATTTCCACTCCTGACACCCCCCGCCTCGCCCCTCCACCCCCCCGCCCAGTTGTTTGGCTTCAGCTGCGGGTTCAGGTAGCGTTGCAGGCCTCCGGGGGGAGGGTACCCTGCCGGACCGCCCTCTTGCCTGCACCTCGGGCCTGGACTCCCCACGGGCTCTGGGGCGCCCCCAGCCCGCCCTGTCCCCAGGGCCGGGCCCAAGCGGCGGCTGCGCCCGTGCAAGTCCCATCAGGTCTGCTCACACTTCACACACTCACACACATACCCCGCCCCTCCACTCTCTCACTCACACTTTCTGCTCACACCCCGCCCCCTTCGCGCCCCAGACCCGGGCGGCGCCCCCCGCAACCTTAAAAAAAAAAAAAAAAAGCAAGCTTATACTTAAAAAAATCTTTTGGCGCCATATTAATGACGTACTTAAAATTTGCCATTTCTCCCTGCGTCAAAAAGACGTTTCTTTGCAAATAACAGCCTGAAGGCGACACTCGCGGAGGGAACGAGGTTTGCACTGAGCACCCCGCCTCCCGGGGTTCCAGCGCTGGAAGACCCTCGCTCTAGGCCCTGATCCTGAATCGCTGGTTTTAAAATGCGAAACGAATAAATCGCGTGGCGTTTCGCAGCGCCAGAAGTGAGCAGAAAGTGCTGGCAGGAGCGGAGGGGAGGGGCGCGCGCGAGTCTGGGGCAGGGGGCGCGGCTCTCCTCCCCCACCCGCAGCAGATGGAAACTAACATGCCGGGCGGGGGAAACTTGAAATTGTGGGCGACCTCAAGAAGGAGGGGCGGTCCGTAGAGAGGGTCCCTCTCGGGTTCGTCGCCCCCTCCCCCCGCCCGAGTGCCTCCTGGCGCCCAGCTCTGCCCCGCATTTCCGGGGGGTAGGGAACGCAGTGATGGGTGGGTGGGTGGCTGCACGTCCTGGGCCCGGTAGGAGTTTGCCCCGGGGTGGCCACCTCCCCCTTGCTCGTCCTTCCCAGTCCCCCTAAAGGGTTAAAAACCAAGGGGCAACTTCCAAGGATTGGCACTTGGCGAGGAAGCGGGGCGCCCCTCTCCCCACCCTTCGCCTCCTCGCCCCTCCTCCTCCGGCTCCACTTCCCGACTTGACCTTGTGGTGCACAAACAGTGCGCTGGGATCCTCGCAGTTTCTGGAAGAAGAGCTTGCGCTCGCCAGGCAGGCGGGCTGTCGGGCGGCTCTTGGGCGGTGGCGGGGCCTTGGGTCCGTTCCCGGAGCCGCGGGCCACACCCACCCAACCCGCTGCGCCCGCCGTGCTCACCTTCTCTCGAGGAAGGAGCAGGGCTGGCCTTCTGGATGGGGAGAAGTGGGGGGCAAGCTGCAGCCTTCTCAGATGCTCCCAGCTAGGGAGGGGGTGGTCTGGTCTCAGGCGGGGTTTGGGGGGGGGAGACCTGGGAGCCTGGCCCAATATCCTCAAAGCATCATTGCCAACTTTTTCTTCCCCCTCCTTTTTGGCTGCCCCTCAAAGATGATCCAATAATTTCTTCACCTCACCTTTGGCTTTGAAGGCACGTGGGTGAGCTGTGAACTGGGACAGAAACCACCTTCCCTCTCCAAGACTGAAGTTTGTTTATTCTTTCTTTCCCCTCCACCCCTTCTGTGGAAAGATAAATATTCAATTTACATAAGATGACATTTATGTGACAATTAAGAAGATTCCCCGGTGGAATGTTGTGAACACATTTCCTTATAGGAGAAATAAATCTAATAATAAACAAACTCATAATAACAGCACAAATCCTCTGACAGGGCGGATTGTCTACACAACAGAGGGAGATGATGGATGCTGAAATAAGCACTTTTGCAACAGGAAAGAAATACGAGCTCAAAGAGAGTCAGTGTAACATTTCCTTGGCCTTCATTCACAAAGTCTGGGGAGGCTTGTCTGGCAAGACGGAGGGTCTAGGTATCTCCCAATTAGACCTGTTCTAGCATTTAGTGGTCAGTTGGTAGGATTTTCCCAACCTCAAGCTCAGTGCCTAGAAACAGATGTTGCAGGTTGTGAGCAGGTAACAAAATGGTTAAATACCTGGGCTCTAATCCTGGCTCTGCAGTTCAGAGGCTGCTTCATGTAGGCAAGTGAATTCATCTCTGGGTCTCTTTTTCCTCCTTCGTAGAATGGGGTAGTTGGAGGCTTCCTGAGGCCCTGTGTGTGTGTATGTGTGTGTGTACACACACACACATATACACACTATATGTGTACAGCAGGGCCTGGCTCAGAGTACGCAGTGCACATTAGCACTTTTTCCTGGTGCCTACATTTTGGAAGGGTGTGAATACACTCCCTGAAAGCTCTTAGCACTGAGAAACTGAGGGACATACACAAGATCTCCCAGTGTGGGCAAAAGGGAAGGCCAGGAGAAAAAACTGTAAATGATTGTGGCCTCCATGGTCAAGACCCAGATGGTAGCCACACATATGAGGTGAGAGTGGAGGTACCAATTTACAGTGGCCCAGTTCAAGGGGACTGCTCTTGTTGGGTCTAGTTGCAGAGGGTTTACATGCAGGAGAGGACTGGACAGGCTCCTCCTCTTAGCCATCAGGATCCCATGGCAAGCAGTTATAAAATGACCTAGAGGAGGAAGAGGGAGTGGATGACCATCTATAGGGCACCTGCTCTGTGCTGTGGACTGTTAGTCATCCCATTTCATCCTCACAAAAACCATGCTACCTATTCAGAAAGGTTTAGCAACTTACCAACAGTCACACAGCTAGCGAGTGGTGACAGAACTGGCACCTAGTCCAGCAGACCCCAGGACCTATGTGTTTTCCGTTTTACCACACTGCCAGAAATAAAAAGTATTAGTATTGTTGGTTTGATCAGGGATGGGAGCCTGATCGCTATATTGGCAAGAAAGAATTTTATGAGCAGCACTTTGTTTCTGAGGTGCTCCCCTGAGTTTGGGTACGATCCAGATCACCTAAAGAGTCCTTGGAAGACACTTCTTGTTTAGGATTGGGCGCTCCATCAGAATCCTTGACTTCCCACAGCTCTCTGCTACTGTTTAAGGTTAACCTTGGAAATGTAAATAGAATGATAGCATTAAAGCTAATTATAACTCCTTAATCCTTCTTAAAAATTTCACAAATCATTCATTAACTTTTTACAGAAAAAAAAAAAAGAGAAGAAACATGGTGTCCTTGGAGATGTAATCATTCATCTTTTTCAACAAATATTTATTGAGTGGCTTCTGTATTCCAGGCATCGTTCTGGGTGCTAGGAACACAGCACAAACATGACAGACAAAAATGCGTATTCTCATGCAACTCACTTTCTAGTTAAAGGAAATACACGATTTTTTAAAAAGTTAAAAAAATATTATATTTGAAGGTGAGTAAGTGCTGTGGAGAAAATTTAAGTAGAAAGGGGGATAGGGAATGTGAGGATGCAATTTAAATAGAGTCCTCAGGGAAGAGCTGGCTGAGAAGGTGGCTTTTGAGTAAAAGGAGGTGAAGGAATGAACTGTGAGAGTTTATGGAGGAAGAGCATTCTAAGCTAGGGATTCTTAACCTGGAGTCATAGACACCTCCCTCCAGAGGTCTGAGTATAGAATTCAGGGGGTCTCAAACTTAGACAGGAAACAAAAACTATATTTTAATTTTCACTAGTTAAAATTTGGCGTGTTCTTTGATTATGAATGCAGACAGCAAATCACAGTGATATTAGCAGCACCCGTGACATTGTTGCCAGTAGAAATCACAGATATTTTCATATCACATTATAGTTGTTGCAAATATCTTAAATTATCATGACACTCATCACTACTTCAAACTTAGGCTGCTAGCTCTTGTAATTTAATGAATTAATAAGAAAGACATACATTACTATACTACACATTTTAAAAATATTTTGAGAGTTGTATTTCAGTATAGTTGGCCTTCTTTATAATTTATGAAGCTTATTTTATGGATTTAAAGATATTATACTCAGGAGTCCACAGGCATCACAGGCTGCCAAAGGGGTCCATAGCATGAAATAAAGGTTAAGAACCCCTGTCTACACAGAGACCAGTGAGTGCAAAAACCTTGAGGCAGGAATGTACTTAATATGTACACGTACAAGGAAGAGATTATATAGGGCATTGTTAAGAATTTGGCTTTTGCTAGGGACAATATGGAGGGTTTTGAGCAGAAGAATGACATGTTCGGACACTGGGTTTTGCAGGTCACTCTGCTGCCAGATGAAGGACAAACTGAAGGGGAAAGGCTGAAGCAGGAAGATCAGTTAGGAGGTCATAACAATAAAACAGGTGGGAGATGATGTTAACTTGGACTAGAGTAGTAGCAGCAGAAGTGGCCAAGTTCTGTATATATTTTGAAGATAGCTCTGATGGGATTTGTTGATGGGGTGTGAGAAAACAAGAAGTCAAAGATGACAATAAGAGTTTTTGCCTTGAACCAATGCAAAGAGGGAGATGCCATTAACCTAGATGGGGGAAACTGTGGAAGGAGTAGGTTTGGGGGAAGAATAAGGAGCTCAGCATTAGACATGTTAAGCTTGAGATGCATATTAGGTATCTAAATGCAGCCATCCTGTAGGCAGCTAGAAATGGCAGCCTTAGCCCAGGGATGAGGTCTGAGGAAGATACCATTTGAGAGTCTTCAGCAGGTGGATGGTATTTAAAGCTATAGGGCTGTTTGAGATCACCAAGGAAGTGGGTGTAGAAAGAGAAGAGGTCCAAGGATGGCAACCTTGGGCGCTGCAAGGTTAAGAGGTCTGGAAGATGAAGAAGAATCAGCAAGATGGTGTTAAAAAAGAAGTATCCAGGTGTTTCTCCAAAGAAGAGATACAAATGACCAATAAGCACAAGAAAAGATGCTCAACATCACTAATCATTAAGGAAATGCTACACTGAGGTACTGCCTTACACCCACTAGGATGGCTACTATTAATAAAAAAAAAAAACAGAAAATAACGAGTGTTGGCAAGGATGTGGAGAAATTAGAATGATTGTACACTGTGGATGGGAATGTAAAATAGTACAGCCACTGTAGAAAACAGTATGGCCGTTCCTCAAAAAATTAAAAATAGAATTACTATACGATCCAGCAATTCCATTTCTGGTATGCACGCAAAAGAATTGAAAGCAGGGTCTTGAACAAGTATTTGTACTCTCGTGTTCACAGAGCGTTATTCACAATAGCTAAAATGTGGAAAAAACCCAGTGTCCACTGATGGATGAATGGATAAGCAAAATGTGGTATATATACAGAATGGAATATTTTTCAAATTTAAAAAGGAAGGAGGGGGCTTCCCTGGTGGCGCAATGGTTGGGAGTCCGCCTGCCGATGCAGGGGACGTGGGTTCGTGCCCCGTTCCAGGGGGATCCCGCATGCCGCTGGGCCCGTGGGCCATGGCCGCTGGGCCTGCGCGTCCGGAGCCTGTGCTCCGCGACGGGAGAGGCCGCAGCAGTGGGAGGCCCACGTACCACAAAAAAAAAAAAAAAAAAAAGTTTAAAAAGGAAGGGGGCTTCCCCGGTGGTTCAGTGGTTGGGAATCTGCCTGCCAATGCAGGGGACACGGGGTCGAGCCCTGGTCCGGGAAGATCCCACATGCTGTGGAGCAACTAGGCCTGTGCGCCACAGCTGCTGAGCCTGCGCTCTGGAGCCTGCGATCCACAACTACTGAAGCCTGCGCGCCTAGAGCCCGTGCTCCGCAACAGGAGAAGCCACCGCAGTGAGAAACCCGCGCACCGCAATGAAGAGTAGGCCCCTCTCGCCGCAACTAGAGAGAGCCCGCACGCAGCAACGAGGACCCAACGCAGCCAAAAACAAATAAAATTTTAAAAAATAGTAAAATAAGTAAAATAAAAAGGAAGGAAATTCTGCAATAGGCTACAACGTGGGGACCTTGAGGTCCTTATGCTGAGTGAAATAAATCAGTCGCAAAAAGACAAATGCTGTATGATTCCACTTGTACGAGATATCTAGAGTAGTGAAATTCATAGACACAGAAAGTAGAATGGTGGTTGCCAGGGGCTGGGGAAAGGGGAAAATGGGGAGTTATTGTTTAATGGATACAGAGTTTCAATTTTACAAGATGAAAGAGCCCTGGAGATGGATGGTGGTGATGGTTGCACAATAATGTGAATGTGCTTAATATCACTGAACTGTACACTTAGAAAAGGTTAAGATAGTAAAATCTATGTTATGTGTATTTTCCCACACTAAAAAAAAATTGAAAAAAAAAAGTGAAAAAAGGAGCGACAGCATTCAGAGAGATAGAAGGAATATCATGGAGCCAAGTGAAGAGAGTTTCAGGAGGGAGGAAAGCCCTATGTCCAAAGCTACAAAGGCGTCAGGTAAGATAAGGACTGACAATTGATCATTAGGTTCAGCCACGTGGAGGCCACTGGTGCTCTTGACAAGAGCCGTGTCCACAGAGTGGCATGAGCACAAGTTTGAATCAGTGAAGACAGTGGAAATATTTATAGTTGTTATAGCTTATTCCAAGATACCACCTGAAAATGAGAGGTAATCTATATATACATGATTGTAGAAATGGATAATTATATATGTGTAGAAATGCAATTGAAACGACTTTTGTTGAGGACGTTCCAGTTGCCAGGCATGGTAATGGATGCTACAGATACTGAGAGAAATAAAACACATTCACTGCCTTCCAAGATTTCCTAAGAGTTCCCAATCTAGCAAACTTTGTGGACACATGAAATACACACAAAGTGATATATGTGGCTAAATACACACAGTCAGCCTGGGCATCAGTTTTTCCAGTATAACAGACAATATGGTTAAAACTGGACGCCAGATTCAGGCGGGTGTGGGTTTGGTCCTGTCTCCACCATTCACCAGCTCTGTGACTTTGCACAAATCAGTTTCCTTAATTTCCTCTTCTGTAAATTAAGGATGCAATAATTTCCAAACTTTAGTGTGCCTGGGATGCTTGTTAAAAATGTAGATTTGGGGTCCTCATCCCTAAAGGGTCTCAATGGGCAGGTCTGGGGCAGGGCCTGAGGATCTGCATTTTTAACAAGCACCTAGTCATGCTTGATGCTGTTGGCCTTGAACCACACTTTTTAAAACACTTAGAACTTACCCACGTGGTACCAAGAATTGGCCTGGCATTTCACTAATTGCTCATTTGATAACAGCCATTCTTCCTGGGGTTCTTATTGGAGTCAAAAAAAATCTTTCTAATAACCTGCAATTTATGTCCAGAAGCAGCGGTCCAGCATACTGTAAGCACGCTAAATTGAGAAAATAGCATGATAATTATTCAACCTTTGTTTATCAAATATTTATTGAGTGCCTACTATGTTCTAGACAGTATTCATGGACTGGAAAGACAGAAAATATCTGACTCAATAATTTGTCTGAGTCATTAAGGTAGGCAGAAGCCCAGATGTAGTTAGCCATGCTCTCTAGCAGCCAACCTCTGTGCCAGGTGAGAAGTCCTATGTTCACTCACTAGCTGCTTAAGGCAGCGCTTGTCCAATCATAACCTGCACATAAATCACCTGGGATCTTGTTCAAATGCAGATTCTGATTCTTTAGGTCTGGGGTGGGGCCTGCGATTCTGCATCTCTAACAAGTTCCCAAATAATGCTGATGCTGCTGGTCCATGGATCACGCTTGAAGCAGCACAGGTTTAGAGGGTTAGAAAAAGTGGATCACAACACTTAACCTGACATTAGAGTCCCTGGAGAATTCCTGGGAATCCTGAAGAGAAAAAGTGAAATCTGGGAAGATTGCATAGATATAAGTGAGGTTCACTCACACTTTCTTCTGTCTCCTCTGTTTCTGGAATCCAGTCCTTACCCTCCCACACCTAGTCAGTGGCATTAGGTGGCCTCCCCTAAGGGAGGGTGAACATTCATTTTGTTGGCCATTCAGTACATATTTCCTGGCTGCCTATTCTGTGTCAAGCCCTGTGCAAAGCACATAGTTTGGCATCCAAGAGAGGACAAATTCAGCAGCTTCTGCCTCCTAGGCTCTAAACAGGGGCTGCAGTTGGGGTTTGGAACAGAAAGAAAAGCTGCCCAGGGCTGTGCCTGTGGCTGAAGACACTGACCTGGCAAGATCCAGCCTTGGCTTTTTCTGTGGTGCTACAAATGCATGCTGGGGAGAGGAACCCCTCTGGAGCCTTTGCCAGCTGGTTTAGAGATGGTATTGACCAGCCCCAGGAGATGTCTAGATGATGTGCCAGCCAGGCCACCTGTCCGTTCTCAGACTCTCAGCCCCAGCCCAGTGGCCACAGATGGCAGAAGGCAAAGAAGATCCCTGGGGCCTCCAAACACCTCCCCAGAAACTGGCAGCAGGCAGTAACTCCAGCCAAGTCAGGGGCCAGCTTGACCAGAGTCAAAGTGTGAGACATCCCACTCGGAGCTGAGGGGTCTGGCCCAATCCAAAAACCGCCAAGAACCAAAGGCACTGGCTCCAAATCAAGTTGAACAGTGTAAGAAAAACCCTTTCTACTTTTCCCAGGGTTTCTCATAAAACAAAGCACCCCCCTCCCACGTGGCAGCCTTACAGAGACCCTTCCCATGCATTTACTGATGAGTTCATAGCCATACTGGAGGTAACTTGATTTTATTAGCAATAGCAAGCATTTTACAAGCACCTATACAAGCAAGGCTCTGTCTTAGGGCAGGGAGTTCCAGGTCAAGACCCTGTCTTCTAGGGATCTAGGCCCATTTAGGAAGACAAGTCCTTAAGCATAGATGGGATGGTCAAGGTAAAACAAACTGTCTTGGAGCCTGTGAGGTGTAATGGTCAAGAGAGTTTCTTTAAAAGAGCCTGGAGATGGACCTAAATATAGATGGCAATTCAGATGATGAGAGGATGGAGGATGTTCCAGAGAGACGGTAGTGTCTGCTTGGTCTATAGCAGTGCAGTACGGTATACACCATGATGCTCATAGCTGGCCCCAAGATTCTTCCTGAAAAGGGAACCACCCTTTGTACAGGAAAATATACTAGTATGCTTCTTGAGGGTGAAAGGTGAGACCCTATGGTTGTCCCATGTTGGAAGGAGGAGATGAGAATGTACAGTCTACTTCCAGGAATCTCCCCCAGAGAGATCCTCTGATGTGGGCACAAGAGGAGCTGTTTAAGAGCATCATTACAGTATTGTTTATAACAGTGAAAACTTGAAATAGCTTGAATATTTGTCACTAGAGAACTCACTACATAAACCAAGAGCAAAAAGAAGTCATCAAACTAAGAAGCATTGTGTGTCTGATGTAGGAAGAGCCCTAATAAATGTGTTAAGTGAAAAGAAAGTTTCAGGGTAATATGTACAGTATGATCCCAATTACTTTGAAAACTACCTACAAAAGTCTACATTTTAATCTGAACACAGACACACAGATATATGTAATTTCATAGAAAAAAAAATGAAGTGTCTGGTGATGACCAGTTGCCTCTGTTGGAGCATAAGGAGTGAGGTTGGGAAGGGGTAAGGGGCTGGGGTAGGGCTGTGGACATGGAGAGGAGGAGGTGACCCTGTGGTTGTTGGGGAGTCTCAAGAAGCCCTTTGCACTTGGGCAGTGCTGGTTGCCCCACAGGTGCTTAGAATTCTCCAAGAACAGAAGCATCAGTGGGGTGGAGGGATGTGCTCCACAAGCCTAACAGTGGTTAGACTGTGGTCCTGGAAGGCAGGGACAAGAAGCCTGCTCTCTGGTCTAACTCCAGTGCTGACTCCTGGGTGGCCTGGAGCCTGTTTGGACTTCTCCAGCTGGCCAGGTCTGAGATTCTAAGTCTATTCCAGATGCTTTCCATGGAGGTTGAGCTCCAGGAAGGGCATGGTAAAGCCCTACTTGGCCTTTGGCCTGCTGAGACTTGGGCATGAGTCAGACTGCGACTGGGAACTAGTGTGGGAAGAGAGAAGTTTCTGAGCAGCATGGCCTCTGGGAGGAGCTCCCTCCTCTGACAGGTAGAGCACGTTTTCTTCTCAACACATCTGGCGTGAGGATACCTGGTCCAGCTTGTCTCCTTAGGGAACAAATGTAGGGATAATTCATTACCTGATGGTACCTAAACAGTTAGTGAAATCCACTGAGTGAGGGCTCTGGCTTGGGTGAGAGAAGTAGATGGTGCCTGAGGCCAGGGCTTGGGCTCTGGGCCTGTGGGATGTTGGTGTGATCTGTGCACAGGTGCACACCTGTTCTGCATACAATTCCTATGGTTGGTCTGGGCTGGCTTCAGGCTACAGGGATGTGTTACATGAAGTCCCTGACCTGAGGATACCACAGATGTAGAAGGGGCATACATTGGGTTTGCATAGGGTCAAATATGGAGATAGGATTAAGGCTCAATGTGGAGCCAGAAGCAGCAAGGCCAGCTGGCTCTGAGATGCCTCACCACAGTCAAGGCTCCATTAATGGTGTCCTGACCTTGACCAGCCTCCCATTGCCAGGAAGTACTCCAGGGTGCAAGATGGCTACCTTAGAGCCTCCTGCAGGCACTAATGAGCAAGCTATTCCTCCTTTAGGACAATGGACAAAGTGACTTGTGAGCCTGGGGTGACCTTGGGCACTATAACTGCTGGACATCTAGGACCTACAGCTCTGGCAGGTGGTGAGCTCCTTCCAAATGTGCTGGATCTCCTGCCAGGGCCCTGGGGAGAGGCTTGGACAGGAATTGGCGCTGGATGCCTGTGCAACAGAGATGCTTGGAAACAAGGGTATTCTTGTTGAGCTGCTCTCCAGCTAGGCTAGCTCCAGGCAGCTTATCTACCTAACACAGGTCCTTTAGGAGAGTTCTACAGAAGAAGGAAACCCTGCATTACCCTGGCATCCAGCTAAGGCAGGAAAGGCAGTTTCCTAGGGTGCAGGGGGAACTGTGTTTAGCAATGGGGACTCCCCTGGAGAGCTTCTGCCATTGGGCATCTAGGTCCTTATCTTCCTGATCCCCAACTGCTTTCAGAGTTCAAGGAGAGGCAAGCAGTTCTTAAGTGCCCTGTCCTCTAGCTAACCAGGAAGGGAGGGTAGGCCCAGGGAAAAGCAGGCACGATCCTTGCCCCAGAAGATCTCACAACCCCGGTAAGGAGGTGAGATACCTAGAGTGGAAACAAGATGAGGCAGGACATGACTCAGTGCAGAAGTGTCTGCTTTGGCCCTGTGTGTGCGTGGGGGGAAGGAAGGAGCCGTTATGTGGGGAGAGAGGGAAGGGAGAGGGTGCACATGTGCTTGTGTGTGCATGTGTGCATTTGTGTGTGCCCATGTGTATGTGTGTGTTGTGCCATTGTGTCTGCATGTACCCACACATGCTTGATGCCACATCTCTGGAGTTCCTATCTTTTGTGCTATTTGCCCAGACAACCTAAAAATAATTTCCACTTAACTTTAGGATTTGTTATTTGATACATAACATGCTTGCCCAGCAGATACACTTTTCTACCCACACTTTATCTAAGATCAAGTTAAAATGAGTCTGCATTATTTATGCATACATGGGATGGCTAGTGAGCAAAAGTCAGACTAGACCACCTTGGATTTGTCTGGAAAGTTCATATAAAAATGGTCCCTATGGACTTCCCTGGTGGCCCAGTGGTTAAGAATCCGCCTGCCAATGCAGGGGACATAGGTTCGATCCCTGGTCCAGGAAGATCCCACATGCGGTGGAGTAACTAAGCCCATGTGCCACAACTACTGAGCCTGCGCTCTAGAGCCTGCGAGCCACAACTACTGAGCCCGCATGCCACAACTACTGGAGCCCGTGTGCCGCAACTACTGAGGCCCACGTGCCTAGAGCCTGTGCTCTGCAACAAGAGAAGCCACTGCAGTGAGAAGCCCGCGCACCACAACAAAGAGTAGCCACAGCTCGCAGCAACTAGAGAAGAGCCGGCGCGCAGCAGCAAAGACCCTATCACAGCCTAAATAAATAAATAAATAAATAATGTTAACAAAAGGTCCCTATGTGGATAACAAATTTGAACAGTGCACATGGATTGGCATTGATTGCATTGATGGTGATGATGATGATGATGGTAAAGCGAACCAAATATAGCTACTGGGGGGGGTGTCATCAGCCCTTTATCTCACCAATACACAACATAAAATTGGGCACATAGCAAGCACCCAGAGAATATTCATTGAATTTATTTGCAGACGTTGAGAATGTCCACGTATGTGACACATGTGCAAATATGGAGCTAGATGATTGATAATTCATCATGGACAGAGGACAAGTAAACGGTAGATTGACTTTATTTATTTATTTATTTATATGTTGGCTGCATTGGGTCTTCATTGCTGCGCACGGGCTTTCTCTAGTTGCGGCAGGCGGGAGCTACTCTTCGTTGCGGTGCGCAGGCTTCTCATTGTGGTGGCTTGTCTATGTTGCAGAACACAGGCTCTAGGCTCATGGGCTTCAGTAGTTGAGGCATGTGGGCTCAGTAGTTGTGGCACGCGGGCTCTAGAGTGCAGGCTCAGTAGTTGTGGCACATGGGCTTAGTTGCTCCACCGCATGTGGGATCTTCCCGGACCAGGGCTCGAACCCGTGTCCCCTGCATTGGCAGGCGGATTCTTAACCACTGGGCCACCAGGGAAGTCCCTAGATTGACTTGAAAAGTCAGTTTATTAGATTGATGGCTGAGGGGTGATGCAATTATTAGATTGAAAGATTAAAGCCATGGAGGAATGACAGATTGGTAAATAACTTGCTGATACCTGATAAGGGGTAGGAAGAGAGATAAATTGTGACCAGGTGACAGGTCAATAGGTCCATGGCCAGGTCCAAATAGGTAGGTAGAAAGGAAAACAGAAATGAAGTGAAAGAGTGAAAGAGACAGACGCGAGGATGAGAGAGATACTGTTAGGCAGAATAATACCCCCTAAAGATGTCTACGCCGTGCTCCCCAGAACCTGGAATATGTTACTTATATAGCAATAGGGACTTTGCCGATATGATTAAATTAAGGACCTGAGATGGAGGGATTATCCTGGATTATCCAGATGGGCCCAATCTAATCATATGTCCTCCCACTGACCTCTCTTTCACCAAACTTCAGCCTCCCCTGACTTCTGTTCAGTTCCTCATCATGTCAAGCTCATTCCTACCTCAGGGCCTTTGAACACACTGTTTCCTCTGCCTGCTCCTTTTTGTCACTCAGATCTCAGTTCAAATGAGAGTTGCTTCCCTGCTTCCAGATATTTTTCCCGAAGCCTTGAGAACACTCCGTTCCTGGGACTGGGCTGGGGCAACGGGATGTCCAAGCTCCTAGCCTGCTCTGGCTGGCATTATCCCCAGCCCTGGGTCCCGCCCAAGGCTGCGGGATGGAGCAGTGTGCATGAGTCATCAAGCCACAGACACAGTCCCCTTGTTGGAGGGACCTGAGCAATGATGGTGCAGCAAACTCCTTGAAAGAGAAAGCTAGGAATTTCCCCAAGTTCTTCAGACTCACGTGGGACCAGGAGGGAACTGGAGAGTGGAGGAGCTGAGAGCGGTCTGCGTGGACCATGCCGTAACCTCTCTGGGCAGCTCTGTGCCCACCTGAGCTGGGCTAGGCTGTGAAGGAGCAGATGGCATGTGCCAGTCTTGATGACCCCTCCATTTACCTCACACTGATGGAGCACCCACTGTGTACCAGGCCCCTGCCCTGAAGAAGCTAACAGTCTAGTCTGGGAGGCAGGCTGGCCAGCAAACCTTACAGATCTACTGGACAAGGTCTCAGCATCGGGTGACACAGAGAAGTCACATTAGACTCTGCCACGTGGAGCAGGTGGTGGCACTTGAAGCCAGTGAGCAGGCTAGCTAGAAGGGCACAGACAGGACGGAAGGGTAATCCAGGCAGCAGAACCAGCCTGGGGCATTCACTTCCTGGGGCTGCCATAACCAAGTACCGAAAACTGAGTGGCTTAAAACAATGGAAATTGGTTCTCTCACAGTTCTGGAGGCTAGAAGTTCGAAATCAAGGTGTTGGCAAGGCCAAAGCCTCTAAAGGAGGATTCTTCCTTCTCTCTGTTCCTTGGCTTGTGGCAGCATAACTTCAGTCTCTGCCTTCATTGTCACCAGGCTGTCTTCCTTCTGTGTCTAAGCGTCTCTGCGTCTTCACGTGGTGTTCTTCACATGTGTCTGTGTCTCAAGCATATGCGTTGTATGGGATTAGGGCCCACCCTAATGACCTCATCTTAACTAAATCTGCACAGACCTTATTCCCAAATAAGGTCACATTCACAGGTGGGGTGGGGTGGGGGAGGGAGTTAGGACTTCAGTATGTCTTTTTTTAATTTTTTATTTAATTTATTTAATTAATTAATTCATTTATTTATGGCTGCATTGGGTCTGTTGCTCTGTGTGGGCTTTCTCTAGTTGCGGCAAGTAACTCTCCGTCGTGGTGTGCAGGCTTCTCATTGCGGTGGCTTCTCATTGCAGAGCATGGGCTCTAGGTGCGTGGGCTTCAGTAGTTGTGGCACGTGGGCTCAGCTGTTACGGCTCGCGGGCTCTAGAGCGCAGGCTCAGTAGTTGTGGAGCACGGGCTTACTTGCTCCGCGGCATGTGGGATCTTCCCGGACCGGGGCTCGAAACCATGTCCCCTGAATTGGCAGGTGGATTCTTAACCACTGTACCACCAGGGAATTCCCCAGTATGTCTTTTTGTGGGGACACGATTCAACCCTAACAGTGGGCAAAGGCTTGGAAGGGCATGGAGCTCAGGGCCAGAGCTCTCAACTGCTTGCTGCCTCATCACCCACAACCTTTGTACACATTTCCCCCGGCTGTCTCACTGGTCCGGACACCTGCTGGGCACGCTCCCACCGCCAGACTCTTTGCTCCCACGGCCCCCTGTCTGAACAGCTTTTCTTTCTATATTGGCGCGCCCACGTCTTCAGGAAGTGCTCCCAGGCACTGACCTGGAAGTGCCAGCACCTTCCTCTGAAGTCTGAGACTCATGGTCTGAGTAAGGGCTCATTTAGTCTGTAACACAGTGCCCAGGTGAGGGCCTTGAGGCCAGCCCCTCCGCCGTTTCCAAGTTCCCTCCTCACCACCCCTCTCTGTCCCCAAGACAGGGCACTCAGTACCTCCGGAGCAGAACCATCCCACACCAGCAGCCCTGATTGTGGCTGTCTCCCTTGATCTGGCCACACGGCATCTCCCCGGAGCTCCCTTGGAGTTTTGAGGTCCTCCCACTCTTGCCACTTGACCCCACCGGTGACCAGGGTTACAGGGGAGCCCCGGCTACTTGAGGCAAGAGGAGGGGTTTGCAAAGGGCTCTCTCTCTCTTCTTTTTTTTTTTTTTTTACTTTTTGGCCTCACCGCGCGGCATGTGGGATCTTAGTTCCCAGACCAAGGATCGAACCCACGCCTCTTGCAGTAGAAGTGCAGAGCCCTAACCACTGGACCGCCAGGAAAGTCCCACAAAGGGCTCTTTGACCCAATCCCCATCTCCCTCACGCACCTGCCCCGGGTAAGAAGTTCCACCATGGGCAAGTCTGACAGCGCTCACCCCTGATAAGGACAAATGCCTTGAAGGGGAGACTGTTTGCCAGGAGTGGCTGGGCAGGACTTGCCTCCGGAGCCTGGCAGCCTGGTGATATCTCACTCAAGTCCTACAGGAGACGTGCCACCGGAAGCAGAAGGAGCCGAAGAAGGACTATTCTGCAGAGCTTTGTCCAGACTGCAGGGTGAGGGAAAGCCCCGGCACGGACGCACTCAGGCCCCACGATGGGCACTAAGCTCAGCCTCTTCCTTCTCCCCAGCCCGCCCTCCTTTGCCCAGCACTTCCCTGGCTGAAGAACAGCCTCCTCCACACGCGGCCCCTGGGCTGTTAGCGGCCTTTGGACTGGGAAGCACTAGGGCCTCCCAGGCCCCACACCCAGGCTGACACTCACAGGAAGCAGGGAGAGGCCCAGAACTGTCCCTCCCAGGGCACGGTCCCACAGTGTCCTCAACCGGCCAGTCCTGTTCTGCCCTTTCTCCTGTGGGGAGGAGCTGGGGGCAGGGAAGAGGGCAGGGCCCAGAACGGGCCAGAAGCATTGTGCTGCCCCGGCTCTCAGTCCCGCATGTGCCCATGGAGCTTCTATTCTGTCCGGAGGCCCTGGATGAGGCTGGGCTGCCTGGGCTGCTACTCCATTCGTGCCAGAGGGATCGGAGGGTAGGATGAGGGCTGTGCTCACCGTAAGACCCCAAGGGTCCTAAAAAGGCTCTTTTGGAAGGGTGAGCCAGCCACATCTAATAGGGAACCATTTCAGTTTCGCCATAATCAAGTCTAGCTCAGTGGGGCTGTCTAAAATAGCCAGGTGATAGAAGCCAAATGTCTGCAAGGAGTTTGGCTCCTGAGGCCTATGTGGCGGGGAGGGGGGTGGGCGGGGGAGTGAAGGTCCAGTACAGGTCCAAGTGTCAGGAGGGTAGCCTCAGCCCCTGCACGCAGACTCCAGACCCCCTACATCTACCCCAAGGCATCAGTCCAGGCCTGGCCCCTAGTAGGTCCTTAAGCTAATGAAGCTTCTAACATCCCTGCTCTTACCAATCCAGCCACTGCCCACATAGCAGACATCAATAAAACCGTTTTTAGATTAAGGGATTCGTGCAGAATTTCATGGTGCCCCAGAGAGGGTAAGGTACGCTCAGAGGTTTGGCTAAGCTTAGCTTGGAACCTACTTGCTAATCAGAGAAGGCATCTCTAGGCCTGGCCTGAGCCCATGTTGGGGGTCCAGTCAGTGGCTTGGATAGCTGGGTTGGTGTCTTTCCCCAGGACTGTCTACCAGCTGGGTTACTGAGGACACCTAATTTGGGGGCTGCCTCCACTCCAGGAAGTACATTCTGTCAGTGGCCCCTCTTGGGCTTGGTCCTCTGCTACACATGGTTAGACCCGCTGATCTCCCATTGTCCCCTTCCTTGCAGAGGAAAAGGGAAACCCAGCAGGGCATGGCATGGACCCTGTGGCCCACCGTCTGAGCCCTGAGTATGGTACCCACGTGCAGGCAGGGAGGGGCATACAGAGTATCCAGGGGGTGCCTTTGGAGCAGGGCCGGCTGTCTTTGTTCTTTGCTTCTGCTCTGCAGCAAACCCTGCTGTGTGTCCAATTTCCTCACCAGGCCCATGGAGACCTTCTGGAGAACCTGTGGGGTGTCATTGGTCTCCTCCAGGGGCTTGATCTCCCAGCCCAGCAAACCCCAGACTTCTAACTATTCTCTGGAGGTCCTTGTGCAGTATCAGGAAGGAAGAACACTTTCTCCCCCCACCCTCCCCTAGACTTCTCTGGGAAGCTCATCCCTCCCCACTGCCGTCTGTGGGCTTCCTGAGTACAGCCCACAGCCCCGAACCTCAAAGCTTCAGTCTAACAAGGTGGTTAATGCCTGCTCCACCACGTGGCAGCTGTTTGAACATGGGCAAGGTACTTGACCTCTTTGGACCTTATTTGCCTCACTTATAAAACAGAAATAATGACAGTCGTTATCTCAGAGGGTCTTGTGAGGATCAAATGCTATCATCCAGGGGCTGACACAGAGTGAGTGCTTAATGAAGAACAGGTGGTAGAGAGTATCACTGTTATTACCTGTGGGTATCCCTCTTTAATCTGCTACTCCTCCTTTGCCCCTCTCCTTCAGTCCCTTAAATCCAGTCTTGTCACCTTCCTAAAGCCTCTGCAGTCTGAACCAGGGTAGCTGGTCAGGTCCTGCTCCCAGGTGAATGGGAGACAAGGATGTGTATCTGAGTATCCTTCGTCCCTGGTCGTAAAGCTAGAATAAGTCCTCCAGAAAGCTAGGATGCTCTCCTAAGTTACCATCCACACTCTTAATTCAAGGGGATTTCAAGAATCAGCATTTTTGTGGTAGAAGCCAAAGCCAAGAAACAGAGAGGGTGAGAGAATAACTGAAGGTCACACAGCAAGCTCAGGCCAAAGCTGGGTGAGTGCCCCAATGGACCTGCCATCCAGCTCTCCTCCCCCACCTGATGTAACAGCTTTCGTTTCTTCAGAAACCTCAGTGGAAGCCTCCTTCTAGAGCTTTCCTTTCAGAGAAAACAGCAAACAAAGTGTGGAGCCAGCCCCCTGGGCCTGGAGCCCTGAGCTCCCCAGGCCGACCCACAGGCTGACTGAGACGTTACCAGAGCTGATGATTCAACTTCCTGCCTTTTGAGAGCTCCCAGACCACAGAGGATTTCTCGCTTGGAGGAGGGGGCATCTCCCTGCTGAGGGCCAAGCAGAGTGGGACAAGGCCCCACCACAAACTGCAAGGAATAGGCAGTGCGTGGGGCAGGCTCTAAGTGGTCACTCTGGAATCCTGGCCAGCTGCTTCCTGAAGCCCATCTCTTTGGGTAATTGACTACTATCTAGGATGACCAACTGTCCTGGTTTTAGCACCCAGAATCCCACATCCTGGGAAACCCCTCAGTTCTGGGCTTGATCACTTTATTACCACCCATATTTCTATAGGACATGACCGCCTCAGTGACTCTGGGAGTCTGGGCCCCAGGGTGGCACATTCTAGAACAGGTAATTGGCAAACTATGGCCTGAGGGCCTCATCTGGCCCTCTGCCTATTTTGTATAGCCCATGAACTAAGAATTGTTTATATATATATATATATATATTTTTTTTTTTTTTTTTTGCGGTATGCGGGCCTCTCACTGTTGTGGCCTCTCCCGTTGCGGAGCACAGGCTCCGGACGCGCAGGGCTCAGCGGCCATGGCTCACGGGCCCAGCCGCTCCCCGGCATGTGGGATCTTCCTGGACCGGGGCACGAACCCGTGTCCCCTGCATCAGCAGGTGGACTCTCAACCACTGTGCCACCAGGGAAGCCCTGTTTTTATATTTTTTAATGGTTGAAAACGAAATTAAAGAAGAACAATATTTCATGACAAGTAGAAGTTATAAGAAATTCAAATTTCAGTGTTCATAAACAAAGGAACACAGCCAAGCCCATTAATTTACGTATTGTTTCTGGCTACTTTCATATTACAAGGCAGAGTTGAGTAGCTGCAAGAGACCGTATGGACCTATGGATCACAAAGTCTAAAATATTTACTGTCTGACCCTGTACACAAATAGTTTGCAGACCACTGTTCTAGAGGCAGGCAAAAGGTATGGATGCCTGACCTGGGCTGGGTGTGAGTGTGTATGAGTGGGCAGTGATGCTTTTGTGAAGAAACTTAGAACTGAAGGAGAGAGAGATTCAAGGCAATGTCTCAACCCATTTCTTAAGGCTACAAATACTTGCCTGCCCAATTCCAAAAGTGATTCAGAAATGATGCCCCCATACCCACAGCCCCACAGATCCTACCCTCAGCCTGCTAACAATTCTGCAGAGCTTGGGCTTGTGGGGGGGCACTGGGGCTTGCAAGATACATGCAGTACCAAATCCTTAGCCCTAGAGGTAACGGAGTCCTTTTCAGGCATCAATGGGCCCAAATTGGAACATGGGGTCTGACAACTGGACAGAATATTTGAAGCTGGGACCATTCTGGGAAACCCATTTTTCTGACTGTGGGTAAGAACAGTGAGATTCCATGTAGGGTTAGGCATCCCAACATTGTCATACGGTGCCATAAATACAACAGGGGCTCCACGTGCCTGAACAGGTCTTGTCCACCTGTGTAACTGACTTAGCAGCTCAGGACTGCTAGGGGCTGGCAGGCTGTTCTCAGAGCCTGGTGAGGAAGGTCCCCATCTGGTCCCTTACTGAGCAGTTTCTAATTCATGGGACCTCCATTCCATGCTACTGTCAACACCTTCAAGCAGGGTTTCTCAGAGGTAGATTCTGTCCTCAAGTCACTCTCCCTGGTCCGGGTCTTCATTCCCTGGAATGACGGAGCTGACTGCATCTCTGAAAGAAGCCCCCCTCAGTATCTTGGGAAAGAAGGTGGCTCCCTTAAAGTTTGAGTAATGCTTTCTACGCTTTGAAGGCGGGTCGTTAAGAGCAAACGCCATACTTAGCTTACTGCTCACTGCTCAAAGCAATGATGGTCAACCAGCACACATGGCTCCTTTGGGGTGGTGGTGGGGGTGCCTTGTGAGAGAAAGCCCTAGAGATGTCTTTGAGAAGACCTGGACAGGTGCGGCCAGGGGCCCTCAGTTTAATTATTACCCTGATGCCAAGAAGAATTCTATAATAGACCTAGGTTAGTTTCTTGAACTCTACATAGACCATGTATGTTCTTGGTTGGATATCCTACCAACAATTGCCTCAGCCATATGATCAGCTTGTTTCTAGCTATATATCCTCATACTGGCTTCTGAGATTTGGGGAGGTTGAGATTTGGGGAGGTTGGGGGATGGTACCAGAGTCCCCTCATTCATAGGTTGATGCTGTGTACCCTGGGCTGTTGGTTAGTTGTCCCTCTGTGTTCCTATCTGTAAAATGGAATGATTGGGGAGACTTGCCTTATCATGGGGCTCTGAAGAACTACCGTACCAGAGAGAACGCCCTCTGTTGACTTCATTGTGGCTATTCCTAAGGAGTTGGCTCAAGGCTGGTGCTTTAGCAGAGTGTGTGTGTAGGGGGGGAATCAATTAGGACTTTTTTAGCTTTAAGTAATATGAAACTCACCCAAACTTACTTAAGCAAAAGGGATCTATTTATTTGTTTGTTTGGTTGGTTTACATAATGGAAAAGTTCAGGGGCTTCAGGCACAGCTTGGTCCAGGGTCTCAAAAATGCCATTAGGACCAGGTTATTCTTTTTTTATTTTGAAGTATAGTTGATTTACAATGTTGTGTTAGTTTCATCTGTACATCGAAGTGATTCATTTATACATATATATAGTCTTTTTCAGATTCTTTTCCCTTATAGGTTATTACAAAATATTGAGTATAGTTCCCTGTGCTATACAGTAGGTCCTTGTTGAGGACCAGGCTATTTTTCATTTCTGCTTTCTTTAGAATTGACCCTGTTCTTAGACTGTGATGGCAAGACAGCTGCAAACAGCTGCAAGATGACACCCTCACATCTCCAAGTCCATGAAAGGACAACATCTTTTTCTAGGCCACTCAAATACCTGGTATGGCTCCGATTAGAACTCACGGCTTGGCTTGTGTCACTTCCCATCCCTAAACCAACTATTATGGAACTCTGAAAAGCGCACAATGTATTAGGCTGCTCTGATTGTCCAGGCCTGATTCACATGTGACTTCAAGAAAGGGAATTAACCACCTGAAGTACCCAGGGTGAAAATGACAAGAGTAGTTCCTCAGGTGAAAGTTGGGTGGCTGTTACCAGAAGAGGAGAAATGGATACTAAGCAGGGGAACCACAACAGTTCTCAACAGGGAATAGATGTGTATAGGCAGGAATCCTTGGGCCTGGGTCTATACAAGACATCAGGGGACTGATGCATAGCTCTAGGATACAATGAGAATATGAGATACCACCCACTTCCAAGAAAATGTTGGATTGCATCAGAAACCCCCAAATATTGTCCACTTCACTGGGACTAGGTACATCATAGTTAATCAGTGTATAATCTGGGCACCCTGAAATCCACAAGAGTTACCAGCCCCTGCCTGGAGCAGGGGTCATCTGGCCCTTGCCTCCTTACTCCCTGATTGTACTGTGTTCTCTCTGAGGGCAGAGACCACAACTTTCTCCCTTCTGTATCTGCAGAAATATTTTTAGAATGAATCATAACTTTTAGCAGGTGTGTGGAGCTTGATACCTTTTCAAACCTCTTTAACATCTACTATCATATTTGATTCTTTGTTCTTCTTTTTGGCTACCCAGGATCTGAACCCTCTTCCTGTGATGGGGAATTCCCCTCATTCTGAGGCAGAGCCCACTTCCCACCAGAGCGGCTGAAAGTACCACGTGCATTTGTTTCCCAGCCTCCCTGTGGCTGGGCAAGGGCCCGTGACCTAGGCTCTGACAATCAGACACACAGGCTCCAGATTGTGACCCAGGAGCTAGAGGCCCAAAGAGAACTTGGTTATCGTGAGTGCAGCAGGTCCGCGTTCTGGGGTGGTGGAGACTGTGATACCCGAGGGCATCGACAGGATCGTGCAGCCCAGCCTGCACATCCTAGTGCATGGTAGTAGTGGTGACAGTGATGGCAGCAAGGTCCTGACTGAGTACTGCACTGTGATCTGGGGCCTTGTTAGAAGTGGTGCAGTCTATGGAGCTGCTTCTTTGTTCTGCCCAGAGAGTCTCGACTCTCTCAGCTGCTCAATATCCTTATTATTTTTTGGCTTAAATCAATTTAGCTTAAGTCAAGTAAGTTGATCTGCTTAAGTTAAGAGTCAATTTCTGTTGCTTGCAGCTAAAAAGTCTGACTGTCGTAATCCTTGAGATAAGACAACTGCATAATTCCCTTTTTCCAGACGGATAAATTGAGGCTCAGAGACTGGCCCAAGCTCATGCAATGTGCCAATTTCTGTGTTGAGACCAGAACCCTGGACTAAGTGGGAGAGACATACAACTGGCAGGTGGGAGCCAGGCAAGGAAGAAATTGCTAAGTAGAGCTGCCTCAGCTGGTAGTAAGCCCCCTGTTACTGGAGGTATACAAGCAGACCTGGGGAGAGTGAGGGAGAGGCCAAGCAAAGTAACCCCAGTTCCCTTCTTCCTCAAGGGTTACACATGTTATTATCTGCCCAACTTAGATTCCTCTTTGTGAACACAAACGTATTAAGGTGAAAACACAACTCCTGGTGCTGCAGCTTCAAATCCCCACAGTCTTTTTACCAACCCACCTGTTTCTGGCCCAAGACACAACAGCTGCTGCTAGTCCTATATCCCAGAGCAAAGTCATGGCATTTACTGGCCTCCGTCACTTTAATGAAAAAGCCCCTACACCAAACAAATACAAGCACAGACATTTGCAACTAATTATGGTATTGATGATCAGTCAAATTTCATTGCAAATTGCATGTTGAAATTGATAGTGGGCAAGTCATGAATAAACTGGTTGTCTGGAAAAGTGACACGGGCACACAGGACTAGATTAATAATTCAATTTAGACTCAGCCAGACACTCTGAAGAAGAGGAAGAAGCAGATTAGCATTGCCTCAAGATTGCTTGTTTACCCGGGTACCTCCTGCCAATGTGCCTTCTAAGGGAAGCTGATCCTCCTTTAGGATCCTCCCACTTTGGGAGACCACAGGGCGTTGAGCATTGCAGCCTTTAATTCTTGGTTTGCAAAATTGCAGCCTTGAGTGGTGTGGGGAGGAGAAGACTGCCCTATGTCTCATCCGATGTTAAGAAGCCCACTCAGGAGGCTTCTTGGAAAATGGATGCCTCCTGCTGCAGTGAACAGCGCTCTCGGCCTCCCATCTGTGGGTACTGGTCTGGGAGGACCCGTAACCCACCTTGAAAGCCCAGGTGGGGGACCTCCCTGGTGGCGCAGTGGTTAAGAATCTGCCTGCCAATGCAGGGGACACGGGTTTGATCCCTGGTCCGGGAAGATCACACATGCCTTGGAGCAACTAAGCCCATGCGTCACAACTATTGAAGCCCGTGTGCCCTAGAGCCTGCGTGCTGCAACTACTGAGCCCACATGCCACAACTACTGAAGCGTGTGCCCTCTAGGGCCTGTATGCCACAACTACTGAGCCCACGTGCTGCAACTACTGAAGCCCACACACCTAGAGGCCGTGCTCCACAACAAGAGAAGCCACTGCAATGAGAAGGCCGTGCACCGCAAAGAAGAGTAGCCCCTGCTCGCCACAACTAGAGAAAGCCTGTGTGCAGCAACAAAGACCCAACACAGCCAAAAATAAATTAAAAGAAAAATTAAATAAAAAAGAAAGCCCAGGTGGGTTCCCCAGGTTAGGTATGGCTCCAGAGGAGTAAGCCCAGAGAAGGTAGGAAAGGAGCCAGAGGGCTCTTACAGAGCTCCGCACTTGTCGTGGTCACCACGGGGTTCCGGAGAGCTAAGGAGTCCAGAGGTGAGACAATGCATTGAGGACACAAGGTAGATGGGCAGTGTCCTCAGGACTGGACCTTCCTGGAAAGTCACTATGTCCCTGCACCTGGGGAGGAAGGCCGGAAGGAGACACAGAGCAGGCAGAGTGCACTGGTGTTGAGGGGCAGGCACCGGTATACATGTATGATGCAGCCACAGTGGTCACCTTGACCCACCCAGGAGTGCTTCCCCCTGAGCTGCTCAGCCACTCCAACTGCCCTGGCTCCAGAGGCCCATGCAGAGGAAAAGTCTTAACTTTCATCCTCTAATGGGGTTTAAAACTCAAATGTCTACATGGGATGTGGGCGAGCTCTGGACCAGGCAGACTTGGTAAGCTTGGGCCTGATTGGAGGGGGGCAGCCATGATTCAGCTTCAGGAGACTGCCTAGAGACAATATGAGTGGGAATTCAGAAAAAGATTTAGGCCAGCGATATAAATTTGGAAGTTGTCAACAACCGAATTATATTTAAAGCCAGGACACTGGGGGAGATGAACAACAGAGTGAGTGGAGATAAGGGGTCTAGGGATTAAGCCTTAGAGATGAAGAAGTACCAGCAAAGGGGCTGGTGAAGGAGCAACCAGAGAGGCAGGAGGGGAACCAGGAGAGGGGGGTGATAATCCGGGCGCCAAGGAGGGACAGATGAACTCCCACATTCTATGAAGAGGCAAGGAAAGTGAGGCTTGAGATTCAACAACGTGGAGAACTCTTGACAGAGGCAGTCTTGCCGTAGCAGTGAGGGCTGATGGGAGCGGATGGGAGAAAGGAAGGGAGGAAAGGACTGGAAGGCGGCAAGGAGAGTCAGTTCCTTCCAGGAGTTGTGCCATAAATAGGAGCAGAGAAATAGGGTGACAGTTTGAGGGGGATATAAGGCCAAGAGAAGGTTTTTCTTTAAGGTAGAAAAATTACAGTATTTTTGTGCATTGATGGGAATAATGCTGGAGAGAGGGGAATTTTGATGATGCAAGTGAGAAGGGGGAATAAATGTTGGACTGAAGTCCTTGAGTAAACAGGTAGAGATGGCATCTGGTGCACAAAAAAGGGGGCTGTCCTTAAATAGGAGCACGGAAGGTTCACCCACATTAGCGAAATGGAAGGCAGAGTTGATGAGCACAGATGCAGGTGGGTGGAGGAAGTAGTGGTGGAGCCCATGGAACTTCTCTTCTATTTTCTTAAGCTAGGAAGAGGTTGTCAGCTGAGAGTGAGGTGGAGGAGGAGATCTGAGCAATCCGCTGGGAGAGAGGGTGTGAGGAGACTTGGGGATGAAGTATGATTGCTGGGAAGCTTTTAGGTCTCACTTAGGGAGGGTTGTGGCATTAATTTAAAGTGAGGCTGTGTAACAAAAAGGAAGCAGACTCACAGATATAGAGAACAAACTAGTGGTTACCAGTGGGGGGGAGGGGCAACATAGGGATGAGGGAGGAAGAGGTACAAACTACTGGATGTAAGATAGGCTCAAGGATGTATTGTACAACACGGGGAATATAGCCAATATTTTGTAATAACTGTAAATGGAAAGTAACCCTTTAAAATTGTATACAAATCAAAAAATAATAATTAAAAAAGGTTCTAAACCACTTTAATAAATAAATAAATAAAGCGAGGCTGCTCAGCTCAGTTGTGGGTTTTTTCTTCAGTCCTGGGCAGCCTGTGGCTGCAGGTGGAGAGTAGCTAGAGGGTTGAGTTTAACCAGGGATGTGGTTTTGCCAGGTGACTATAGGGCAGTGAGGGGCAAGGGAGAGAGTATAATACTGCATCATGAACTCTGAGCTGGGTGAGGAGGGAAGTGGGGCAATGAACACTTGATTGGTTCCCCAAAGAACTGGTGGAGGGGGGTACTAGATGGAGTGAGCTGGAGAGAGAGGCAGTGTTTACTGGAGAACGGTATGCATGAAACTGAGGTGATGAAGGGAGTGCACTGACAGGTCACAACCAGTTTAAAGTCTGGGTATGGGAGTGAGAGGCTGAGGCACTGTGGAAGCCAAGATCATGAAGAGGAGGCCAAGGGGTCTGTTTATTTACATGAATGCTGAAATAAAAACCAAGGCAGGAGTGGCCTTGGAGAGGGTGACTGTGGGCCAGGAGCTATAATCTTGAAGGAATGATGGAGAGTGACAAGGAAGTCTATAAATGACTGCAAAAAGGGGGAGAAATGGGTGGTCTTCTCTGATGACATGGCTTCCAAACATGGGTGTTTCTAAGGAGGAGGGCAAACTGTCTAGAAGTGGCACTGAGGAGCAAAATGGGCACCGCCCACTCCTAGACTCAGGGACACAAGGACCATTAGAGGGAAAACAGCCACCACTTGAGAGGCTGTAGGGAGAATGGAGTCCTTACAGGAGAGGCAGTTTTTCATTAGAGCAAGAAAGCAAAAGGGACATTTCGAAATGAAGTTGAGGATATGGGGGAGTTTACTGTTGCCAGATCATGAGTTTCAGCGAGTCCAGTGAAAGGGTTTCTGGACGTGGGGTAGGCTGGGCAATGGGGTCAAAGAGGGAAATACAGAGCCACATGGGGCTTAGAGTCCTGGGGTGAGGGATGCCCTGAGAATTCTGGGCCTCTTGTGGGGACTGATACGAACGGGGATGAAGGGACTGATGAGAGCAGCCTGAGGGGTCCAAGGCAGAGGGTGGTGGCCAGGTTGGGTTTGTCGGGAGGTGGGAGGAGACAGTAAAGGTCAGGAGCCCTCTTCACTCCTGCTGACGGTGGTCTGGAGGTCTGAGGAGAGGCAGTCTTCCCAGAGCAACTGGAGCTCTGGGCTCCCTCTTACTCCCAGGTAGGAATATTAGTCAAAACACTCTTCATAGAACTGAGAGTAAAACCACAGACATGTCAATGAAAGAGAATTGCCCAGAAATAGACTCTTATATAGGGTATAATCTGTATATAATGAACTCGGCCCTTAAAACAGTAGAGAGGAAAGCATATTTTCCCCCCCAGGGACAACTGGTTAACTGTTTGAGAAAAAACAAATCCAGATTTTACCTTTAGATCTTATACTAAATGAATTCAGGTAAATTAAAAAGCTAGTGTAAAAAGTGTGATATTAGTGTAAAGACAGAAACAGACCCACACCATACCCGATCAATTGATTTTCAACGGTACCCAGGCAACCCAACGGGGAACAAACGATCTTTCCACCAAATCATGCTGGAACTATTGGATAGCCATATGCAACATAATGAATCTTGATCCTTACTCACACCATAGACCATGTACAAAAGTTAGGTTGATATGGATTGTAAGCCTATATGTATGAGCCATATACAAAATTACACATACAAAGATACAAAAATGATACACAACTCAATTTTAAAATGGGCAAAAGAACTGAATTGAAGAAAACTTTACCAAAGAAGATATTTAGATAACAAACACACGAGAAGATGCTAAACATCATTTGTCATTAGGGAAATACTCATTAAAACTACATGCTATGGGCTTCCCTGGTGGCGCAGTGGTTGAGAGTCCGCCTGCCGATGCAGGGGACACGGGTTCGTGCCCCGGTCCGGGAAGATCCCACGTGCCGCGGAGCGGCTGGGCCCGTGAGCCATGGCCGCTGAGCCTGCGCGTCCGGAGCCTGTGCTCCACAGCGGGAGAGGCCACAACAGTGAGAGGCTTGAGTACCGAAAACAAAAACAAAAACAAAAACAAAAAAACTACATGCTAGAAGAACTAGCATTTAAAAAGACTGTCCAAATTAAGTATTGGCAAGGATAGGATCATTGGTTGCCCTAGAACAGATGGGCCTCAGAGGTACAGGAGGAAACACTGGGGAATTATGGGTATGTTGTATGAACATAGCAGAGTTTAACCTCTCTTCAGTACAGACATTTAGGTTGTTGCCAGTTTGGCCTTGTGTCAGATGCAAAGATGTGCCACCCAGATCCCTCCTCAAGGAAGGATTTGCTGTCCAGTTGCAGGGAGTGTGATCAGTCATAGCTTCTTCAGGGTCCACCTGAGCTACAGATAGTGCCTTGCCTCTTCCCAGAGCAGACTGCATGGTGTGACTGAACAAAGGAAGGATATAGAGGCTGGGCCATTTTTATCCGCTATAGGAGTATTCAGATGCAGAATATTTGCTCCAGAGTTCCCTACCAAGATGGCCTAGACTTCACTGAACCTGCATCACAGTTTGACTTCTGCTCAGTCCTGCTTCTCTCCCTTTCATAGATGCTGATCCCTCACATCCTCAATAAACTTCTGGCACCCCAAACTCCATCTCAGCATCTGTTTCCTGGGAACCTGACCTGTGACAGGGCTATTTACAACACAGCTTCTGTGATCATTCTTGTCCATGTTTCCTGTCCTATAAGCACTCTTTCTGTAGGATATTTGCCTAGGCGTGGAATTGCTGGGTCATTAGAGTATGTTATTTACAGCTTAATTGAGTAATGCTGAACTGTTTTCCAAAGTGGTTGCACAAGTTTGTGTAGATTTACATGGATGAATATTTCTGCTGATCCTTGGTATCGTGACTTTTAAATTTTATTCAATTTGATAAGTGTGTAATGGTATCTCATCATGATTTTAATTTGCATTTCCCTGATTATCAAAGAAATTGAGCACTGTTTTTTAACGTTATTGGCCTTTGAGTTTCTTATTTTTCAAAGTGCCTATCTTTTGTCCATTTTTCTTTTTCTTTCTGCCAAGTTATTTTTAAATTATTACTTATTTATTTCTTTTAAAACCACTTTATTGAGGTATGACTGATATTAAAAAAAGCTGTACAGGGCTTCCCTGATGGCACAGTGGTTGAGAGTCCTCCTGCCGAAGCAGGTGACACGGGTTCGTGCCCCGGTCCGGGAAGATCCCACATGCCGCGGAGCGGCTGGGCCCGTGAGCCATGGTCGCTGAGCCTGCGCGTCCGGAGCCTGTGCTCCGCAATGGGAGAGGCCACAACAGTGAGAGGCCCACATACCGCAAAAAAAAAAAAAAAAAGCTGTACATATTTAATGTATACAACTGGATGAGTTTGAATTGCCCATTTTTCTATTAGGTTGTCTTTTATTATTAATTCTAATGAGTTCTGGATAAAACCCTTTGTTAATCTTATCTGTTGCAGTTATCTTCTGCTATTCTGTAGCTTGCCTTTTAACTCCCTTAATGTCTTTGATGAATGGTAATTCTTCATTTTATTCACCTTTCTTTTGTAGTATTGCTTTTTGTGCTTTAAGAAAACTTTCCTTACCCAAGATTATGAAGATATTCTTCTACATTATTAATTTGAAACTTTACAGGTTTCCCTTTTATATTTAAGTCCATATGCCCCTGGAGTTGATTTTGGTGTATGGTGTGAGATAGGGGTCCAGTTTCATTCTTTTCAAAATTAATTAATTAATTAATTATTTTTGGCTGAATTGGGTCTTCGTTGCTGCGCGCGGGCTTTCTCTACTTGTGGCGAGCAGTGGCTACTCTTAGTTGCGGTGCACAGGCTTCTCATTGCAGTGGCTTCTCTTGCTGTGGAGCACGGGGTCTGCGCGTGCAGGCTTCAGTAGTTGTGACACGTGGGCTCAGTAGCTGTTGCTCGAGGGCTCTAGAGCGCAGGCTCAGTAGTTCTGGCGCATGGGCTTACTTGCTCCTTGGCATGTGGGATGTTCCCAGATGAGGGCTCGGACCCACGTCTCCTGCACTGGCAGGTAGACTCTTAACCCCTGTGCCACCAGGGAAGTCCCTCCAATTTCATTCTTTTTTGATATGGATATCAAATTGTTCCAGCCAACTCCATTGAGAGTCTGTCTTTTTGTCACTGCTACACGTGCCATCTCTGTCACAAATCAAGCATCTGGATATGCAGGTCTGTTTGCATAACTTCCTCTCTAGTCCATTGAATTGTCTATCCCCCAATCAATGCCATACTCTCTTAATTACTATAAATATATAGTAATCTGGTACAGCAATTCATCTAGCCTTGTTCTTCCTCTAGAATGACTTAGCTATTCTTGGTCTTTTGCATGTCCATATAAATTTAAGAATCATCTCGTCACGTTCCACAAAAAAATACTGATGAGTTTTTGAGTTTTTATTAGAAATAAAATTGAATCTGTAGATCACTTTGGGAAGAACGGACAATATTTGTAATATTGAGTCTTCCAATCCATGAACACCATATCTCCACTTATTGAGATCTTTAATTTCTGTCCATAATGCTTTCATTTTTTCTGCATTGGAGATTTACTCAACTTTTATTAGGTTTATTCCTAGTGATTTGGCATTTTTAATTGATATTACAAATGCTATCCTTTTAAAATTTTCTCTTTGTTGCTGCTATTAAGCACATTGATTTTTTTTAAGTCCAGGACACTTGCTGAACTCTCTTAATAGTTCTAATTATTGGTAGATTATTTTTTATTTCTTCTGTAAACTATCTTATCATCTATAAATAATGGTAGTTTTGTTTCTTCCTTTTCCAGTCTTTATTCCTTTTCTTTCTTCGCTGTGCTGGCCATAAGCTCCAGTATAATGTTGAAAAAAAGTGGTAGTAATGGATATCTTTGTTTTGTTCCAATTCTCAAAGGGAAAACTTTCAATGTTTCACCACTAAGTATGATGCTTGCATTAGTTATTTTTCAAAAGAAGCTTTTAGAAAATTAAGGAATTTTCTTTCCAGTTCCAGTTTGGCAAAATTTTTTTTGAATTATTCATCCATTTGATTCAGTGGATGTTGAGTTTTATCAAATGCTTTTTCTGCATCTATTGAGATAACCATAAGGTTATTCTCCTTTAATCTGTTAACGTGATAAATTAATGTTTTCAAATATTAAACAAAACTTGCATTCATAAAATTAATTATAACTTGATCATAAGATCCTATTTTTTTTCCTTTGATTTTTGCAAAACACCTCAAATTTTACTCATGGTACAAAAGTATTTAATAAGCACCATGTTGGTACAGAAAAACACACAGCCTATAGTTCATCCTTTAAAACCAGAACAGCCAAGTGAAAAGTCAGTAGAGATTCTTACTTCTACTTGAAATAAAAAATAAAAAACAAAACAAAAAAAGCTAAGGTACACATTAGGAACTGAACCACTATAGTTTTTCTTTCTAGAGATGTGACATCCATGTTTTCTGGTCAGTAATGTTCTATCAAACACTGTACTAAATCCAAGCAGACAGATTGCCAGTAAAGCTGTTTGCTATCCCCTACGGAGCTAGACCAGTGGAACACTGTCTTGGTAGGATTATTTTGACAGCAAGAAGGAAGTGCAGAGCCCCAACCCCAACAGAAAACCTAAGGAGCTGATTTACAAAGAAAGGGTTTTAAGCAAACCTGCACAAATACTAACATGCTCTAAGAAAAGGAAACCTTTTAGACCATTTCCAGCATACATTCATTGGTGCCCAGTAAAATAGGAACACCAATATAGAAAGCATTTTTGCTTTCATAACACTAATAGCCAAAAAGCACACAGCATATAATACTTTGATCTTGAAGTGGGTAATCATGGAAGTTCTAAGATTATATCCACTAGGTTAGCCTGAGTATTCGTCTATAAAAATATTTTTCCAAAAACATGTAAACGGGCTTCCCTGGTGGCGCAGTGGTTAAGAATCCGCCTGCCAATGCAGGAGACACGGGTTCAAGCCCTGGTCTGGGAAGATCCCAAATGCCGCGGAGCAACTAAGCTTGTGCGCCACACCTACTAAGCCTGTGCTCTAGAACCTGCGAGCCACAACTACTGAGCCCGTGCACCACAACTACTGAGCCTGTGTGCTGCAACTACTGAAGCCTGTGCTCCACAACAAGAGAAGCCACTGCAGTGAGAAGCACGTACACCGCAACGAAGAGTAGCCCCCACTTGCTGCAACTAGAGAAAGCCCGTGCACAGCAATGAAGACCCAACGCAGCCAAAAATAAATAAATAAATAAACTTATTTTTAAAAAAACCACGTAAACGAGAGTTATAGAAACTATGGAACTACATCAGGAGCAGCAGAAAGTGATACAAGGACTGTACATGTAAGACTAGGAATTGATTTTCACATGTACCTTCTAGGTAAAGGAAGTCTCTCTAAGTTGATTCCTACAGCCAAGATGAACTGTGATAGTAGGATTTTCAAAAATCTTGAGATGGTCAGCTAGCTTGAGTTAAACCCTAGATAAATACTCCCAGTCAAAAACCCCATTGAGACTGCAGGACTGAAACTCTGACCCATATAAAAAGCTGTGAGTCCACAAAAAGTCTCATGGGACATGCAAGGCCTGCTGGGCCAAGACAGTTGATGATGGTGGGTTCTTCCAACATGGACACACCAACATGTATGCTGGGGAAGTGTCCCCCAGGTGGAATGCTGGACTTGGGCTTAATGCAGGAGCCATACTCAGAAGCTCCTGAGAGACGTGTCTACTCGGGGAGGAGTACTAGGGTTACTGAAGACAAGAATGTGTCCCAGGAAAGTCAGCTAATTTTCTCCTGACCCATCAACACTTAACATTAACGAAGAGTTGCAGAACAGAGTCAGTCTTTCCAAGATGTATTCTTCTGACATCATTAGCCAAAGCCTCTCCCAGTCTATTGGGCTGGTGATGTCTAGAAAGATCCCATTACCTGGAGGTGGGACCTAGGGCCACAGATTGTTCTGGGAAGCTGGCATAGAAGATGATTTGCACAATGAAGTCACAACTAAACCGCTGCTTAAGTCCAGTCCCCAGCCTTCTTTTTCTGCTCAATAGTCCAGAAACATTTCTTTAAAAGCCAGAAGATCCGTAAACGTGAGCAGGATGTCGAAAATATCACCCGCCACTTCATCTATGGTGCTGTAAAGTTGTAATGAAAGCCGCCATGTTAAATCCAGGAATTTGCTCCAACAGCTGTTCTTCCATATACTTTTCTACCACAGAAATAGATTCTATAAAAATAGGTGTGTAGGTGAGCTTATTCTCTTGTGTCTTCAAACTCCTGGTAGTACCTGTCCATGAAATTCCTCTGTAATAACTGGAACTCATCATCCATGATAATGGTCTCTAAATATCCAACCACAGCATCAAATTCTGCATCAGAGGCGGAAAAGATGGACAGCGCGAAGCTCTCTTCCTCTAGGGCATGCATCACCGTGGCCGCATCCACCGCGCATGAGGGAGCGGGCCGCTGGCGGGCTACCCCGCCCACGCCCGCCCATGGCCCAGGCGCAGCCTCTGCTCTGCTCTGCAGAGCCCCAACCGGCGTCCAGAAGATCTCGCTGCAGCTGCCGAGGCTGTGGCTTACGGCCCAGCCCAGTAGGGCCTGCGCATGACGCCCTGACCTCAGGCTCCCCGGCTGCAGCCAGCCGGGCCTCTAAGCCCTACCAGGCCTCACTAAGCTTGACGCTCCTAAATTTTTAAAATAATACTTTTCATATGATCTTAAATTTTGTTTAATAATAGGTCAGTTAGCATTTTTTATATCTGTGTTCATAAGTGAGATTGGCCTTTAGTTTTCCTATATTGATCCTGTCAGATTTGGGGGTTAGGGTCATATTAATTCCATGAAATGAGTTGAGGAGGATAGCTTTGGTTTTCTGGGAGTAGAAACTTCTAAACTTCTAGAATAGTTTGTGTATGAATGAAATTTTATTTTCTGTGAATGTTCACTATAATTCACAGGTAAAGCTATTTGGATTTGAAGTTTTCTTTGTGGGAAGATTTTAAATTACTGATTCAATAAAATATCTAGGAATAAACCTACATAAGGAGGTAAAAGGCCTGTACTTGGAAAACTATAAGATACTGATGAAAGAAATTGAAGATGACACAAACAGATGGAAAGACAGCTGTGTTCATGGATTGGAAGAATTAATATTGTTAAAATGACCATACTACCCAAGGCAATCTATAGATTCAATGCAATCTCTATCAAAATATCAAGGGCATTTTTCACAGAACTAGAACAAATAATTTTAAAATTTGTATGGAAATGCAAAAGACCCCGAGCAGCCAAAACAATCTTGAGAAAGAAGAATAGAGATGGAGGAATCATGCTCCCTAACTTCAGACAATGCTACAAAGCTACAGTAATCAAACAGTATGGTACTGGCACAAAAACAGACACATAGATCAGTGGAGCAGAATAGAGAGCCTAGAAATAAACCCATGTACTTATGGTCAGACAATCTATGACACAGGATGCCAGAATATACAATGGAGAAAAGACAGACTCTTCAATAAGTGGTGCTGGGGAAACTGGACATCTACATGTAAAACAATGAAATTAGAACATTCTCTAATACGATATACAAAAATAAACTCAAAATGGATTAAAGACCTAAATATTAGGCCAGAAACCATAAAACTCCTAGGAGAAAACATAGGCAGAACACTCTTTGACATAAATCATAGCAATATTTTTTTGGATCAGTCTCCTAAAGCAAAGGCAATAAAAGCAAAAATAAACCAATGGAACCTAGTTAAACTGAAAAGCTTTTGCATAGCAAAGGAAACCATCGATAAGACAAAAAGACAGCCTACTGAATGGGAGAAAATATTTGCAAATGATATGACGGATAAGGTGTTGATATCCAAAATATATAAACAGTTCATACAACTCAACATCCAAAAAACAAACAACTTGATTAAAAAATGGGCAGAAGACCTGAATAGACATTTTTCCAAACAGGATATGCAGATGGCCAACCTGCACATGAAAAGATGCTCAACATCATTAATCATCAGAGAAATGCAAATCAAAACCACAATGAGATATCACCTCACACCTGTCAGAATGGCTATCATCAAAAAGAACACAAATAACAATGTTGGTGAGGATATGGAGAAAAGGGAACCCTCCTACACTGTTGTTGGGGGTGCAAATTAGTGCAGCCACTGTGTAAAACAGTATGGAGTTTTCTCAAAAAACTAAAAATAGAACTACTATATGACTTGGCAATTCCACTCCTGGGTATATATCCATAAAAAACAAAAACACTAAATCAAAAAGATATATGCACCTCAACGTTCATAACAGCATTATTTACAATTGTCAAGATATGGTAGCAACCTAAATGTCCATCAACAGAAGAATGGATAAAGAAGATGTGAGATGTGTACATATTTACATATACATGTATATGTACACATATACACACAGTGAAATACCACTCAGTCATAAAAAAGGAATTAAATTTTGCCATTTGTAATAACATGGATGGACTTGGAGGATATTATGCTAAGTGAAATGTCAGACAGAGAAAGACAAATACTGTATGATATCTCTGATATGTGGAATCTAAAAAAATAAAACAAGCTAGTGAATATAACAAAAAAGAAACACACAGATATAGAGAATAAACTAGTGGTTACCAGTGGGAAGAGGGAAAGGGGGGGAGGGGCAATATAGGAGTAGGGGGTTAAGAGGTACAAAGTATTATGCATAAAATAAATAAGCTACAAGGATATATTGTACAATGCAAGGAATATAGTCAATATTTTGTAGTAACTATAAATGGAATATAACCTTTAAAATTGTGAATTGTGTAACTTATGTAATATTGTGCATCAACTATACTTCAATTTAAAAAAATAAATAGATAAATACTGATTCAATATCTTTAATATTTATGAGACTATTCAGATTTTCCATTTCTTCATGAGCCACCTTGGATAAATTATTATTTCTAGGGATTTTTCCGTTTCACTTGAACTTTTTACATTTATTGGCATTGTTGTTCTTAATACCTTCTTAGTATCTTCTTTTTTTTTTTTTGGCAGTACACGGGCCTCTCACTGTTGTGGTCTCTCCCATTGCGGAGCACAGGCTCCGGACACGCAGGCTCAGCGGCCATGGCTCACGGGCCTAGCTGCTCTGCGGCATGTGGGATCTTCCCAGACCGGGGCAGGAACCCGTGTCCCCTGCATCGGCAGGCGGACTCTCAACCACTGCGCCACCAGGGAAGCCCCTTAGTATCTTCTAAATGTGTATTGATCTCTAGTAATATCCCCTTCTTCATTCTTACTATTATTTATTTATTCTCTCTTTTTTCTTTATTTTCTTTTTTTCTTCACAATAAAGAGTATTTCAATTTCCTTATTTTTTCGAAAAATAAATTTTAATATTAAAAATTTTTATTGTATGTTTGGTTTTTATTTCATTAATTTCTTCTCTTATGTTTATTATTTCATTCTTCTACTTTGAATATAACTTCCTGAAATGCATCCTTGGCTCATATTTTCAACAATTCTTTTCAAATATGTACATTTAATGCTATAGATTTTCCTCTAAATACTACCTTAGGTATACTCAAAAATTTTTATACATAGTACTTTCGCTATTACTCAGTTGTTTTTCTTATGAATTTATAGAAGTTCTTTATATACTCTGGATACAGCCATTTACTAATTATATGTTTTGCAGATATTTTCTCTGACTCTGTATCTTGCCAGTTAATTCTTGTAATATTTTAATGAACAGGAAATTTTAATTTGAGAATAATTCAATTTATGTATTAATTTTATGATTTTTTGAGTGTGTCTAGCTTAATAAAATCTTCTCTCTCCTGAAATTATGAAGATATTCTCCTATAGTATCTTATATTTTTGCCTTTTCTAGCAAAGATTTATTTAAAATATTATAATTGCTGAAGCTGTGTAAAAAAATTGGCAGTGAACTTGAAGAATCTTACACATGTTGATTCCTCCCTTTTGACCCAAACACTCACTTCTAGGAATCAATCCTAAGTAAATGACAACTCATTTAGGAACTAGTAACTTAGGAAATAATAACTCACTTCTAAAAAACAATTTTAAGGATATTCATTATAGCATAATATAATAATAATTTCAGATGACTTAGATATACAGTAAAACAAAGTATATCTGTAATGAAATATTTGTAGCTGCTGAGAAATCATTATGGGATTCTGGGATTTCCACATAAACCTTAACTACTACTTTACTTCATAACAACAAAATATGTACATATTGTAATTTTAAAAATCTAATAAAATATTTTAGAATCACACTTTTAAATAGCTTTAAATCACAAACACTAATGCTCACAAATGTAATTTTTTTATTGGGGTCAAATTCACATAACATGAAGATAACCATTTTAAAATGAACGATTCAGTGGCATTTAGTGTATTCACAATGTTGTGCAACCACCACCTCTAAATAGTTCTAAACATTATCCTCACCCCCAAAAGAAACCCTGTACTCACTAAGCATTCCATACTCTCCATTCCACATTCCCCCCACCTCCCAAACACACACACTCTCTAGCCCCTGGCAACCACCAATCTGCATTGTTTCTATGGATTTACCTTAATATATGGATATTTCCTATAAATGGAATCATACAATATATGACGTTTTGGGTTTGGCTTTTCACTTAGCATGATGTCTTTAAGGTTCATCTATGTTGCAGAATGTATCAGTACTTCATTCCTTTTTATGGGTGAATAATATTCCACTGTAGCTCACAAATGTTACTTTATTTTATTTTATTTATTTATTTATTTTGGCTGCGCCAGGTCTCAGTTGTGGCATGGGGGATCTTTAGTTGCGGCATGCGGATTTCTTAGTCGTGGCATGCATGCAGGGTCTAGTTCCCTGAACAGGGATCGAACCTAGGCCCCTACACTGGGAGCGTGGAGTCTTATCTACTGGACCACCAGGGAAGTCCCACAAATGTAATTTATTTTTTTAATAAATTTATTTATTTATTTATTCATTTTTGGCTGCATTGGGTCTTTGTTGCTGCACACAGGCTTTCTCCAGTTGTGGTGAGCGGGGGCTACTCTTCATGGCAGTGCGTGGGCTTCTCATTGTGGTGGCTTCTCTTTCGTGGAGCATGGGCTCTAGGCACACAGGCTTCAGTAGTTGTGGCACATGGGTTCAGTAGTTGTGGCTCGCGGGCTCTAGAGCGCAGGCTCAGTAGTTGTGGCACACGGGCTTAGTTGCTCCATGGCATGTGGGATCTTCCCGGACCAGGGCTGGAACCCTTGTCCCCTGGATTGGCAGACGGATTCTTAACCACTGCGCCACTAGGGTAGTCCCCACAAATGTAAGTTTAACATTAAAAAAAAACAAAAAGCAAAACAGCATACCAAACTCCATATAGAGCATGATGCCAATTTTGTATTTTAACATGTATAAGCATAGGAAAAATGGGAAGGAAATGCACTTAAATATTAACAGTGGTTACCTCTACTTAGTGGGATTATAAGTAACTTTAATTTTAGTTGTACTTTTCTGTATTTTCTTATTTTTGCAATATGAAAACCAAGTCATTTAAAAATATAAACATGAGGGAACACTTCCCAACTCGTTCTATGAAGTCAGTATTACCCTGGTATCAAAACCAGAAAACTATAGACCAATATATTTAATGAATATAGATATAAAAATCCTCAACAAATACTAGAAAACCAAATCCAATAACATATAAAAAGTTTTATAAACCATGACCAAATATGATTATTTCAGGAGCACAGGTTGGTTTAACATCTGAAAATCAATTAATGTATATATTATAGCAATAGAATAAAGGACAAAAACCACATGATAATCTCAACAACTTCTGACAAAATTCAAGAGCTCTTTATGCTAAAAACACTCAACAAACTAGGAATAGACAGGAACTTCCTCAGCCTGATAAAGAACATCTACAAAAAACCCTAATATCCTATTTAATGAGGAGATGCTGAATGCTTTCCCCTGAAGATCAGAAATAAGACAAGAATGTCCACTCTCATCACTTCTATTCAACACTGTAATGGAATTTCTAATCAGGGCAATTAGGCAAGAAAAAGAAATAAAAGGTCACTGGACCAGAAAGAAGTGAAACCATCTTTATGCACAGATGACACAATCTTGTATATAGAAACTCCTAAGGAATCCACTAAACATCTATTAGAACTAATAAATAAGGTCAGCAAGTTTTCAGGATATAAGATTAATAACAGGGACTTCCCTGGTGGTCCAGTGGGTAGGACTCCGCGCTCCCAATGCAGGGGCCCGGGTTCAATCCCTGGTCGGGGAACTAGATCCTGCATGTATGCTGCAACTAAGAAGTCCGCAGGCCACAACTAAGACCTGGCACAGCCTAAATAAATAAATATTTAGAAAATATTATCTTAAAAAAAAGATCAATATACAAAAACCCATTGTATTTCTCTATACTAGCAACATAATCCAAAAATGAATTAAGAAAACAATTCACAAAGAATAAAATACTTAGTAATAAATTTAACCAAGGAAGTGTAAGATATATACTGAAAACTGCAAAGCATTTTTTAAAGAAATTAAAGATCTAAATAAGTGGAAACACATCCCATGTCCATGGATCAGAAGACTTAATGTTGTTGAGATGGTAATCTATAGACTGAATGCAATCCCCATCAAATTCCAATGGGTGTCTTTGCAGAAACTGACAAGCTGATTCTAAAATTCATGTGCTAATGCAATGGAGCAAGAACAACCAAAACAAGCTGGGGGAACAAAAAAGGAGGACTAACACGTCCTGCTTTCAAAACTTATTACAAAGCTACAGTAATCAAGACTGTGTGATACTGGCATAAGGATGAGACATATAGATCAACAGAATAGAACTGAAAATTCAGAAATAAACTCTTACATTTAAGGTCAACTGATTTTTTTTTTTTTTTTTTTTGGCCACACCACACAGCTTGCAGGACCTTAGTTCCCCCACCAGGGATTGAACCTGGGTCCTCAGCAGCAAAAGCACAGAGTCCTAACCACAGGACCACCAGAGAATTCCCTAAGGTCAACTGATTTTTGACAAGGGTATCAAGACAGTTCAACAGGGGAAGAACAGTCTTCAACAAATAGTGCTGGCACAACTGAATACTCACATGCAGAATGAAGTTGGATCCCTACCTCACACCATATAGAAAAATTAACTCAAAACAGATCAAAGACCTAAATGTAACAGGTAAAACTCTTAAAAAGAAAACATAAGAATAAATATTTATTACTTGGATTAGGCAATGGCTTCTTAGCTATGAAATCAAAAGCACAAGCAACCAAAGAAGAAAGAGATAAACTGGACTTCATCAAAATAAAAAAATTTGTGCTGCGGAGAGCATAATCAAGAAAGTAAAAAGAACAACCCAAATAATGGTAGAAAATTTTTACAAATCATGTATCTGACAAGAGACTTGTATCTAGAATATATAAAGGACTCTTACAACTCAATAATAGAAAGACAAATACTCAGTTTAAAAAAATGGGAAAAGGAGGTGAATATACATTTCTTCAAAGAACACAGAGTGCAAATGGCCAATAAGCACATGAAAAAAACATTCAACATCATTAGCCATTAGGGAAAAGCAAATCAAACCATAATGAGATCCTCTGTCACATTACTTGGGTGACTCTAATCAAAAGGACATATGGAGTGAGAGTTTGGGGTTAGTAGATGCAAACTATTATATATAGAATGGACAAATAACAAGTCCTATTGTATAGCACAGGGAACTATATTCAATATCCTGTGACAAACCATGATGGAAAAGACTATAAAAAATAATGTATATATATATATGTATAACTGAATCACTTTGCTGTACTGCAGAAATTAACACAACACTGTAAATCGACTATATCTCAATTAAAAGAAAAGGATAATAATAAATGTTGGCAAGGATGTGGAGAAATTGGAACCCTCACGCACTGCTGATGTGAACGTAAAACAGTGCAGCTGCTTTGGAAAAACAATATGACAGGTCCTCAAAACATTATACATAGAGTTACCATATAATCTAGCAATTCTACTCCTAGCAATATACTCAAGGAAATGAAAATATATGCCCATACAAAAACTTGTATATGAATTCCACAGCAGCATTATTCATAATATCCAAAAAGTAGAAACAACCTAAATGGCCATGAACAGATGAATGGATAAACCAGATGAAATATATCCATACAATGGAATATTATCCAGCCATAAAAAGGAATGAAATTTTAATATATGCTACAACACGGGTGAACATTGAAAACATTATGTAAGTGAAAGAAGCCACATACTGTGTGAGTCCATTTAAATGAAACATCCAGAATAGGCAACTCCATAAAGACAGAGAGTAGATTAGTGGTTATCTAGGTCTAGAAGTGGGGTGTGAGGGGAAAAGTAAAATGACTCCTCATGGGCATGGTTTTCTGAGGAGGAGGGTGATGAAGTGTTCTGAAATTGATTGTGGTGGTCGTTGCACAATTCTGAATACCCTAAAAACCACTGAATTGTATACTTTAAATAGGTGAATTGTATGGTGTGTGAATTAGATCTCAAGCAACCTGTTTATTTTTTAAAACTTCAATGGATCTGGGACTTCTCCGGTGGTGAGTGGTTAAGAATCTGCTTGCCAATGCAGGGGACACGGGTTCGATCCCCAGTCTGGGAAGATCCCACATGCTGCTGAGCAACTAAGCCTATGTGCCGCAACTACTAAGCCTGAGTGCCACAACTACTGAAGCCTGCGCACCTAGAGCCCGTGCTCCACAACAAGAGAAGCCACCGCAATAAGAAGCCCACGCACCATGACGAAGAATAGCCCCTGCTCACCGCAACTAGAGAAAGCCCTTGCACAGCCAAGAAGACCCAACGCAGCCATAAATAAATAAATAAAAATTAGGAAAAAAAAAAAAAACACAAAACTTCAATGGATCTGACAGTCAGGAGGACTCTGGTGACACCCAGCCAAAGCCATTTCAGTGCCATGTCGGGGTGCTGGAAAGTGACAGGCTGGGGAATAACGTGAGCGAGGAAGAAAGGAAAATACTTGCAGAAGACTCGGGAGGCTCATCTGTCGACGAGCAGGAGTGAGGCCTGATGCAGGGGAGGGCTTAGGGGTTTGCAGGCCCCCATGAGACACATTATATTCCTAAGCCTGAGATCCAGTTCCTCAGAGAAGATGGTGATGATGACTCTGTGGGCCTCTCCAGCCTCTATCCTGATGCTGGCTGGACTGGCCAGGCCAGGCCAGTCCTCTCTTCTCTATACCACTAAAACTTAGCAACCTGGAAAGGCTTACCACACACCCTGCCTCATCTTGGAGCCCTTCCCTGGAGGTGCTAGCTCCCACTGACCTCTTGCTTCTCAGCATGCTCTCACACTACATACAAGATGTCCTCACCATACTATATCTTACAGTTTACTGAAGCAGCTTCCATGTATGGGGAGGATGCAGGAACACACACACTGCTTCCCTAGCCTGTGAGGACAAGGGGACCCAGGCATGGTTCCAGCTTATATATCCCTGACTCTTAACTCCCACCTGCTCAAGCAGGGCTTCTGCAGCCCCCTGCTTGGTGCCCCAAGGATTTCTGGGAGCTCCAGGGAATGCTCTGGAATAGTCCAGGAAGGTCCCATGCAGGGTCTGCTGTCTCTTCCCTATGCTGTTCTTCTGGTCACTCTGTCTCCTAGTGAGGATGCAGCTCTTGTTGGTGTTGGTTATGCTTTGTCAGAGGGGTCCCTGAGCAGCATAGCTTGGATGTCACTACTTCACTAAAGCAGTGAGAAAGCCCAGTTTTTAAGGACTACCTTTGCTCTTGTGCTTTCTATGGAGTCAGACATTTGGCCATATGAAGCTTAGCTCAGGGTATGTCCTAGTGGAGGAACTACATGGAGTGCAGCCTCAATCAGCCTTAATGCTACAGCTTATAACCTCGAAGTCAGTATGTTCTCTACATAGGCCATGGGATTCCCTAATGATGACCAGGTATCCCTGATTCACTGATGCTAACCTGGGGACCTGATTTGAGGAACAGGATATTGCTTGTAACCCAGAATCGTGAATCTGCTAAACTCATTCATAAAGATTTCTCTTATGACCATCGCCCCTTGCCTGGGCTTCTACAGGTTGACCTCCCTTTGAGGAGATGGTCATTGAATCTGGGTTTCTAGGAAAACCATGTTTTTCTTGGTGACTACATGTGCCATCCATTCCACCTGGACCAGAGCCAGCGAGTAAGATACACTTGGGCCCTAATGTTTTCAGAAGAGCACCAAGTCCCATGGGGCTGGGCTTAAGGTGGGAGAGGGCCTTCTGCATACCCTGTCCCCCTCTTGAAGAACAAAGATGCTTATTAATTAGCATATGAAAGAAAGGCTCTGATAAAGCCTACAGTAAATGGTATTTAAGTCTTTTGAATGCAGTGCTTCCCAAACATATTTTTCCATGGGACCCTTTTTCTGTCCACCCCACCCACTATCATCCAGGGGCACATCACCCTAACCGTAAAGTCCAGAACTTATGACTGGCATTTGGGGCCCACCCTACAGATTTCACTGGTCAACCTCTCTCCTCTCCTGCCACCAGTCCTCTCCACATCTTGCATGTTCTCCTCCAAGGCATAGCCCACAGCTGTCTCCACCTGCTGGAGCCACCTGTTCCCTTAAACACCCAAAGACCCCTTTTCCCACCTCATACCCACTGCTGGCTACTGCTTCCAACCTTGAGTATCCTTGAGTACCCCTGGATGCCTGTCCGCTCTCCCTCCTCCTTTCCAGGTCATTCCTTGCTGCGTCCTGAGTCGCCCTTGTGAGGTTATGGGCATGGGATACCACACCTGACAACAAACCAAGGGGGCAGGAGTGGGTCTTGAAGAGTTCTCAGAACCTGAGCCCCCTCACTCAACTTCCTACCCCACAGGGACTCTGCCTCAGGCAGCAGAAGAGCAGAGGGCGGGATCGGAGGTGAGATGGGGGTGGGGTGACAACCCAGTACCAGCTTCTCCCCTGGGCAGGGGCCAGATGCTGTCCCCATGCCTGAATCTGACACTTGGTGAATGAACGATCAATGATGGTTCTTAGAGGGCAACCCCTACCCCCATTTCGGACACATTTCCCACGTGGGAACTGGCCAACTTCCCCAAACTCAAGACACATCCTGGCTGGAGCTGGCTATGGGACGGGCACTTCCGGGGTTAGCGGGTCAGGGCGGGGTGTCCTGGAGAGCCGCGGATGGGCCTCACACCCAGCCTGGGCCAGGACACCCAGTCCTTGGCGGAGGCCCAAACCAGCTCTGTTTACAGAATCTGTCAGCTCTGTTTCCCCCTCCCCCTCCCACCACTTCCCCTAGAGTCCAGGGGGCTGGGAGATGGCAGGCGGGGCCTGAGGGAGCCTAGGAGGCAGCCAAATCCCAGGCCGGCCTCTCAGTACTCCTCCCCTTCTTGGCTCCTAGGGTCTATCCGCCCCGTTCTCCGGTCTTCTGGTTTCCCCTTTAAAGCATTGAGTGGGAATGCGCATTTTAAAAGAGAAATCTGTAGAAGACAATGCTTACTCCCAAGGCAAGTTTAGCTAATGGTGGAAAGAAAGGAACAGTGCCTGTAGACACAGGGAGACTTTTCTAGGCAAGGGGCTTCCTGGATACCTCCAGACAGCCTGGAAGGAGGTTCCCTCCTTCCTCAGGACCCCAAACCTATGGGACCCTGGGAGTTTTTCCAGAACTGCCGGAGGGACTTGGTGCAAATTAGCTGTAGCCGGGCGGGTAGGCCGGGGGCTTTCGAGGGGCAGACACGTCTTGAGATAAGGCCAACGGCCGGCCGGGCCGCAGTGACTCAGCTGCGGCGGCTGCAAGGAAGCTCTGCGGGCCCCGAGGAACGGGACACAGGAGGCGGGGCCCAACCCGGGACGCCCCGCCCAGCCCCAGGGCTCCGGGAAGTTCCGGCCCACCACCCCCAGCTTCCCAGAGGCGCCCGGATTTCCCACGGGTTTCCCCATCTGCTGCAAATAGTAACAAAGGCTGGCACTTTCAGAGCGCTCACTAAGTGTTAGGCACTTTGCTGGCATCGTGTCTTGTTACCTCCATCAGGGCTCTGAAGCAGGCACCACTATTACCTCCATTAAGAGACATGGAATCTGAGGTTAAGAGATGCCCAGCGACTTGCTCAAGGTCACACAGCTACTGAATGGTAAGGGCTACAGTTTCCAAACCCCCAGACACCTCTTGCCCCTTCCCAGCTCCCATGTCTCCTATGTCTTGCCCCTCCAGGTGCTAGCAGGTCCCCTGGGGGGTGCCTCCCTAGGCAAAACCAGAAACCTGGACATCCCCTGGCCTGGGGCTAACTCAGTTCAAATATTTATCATTTTGAGGCAATTGCAGTGGTCTTGATTACGTGTCTGCTGAACTCCCAGCCTGGTTTCAGGTGGCGGCAAAGTTTCCCAGCCCTAAGTTTCCCTTTGACCTCCACTTTGAGGGGAAACTCCTAGGAACAGGGCTATCCCCGGGGAACACTGCCCTGACAGCACCCAGCTCTGTCCTCTGGAGAGACACAGTCTCCAGAAAGCCCCTGCCTTGCTCACAGATTAGCTCCCCAAACCTGGGACCTTGCCAAGTGAGAAGCTGCTGGCTAGCCCCTGCCTGTGTGGGGTCAGGGCCAGGACTGTGCCACAGAAAGCCAAGTCTGAGCCCCAGAAAGGGTGGAGGAACAAAGAGCACCCTGGGGCTGCCCTGGAAGGTAGTGAGCTCCCCGTTATCTAGGGTGTGGGAGCACCTGTGGACGAAATGATTCAAAAAGAGGGTGGGATGAGATGACCTTTAAAACCCCGAAGGCAGTGTCCAAGTGAATGGCTTGTTCTGACAGCTGCTTAAATGGAAACTTTCCCAGACTCTCCCACTTCCTTCCCCTTTGACCTCTTTCTGCTGCGCTCCATGATCTTCCTTCTGGAGACTCGGAGAATATTGGAAAGAAGATGACGCCCATGCATCCCTGCCTCAGTTTGCCACTCTGTCCCAGTGGCCATTGTGTGGGCTCTGGGAGGCTCTGATTCATGGGAGAAAGGAAGGAGGAAAGGAAGGAAGAAAGGATGGAAAGAAGGATGTATTTTAAGATGAATGACTGCCTCTGGTTGAGCTGGTTTGACCTGGGCCCTAGTCCCAGCTCCAACCTCTTCTCCCAGATATGTGACCTTGAACAGTGTCACTTTACCTCCCAGGTCCTCTGCAAAATGAGTGTATTTTAACATCAACTAACCTTCCTGTGAGGGTAGTTGGTAGCAACAATGAGTGACCACCGTGGGTAAAGTCTTCCCAAGCACAATTGTGTGATGGCGCTCAGCGGGCAGCCCAGCTCTACAGGCAAACGTCATTCTTCGTGATTCTGCTTGAGGAGGTAAGTCCGCAAGGACAGGCAAGTTTTGGTGGGAGAGAAGGGAGAGAGAAGGGGGCCTGAGCAGGGGCTGCAGGGGATGGGTATCCTGCAGTGGGAAGAGCTGTCCTAAAGATACTACTGTGTATCACCTCTGCGTGCCAGGCGTGGTGCTAGGGGCTTCACACACATTGTCACATTTAGTTCTATCTATATGGTAGGTACTAGTATTATCTCATTTTACAGATAGCAGTATCAAGGCTTAGAGAGGTTAAGACACTTGCCAGTGGAGAAGCCAGAATTCACAGCCAGGCTGGCTGACTTTGGAGCCCTGTCCTACCCAAGTCCTGACTTGGGTCCCTTGCCCCTTCCCCACAGTTGTCTTGGAGGCTGGTACCCAGTGGCCTGTCTGATTGTGCCTAGTCCTCCAAGATCCCTCCCCTTGCCTGGCACCCTCCTCTGCCAGCTGTCCTGTCCAGTCAGAGTGGCTTTGGTCAATGATGCCAGAGACAGTCTGGCATTATGGCTGTGTTGGACCTTGTACAGAGAGACAAGCGTTGATAGGGGCTAGGATCAAAGCCCCAAATTACAGGAGATAAATAAGATGTAAGGGATGGGTCCTGGCTGGTGCTGAATCTTGCATAGCAAAGGAAGAAAGGAAGACTGGGAGGCAGGCAGCCACCTCCGCCTACCCTGCACCCAGGACTAAGAAGTGACCTTGGGCACCTGAAACCAGCTCTGGTTCCATAAGGGTTGAGGAAGGTTTTAGACAGTTATTTAGGAAAGCTGTAAGACTTGAGGCTGCCCTAACTATAAGATGATATTGGAGGACCCCAAGATCTTCCCCAAACACTCCCGCACACATATACACACACTCTCCTGTCAGAGTCAAGTCTGGCCTGGGGCATCCCCTGGTCAAAGCGCTGCACTGCAGTCCTCCTGGCCATCCTGGAAAATCTCTGTCCAGTGGCACAGAGCCCCCAAAGGGGGCCCCCTTCCCCTTTAGTAGAAGAGTTCCCTCCTTGCCCTCTCACCTCCACTCCCAGTCAACTCTTCATCTTTTCTTGGAAACAAATCGCTCCCAACTTCAAAGCATCATAATTCCCCCCAAAGAGCAACCTCAAGAATGTCAAGAGGAAATTATTGAATTATCCTGGTTAGCAGAAAAATCTAATTTATAGCAAAGCATTTCTCCTGAAATTTTAATAGATTTTTTTTTTCTTCCAATGGATTTTAATGCTCATTTGTTTCCCGGGCTTGGAAATTCAGTTTGAAGCACTGACATAGCTTTTCAGTTCTTGATTTATTGCCAGCTCCCTGCTTTTGAGCCTGATAGTAAACCCAACATCCTATTTTCTCTTAAATGTGAGAGGACTGCTCTCTCTGTTCAGCCTGCTGGACCAGACATCGTATGGCACTGCCACTTCATTAAGGGTGTGAGGGGGTCTGGAGACCTGGCTGAACCTTCCCTGCCCTCCTTGACTGACTCTCAGGGGCAAGTCCCCACCTTGAGGATTTTGCTAGCATGGAACCTCAATGCCATGTGTATGAGGATACCAGTGGTCTCTGGGGACCAGTCGGGGCAATGGAATGGCTAACCTTCCTCTCTGCCCACTCCCTGCCTCCTAGCCTATCAAGGTGCCTGGCGCAAAATAAGGACTCAGCCAACAGGTGTCAGTTGAAATAGAGGGTGGCATGGCTGAGTGTCAGAGTCCTGCTTGGGCCAATGACAGCTCAGGCTCCCATTAGCAAAGGAATGCTGTGTTGACATCTTTGCCCAGGCTGCAGTCCATTAGATTGGAATCATCTGGGCATAGCACAGGGTGCTGGCAAGTGTGCCGCCTAGAAGTCTCAATTTATGGGGGCATGGCCAGCACTGGGGAAAGGGGCTAGAAGGCCCAATGGCATCAGAAAATGCATCCTCCCCAAAAGATGAGAAACTCACTGTGCCCCCAACCACCTTTCAAGAGTATCTGACTAGAGCAATGCTTAACCAGAACTCGCTAATAAGGAGAGCGGGCTTTTGGAATGAATGACTGGCAGAGAAGGGAGACATTAGGAACAAAGCCAACTTCTTCTGAGCCCTTGGAATGATAATATCGATTTTACAGATGCAGAAACTGAGGCCCTCAGAGAGGGGCGGAAGCTCACGAAGCTCTGGCAAGTAGCCAGAGTGACACTGAAGCCCAGATGTTTGACTCCCTGAGGGTTCCTCTAACAGCGTGGGAGGCTGTACCAGGGTTAGTAGCCTGACACTACAGGACCTAGCAAAGATCAGGATCCTTTGGGAGGGCGGGGGTTCCTCAGGCCCCTATGGAGGCTGCCCCCCATCCAGTTTTAGAGCAAGCTGACAGGCCCATGAGGACTCCATCCTAGGTCATGGTTGTTCTCTGGAGGTTACTTCTAGCAGTCCTCCTGTCCCTGACCCCATCTTTCCAAATATCCAGAGACCCTAGAGCCTCTTTCCTCCCGGAGATTGCTGTGGTGGCAAGTGGGAGAATCACCTGGCCAGAGAAGGGTGGTGAACAAGGGGCAAGAAGAGGGTCTGCACCTTTCTACTCACTCCTCTCGGTAATGTGCCCTTCTCCATCTCTCCCTGACTGCCTGACCTTCTATCCTCAGGGAATTTGGGTTTCCTTTCCCAGGGCATTGCCAGGAACAGAGAGACAAATGGCATGGCCCCTGAAAAGCTCTGAGGGGCTCCCTAGGCATGGAGGGCACACCCTGGCCAGGGTCTGGACATGGAAGTAGGGGGAGCACTAATGCCCCCAGGAGAGCCACAGGACACAATCTGATGGGCAGAAGGGGCCTGGCATGTGGGTTACGTTGTTTACCACACAGAGTAGGATGGCAAGCAGGGATGGGCACTTCTGTCCCATGCCCAGAACCTGAGGCAGAAGGGTGGCGGGAAGGGAGGGGGCAGTCCCGACTTCGCTAGCTCACCTACTGGCTCACCCTTGAGAGACCAGGGCTCTTGGTAGTGGCTGAGAATGGAGATGAAGGTGACAGTAGGATTTAGGGCAGCCCTTGGAGCCGTCAGAGGTGGCTGCTGGGAGAGCACATTGGCTGAGTCTCCCCTGATGGCCCACCCCTCTAGCCATCAGCCCCTCTCTTGGCACCTCTCACGGGTCCCGGGCCGGCCTCACCGCACAACACTTCTGCACACGGCCAGGCCCAGCCCCTGCCTGAAGTGGACCCTGGACACTTAGTGAGGCCCCTCCTACCCCGTCCAGCCCTCTGGAGCAAATCTAGGAGCCCAGCCAGGAGTGGGTGGTTTGAGGGAGCTCACAGGATTGTGGGGAGGAAGATTGGGGGCAGGCGTTTCTGTGTGGCTTCAGGGCAGAACCAGGCCTGGGGCTGAGCATCCTGGAGACCCTGCTCCCATGGGGAAGGCGTCCTCACCACTCAAGCTGTGAAAGCACAGAACAGGAGGCATCATGGGGAAAGAGCGCCCTGCCAAAGGGCTCCTCCCCTAGAGGCCTGCCTCTCAAGGCTACACCACACAAGCTTCTGCTCAGGAGAGGGGGAGCTACCACCCGGGTGAATCCACTCTGTTCCTCCAGATTTAATGACTCCCAAAATGTCATCTCTGCTGGGACAACTCCCTGGCTCTCTCCCAGCCAGGTGGAGCCCCGGTCACCTCTTCCCTCCCCAGTGCCCGTCCCTTTACCCTTTGGCAGGCCTTAACACCAGACATGGCTGTGAGCCAGGCCCAGGAGAGCTAAGCGGTGGGTGGGTGGACAGGAGAAGGAAACCTGAGTAGGCTGGTCATCTGATCCCAGCTCCTGGGAATGGGAAGCTCATGAGAGGCCAATACTGGGACCCTTCCCTGAGGGTGTCAGGGAGCAGGCTTCCAGGATGGGGGCCGCTGCAGCACTGATAGACACTTTCCAGAAGGGCATGATAGGGATCGGGGATGAGGAAGCCACTGATGGGACCCCAAACACATGGCAAGTCAGTCTTGGGTAGGTCTGGGGGCTTTGAGGGTCCCAACTGGTCAGCTGGGGGGCAGATCCAAGGGGGCTTCTGCCTATGGCTCCCTGGTCGCAGTTGTAGTTTGGTAAGATGAGGTGTAGGGCAGCCCAGCTCTGGAAGGAGCTGTGCCCGGTCAGGGCCTTGGCCCCAACCTTGAAAGCCCCCTGTGCCACAGCCCCTGCTGACCAGCTATTCCGATCAGACTGTGGGGCAGGGCCCTTTTCCGGCGGTTCTGAAGCTTTGAACTCTGATGAGTAATTTCTTGGAGTTTGTCTGGCATCAAGATCAGAGGTTTTGCCCTCCACCTTCTACCTCTGAAGGAATCATGAAGAAGAGCCCTTCTTGAGGGCCCTGGGGGATGCTTCTGATCTGAGAGAGGGCTCCAGAGGCAGGATGAGGGGCATGTACGGACCTGAAGTGCTTGGGGCAGGAGGTTCCTGTACCGGGTCCTCCAGCCCACGCACCTTGGCATGGGCTCCCTGGGTCTGAGGCTGACAGGCACCACAGGTTGATATGCTTCATAGCGGTCATGCAAAAGGCACGCCTGCCACCCAAGCCCTTGGCCGCTAGCCCATGCCTCAGTCCCACCACCTCTCAGCACCGAGCAGACTCACCAAGGGCAACCTGGAATGGCTGGAGCTCCAGTTGCAGCTGGAAGGTCAGGGTTAGACTCGAAGAACTTTCTGAATATAAGAGCTGTGATGTGTAACCAGCAAAGGTGAACTGACCACTCATCTCTCAGCAACCAGGTGCCAGACTTGTCCCTTCAACCTGTCCCACCACTGGTTAGAGCTCAGTAAATGGTATTACCATCCACCCATCCACCCAAGACCCCTGGGCAGCAAGCCCCTCAGCCCCATGTCCAATCTAGCCACAGGCCTTGGCATCTCTTCCTCCCAACACCTCAAGGATCTGTCCATAGCCCTCCACCTCCACTACCACCACCCAGGCCAAGCCACCACCACCTCTCCTCTGGATGCCTGCAGCAGCCTCTCACTGTCTGCCTGCTCCTACCCATGCCCCCTGCTGTCCATTCTTCACCCAACAGCCAGGGTGAGCATCTCAAAATGTAAGTCAAATGGATCTCTTTCCTATTGCAAACCCTCCAGGGCGCTATGATCCCCTTGGGTAAATGTCCTGCCCAATCTGACTCCCGCCCCATCTCCTGCTACCTTGACCACAGAACTCAGCTACAGTGGCCTCATTCTGTGTGCCCCTAGCTTGACTATGACCCTCCCATCTCTGTGGCCTCTTAACTGTCACTTACTCCTCTTTTAAGACTGGGAAGACTTTTCAATCTGCCAACCCCCTCCAAGGCTCTGAGAATCCCTGCTGAACCTGAATCTATCCCCCCAACACCTGTCACCTCTTGCCGTCATATTTCTTTATTCTTGAGTCTACCTACTTGAGAATGACAGTCACAATCTAGACAACACACATAGAACAAGACATGTGATATGACCACAAGTTAGAGAGGCAGAAACAAAGGGAGGTTGGTGGTAGAGGTGGGGAACAGACAGCCCCCTTCCTTTGCCCCCATCCCTCCCACTATCTCCTAGGGTCATGAGTAAGCTCTCAGAAGAGGACACTTACAGATTCAGGTGCCTACTCCCATTCAACTTTTTCTTTTTTTATTGTGGTAAAATATACATAACATAAAATTTACCACTTTAACTATTTTTAAGTGTATAGTTTAGTGGCATTAAGTAAATCCACATTGTTGTACAGCAATCGTCACCATCCATCTCCAGGAGTTTTTCATCATCCCAAAATGAAGCTCTGTACCCATTAAACAACAATTCCCCATACCTTTCTCCCCCTAGCCCACAACCACATTCTACTTTCTGTCTCTATGAACTCCACTCTAGATACCTCATACAAGTGGAATCGTACAGTATTTGTCTTTTTGTGTCTGGTTTATTTCACCTAGCATAATGTCTTCAAAGTTCATGTATAGTGTAGTATATATGAGAATTTCCTTCCTTTTTAAGGCTGAATAATATTCCATTTTATGTATACACCTCATTTTGTTTGGCCATTCATCCACTGATGTACATTTGAGTTATTACCACTTTTTGCCTATTGTGAATTATGCTGCTATGAACACAAGTGTATAAACATCTGTTCAAGTCCTTACTTTCAGTTCTTTTAGGTATATACCCAGAACTAAAATCACTGGATCATATGGTAATTCTTTTTAATTTTTTGAAGAACTGCCATATCATTTCCCACAGCAGCTGCATCATTTTACATTCTCACTGGCAATGCACAAGTGTTCCAATTTCTCCACATCCTTACCAACACATGTTATTTTCTGTTTTTTAATAGTAGTCATACAAATGGGTGTGAATTAGTATCTCATAGTGATTTTAATTTTGAATTTCCTAATAATTAGTGATGTTGAACACCTTTTCATGTGTTTACTGGCCATCTGCCTATCTTCTTTGGAGAAGTGTCTGTTCAAGTCCTTTGTCCAATTTTAAATTCGGTTGTTTGTTTTTTGCTGTTGAGTTGTGGGAGTTCTTTATATATTCTGGATATTAACCCCTTATATGATTTGCAAATATTGGTCCCATTCCATGGGTTTCCTTTTCACTCTATTGGTATTGTCCTTTGATGCACAAAAGTTTTTAACTTTGATGAAGTCCAATTTATCTATTTTTCCTTTTGTCGCCTGTGCTTTTGGTGTCATTTGCAAGAAATCATTGCCAAATCCAATGACATGACATGGAGATTTTCCCTTATGTTCTCTTTTAAGAGTTTTATAGTTTAGCTCTTATGTTTAGGTCTTTGATCCATTTTGAGTTAATATTTGTATATGGTGTAAAGTAAAGATCCAACTTCATTCTTTTGCATGTAGATATCCAGTTTTCCCAATACTGTTTGTTGAAAAGACTGTTCTTTCCTCGCTAAATTGTCTTGGCACCCTTGTCAAAAACCATTGGACTAGGGGCTTCCCTGGTGGCGCAGTGGTTGAGAGTCCGCCTGCCGATGCAGGGGACACGGGTTCGTGCCCCGGTCTGGGAAGATCCCACATGCCGCAGAGCGGCTGGGCCCGTGAGCCATGGCCGCTCAGCCTGCGCGTCCGGAGCCTGTGCTCCGCGACGGGAGAGGCCACAACAGTGAGAGGCCCACGTACCGCAAAACAACAACAACAACAACAAAAAAAACCATTGGACTATACATGTGAGGATTTATTTTTTGTATTTCTTGTATTATATTTATATTATATTTCATTTGTCTATATGTCTATATGTCTGTCTCTATGTCAGTGCCACACTCTTTTGATTACTATGGCTTTGAAGTAAGTTTTGAAATCAGGTGATATGAGACCTCCAAGTTTGTTCTTTTTCAAGATCGTTTTGGCTATTCAGGGTCCCTTGAGATTCCATATGAACTTTAAGATGGATTTTTCTATATCTGAAAAAAACATTGTTGGGATTTTGATAGTGATTGTATTGACTCTTGTGAGTTTGTTTAAGGAGGGCCTGGGCCAGCTAGGGTGTCCCAAGGTGACCGGGAACCAGCAGTGCAGTAAGGATGAATGGTGGTCTGAGCAGAAGGAGAAGGCACAGAGCTAGCACATTGAAGGGGGCAAGGGGCTACCCTTCTTTAAAATACTGAAAGCTTTGGCTCTTCCCAGGTCTCCATCAGAGACAGGTCTCCATGGCAGGAGTTTACCCATTTGTATAATGTGCATTGCATTCCTAAGCCACTGAAAAGGCTCCTCCAGAATCAGATGCCTCCTCCTTTTCCTCGTTTAGGTCTTTCAGCTCTTGAAGAACCTTATTGACTTATTAGGACCTGGTACTCCCTATCCTGGCTAGGGATATTAGCGCAAATTTTGATGTGGCTGAGATTCTGTCTCACTCCAGACCCTGACCAGGTCATCCTTCCAGTCCAGCCAGCTACCCCTTCCAGGAGGAGCAAGTTCCCTCAAGACTGTGGGGAATAGGAATGTGTAGTTATGGGCCCTCAGGGAGAGGATGGCTGGGCAGAATCTCTTCGTGAAGATTATAAAGATGGTGTCCTCATCCTGGTGCATCTTATAAGCAGATCTGGACCTCAGCAGGTGAGGTCCACCTGCAGCAGTGAAAGCAGTGGTGGACACAGGCAGCCTTCTTGTGCAGCCTAGACTCTTGGGAGATGATTCACTGGGCCCTAAGCCATACCTCTGGCTTTGCCTCAGAAAAACTCCTACACTCAGTCCATCACTGAAGACAGACAGAAGGATAAATGAGTAGACTTTGAGCCCCTGGGGGCACCATTCCCAGTTCTGAGCTGTGACACTCATCCACCCTGCCTGCCGGGCCATGGGAACACAGGAGAGCCTTAACCGCCCTAACTCTAGGAGGCATGGCTGGGGCTTCTGGCCACTCATCCTTCTCTGGAAGGGGCTGTCTAACTCCAACTCTGACAGAGGGCCCTGGGGTTTCTGGCACAGCCTGAATTTCTCTCTCAATGTTTATATATATGTGACTAGGGGTCAGAAAATAAGGTCCTTGAGCCAAATAGGAACCTTTATCCCAGTTGTTTTTAAAGCATCCCAAACTTCATCAGACTAACTGGAGTCATTTTAGATACAGAAGTAAAGCAGCCAGCAGGGAACATTCTTCCTATTTCAGAGATGAAACGGTAGAGGCCTAGAAGGTTACGTCAGTGCTGGGAAGGGTCTCATCCAATTGAGCTTTTGTTTTACCAAGTGAAATCTATCCACCTGTTCATTCATGCATTCATTCAGTACCTACTACTGGACAGGTCCCTTGCCAGGGCCTGGGGATACAACAGTGAGTAGGACAGAACCTCTCTCTCATGGAAGTCTGCTGGGGGAGGCAGATGGTAGCAAACAAACAAATAAACAAAAACCCCTAATGAAGGGAAAGAAGTAATGGAACATGGGTCTATGGGAATATTTAACTAAAGAATCTGACCTGGATCAGGAAGTCAGTGAGATGCCGCAGAGCAACTAAGCCCGTGCGCTACAACTACTGAGCCTGCGCTCTAGAGCCCACGAACCACAACTACTGAGCCCTTGTGCCACAACTCCTGAAGCCCACATGCCTAGAGCCCGTGCTCCAAAACAAGAGAAGTCACCACGATGAGAAGCCCACGCACCGCAACGAAGAGTGGCCCCCACTCACTGCAACTAGAGAAAGCCCGCGCAGCAACGAAGAGCCAACACAGCCCAAAATAAATAAAACAAAAACATAAATTTATTTAAAAAAAAAAAAAGGTGTTCCCTGAGAAAGCAGAGACCTGAAGGACGAGTCAAACAGACAAAGGGGAAGGGGAAGAGTATTCCAGGCAGAGGGAACAGCATGTGCAAAGGCCTGGGGGTTGGAGGGACGGGCCCAAAGAGGAAAGGTCACCTGGGGAGCTGGAGACCATAACCAAGGGTTTGGGATTCCTACCTGTATTCTTCCACCATACCCCACAGCCCAATGCCCCCATGTTTCATGGCCTCAGATAACACCCTCAGCCCCTATTGGGCTGCTCACTGCACCCGCAGGTGCCCAGGAGAGCTCAAAGAAGGACCACAGAGTATAGAATATCAGAATTGTGCAAAGAACATATAAGGTGTATCCAACTTTGTTGAAGCCCCTTCAGGCCCTGTGGCTGGTGGAGGCCTCTGGCTTGAGTTAAGACTAGAGGCCAAAGATTGAGTGCTGAGTAGAAAAGTTTTACTGCCAAACAAAACACTGTTCCAGCAGAGAGTCTAGGTTGGGGAAGGGGGAGAAATGGGGTTGGTCATGAACTATCTCTGTTCTGTATTCAAAAGACAAAGTTTCTGAGCGTTGCTGATTGACTAGGGATGTCTGGCTTGTAGGTCAGGGGAGCACTGGGTTGGCTGAGAGTGGTCGGCTGTGGACCTGGGGTGTCTGCTTCAGGATTATGGTGGCTAGCAGCCTCTGTGTGTACATGATATGCCCGAATCAAGATTTGGGTGCCCAGTCAGGTCTGCCCTGATGTCAGCAGGCTAGATGGCCAGATTGGGGCTTATCACTGGCCACTGGACTTCAATTCTTTACGTATGAAAGTATGTGGGGACCTCCAGATCCCTACACCCTGAGTCCAGTCCAGTTAATAATTGTTTGCTGAATGTGACTGTCGATCTGTGATCTATATCCTCAACACCTAAGCCAGGGTCGCCTTCCTCTTCCTCACCCCCTCATGCTGTGTTGAATTCTATTTCCTCTCGTCTTCCACTGTGCCTGCCCTAGTCTAGGCTACCATTATTGCTCACCCAAAGGCATTCATTTCCTCCAAACTTATCACCTCCAGCTCATGGTCTATGAGTCATCTGTCTGAAATGTCACTTATCTTCTTAAAACCTTTCCTTGACTCCCTTTAGCCACTGGGACAAAGCCCTGAGGTTTGCACACCCAAGCAGTCGACCTCTCCAAGCCCACCCCTTCCACGTCCCCCTCACACACTAGGCTCAGCCACAGTGAATTTCCAGTTTCTCCAAAGTCATGCTCCCTCTCACCGTTAGGCCTTTGCCAGTGGTGTTCCTTCTGTGTGGAATGCTGTTCTCACCTTCACCTGGCCACATCCTGCTTATTTTTTAAGCGTCAGTGTATATGCCAATACCTGGGAGCCTTCCCTGACATCTCTCAATTGGGGTTAGGTGTTCCCACCTTGGTGTACCGCAGTCCCTTCTCTTCCTTAAATATTTTATTTGAATTGGAGTGTGGGGGAGAGATGTGGTACCTTGGGTTATTTAGGGAAGACATCTATCCCCTGTTGCTCAAACTGCCTAGAAACGTGGGCTGGAACCTCTGGAGAAGGAGATGCCAGCACAGCCCCGCTTCTTCCTCTAGTTCCTACTCTAAGGAGGGTGAGTAGTCCCTTGGGCAGATTATTCTCCTGAGCCATGCTGTAAGGAGACTCACTGCTTCGCCAGCAGGGCACACGGCGAGTAGAGGGCTCCAGGCTGACCAGCCAGAACATTGGACCTACAGGGGCCAGGCAAGGGCCCAGGTTGGAGAAAGGCAGGCCAGCGTTCAAACTCTGCGTCTCTCCATCTGACCGAGTGACCGTGCCGTTAAAGCTGCCTGACTTTCCGCTCAGCTCAGCCCGGGCTTATAGTGGGGGTTGTGCTAGGCCAAGAGGATTCTCAAGCAGCCTGGCTGCCTTTTGAACTTGAGTTTCTGGCTCTTGGGTGAACAGAATGAATATCTTCCTGTGAACTAGAAATGCCTCCCTGGGGCTCTGTTCTTTGAAAGGAATCAAGGGGTCCCACAGACTGACCTCGAGGCCAGTGATTTTTTCCAAAGTCAACACAAGTCACCAACTCTGCTCCTCACCACCACCACCCTGCCACCGCCATGTCAAGTGGTGATGGAAAGTTCTCAAGGGTCCCCTCTCCTGTTGTGTAAAACGGGCACCCATGTGCATGCCTGACTGTTGACTGGGGTGAGTTCTAGGGAAAGGAGAGCTGGGATGACACAGTCATTTTACTGTGTATGCTTCTATAATGTGGGGATGTTTTTACAAGCATGTATCACTCCTATAATTAAAGATACAAATCTAGTAAAAAGTTCCCTCTTGTAGGCCATAGGGTCGGAGGGCAGAGGGTGACAAGGAAGACTTGATAGGTGAGACGGCACTGGAGCTGGGCCTGGTCAGGAGGGCAGCAGTGGCAAGGGGACCTTTGGGCCCCGTAAAGGCAAGATCCAGGGCTCAAAGATGAGAGAGCTTTAGGGGAAGAGGGCAAAAAGGATGGGCACACACTGGGCTGGAGGAGGAGTTTATGGAAGACTGGTGAGAGGTGAGTTAGTACTGTAGTGGGTAGGGCCTTGGACGCCAGACCAAGGAGTTTATATTAAGGGGTTTTTTTTTTTTTTTTTTTTTTTTTTTTTATTAAGGGGTTTTTGAACCAGAGAGATGTGACCTGAGCTAGGCCTTGGGGCTGGAGCTGGCATAGGTGAGAGAAAGGCCAGGCCTGCCATGAGGCTGTTTGCATATCCCAGTGAGAAGAGCAACAGTCGGGGGAAAGGGGTTCCTGGATGAATGAGCTGGGCTGGCCAGGACCTCAGCACTGATGACCCACCCTCCACCTGCACCACAAATCCTCCCAAAGCCTCGCTGGGCACTGGCGGCTCTGCCTGAGGTTCCTGGTCCACCTGTAGCCAGAGACAAGGTGACATCCCAGTGTAACTCTGGTTCAGTCTGACTTGCCCACCTTGACCCAGAAAGGAGGTGGACCTCTTGGGGCCTCCAGCTCCTTTTGCCTTCACAAGAGAACTCCAGAGCAGCTGTTTGATTTGGGGTCACCTGGTGATTCATTTGCATATCACGTTTTCCTGGGCCCTAGAGGAAAAGCAAGCCTGTACACCACCAAAAAAGTTAGTAGGATGTGTCAGCATGAGCCAGATGACGATTCTCACACTGTAGGGCCACCTGCAAGATGCAGGACGGTGCTTTGGCAATGCTGGGGGTTCCCAAGGGTTCCAGAGAGGGCCAGATACCTCAACAGACTGGGTCTGACAGCAGGGAGGGTAGGTTAGAGTGCCCCACCCAGTGCACCTCCCAGCCCTGCCTCCTGCCCCACAGAGGCTGCTGGGGACAGTCATGCCTAAGGGGCCATCCAAGGTCACTTGAGGACCTACATAGAGATGGACTGGGCCTTGGGCAGGTTCTTCAAGATCAAAGAACCCTTCTCCTCTTCATAATTATGGTTCCCCCGCCCTGTTATGACCAGCTACCAAGGACTCAAAGTTGAAAGAAAACCCAACGAGCAGGGAGGGAGCATCTTCTCCCCTCTCTGACTCCTCTGAGTTGTTTATTGGAAAGAGATCAAGGCTACTGCACCTTGAAAGGGCCCAGAAATTTCAGAGTCTAATGAACACATCAGGCAAGGAAAATCTCTTCCTGTACTGCTGGTGGTCTCACAGCTAAGAGCTCTGGGGCTTGCTGTTCCCTTTGCCTAGATTCCCTTCCTCACCTGGCCCCATCGTGGCTGAGGAACTCCTGTTCTTTCTTGCAGGTACCACCTCTTCTGTGAAGTGAAGCTTCCCTTTACCACTCTACCAGCACATTCCCCTCCTCCATTGTTTCTGTGTCTTGTATTTAACCTATCACTGCATATTGCACCCTCTGCTGTTTTGCTTTACTTATGGTCTGGTGTGATGTCATATGAGCCTTCCTCTGCTCTGTGTACCCAGGGGGTAGCCAAGTGTCTGCCTCATTGAGCAGGTGCTCGCTAAGCATTGCTGCAACAGAGCCACAAAGCACAGTCCTGGATTTCCCAAGCCAATTCCAGGCCACTTTGGGACGCTCTACCCTTCCTAACTACCCCCTACCAGCCCACCCTTAGCTTCCAACACCCCCCTACCCCCACCTGAGGTTGGAGCCCAATGTCAGCCACACCTGGAGGTGTCTTTCTTGAAAGGGTCCTCAAACTAGCAGTCTGTAGAGGTCCCCCAAATTCTCGGTGACCTTGGCACTCGGGCCAAGGCAGAGTGAGGAAGGCTGGAGCTGTGGTTATCCCTTACTGCTCTGGAGGTGGACCCTTGTGCACAGCAATGTGGTGATGATTGACAACCCACGTACAATAAGGGTCATGGGTTGTGACCCAGGTGGAGTGAGCATGCTGCCTACCCAGGGTGTCCTGATACCCCATCTGGAGATGGCCTGGTGTGGACTCAGGACCCAGGACGTTATCCAGCTTGGGCTATGGGCAGGGCACACGAGACTAGCCAGGCAGGTAGGAGACTGTAGTCACCCTCCATGAAGCGAGCACCTCTGAATCCTCAGTCCACCTCTTCCACCCTCAAGATAAGGATCCAAGGTCTAGGCAGGCCTTGGCAATGAAGAGGAAGCCAGCTCCTGCCACAGGGGCCTTGGCAGTACCAGCTGCCCCCTTGGATGCCCCAGCTGTAGGCCTCTCGCTCCAGACTTTGCATTCCTCTAGGATGACAGTGCCCTCTGTCACCAGCCACTCAGCCAAGTCAGAGCCTTGCCCTCCTTCTGCCAGGGCAGCTTTTCTGTGGGCTTCTCAAGCCTTAGAATTCTCTGGCTGGCTGATGGCTCATCTTCTGCTTAGCTAGGCTCCAATGTCGGGCTCACTCCCAGCTTGAGTCAGCACCCAGCTGGCTGCTCAAGCCTTGGCTCTGGTCTCTAACAGGTCTCTGGGCAAATCTGCAGCTCAGCTCTAAACACTTTTGCATTTGGTCTCTTTGGTTCATTGATCAGGAATCATGCAATCTTTTAAAAACACAGCTGGTAGAGTTGCCCGTCTGGGCTTCTGCATTGGGGTCATAAGTTGGGCTACCTAGAATTTATTTAAACTTGCATGTCTGGGTGCAGAGTGAGGCTGCTCTCACAGTGTCTCCTGTGATGGCCTTCTCATTTTCTGGATCATCTTAATTCTTGGGACCACTCTTGGCTGGGTTTCTAGGACTCAGTCTGTTTTTAATGTTCATTTGTCTCCTGAGTTCTTCTAAGGACTATTTTCTCTTGACACTGAGATTCACTAATTACAGGATAAAGCACTTATCTGCACCCCTCCCCTGTCCCTGCAACACACACACACACACACACACACACACACACACACACACACACACACACACACACACACACACACACACACACACACACGTTTCCCAGACAAGATGGGTCAGAAGTCCTTAGCCAGGTCAGTAACCCAAGATAGTGATGTCCTCTGTGCTCCCCTCCCCACACCATCCTTTGAAATATACACAGGAACATTGCTGATGTGTCAGAGACTGCCAAGTGTCCCCCAGTATCTGGTCTAGCTGAGTACATGGCATCCAAAATAAATACTAGATTTCCCAGCCTCCTTTCCAGCTATGTGACTGTTTTGGTCAATAAGCTATAAGTAGGATAGTGTATGCAACTTCTTGAAAGGCATGCCTTCTTCCTTTCTTCTTTTTTCATGCCAGCCAGAAAGTACCTTCTGTGATGTGACAGCTGGAGTTAAAGCAGCCATATTAGAATATTGGGATGAAGCCACTCTCTGAAGATGGCAGATATGGTAGCCCAACTTCCAAGATGGCCTCCAGTAATTCTCAACTACTGGAAGGTCCTTGTTTCATTCTCTCCCGTATTCAACAGGACTGACCCGTGTAACCGACAGGACATTGCAGAAATGATAGTGTGATTTCTGAGACTACTTCATAAAGGACACTGCAGCTTCTGCACTTGCTCTAGGCTAGTGGAAGCCAGCTGCCATGTTGTAAGCACACTCAAGCAACCCTATGGAGGATTATAGGTGGTGAGGAACTGAGGCTTCCTGCCATCAGCCAGAACCAATGTTGCAGTGCCATTCAAGCCATCAAGTGACCACAGCTCCATTCTGACATCCTGACTGCAACCTTATGAGAGAGCTTAAGCCAGAATCACCTAGCAAAATTACTCCTGAATTCCTGACGCACAGAAAGTATGAGGTAAGAAAAGCTTATTGTTGTTATAAGCCACTGAGTTTTGAGGTAATTTGTTACACAACAATAAAGGAAAAAAAACAAAATAGAAGGAGCCTTGACCCTCTGAAATTGTGGAGGGCCATAGCAGCCCTTACCTTTACATCAGACTTTTTTTTTTTTTTACATCAGACTCTTTTTTAAGAGACATAAACTTCTCTTATTTTCACAACTATTATTTTGCGTTTTCTGTCATTCCTATTCCTAGTCTTATTTTGGAACTGCTCATTCAGAAACTCTTTTAAGAATTGCTAGCTGGAAGTGCCTTTGGAGGCCATCCCCGTCATTCCTGCTGCCAGGGGTGTGTTGAGGCCTAAATCTTCCCAAGATGATGGGTAGTTAATGTCTAAAAATGTCTGTAAAAGGGATTTTATAATGAGGACCACTGGCCAAGGATCAGGAGACCTTGGCTCCACTCCCTTCTGAGTGCTATCATTTATTTAACACTTTGGTGACCTTACCTGGCACAGAGGGACACTGTCTTTAATATGGGATGTCCATGAGGCTCAAACAGACGTGTAAATAAGCAATTTGGAGAGTGCCAAGCTTCTCTACCAACTGAAGAAAGCACTCTTGCTGTGGGTCTGGCTGTTTCTGTGGCTGGATGCAGTTAGCCTGCCTCAGCATTTACAGGTGCTCCTTTTCATGGACCAGCTTTCGGGTGTGCATCTCTGTGGCCTAATGAACAAATCCTCACCAATGATGAGACACCCTGCTCAGATCCATTCAGCCATGGCAGCTGACAGGGCTTAGTGATGGCTAAGTCCTGATGGTTAGTCTAGTTTTTAACTAAAGTACTTCTTCCCATTGCCCTGGTTGCAAGACAGTGGCCAGACCTCTGACACTCTCTCTCCACCCCATGTCCTGCTTCGTCACAGACCACAATTTCCAAGTAGACTAACCATCCAACATGATTCCTGACCCCCAGCATCACAGTTCCCGGACCTGCTTAATGTTCCTTACCTTTTCCCATTGGCTCTTGCCACACTGCAGGATAGCCCCTCTCTGAAATGTTAGCCTCCTGAATTCTACCAGAGGCCTTGACCTCCTGCTTTCTAGATATTTTCAGTCTGCTCTCCACTCCTGCTCTTGCACCTCAAGAAAGACTTTCTGTCCCGAGAGGCTTCAATTGATTCTCCAGTCTGGCCGCATCAGAATCATCTGAACAACCAACAATTTTCTTAAACCCGGTATTAGTTAGGATAATGCTAGATGCTATAACAAACAAATCCCCAAATGTATATTGGCTCAGACAATATAGCTGATTTCTTGTTCACAAACAACTCACGTGGGTGTTCCTGATCAGTGGTGTGTGTCCTCCAAGTGATGATTTAGGGACCGGGATCCTTCCACCTTGTGGCTCTGCCATCTCCAACATGTGGTTTCCAAGGGGGCCTTAAACTAGAAGAGGAAAAGAAGGGTGGAGAAGGCACATCTGCTTCTTAACTATTTGGGGCTGGAAAATACATGTCATCCCTGATCAACATTCCATTGGCAAGAACGTGTCACTTGACTCCTCTCAGATGTAACAGATGTGAGAGGAGGGGTATATGCTGGGAAATGTAGCCTCTGCTGGGACGCCCCTTCCTAGCCTCAACTCTGTTCTATGGCAGGGCAAGGGATACACTTTTTTTTTTTTGGTGAACAGTTAGCTGTCTCTGCTACACACTCAAAAGGAAATGAACCTTCTGCCACAATTGTCTTGTAAGACTGCAGCCCAAGTACTACAGGCCGACCAACCTTCCTGCCTTCTATGTCCTGGAGAAGACCCTGAGGAGGACAGGTCAGTGCTAATGCAGATTTATGACCTCCAAAGCCACCAGGGCCCCTGTATTGCTAGGCCTAGGTCAGATTCTCTGGTATTTCCCCTAACGGGTGTTCCGAGCATCCTCTCCTTGCCCTTAGCCCCTTCCCCACCCTCATTCTCAGCAGGTGAGAATTTTAGGGCCGAAGGGCATGATGCCCCTCCGCTTCTTCCCCTGCCCTCTCCTCCCCAACCACACTCATGTAAATTTGTCTGTGCCCACATTCCCTCCAGCTTCACAGCCTGAACTGCTCCCTAGATTTCACACCTGTGTGTCCATCTGCCTCAGAATGCTTCCACCTGCATGTGCATAGGTCCTTCATACTCACCATGTCTCAAACTGAACTCACCATTGTCCAGCCCATCCCCCTCCCCCAAACCTGCTTCTCCTCCTGGGGTTTCTTTCTCCTGTGATGGCGACACCCTAACCACATGGTTGTCCTTGCTTAAAATCTGACGGTCATCATTGTCTCGTTTCTCAGGTTAAATCCTGGCCAAAACATTTCTTGAATCAGTTCCCTCCACTTGTTTTACTAAGTTCAGGTCATCACTTCCTGCTCAGATGCCTGTAGCCACCTCCTAACAGGTCTTTATGCCTCTAGTCTGTTCCCCTCCAACCACTCTTCACGGGCAGCCAGAGTGACAGTTCTACAGTACAAAACTGACCACAGCACTCAGTTTCTTGAGTGAAGTATGGACTTTCTCCTGAGGCCCCCGAGTCCCCACATGATTGGCCCCACTGCAGCCAGCCCTTACTTTCCATGGCACTCCAGCAACACTAGACTTTCCTCTGGCCATGCCCTGAGGATCCTTGATGCCACACTGGGGTCATGGGTGAGTGCTGCTAGAATATCCTTCATGTTCCTCTCTCTGTTCTTATCACACTCCTTGGTAAAGCTCTTTTTGTACGTCTGCTTCCCAACACTGCAAGGGCAGGAGCTAACTCTTTGTCTCATGATTTCAGTGTCTGGGACAGTGCTCATCATACAGTAGGTGCTCAGTGAATGAATGAAGATGGTGGAAAGGAACCCGTTGAAGGTATGGAAAATCTTGATTTAGATACGCTTGCCTTATGCTGAATGAACATTTCCTTCTCAAGAGAGCCAAAGTGTGTGTGTGTGTATTTATCTGTGAAATCTGATCCTTTGCCTGAGAGCCTCCCATCAATTAATCATGACTGGCCATTCTGCACAAAACCTCTTCTCCCAAAGCACTTTGCACAGAGGGGCTGAGCTCTCCCACCCTGCCAGTGCTGTGGGCTTAGTTCCTACCACATGACTGGCCTGGGCAGTAGACTCATACCCATGCCTCCCACTGGACCTCCATGGGGACCAGGGAGGAAGCCAGAAAGGAGCACGGTGCCCCATTTTTAAGATAAGAAAACCTGTTCATAGGAGATGAGGTGATTGTACAAGGATGCAGATCACTCTACTGTATCATAGAGTGTACTATGCCCCTGCTCTCTGCAGCTGACATAATGCCCCGTGGTGCCAACACAGACCCTGGGCTCTGTGGGAAACTGCCTCAGACACCACCACAGCTCCTTAGGTCATAATACATCTTGCATGTCAGCTACTCCCTTGGGTAAGGAATTATTGGAACAGACACCACCCAAGCTGACGCCAGCATAAAGAGGACTCTCACAGAATCCAAATGCACAAAGTCATCCCAGGAACTGGAAGCTCATTAGACAAACATTTTGTCTTTTGTGCTGGACTACAGGCCCTTTCCCCCTGCATTTCTAATTTCTTCCCTCTTTCACAAAACCCTTAACCATCTTTTACAAGGCCCAACATGACCGCCAGTCCTGAGTCACCATGACTCACAACTCCAGGGCCCACAACCAAAGAAGCAGAGCATCAGGGCCTTGGGAGCACTTGGCTGGCTCAGCCTGGGTGATTGTTGGTTCTCCCAGGCTAGGCTTTCAGCCCTGGCCCATCACCTGGAACATGTACAGCATGTCAACTGGTACAAACAGGGCAGCAGGGGTTGTCGGCAGGGGAATTTCATGGAGGGATGTAGGTGGGGAGCCAATTACAAGTGTAGGGAAAACTGTGAAAGATGTTGAAATTTAGTGGTTGTCCTGAATAACTTACCCACCTAGGTTCTTTCTGCCTTTTGTGTCTTTGACTAGGTATTTCTCAGCTCTAAAGATGGAAGTGAAGCTGTAACACCTTAATAGTAATGCAAATAATTCCTGTTCACAGTTACACAGATTGTGTCTAGTGGAAGGCAACTGACTATTGCTGTGTGGATTCTGACCAATTTTGCATCCATTTCTGAAATGATTTCAGCATTCCTTATCTGACTATCATGTGTGATAGTTTTGAGTTCTCCTTTGAATTGGTTGTAACGTTTTAGTGGTTCTCTCGTTAATTAATGAGTTAAACTAAATCTTTGACACATATTCATTTTATATCTTGGGACAGACACGATTATATCCTCTTTTAAAATTTATTGTTAAATACAGACAAATCTTGTGTGATCCCATACTCCAGAAATATTATTGATGCAGAGAAAAAAATTTAGGATACACAGGAAACTGTTAGTGTTCACCTGTGGGGAAGAGGGAGGGGGAGGTACTTCCTTTTCATTTTATATCTTTTTGTACTATTTTAATTTTTAAACTATGTTAAAAGAATGTCAGTGGAGGTTGGCCAGGCAAAGGTTTAAGGGCCGTCTGTTTTCTTTTTTTATACTTTTCTCTATAAAAAAATAATAACATTAACTTTATAATTATTTGTTATGTTGTACATATGGTTGTTTGGACTTTTCTGATTGTATATTATATTTAAAAAAACTGATCCATGTTAAAATTTAAAGGAAAAAGCAAACCAAATAGGAAAAACTACATCTTGGCATATTGCTCCAAGCCAGCCCTGGGCAGCCAGTGGTGGTTACGATGTGCTGCCTGTCCTCAGGGAAGAGGATAAGGTTCAGGTTCCACCCACAGGCCAGAGGGTTCCAGGCACCCTCCCTCCACACACACCTTGTGTCAGGGGCTGTGCAGGTGAGGCACCTTCCTCAGTGTTCAGTAGCTGTCGCATCCCCTCCCTTCTGCCTTCCTGGCAGCCCAACTCAGGGAACACTGATGGAAGATGATTCCAGAATGGGAACATTCCTTCCCCCTTCCCTTCCTCTCCTGACAGCTGAGAGGCATCCCTCCCTCCCTGGCTTGCAGCTGAAAGGGAATAATGACTGCCAAACCACTGCTTGCACAACAATGCACTTCTGAGCAGGGTACACACAATTTTTGTCAGTTGAATCCTGTCTTCCTCCTGACTTACATGATGGTCTAGATATGCTCTGGCTTCCATGCTCCTGGGTGGTTCAACCACTAGTAATAGCTCCCAACACTTCATATTCTCTGTCTTCATTAACCAACCTATGAACTGGCAGATTTTTAAGTTCATGAGGATAGAACCTTCCTTCTAGAGAATTTCCCCAAGCTTGGGTATTTGTCTCTGCTGTTTTCTTAGCATGTGTGTGGTGAGGGAGGCAACGCCCACAGGCACTGGGACCATTTCTCAGCCCCAGGAGCCTCCCCTGACCTTTGGCATGAGTGTGTGCAGTCCCTTGCATTTGGCACATCTGCACACAGGTGCCTCATTAATGAACTCTGGCCTAGGAGGACCAAGGAATAAGGAAGGCATGAGCCTCCTCTCACGTGCTGAACACCTGCAGCTAGCCTGACTAGAGCTGACCCTTCCCACACTTACCCACTAAGCACAGAGTTAGTCACCCCTGAAATCCTGGGGCTGGTGCCCCATGTACTCCAGAACACCCTCCTACGCAGCACACCACTGCTGTGAGGAAGGGGGGTCTTTACGCCTAGTGCCACTACTTTGGATGTTAGAGCCCAGACACTCCATGTCGTATGACTACATCACTCTCTCCCTTAAGTCCTTCAGTGGCTCCCCATTACCTGCAGAATCAAGTCCGAGCTCCATGGCCCGGCCTTCAAGCCCCTTGCTTCACAATCTGGCCCTAGGTATACCTCTGGCACCATCTCCCTACACCATGTACCCCACTGTCTAACTACTCATTCAGCCCAGGCACACTGGAGTCCAACTTCTGTGTAAGTCTAAAGGCTGTTTTCCAAGCCCTTGTAGCTGCCCGAAATGCCTCATTTCAGAATTGCATTATGCAGATGCAGATGTAGGCGTGCCAGTGTCTGTTCTAATGCAGGGCCTTACCCTGGTGCTCACACCATCCCTAAGGCCGCACCTGGCTGAACATTGCACAGGTCACTTTCCAGAACGGCTCTCTCCATGGGAGCAGCTGCAGATTCCTCCCACCTCCCCAAAGCTCACTGCCATGGAGCAGAGGCAGTTGTACTAGGACACATCACAGCATCTTGCTGCCAAAGTGACAGCTACAATTATGTTTTGGCTGACAGCTAGAGATGAGAGAATGTACAAACAGCCGAGGCCTCGTGGGCCTTCATGATTCAGCAGTTTGTGCTGTATGCCCAGCTGGTAGGTGAGGTGGGCCCAACCTGTCTGCCGTCCAGGCCCCCCCCTTGGTGGGCAACCTGCTGGCTACAGACCTCAAGTTAATACCTGGGGCCCTCAGGTGAAGTCCTCCACTGGGCGGTGATAGTTAATGCCCCCAAGGGCCACCCCAGGCCCAGAGGAGTGGAAGAGTAGAGTGGCCAAGCCCAGGCAAGGCCCAACCCAAAAGATAGGCACTTGCTCCTAGGCAAGCGCAGGGGCAGGCAGCGCAAAGGGCCAAGCTGCCCAGGGGTGGACTCCATCACGCTGGGCAGCCTGATGCGGGCTGTGCTTGTGAGGGACAGACGGTCTCTCTTGAGGCTCAGGGCACCACCTCCATGAGGAGCCTCAGGGCCACAGGCTATGGTGTCGGTGTAGGGGCCAAGCCGCTGCAGCGAGAACAAGCACGCAGCAGCGGCAGCTCCCACTTCCTGAGTCCTCCCGTGTGCCAGGCACTGCGCTGACCGCTTCACATACATTCCTTCTTTTCATCTTCCCCACAACCCACTGAGGTAAGTTCTGTTATTGCTGCCACTTTACCAGGGAGGAAACTGGGTCTAAGAGAAGAATGTGATGGTGGCCACATGGCTGGCAAGTGTGGAGATGGAATTTGAGCCCAGACAGTCTGGCTCCAGAGCTCAGTTATGCCTCATTATCCTGGTTCGACCCTTTCAATCCAGTCTTGGTTGACAAAGCTAAGAGACCCCCCAGCACATTCCTCACAGAGTGTGAGTTGAGTTGAGGCCTCCAAGTATACTTTGGCCTGGAAGCCAAGATATTACCAAGGAAAATAAACAACAGCTATTTCAGGTGAAAGGTACTGAGCTATGGAATTGGGGGGGGGGGTGGAATTTAAAAACTACCAGGATTTCCTCATTGTACATATTTGTATGTTCAGCAGAACAAGCGTCATCAGGACGCTGCTGTGTGGCCAGTGTTGCCCCTGGAGACAGAGGGCAGGAGCAGGAACAGTCCTTTCTCCCTGACCTGCAGGCCTCCTGAGCCCAGGGCTTGCCTCTTACTCAGCCCTGACCTGGGCTCTGGCTGAGGTCCTGGGAGGGGTGGGCTCAGGGTCTTGGGGTTCTCTGAGGAGCATTGCTGCCCTTCTTAGGTCCCTTGTGAGGCAGAACCTGCCTGTCCTCGCATCCTGTCCAAAGGCATGAAGATTGGAGACAGTAGGCTTCCAAAGTGGGCGTCTGAAAGGCCAGCAGGGCTGGGACGCAGGAGCGTTTGTACTTCAAGTGGCTGCTGCCCATGAATCACCAGTTTCATTCTGTGCTCTCAGCTCCACAGAGGCATCATTTCCACCCAGCCTCACATGGAGCTGGCGGCCAGAGCCTCTTAGTGGGGCTATAAATAGCATAACATCAACTCACCTCTCCTGAGCTCATCACAGGCTCCTAGGTTTACTGTGTGTCTTCCTGCTGCCTGCACGTCACCATCACTCAGATTTCCCAGGTGAGGCCTGGCTGAGAGACCCAGGGCACACTCTGGGGGCTGCAGGGTTTGGGTTCTCAGAGCTGTTCAGGGTGACAGCGAGGGCAAGGGCAGACTTTTGAAGAGCTCGGCATTTAACGTGTCATAATTATAATCTCGGGTCTCTGAGATCCTCTCCAATTAAACGCAGCAGCAAGGGACTGTCATTTCTCCAGGAGTCCTAGAAATAAAAGGCAAAGGACTCATCAAGACACACCCAGAGAAAGCCACCCGGAGTGGATAGCAACAAATGAGAGGTTTCATGCCTTCCCGTGGACTTGTCTCCTAACACTGAATGAAATACTTTATGACTCTCTGGCTTCAGAAGTGAGATACACTGAATGAAATACTTTATGGCTCCTTGGCTTCAGAAGTCAGATCACATTTTTTTTAGTATTACTCAGAGCTACCATTATGGAGTGTTCCCTGCGTGCCAGGCTCTGTGCCCAGACTTGGCATACAGCATCTCATCAAGTCATCACAACAACCATATTGAGTTAACTGCTAGCGTCATTGGCTTTCTGTCAGTGAGGAGGCTGAGGCTCCCAGAGTCACAGGGACAGGGCTGCTGGATTCCAGAGCCCAATCTCTGAACCACCACACTTTCTGCCTCCTGCCGAAGAAGACTGTCTGTGTGTCCATGTCCGTGTCCACATGTAGCCATGCGTGTGTCCATGTGCGTGTGCAACTGGAGGGATCTGAACCGTAGTCTCCTTTTCCCAGCTTCACATACCAAGTGGGAGCCAGATGCTTGCAGTCATCTTCCCCCAAGTCCCAGGCCCCTTTGGCATCCTAAATGTCCCCTGTCACTATCTTCTCCTACATCTGATCTTCTTCTAGGTTCTTCTGCAGGAGGGGCCCAGCCTCCATTTGGCTCTCCAGGCCCAACTTGATGGTCTTTCTCATGCCTCCCTCCCCTCAGGTCCTGAAACAGGCAGAGGTCAGGTGGGACTCCCTCTCTCCCCTTTGCCCTCCCCCCACTTCCCACCCTGAAGGCAGCCTGCCTCCAATCTGTGTCCTCCTTTGCCTCCCAGAGCCACAGTCCCGTGTTTGAGGTCTGGAGCCCTTTACTGGCATGTCTCAATAGCCTTCTAGGGCTTCCCTGGTGGCGCAGTGGTTGAGAATCCTCCTGCCAATGCAGGGGACACGGGTTCGATCCCTGGTCCGGGAAGATCCCACATGCCACAGAGCAACTAAGGCCCATGCGCCACAACTACTGAGCCTGTGCTCTAGAGCCCGTGAGCCACAACTACTGAGCCCACGTGCCACAACTACAGAAGCCCACACATCTGGAGCCCGTGCTCCACAACTAGAGAAGCCACCGCAAAGAGAAGCCCGCACATTGCAACGGAGAGTAGCCCCTGCTCGCTGCAACTAGAGAAAGCCCGCATGCAGCAACAAAGACCCAATACAACCAAAAATAAATAAATTAAATAAATAAAAATTAAAAAAAAAATAGCCGTCTAGCTCACTGCTGCACCTGATGAATGTATTAGAACACAGATTCTTGGTCCCCTCCCCAGAAACCTGAAACAATCTAGCAGGGTGGAGGCCAGGGTCTGGATTTTTAAAAAGGTCTCCCAGTGGTCTATGAAGTCAGGATTAAGAGCCACTTTGTCTAACTGGCCACCTAGACTCCAGCCTCTCCCTGTTCCAAACCCTCCCACCCACAGCTATCAGCTTAATTTTCTTAAAGCACAGTTTATCTCAGGTCACTGTCCTGCTCAAGATTCCTTGGTGGCTCCCCACTGCCTGTAGGCCAGTGCAAAGTCCTTAGTATGGCATTCAAGGCCCTCTCCATCCTGATCTACTCATCCTGCTAACCCCTTGCCCCACCCACAGAGCCACGTTTCCCTGTGACAGCCTCCTGGCCCTGCTCTCTCTCCTTAGCTTGTCTGGACTTTAGATGTCAATTGAAACAGCAGTGATCCTTCCCTAAGACTTTGAGCCCTTCAATAAGAGGAATGAGGAATTATTGCTAAAATGCCCTCTTAATTCAAGAGCCATGTGTGCAGCTTTAAATGAAGAGGGCTTGTGTGGCTGCAGATGAAAGGAGATCCACCAGCAGATACAACACAATAGCAGTAATGTGTAAACACAGGATAGCAGGAGAGGTGGGGCTCATGATTAATTCAAAGAAGATGGTATTTCAGCATTCTCCCTGCTTTTATTCAAGCCCAAAAGACAGAGCAGGTCTGGTAAGCACTGGGGCCCGGGACCATGTTTCAAAGTGCCTCTCATGCTTTTCTGTCCCTGTTCCTAGACAAAAGCAGAGAAACCCATTTGGATCTTGTTCAAAAGGTCAGAAGTGTTTTACTAATATGATTAAACATATTAAACATATGTGTATGTTTGGACTTTGCTCCATTTCCCACAAAGAAACACCTAGCCCAAAACACAATAAAAAGTGTGTTGATTGACAGCAGGAGTTATTTCAGAACGTGGCCTGGAAATTGTTCCCCTCAAGTACTTCAGAGTGAAAACGGACTCTAAAGAACTTCTGGCTAAATGTGACAAAAGAGCCTCTCATGAATCTCCATCTGCTCCCTCCCAAAGCCCTACTACAAACAACCATAAAGGAGTAAAAAGAGTTACAAATCCACAAGGTTTATGCAGATAAGGGAGGACATGGCAGCAGATGAAGTATGTCAGCACATTTTTGGAAGGCAGGAAGCAGAGGAAGGAATGGCGAGTCACATGGCAGCAAGGGGGAGGCTGAAGGCCTGATGCCTACAGAGGGCTTCTGGGTGAGAAGCGGGCAGACTGCTGGGACAGGGAGGACAGAGCTGCACATGGGGCGCAGAGCGGGGAACTGGTGGAGAGCGGGGAACTGGTGGAGAGCGGGGAACTGGTGGAGAGCACAGTCCCTGTGGGCAGTGGGGTCACCACACCTTGCTTGCTCCTGCAGGAGACTTCAAGTGCCCATGGGGGTTTTGGGTCAGCTCATCAGGCACTATGGAGGGTGAGTATGGAGTACAGAACTGAAAATATGGGGAATAAATGGAAACCCTGATACTAAGAGGTAAACTTGCAGCCCCTTTTCCTCACCCTGCTTCTAGGAAGCCTGGCAACCAGGCACACCGCAGGCTGAAGACTCAAGAACTCTTCTGAAGAAACCGAGCAGACTCAAGGGGAAGGCCTACAGATACAGACATGATCCCATTACAGACGCCCAATAGAAGAGCCAGCTCACCTTCTACGGGGCAATCCACTGGTAGACAAGCTCTACCCAAGCATGCTGACCATCCAGTCATCTCTTCAGCACATGACTCTTAAATATGATCTCAGAACCAAGATCCCCAGACATTTAAGGAAAGCCTCAGGCATGAGAGATAGGTGTTGGGGAGGGAGAAAGAATGTATAAGTTTAGAGAGGAGGAGAAAGCTTTACAAATTCTATGAAATCTTCAGGGAAAGAAAAGAAGATTTCTCTCTCAAGGTTCATTTTCATGAAATGTCAGAACACCAGGGATAAAGAAAAGACCCCAAAAGGACTCAGAAAGGAAATACAGGTCAATTGAGAGGATCAGGAAAAGATCAGAAAGACACCAGACTTCTCAGCAGCAACACTGGAAGCTGGAAGATAATGGAGTCAGGACTTCAGAATTCTGAGTGAGAATTATTTATAGCTTAGAAATCCAAACCTAAACCATTAAGAGAAAGGGTAGAATAAAAGACACTTGAAGACATGGGAGATCACAAGTAATTTGCCTCTCATGCTCCCTTTCTCAGGAAGCTCTCCACCCAAATGAGAGAACAATCCAAGAATGAGGAAGACATACCCAGGAGAGGGCATAGGGATTCCCAGGATGATGGTAAAGGAGACCTGGATGCCAGGGGGGCAGTAGGCCTAGGGATGTCCCCCTCTGAGCCAGAGAATAGAGGACTCAGGACAGAGATGGGCCAGATGGATTACCTAACAGGTGTGACTAGGTGGAAAATTATGTTGAGGGGCTATTAGATGGTTGTGAGAATTAGTTGTGAGAATAAGTTTGTGAGAAAAAGTTTACCAAAAACTGAGTCAATAAAAAATCTGAGGCAATTGCTACCTACAGAAAACCCCACAACACAAAAACTGTAAAAGAAGATAAAGGCAACACAAAAAAATTTACAGAGCCATAATAATGTTAACACAGATTATTGATTTAACTAAAGGCTGTGAGACAGTGATGGGAAGCTGGAGGAAAGGGAAGGAGGATGTAGGTGGAAGAAGGTAAAAGAAACCAATCCTCATCTCCCATGATTGCAAGAAAATGGGTAATGTTTAAAATTGACAAATCAACAAAAGAACACTATAAATATATGATTTAGAAAGATGGGAGAGGAGGTTAAAACTGGGAGAAACAGCTGAAAGAGTTTAACTGGGTACCTCTGAGCATCAAACAGGGAGCTGGGGTTGGGTGGGATAAGAGACTGCTATTTTCACCATGTCTCTTTCAGTACTATTTAACCTTTTAATTTTGGGGGTATATATGTTATTTTTATGAAAATTTAAAAATTAAGAAAAATTAATAGAAAATATTTTAAATTGACAAAAACAAAAATTTTAAAAGTGTTAGACATGCATTAATTACACCTCTGTGATTTGTTTCTGTCCTATTGATCTTCCTCACCATTCATTCATTCATTTTTCTTTCTAAGTCTTAAATATTGATTGGAAAAATGTGGCAGATTGCCAGAGAAAACACATTCTGGATATACTTACACTAAAAAATTATTTGTTTATCTGAAATTCACATTTAAGCTAGCTTCCAGTATTTTTTTGTGTGTACTAAATCTGGCACACTAAAATGTAGTTCTCTTTTCACTAGCCCCACAGGTTAATCCTATGGCTAAAGAGATGGCAGAAGCAGAAAGTTTGTCTGCAATTAATATTCACAGTGTGCGAGAGTATATAACAGGTGACAGAACTTCCTGGTTAGATGCTGAGAAGTGATCTGCTATCTAGTCGTGGTGTGGTGCCAGCCAGTCCCTGGCCAGTCTTGGTGAGTCCAAAAGTATTAGAAAAGTGCAGTTCTTGCCCTGTGACTGGCAGCAGTGTCCACCCCAGGGCCCAATGCCTGGCTGCTTCCCTCCATCTGTTCCTCAGAGCACAGGAGATGAGCCCAGGCCTCTTGCCAGTCATCACCATCCCTTTGCTGCATTTTCTTTCTTGAGAAGGGGAGGGGAATATAAAAAATAAACTTAGCTAAATTCAGGAGTGGAACCACATCCATATCACCTCTTCTTGCTTTTTTTTAAAACCCAAACCCCCAAAATTGCCTAGTTTATTTTTTTTTTGGCTGGGCTGTATGGCTTGCAGGATCTCAGTTCCCTGACCAGGGATTGAATTTGGGCCCAGCAGTGAAAGTGCTGAGTCCCAGCCACTGTACCACCAGGGAATTCCCCCTTCTTGCTTTTTATTGAAAAACTATCTCTCTCTCCTTTTTTTTTTAATTGAAGTATAGTTGATGTACAATGTTGTGCTGGTTTCAGGTGTACAGCAAAGTGATCAAGTTATACATATATATGTGTGTGTGTGTGTGTGTGTGTGTATATATATATATATTCTTTTCCATTATAGGTTATTACAAGATATTGAATATAGTTCCTTATGCTATATGGTAGCTCCTTGTTGTTTATCTGTTTTATATACAGCAGTGTGTATCTGTTAATCCCAAACTCCTAATTTATCCCTCCCCCTCCCCTTCCCCTTTGGTAACCGTAAGTTTGTTTTCTATATCTGTGAGTCTGTTTCTGTTTTGTAAATAAGTTCATTAGTATCATTTTTTTAGATTCCACATATGAGTGATGTCTTGTGATATTTGTCTTTCTCTGTCTGACTTACTCAGTATGATAATCTCTAGGTCCATTCATGTTGCTGTAAATGGCATTATTTCATTCCTTTTTATGGCTGAGTAATATTCCATTGTACCATATTCCATATCTTTATCCATTCATCTGTCAGTGGACACTTAGGTTGCTTCCATGTCTTGGCTATTGTAAATAGTATTGCTATGAATATTGGGGTGCATATATTTTTTTCAAATTAGAGTTTTCATCTTTTCTGAATATATGCCTAGGAGTGGGATTGCTGTATCATATGGTAACTCTATTTTTAGTTTTTTAAGGAACCTCCATACTGTTCTCCATAGTGGCTGTTCCAATTTACATTCCCACCAAAGGTGTAGGAGGATTTCCTTTTCTCCACCCTCTCCAGCATTTAATATTTGTAGACTTTTTGATGATGGACATTCTGACTGGTGTGAGGTGATACCTCACTGTAGTTTTGATTTGCATTTCTCTTATAATTAGTGATGTTGAGCATCTTTTCATGCCTGTTGGCCATCTGGATGTCTTCTTTGGAGAAATGTCTATTGAGGTCTTCTGCCCATTTTTTGATTGGGTTGTTTGGAAGAACTATCTCCTTAAGCAAATTTCTTACACAAAAAGTGTACTGTGTGCTTACTTAAGAGTTTCACTCTCAAAGAAGGATTTTGTTCTTGAACTGTGGGAAAATCCTCTACCACCAGTGACTAACAGTAGGAATGTAATAATTTTCTCCCTTTTGTGCTGGGGAAACTGTTCTTTGGGGTTAATAGAATTAATACAAAGGATATGTGAGTCCTCCTGAAAGCTAAAATTATTTCTGGAAATATATAAATACATAATTTGGAAATACATATACATAAATGTATATAGAGAAAGAGAAACAGCTAAAATTTAGATATTTAAAAATGAGGGAGGGGCTTCCCTGGTGGCGCAGTGGTTGAGAGTCCGCCTGCCGATGCAGGGGACACGGGTTCGTGCCCCGGTCCAGGAAGATCCCACATGCCGCGGAGCGGCTGGCGCCGTGAGCCATGGCCGCTGAGCCTGCGCGTCCGGAGTCTGTGCTCCGCAACGGGAGAGCCCATAGCACTGAGAGGCCTGCGTACCAAAAAAAAAAAAAAAAAAGAGGGAGAACACAATATAAAGCATTTTTGTTGTTTTGCTATTAATTATTCCTTATGTGAGTAGATGTCAAAGGCAGCCAGGCAGGCAACAGGTTTCAGAACTCCAATTAGGATTAAGATGATCAGCCACAGGGTCCTATTCAGCAAAACTAATAGAATAACAAAAGAGTCTGCTTTTCTTAAACATTTTCAGGTCTTCCTAAAAACAAATAGCTGTGGCCATATTTTTTTTTTTTTTTTTTGCGGTACGCGGGCCTCTCACTTTTGTGGCCTCTCCCGCTGCGGAGCACAGGCTCTGGACGCGCAGGCTTAGCGGCGATGGCTCACGGGCCCAACCGCTCCGCGGCATGTGGGATCTTCCCGGACCAGGGCACAAACTCGTGTCCCCTGCATCGGCAGGCGGACTCTCAACCACCGAGCCACCAGGGAAGCCCCCATATTTTTTTAATCGTAAAATATTTAATTATGTATCTAGTTCAATCATGAATTTATTGTAGATGTGAGATGACTGGAAGCTCGGTTCAACCCAACGAAGCATTTTGTATTTTTCTGACATCTCTAATTGTTTAAAGTTCTTTTATTTAAAGATTAAATCTAATTGTATAGAGCTCTCACTCTTTGGCCTTATGCCTGCCTTGGAAAGCAACGAAGAATGAGCCGTACTCTACAAAACAGCCCTTCCAAGATCTGAAGACAGTCCTAGGGCCTCTCCACTGTGTCCTTTGCCCCCATGTAACCTGGTCTCTGATTCCCCTCCTCCATCTCCTTCCCTGTGAGCACTTCAGTTCATCAGTGCTGCGCTTAAAATAAGACACTCAGACTCAACTCCTGGTATGGCCCGAGGCGTACAAAATAGCGAAGAACTAGAACTTTCTGTGATCTGAGCGCTGAATATCCATTCAGTTAGGTTAAAGCAGCCGCTGAACTGCTGTTATAAGAATATCAATTTTAACGCTTCTGGCAAAGAGAAGACTTGCCTAATTCAACAGAAAAAACTTAAGCTTAACATTTACAACAAGTTAAAACATTCATGCATTTTGATACAAAACACCATCTTATATGAATATAAATGATGGATTAACAAACTTTTGCAAAACAGAGGCTAACCTAATTTTAATCTTTACTACCTTTGCAGTAAGGAGCAGGGTAACTTCCTGCAGTAGGAAGCCTCTGGGGAATGTAATTTCCACTGCCTTGTGATGTTAATTTGAGACAATTATCATAAGCAGACTAAAAAAAGTTGTGCATATTATTTGTCCCTGTGAGAGCCCTCTGCTGTTGGCTAGTCAGGATATGGGAGAAGCCCTAGGAGAGGAATATCTAGAATTTAGATACTTCTTTAATAGCCATGGATCCCAGGGTTTCAAAACTTTTAATGTTTCCCACCTTTGGCTGGGAAAACCTGTACAAAGGCTTGAGAAGCCGGATCCAAGAGCTCTCTCCACTTGGTATTTTTAATGCACCTGCATTTTCAACTTTTCCAAAGCAGGATGGGCAAGAATAAAACCGCTTCTCCAGTCCATTTGGCTATTTTGAAATAGTTTTGTCATGTATGGAGGGGAACTAGGTATTTTTTTCTGTTTGATACCTCCAGGACCGCTATGAATTTAGGTTATTTGCTGAGAAAAAGGAAACCCTGGGGGTCCATGGTTCAGTGCTCTCATCTGACCACCCACTAGGAGGCCTTCTTGAGCCATTTCCAGGAGTGTTTTCACCTGTTGGATTGACCCCCCTTTTCAAGACCAAGATCAGAAGAGAAGAGCTGAAAGTGCTGGAAGGTAAATAATGACAAGCTGTTTTTCCAGCCTCAGGCCTCCATGCCACGGCCTCTGGGTGGGGGACTTCTACAGAGTGTCAGTCACAAAGTAGGGGCCTGCACAAAGAGAAGGAAAGTTTTGCTCAAGACCGTCTGGAAATATTAGAGTGTTCGAGCAGTGATTGCAGTAACTGTTCACTGGCTTTAAAGAAGAAGCCTGTGTAGAAGCTGGTAGATATGGAAACTTAGGTATAAACTTTCTAGGGGGTACTTTGGCAAAACATAGTAAAAGCTTTAAAAGTGTGCATGCCCTTCTGAACCAGGAATTTCACTTTTAGGAGTTTCTCAGAAGGAAAAAAAAAAGACCCTGATGTCCATTGAGGTTTAGTTGAAAGGATGTTTTAGTGGCATGAAGATTTTTTATTATAATTTTAAAATAGGAAAATGTTCCATTTCAGAAGGAACATGGCAGCAGTTTAGTTCTGAATTGTCTCACACTCAACAAGGACAACAACAAACCTGCCAACTACACGTGTGGTGAAACCAGGAGAAAAATGTAACCTCCAAGGTGTTGTTCAGAGCAGCCAGAGGTGAAAATGAGCAGCAAAGCTGGTGAAAAACCTTGAGTGAGGAGGGGATGTAGAGCCTCAGAGGGCAGAAATCTCCAGCAGTGATTCCCTTCTGGAAGGGAATGACCCTATTCTGAAAGGGAACTATGAGAACAAGGTCATTTTGAACAAAGCAAGATTACTGGGGACAGTGGAAAGTCTCGGAAAGCACTGGAAAAAAAGAAAACGTTTAAAAGTGGGTCCATTTTCCTAGAGACAAAGGCTGTAAAGAAATCTGGGAAACAGAGAAGCTCTCCTCAACCAAGCTCTGAAATCCAGAGAACAGGTGACTTCTCAAGGAGTCCATGTCAGAAGTCCAAGACTGTGGCAACGGAGAGCTTCCCCCCCCCCCACCCCCGGCCCCACCTCTCCACCCTTCCACCACTTCTCCAGGGCAACAATCACTACCACAAACAGTGGAGCCACACCTCAAGGCCAAGAATTCTATCCAGCCAAACTGATCTTCAGGTGTAAAGCCTGCAGACAAACATTTAAAAATCTGTAAGAAGTCAGGATATCATTCTCATGACCCCTTTCAGAGGAACCTGCTAGAACCATGGGAGAGCAGTGTCAGGACCCCTAAGCAAGCCTGAGGAAATCAGGGTAAAAGGACCTTCCTTGAGCACTGAATCTATTAAACTGTAGAAATAAAACAAATATAGAGATTAGGGTGACAGATCAGAATGCAGATGTTACATGCCTTACTTAATATTGTAGACATTTCTCATTACTAATAAAAAATTGAAGAAGAAAGAGAGAAGATAGGAATAAGAATGAGTTTACTGATCACCTCAAATTACTTGATTCAAAGGATAGTATTTAAAGTTTCCAAATCAAGTAGAAGCTTAATCATATGCAACATAAACACTACGATTGTTAATTCTATTGACTAAATGATGGAGGAGGGGTGAGGCAGAGAGGATGAAATTAAAAGATAATTTTATTGTTGCTCATAGTAGGGAATCAAGATACAGTCCCCAAAAGGAGTGGATTGAGGGTATTTTATAAAGGTAACTTTTAGACCAAAAATACAAACCTTCCTAAATATCAAAACTACATTAATAAAAAGGGCAAATTCAAAAATATATAATGAAAACACTACATAAAATAATATGACAGAGTTGAAACCAAATATATCTGTCAATTCAATAAATATAAGTGGGTTTAACTCATCTATTTTAAAAATGGTTTTCAAAGTAGATTGCAAAGCCTAATCCAACTCGAGGTTATACACACAAAATGATTCAGAAAGGTTAAAATGAAAGGATGGGCAAAGAAAAGCATACCAGAAAAATACAAACATCAAAAGTCTTAATATCTAACAACACAGAATTCAGGACAAAAAGCTTTTAACAAGGTAAAGAGAAGTACTTTTAAATGCTAAAGGCTATAATTCATCATGAAAATTTAAATTATGAATATCTATGTACCAAATAACACAGCAGGAACTTTCACATAATAGAACTATAGAGATACAAGGAGATTTAGACAAAGACACACTGTGGTAGGGCCCAGCGGTAAGGCTAGGTAAGAACACAGGACTGGAGATGTATGAAACACAGCCAATACTCAATGCATAATCACTTGGTCTACTGCACACAATTAATGCACAACACAGGTTAGTCAAAGTAGTGAAAATAAAAAAGGGGTAATGAACCACTCCAAGGGGAAGTCCTCAGAAGAAGGCATCTCAGCAGTGGTCCCCAGTCCCTCAACAGGTCTCACAACAAGCCTGAGTGAGAAGTTCCCCTCTGCTCTGACAGTCTCTGGCAGTGTCAGTCTAGAACAGCTCTCAGCAGCCTGGAGTTGGGTCCTCCAGCAAAGAGCCTTCAAGTCACCTGACTAAAGGGTCTTATTTTAAGGAGTCCACCGGTAGGGTATAATAGTTACACTACAGGGAGTCTAGTCTCTATCTGATGTACCTTCTGTCCCAGTGAAGTCTTTCCTAAGATGTTAACAAACAAATTTCTTATCTAAAGTAACACTCTTAGTTTCTAACACTAAGACACTCACAATCCTACATCAGATGTTTCAAAACAACTAATATGGAAATTCACATTGGCCACTGTGACTCCATTTTGAACTACTTAACACAGCTTAAATTCTATGAGTTTCTCACAAGATGAGTAGGAATCATAACACAGAAGAAATCCCATCACAACACACAATAATAATAGAAGGCTTTGATTTCACCTTTCTCAACCGAAAACAGATCAAGTGGTCAAAATTAAATGAGGATCTAGAAGTCCAACAAACACAATAAAAAATGTAGATGTTATTGATATGCATCAAATATTGTGCCCTGAGAATAGAGAACATACTTTTTTCTCAAGTGCTCTGGGATATTCCTGCATACACACAAGATTATAAATAGGCCACAAACCAAACCTCATTAAATTCCCACAGTAAAAAGAATATAGATAGCATCCTATAATAGCAACTTAATAAACACTGACATGTATAACATATTCAGAAAACAAACAAAAAGTGCCCTTCTATTTGGGGGTGTGTGGGAGGTCTAAAATAATTCCATGATCAAAGGGAAAATACAAATTCAAAACTGTAGAATTTCTAGAAAACAATAATAATGAACATATCATATCGAAGAATCTATGAATATAGCTAAAGTAGTACACAAAGGAAAATTAATAGCCTCCAATGTTTATATCAACATAAATGAAAGAAAATAAGTGAATTAAACAGCTGATTCAAAAATCTAGAAAAATAATTTAAAAGTAAACCAAAGGAAAGCAAAAGGAAAGTTAAGACAAATACAGAAATTAACTAGTTAATATAACAAAAATAAAGTAGAACTTATAAATAAATAAACTTGTTCTTAGAAAAAAAATCTGTAAATTAGGTCAGTCTCAAGCGAATTTAATCATTTAAATAAGGAGAGGAAATATACAAATACCTCAAGTAAGAAATTACAGGTGGGAAATAGTCAAACAAACATTAGAAAGTAAAAAACAAAACAAAAAACCATAACAGAATACATTATACAATTTTATGCAAATAAATTTGAAAACCTATATGAAATGTACCATTTTATCAGAAAACTAAAGATAGAAAACCAAAATACACCAATCTGCATAAAATAATTTGTCAAAACAATTTCAATGAAATAAATATAGTATGCATAAATATAAGTATACAGATGTAATATATAATTTATAATAAATAATTTATTAGATAATTTGTCAAAGTAAATTGATAAAACTTGTCAAATACTTACCCTTCACCCCCCCAAAAAAACCCCCAAGAAACACCAGGCTCATTGTTGCACAGGGGAATTCTAACAAACCTAATCTTTAAAGAACAAATGATTCCAATGGATTCTAAAATGCCCCACAGCCTAAAAAAAGAAAAGCTTACAAATTATTTTCATAAAGCAAATATAAGTACATTAATACCAAAATATAAAGATTATAAGATTAAAGAAAAAAAGGCCAATCTCACTCACAAATATTAATGAAAAAACCCTAAATAAAATTTTAGCAAACAGAATCCAGAGAAACACACTGAAAGAATATATACAGCGGCCAAATGGAGTTTATTCTAGAAATGGAAATAAGGTTCAATATTAGAAAATCTATCAATATAAATCATACTAATAGTTCTAAATAGAAAATCATGTAATTACTTTATAAATACCGAAAATGCATTTGATAAAATCAAATATATATATATATATATATATATATATATTTTTTTTTTTTTTTCGGCACGCGGGCCTGTCACTGCTGTGGCCCCTCCCGGTGCGGAGCACAGGCTCTGGACGCGCAGGCTCCGCAGCACATGGGATCCTCCCGGACCAGGGCACGAACCCGCGTCCCCTGCATCGGCAGGCGGACTCTCAACCACTGTGCCACCAGGGAAGCCCCCAAATACTTATTCTTGATTAAAAACAAGACATTCAGTAAACTGGGAATCAACGGATACTTCCTCAAAATGGAAAAATAGGTTTTTCTTTCAGCAGAAAAGCAAAACTTTACTTAACAAGGAAATACTAGAGACACTAATATTTAGGTTCTGCTATACTTACTAACCAATGCAATGTAGACATGAGAAATAAATTTGTGGTAAAAGAATTGAATAGAAGTATTCTAGAGTATTTTCTAAAGTATCTTCTAGAATTCTCTCAAGGTTTCCAGGCCCACGATTAAAAGAATTGGTGAGGAATGTTCTAGAAGATCATCTTAGGAGGAGGAGGAAAGAGGAGGGGTAGAAAGAGGAAGAAGAGGAAGGAGGAGAAGAAAGAAGAGGTAAGAAGAGAAGAGAAAAAAATGTTTTAAATAAAAGAAGATATGGTAGTTTAAAATCCATTCACAGGGCTTCCCTGGTGGCATAGTGGTTAAGTATCCACCTGCCAATGCAGGGGACATGGGTTCGAGTCCTGGTCCAGGAAGATCCCACATGCCACGGAGCAACTAAGCCCGTGCACCACAACTACTGAGCCTGTGCTCTAGAGCCCGTGAGCCACAGCTACTGAGCCTGTGTGCCACAACTACTGAAGCCCGCTTGCCTAGAACCCATGCTCTGCAGCAAGAGAAGCCACTGCAACAAGAAGCCTGTGCACCACAACGAAGAGTAGCCCCCACTCGCCGCAACTGGAGAGAGCCCACGTGCAGCAATGAAGAACCAACACAGCCAAAAATAAAATAAATAAATAAATTTATAAAATCCATTCACAAGTTCTTTGACACTGTATTTAAAAGGTGGAGCCTAAAACACCTTGCCCTCAAATGTGTACTGGACTCAGTGATTTACTACTTCTTTTTTTTTTTTAAAGATTTTTTTGATGTGGACCATTTTTAAAGTCTTTATTGAATTTGTTACAATATTGCTTCTGTTTTATGTTTTGGTCTTTTGGCCGTGAGGCATATGGGATCTTAGTTCCCTGACCAGGGATTGAACCCGCACCCCTCCATTGGAAGGTGAAGTCTTAACCACCAGACCACCAGGGAAGTCCCTGGAGTTAGTGATTTACTTCTAATGAACAGAATAAGTTAGAGTGATGGTATGTTACCGATGAGTCCATGTCATACAAGATACTGTGGCTCTGCCTTACTCTTTCTTCGTTCACTTACTCTGAAGGAAGACCTCTGCCATGTGAGGACACTCAAGCAGCCCTGCGGAGAGGTCCATGTAGTAAGAAACTGAGAACTGAGACAAACAACCATGTAATTGAGCCATCTTGGAGGTGGCTCCTGTGGCCCTAAACAAGCCTTCACATAACTAAAGTACTCACCAGCAAATGTACTGAAACCTCAGCAGAGACCCTGAACCAGAACCACCCAGCTAAGCCATACCTGAATTCCTAATTCACAGAAACTGTGAGGGACTTTCCTGGTGGTCCAGTGGGCAAGACTCTGCACTCCCAATATAGGGGTCCTGGGTTTGATCCCTGGTCAGGGAACTAGATCGTGCATGCTGCAACTATAGAGTCTGCATGCCACAACTAAAGATCCTGCATGCCACAACTAAGACCTGGAGCAGCTAAATAAATAATTTTTTTTTTTTTTTTAAAAAAGGAGAAACTGTGAGATAATAAATGGTTACTGTTTTAAGACACTAAGCTTTGGGGTAGTTTGTTATGCAGTCATACAACTAATACAGAAGGCAAAATAAAGTCATTTTAAGTTTGACAAAAAGTGAGCTTGCCACTAACAGACCTGTACTAAAGGAAATGTTAACAAATTTTTCAGGTAGAAGAAAAATGAAACAGATGGAAAGTAAGAAGTAGAGAATGAAGGAAGAACAAATAAAGTGGCAAATGTGTTTTAAATCTAATATTTCATCGGATTTTAAAATATACCATAACAATAAGACCTAAATACAGGGAGATATACCATGTTTATGAATTGGAAGATTCAATATTGTTAAGATGCTAATTCTCCCCCAGTTGATCTATAGATTCAATACAATCCCAGTTAAAATCCTAGCAGCTTTTGTTTTTCTAAAAATTGAAAAACTAATGCTAAAATTTGTATTGAAAAGCAATAAATTAAAATAGCCAAAACAATTTTGTGTAAGAACACAGCTGGAGAACTCAAATGATCTGATCTTTTTTTTTTTATAAACTTATTTATTTATTCATTTATTTTTGGCTGTGTTGGGTCTTCATTGCTGCATGTGGGCTTTCTCTAGTTGTGGTGAGCAGGGGCTATTCTTCGTTGAAGTGTACAGTCTTCTCATTGTGGTGGCTTCTCTTGTTGCGGAGCATGGGCTCTAGGTGCACAAGCTTCAGTAGTTGTGGCATGCAGGCTCAGTAGTTGTGGCTCGCGGGCTCTAGAGCACAGGCTCAGTAGTTGTGGTGCATGGGCCTTAGTTGCTCTGTGGCATGTGGGATCTTCCTGGACCAGGGATTGAACCCATGTCCCCCTGCACTGGCAGGAGGATTCTTTAAGGGAAGTCCTTAAACGACCTGATCTTAAGACTGTATAGGGACTTCCCTGGTGGTGCAGTGGATAAGACTGCACTCCCAATGCAGGGTGCCCGGGTTCAACATGCATGCCGCAAATGAGAGTTCACATACCACAACTAAGGAGCCCGCGTGCCGCAACTAAGACCTGGTGCAACCAAATAAATAATAAATAAATAAATATTTTTTAAAAAAAGAAAGACTATAAAGCTACAGCATGGGCCAAATTAGCCTGCAGCCTATTTTTGTAAGGCCCATAAGCTACAATGCTTTTTATGTTTTTAAATGGCTGAAAAAAGAAACAAGGAAAGTATACACACTAATATGTATAAAATGGATAACTAATAAGAACCTGCTGTATAAAAAAATAAATAAAATTCTACAATTCAAAAAAAAAAAAGTATACAACAGGAATTATATGTAGCCCACCCTTAACAGAAGAAGCTTGCTAACTCTTGAGCTACAGTAATCAAGACACTATGGTATTGGTACAAAGACACATAGATCAATGAAGCAGAATAGAGAGTCCATAAATAGATTCACACATATATGGTCAATTAATTCTTGACAAAGGTATCAAAGTAATTGAATGGAAAAAAGATAATCTTTTCAACAAATTGTACTGGACCAGTTAGACAACCATATGCAGAAAAAAAAAAATCTCAACCTATGCTGGGAAATAATTTTCCACGGATTTCTCACGTATCTGCACATCTTAAGAGTTAGACACTAACTGCCCTTTTGTTCCAGACTGTCTTTTCAAGGATGTTTTGTCCATGAAGCAGCCTAGGGATAGTGTCTACCTTCAGAGCAAAGGGTAAATTTGTTTACCATCCACATAAAAAAGATAATGTATTGCTCTGGGGCAAAGGTTGAGCAGGTTTGCTTACAGTCCTTTATAAAAGACTGATGTTCCCTGGGACTTCCCTGGTGGTCCAGGGGCTAAGACCCCATGCTCCCAATGCAGGGGGCCCGGGTTCGATCCTTGGTCAGGGAACTAGATCCCACATGTCGCAACTGAAGATCCTGTAAGCCACAACTAAGACCCGGCGTAGCCAAATAAATTAAAAAAAAAAAAGATTGATGTTCCTTAAACTTGGGGTTCCTCGGTGGTCATACAAACCCACTGTGTGTATCTGTTTGTACCTTATCTACCTGGGCCCTTTGGCATAGCCCCCGTGGGACTTATGGGACAAGGGGAACCAATACAAACATGAAACTCATGTTTGCTGTGCTCTGAGTCACAAAGTTCTTTGTCTCTGTTTTAAGAGTCTTAAGTATTTTGCCAGCACCCACTGAAACTGTGGAAGCGTAACCTATTAGCTTGTAAGTGGGATAAAATCTTATATTCTTTGTTGCTCTTGACAACTCATACCTTGCATCATATACAAAAATTAACTTGAAATGAATCACAGACCTAAAAGTATAATCACAGACCTATAACATAAAACTATAAAACTTCCAGAAGAAAACAGACAAAGATTTCTTAGATAAGACAAAGATTTGTCCTTAGGACAAAGATTTCTTAGATTTCTTAGATAGGACAAAAAAGCATGGCTCATAAAAAAAATAATAAATTTGATTTCATCAAAATTAAAAACTTTTGCTCTTCAGAAAACACTGATAGGATTTTTAGGGCAGTAAAACTATTCCGAATGTTAGTATGATGATGGATACATGTCATTATGCATTTGTCAAAACCCACAGAATGTACAACACCAAGTGTGAACTCTAACATAAACTGCGGACTTCGATGAGAATGATATGTCAACGTAACAGATGTGTCTCTGGTGAGAGCAGTTGGTAGTGCAGGAGGCCGTGTGTGGTGGGGGTCAGGGGAGGATGGGATATATGGAAACTCTCTGTACTTTCCATTCAATTTTGTTGTAAACCAAAAACTGCTCTAAAAAATAAAGTCTATTTTTTTTTTTTTTAAAAAAAAAGGGCAAGGGAACATTCCTGCACTGTTGGTGGGAATGTAAATTGATACAGCCACTATGGAGAAGAGTTCCTTAAAAAACTAAAAATAGAACTACCATATGACCCAGCAATCCCACTACTGGGCATATACCCTGAGAAAACCATAATTCAAAAAGAGTCATGTAGCACAATGTTCATTTCAGCACTATTTACAATAGCCAGGACATGGAAGCAACCCAAATGTCCATCGACAGATGAATGGATAAAGAAGATGTGGCACATATATACAATATATATATACAATATATATATTTTATGGCTGAATATATATATTCAGCCATAAAAAGGAACGAAATTGAGTTATTTGTAATGAGGTGGATGGACCTAGAGTCTGTCATACAGAGTGAAGTAAGTCAGAAAGAGAAAAACAAATACCATATGCTAACACATATATATGGAATCTTAAAAAAACGGTACTGATGAACCTAGCGGCAGGGCAGGTATAAAGACTTAGATGTAGAGAACGGACTTGAGGACACAGAGGGGAAGGGGAAGCTGGGATGAAGTGAGAGAGTAGCACTGACATATATACACTACCAAATGTAAAATGGATGGCTAGTGGGAAGCAGCCACATAGCACAGGGAGATCAGCTTGATGCTTTGTGTCCACCTCGAGGGGTGGGATAGGGAGGGTGGGAGGGAGGCTCAAGAGGGAGGGGATATGGGGATATATGTATACATATAGCTGATTCACTTTGTTGTACAGCAGAAACTAACACAACATTGTGAAACAATTATACTCCAATAAAGATATTAAAAAAAAAACAGGGTCAAGGGATCTCAATAGACATATCTACAAAGAAGATATACAAATGGCCAATAAACACATGAAAGATGCTCAACATCATACAAAACAAAACCACAATGTGATACAGCCTTGTACCCACTAAGATAGCTATAAACAAAAAAAGGGAAAATAATAAGAGTTGACAAGGATGTAGAAAAATCGGAACCCTCATACATTGCTGGTGGGAATGTAGAATGGTGCAGACACTGTGGAAAACAATCTGTTAGTTCCTCAAAAAGCTAAACATAGACCTAGCAATCCACTATATACCAAGAAAATTGAAAATATATGTCCACGTAAAAACTTGTACATGAATGTTCACAGCAGCATTATTCATAATAGCCAAGATATAGAAAAAACCCAAATGTCTAGCAACTGATGAAAAGATAAACAAAATAAGGTATATTCATACAATGGAAGGTTACTCAGCCATAAAAAAGGAATGAAGTACTGACACATGCTACAACATGGATGAATCTTGAAAACATTCTGTAAGTGAAAGAGCTAGTCACAAGAAACCATTACATTAAACGTCCAGCATAGGAAATCCATAGAGATAAAAAGTTCATTAGTTGTTGCCAGGGGCTTGAGGGAGTGGGGAGCAATTGCTAATGGGTATGGAGTTTCTTTTTGGGGTAATGAAAATGTTCTATATTCGTGTTGATGGCTGCACAAATCTGTGAATATACTAGAACCATTGAGTATTTTAAATTGGTGGATTTTATAGTATGTGAGTTATATATCAATAATGATGTTTTAAAATGAAGATGAAGTAGGAAAACTGATCCTTGTCTATATAAGTAAGTAACTTTAAGAAAACCTGAATCACAGAAATGAGTTAGAAACAATAAACTGGGCAGTAATTGGACTTGCCGCAGGGGCTGGTAAAATGTTAATATTATCTAATCATTTTAGGCTACTTTACGTTTTGAAAGTATAATGTTAACAAGATCATATTATAAAAAAAGAATACCTATTTGTGTACTTTTGAGTTGTTATAACCTGCATGCATGTCTGAATATGTTTGTGTGTAGGTACACATATTCATATGTCTCATCATTGTCAAAGATGATGCTAAATGAGCCAGTTGCTGGATGACCTCTTAGCTTTTTCACACCCTGGGGGGCGGAGTTAGCTGTGTAGCTGCAGCTGTTGGTCACAAAGCCCAGGTTCCTATTTCTGGGTCAACCTCTCCACCATACAATCAGGTGACCCACAATTTGGTTCCAAGAATGCTTATCAACATTTTTCAAAGTTTGGCCAGCTGCAGATGGAATCAATTACCTGGAGCCTAGACTCAACATCCAGTGATGGGCCTGGGAGTCCACTATTTTTTTTTTTTTTTTTTTGCCACATAATGCAGCTTGTGGAATCTCAGTTCCCCAACCAGGGACTGAACCTGGGCCACAGCAGTGAAAGCGCCGAATCCTAACCATTAGACCACCAGGAAACTCCCTGGGAATCTGCTATTTTAACAAGGCTCTCAGGAGATATAATCTGCACTCAGTTTTGGGAGCCCCAGCTCTGGGCACCTCTTCCTGGCTGATGTAGAGTAGCTGAGTTTGTCTTTGGTTTCACAGCCCTGTTCACATTCTTCCTGTTCACCAGGGTGAGAGTAGTGTGCCTCCCTATTTTTAACCACAATGGGATGTCACTGAGCCTGTTGCTGGTTCTACAGGCACAGTCTACTCATAAGACTGCCTGATATTTCCATTCTATATGGGGTTTCTGCCTGTTGGAGGCCCTGATGTCTCATCAGAAGCTGCAGAAGCAGCAGACAACACATAGGTGGCTCTGCCCCTCGGCCTCATTCACAATATAGGACCTACACTGGAATCCTGGATCCTGGATTCTAGGCTCAGCTCTGTACTCTGTCCCACATTTGATGGGGGATGATGGGGAAGCCTATTAGGTCAATAATTTCCCAAGGTTGATGGAGGCTCAAGTGGTTTCCCAGTTATTGTACTTGAACGGGATGGGAAATGCACCTCTTATGAGGAAGCTCTTCTGTTTGTCGATGGGTCTCCCTGACCCTAGGACAGACAGCATTGTTAGGCCAACTCACCTGCTCATCTCCTCTTGACACATCCAGTTTGGCTCCTCCCAACATCTTTTGGATACACCTGGTTAAAATCCTTCAGTGGCTCCCCATTCCTTTTAGGGTCCAGACCACAACTCCTTCCGTGACCTACTGTTCTTGGTGATCTTTGCAGCCTCATCTCCCCCACTGTCCCCCACTTTAGGATCTGTCATACAGATCTTGCAGTTCTCTCACCAGGCCAGGCTCTCTTGCAGTGCCCTACTCTTTTTCATGTAATTAACTCTTGTTCATCTCTCTGCTCTCCAGCATCATTTCCCTGACCTCCAAGTCTGGATCAGGTCTCTTGCTTATTCATGGTCCTAGCACTCAGGGCCTTTATTAAAAGTTGTCAACTTTGAAAAGTTACCCTTGAGCAATTAAGTATTCACGACTGTAAAGTTCATTAGAGCAGCGCTCTAAATTTGCTCTCACTGCATCTCCAGCACGTAGCAAAGGGTCTGGCAGGTATTCAGTTGGATGGATTACTGGCTCCAGGAAGACGGGCCGCAACCTGGGTGGAGTGTCGAGACCTCTGGGAATCGATAAAAGTAGATCCAGAGCAGCTACACCTATACGTCCTCAGAACTGGGGGCATCGGTCTGCGGGCCGGGTGCCCGGGGAATTCCAAGGCCAAGGACACAGTACAGTCCTGGCTGGCATCCGGCTGCCGAATTGGAGAGGGCCGCCCTTACTCCGTGCTTGGGAGGGCCTCGGTTTCCCTACTGGTTCCCCGCGGGGTGGGCCGAGAACTGCCCCTGAGGCCCCGGGGTAGACCCACTCCGGGGGCCGCCGCAGCTGCAGAAGTCTGAGGGGCCGGGCCGGGTGAGGCCGCCGCGCCCGCCGAGGGCGCTCCAGACCAGTCTTCTTGAGCAGTCGCTCGCAGCTGCGGCCCCTCTAGCTGCGGGGAGGTGGCGCAGTGCGTGTACGGAAGGCGGTGGGCGGGTCCGGCCCTCAGCGGCGGAGGGCGCCATGGTGGGTGGCGAGGCGGCTGCAGCTGTGGAGGAGCTGGTTTCTGGTGTGCGGCAGGCGACCGACTTCGCTGAGCAGTTCCGCTCCTACTCGGAGAGCGAGAAGCAATGGAAGGCCCGCATGGAATTCATCCTGCGCCACCTGCCTGATTACCGCGACCCGCCAGACGGCGGCGGCCGCCTGGACCAGCTGCTGTCCCTCTCCATGGTCTGGGCCAATCACCTCTTCCTGGGTTGCAGGTGCGGACCCCTGGCGGCTGGCTGACCCTGTCCCGATCCGCAGCCCTCCCCCAGGGCTGACCCCTGCCCAAGGCTGACCCTGCCCCCAAACTCCAACTGTACTAGAAAGGCCTAAGGCAGGTTTCCATCCTAGCCAATCCTTTGGAAAGATACTTAATCTCTCTGAGCTTTAGTTTCCTCATCTGGAAAATTAGTCGTGATGACTACAGTCTTAAAGGGTGAAAAGCACTTAGCACAGGCTGTCATCTCTCAAGAGCTCTATACATGCTAGGCGTTCGATTTGCCATTGTTATTTATATTATTATTATTACTTCAAACTGTCACCTTTGCAGAGGGCATTTTAAGCTCATTAGCTCCTTTCTTCCACATGGCAAACGTGCAGGGACAGAAACTCAGACCTCCAGTTTACATCTTCGAAGCTGAGAGAGGGAAAGAGACATACCTAAGGTCATGCAGCATCTAGCAGGATTGGTGGATTTTACCATTTATGGCAGGATGTAGTCTGCGGCCCTTGTCTTTTTCTCCCCATGTCCTAGTCTGCTGGACCCTGTAGCAAGAAGCAGTCTTTGCCTCTCTGCCTTTCCTTTTATCAAAATAACAAATGCCTTCAAGGGACTTTTTGAAATGGCGCTCCCTCTGCCACTCCATGAAGAAGGTGGCAAATCTTGAGGCTCCCACATCCTTTTATTTAGCATTTCCTGAAATTGTGTTAGGATAACCAGATGACTTGGCTTAGTCCTGGTTTCTGTGCTCCTTATGGCTGTCTGGTCACATGGTCCCTCCAGCCCTAAGCTGCTTGGTGGTTTTTTCAGATTTGAGGAGTTATTAGAACTGGATATGGGGAAGCAGTGCCTGCTGTATCCCTCCCTTTTCTCTGACTTCCAGGTTCCTCTAGTAAATTCTGGTTAACAGGATCCAAGATTAGGCAAATGTCAGAAAATTGGACAAATGAACAAATAATGTTATTCCGTTAGACCAATACTCCACATGTTCAAAAAAATAAAAAAGAATTTTGGCCCTCATATCATATCCGTGAATATATACTGCCAGAGGTACACTGCCTCTATTTTTGTAAGTCTTGTTTGTTTTGTAAATCTTAAAACACCTGCTCCATTGGCATCCCTAGTGCTGCTTCTGTATCCACATGCGCAAGAACTGTTTTCTGACTTGATGCTGAACATTATCAGTTTCCCCAGTAGTACCAAATCGTTCCTCTGAGAGTTGAGTTTATAGTCCAGCTACCTGCAATTTCTTTTTAGCCCACAGTGACAATAATTCTTCCACGGTTTTTATCTTACTACTTTTTATCGTGCAGTTACAACAAAGACCTTTTAGACAAGGTGATGGAAATGGCTGATGGGATTGAAGTGGAAGATCTGCCACAATTTACTAACAGAAGTCAATTAATGAAAAAGGTAAACAGGATTTCCAAGTGCATTTGAAATGGTATAGAGCTAACGGCCCCTGCCTTTATGATGATGTATTAGAGTATATTGTTTTCTGAATGCTCTTGTTTACTACCCCAATCTAAGCCCTTTCATTTTATTTCTCTGTAATTGGTATAAGCCTTTTCATAACTAGAGAACAACTCAGTAGATAAATTATGCATTGTTGGTAGAGTAACACATAAACTCAACCTCTTCAGTTCCTTTAGGAAAATTCTGTTTTGAGCTTTTTGCTTGAATTTTAAGAAAATGTTGGTTAGAGTGCTACAGTTTCCCACTTATTAAAAAATCTTGTTGGTAACATTAACTCAACCTTACCCCAGTCGTTGAGGACCCCACCAGACCTGTTTGGACCCTCTGACTTGCTGATGGAAATGTAGATGGAGTAATATCGTCATAGCTTTTCCCTATTCTGCCAGGCTTGTTCTGATCTGAGGCTGTGGATTTTTTACATGGTGAGCTGCTGCCTGTCAAGCCTTGAATCTGGGTCCTTTGGCTGGGGCCATGGAGAGTGTGGCAGAAGGAAGCTCAGAGGATGGGGCTGGGCGTCCCAACTGCTTTTCACAATCTCCCAAGATATGGTTTTTCTCATTTGCCCTGGTCTCCTCAGGCAACAAAATTAATTGCTTCCTCATCTCCCATAGTTTATTTCTTTAGCACTTTACCCAGACCTTTTTAAGAGCAGATTGTAAGCTTCTTGAGGGAAGAGATGGTGCTTAAGATATTAGTCCTTCTAATTCCAAAACCTAGTATAGGCATAATCCAGAGAAGATGCTCAGAAAATGCTTACAAAATTGACCAAAGCAAAAGAGTAAAGACTGCTGGCCTCTCTTATAGTTCTATTGTCAGAAACATAGGTAAGCCCTTGCTTCACCCTAGTTGGTTCTTTTTTTTTGGGAAGCTGGGCATATAAAAAGGTTCCCTTTAGGGCTTCCCTGGTGGCGCAGTGGTTGAGAGTCCGCCTGCCGATGCAGGGGACACGGGTTCGTGCCCCGGTCCGGGAGGATCCCACATGCCGCGGAGCGGCTGGGCCCGCGAGCCATGGCCGCTGAGCCTGCGCGTCCGGAGCCTGTGCTCCGCAATGGGAGAGACCACAACAGTGAGAGGCCCGCGTACCGTAAAAAAAAAAAAAAAAAAGGTTCCCTTTAGTGTGAGTGTCAGGAGCTAATCAAATCCTCAGCTGCCCAGAAAGTACTTCAGCCCCAAACAGCACACCCCGCATGATTTCAGATATTTTTCTTTAAAAAAGTATTGTTTTTTAATTGAACCTGGAATCAAAAGTTCAGGTTGTGTTCAAGGGCCTGTTTTGTTTTTAAAATCTGTTAACAAGGCTGTTGTTTGTAGCCTGGGAGCCGTTGTGAATTGGGAGTTTGTGACTTTTTGGATTCTCTTATATAATATTTTTAAAAAACCTCTAGGAAGTCCTTCAGTATCCTAGCGGTGAGGTTCCTGGGGCCCAGGCATGGGGCGTCTAGATAATTTCCAGCCACCTGATTGCCCCCCATTCGTCAGGGCAGGCAGGGAATAGGATGAGCCTTTACTTCCTGACTGCTCATGGCCGATTCTTTCCTTGGCCTTTTGGTCTTAAGGGGTATTCTGCTCTCCGTAAGATCCATTTTCACATAAATTTTGTTATACTTCTCTCTTTCCAGTCATACTGGGATATTAGAGGTCAGAACACTTCACGATATTTGGGCTTCAGACTCCAGAAGAGACTAAGGAGGTTTTGTAATTAATATGCATGTCCCTAACATTATCCATAGGCTAGTGTGAAGAAGCATATGTATGTGTGTTGAGTTTCTAAACTGTTATAAACATTGTAAAGGGGTCTTGAACCTCAGAAATATAGGGAGCCCTGTCCTGGGATGTTCATTTTTGACACTTTAATTGCACAGTGTCAGTCTCCAGAGAAGAGTCCTCAGAAATGAACTTTGGCATTCCTGAAACCAGTTCTGCCATCAGACTAATTAATGATTGGCACCTGGCTACCTGGAAGAAGCCTACAGGGAGCCTGTATTTCTATAGCGCTTGTTGATTATATATGTTTGAACTTCCTTCAAATAAGACTTATGTTTTCTTAGTAACCAAGTTTTAGACTGTTGATGTCACTGAAAATGAAGCTAAGTTGATCCCTTCTCTCTTTTTTTTTTTTTTTTTTTTTTTTTTTTTTGCTGTACTTGGGCCTCTCACTGTTGTGGCCTCTCCCGCTACGGAGCACAAGCTCCGGACGCGCAGGCCCAGCGGCCATGGCTCACGGGCCCAGCGGCCATGGCTCACGGGCCCAGCGGCTCCGCGGCATGTGGGATCTTCCCGGACCGGGGCACGAACCCATGTCCCCTGCATCGGCAGGCGCACTCTCAACCACTGCACCACCAGGGAAGCCCCGATCCCTTCTCTTTTGAAGGCTACCCTGAGAGCCCACTGGAAAGAGAGCCCTGGGAGCTTTGCAGCAGTTTTTTTTTGTCTTCTTGCCTGAGGTTTTTGCATGTAATAGATAGAGGCTGGCAAACATTAAGCAACATTGCCAGGCCAGAAACAAAAAACAAAAACAAAAAAACTTTGATGTTGAGCCATGCACCTGAAAAGGTCAGTTATAGTTCTTTGATCCTTAGCTCTAAAATTATTTTAGTTGGGTTTTGAAGCTAGCTAGCAAGTGGAAATGAATCGCCTGGCATTATTGGTATCCTGAGACTGAATAGTGAAGATAACTTAGGGACATAAGTTCTTTAAAGTAAGATTTTAAAAATACTTTATGGTTATTCTGCAGTTTTAAGGCCAGTACACCTCTGTGGTCTGTCCAACTTTTTTTTGGCAGGGGAAGGGGGATGTGGAATCTGAGAAAAGAAATGAGCATTGGTCTCTGACAGGTGGTATTTGTCAGATATTTGCAGTGTATGGTTTTTTTTTGAAAAAGGGGGATTCAGACAAATACATTGAACAGTCTCAGTTATCTAAGAGCCCTCCCTAGGTACCTACTAGCAGACTTTGTGATTAACCAACCAGCTTTACCCATTAATGAGCAATAATTAACAAAGAGCAGCAGCTCACTCAGGAATGATGTTATTACTAAGACTGTCAGAGTTTATATTTCCAAGGCATTGTCTTAAGGAGAAAGAGGAGTGATTGACTAAGAAGTTATCATTATTGGCTCAAAAAATCTGTCCACTTAATTACTTCATTTTTCCTAAAAACATTTTTTTTTAATAAATTTATTTTTATTTATTTTTGGCTGCGTTGAGTCTTCGTTGCCGCGCGCAGGCTTTCTCTAGTTGCGGCGAGCAGAGGCTACTCTCCATTGTGGTGCGTGGGCTTCTAATTGCGGCGGCTTGTTTTGCAGAGCACGGGCTCTAGGCGCACAGGCTTCAGTAGTTGTGGCACACGGGCTCTAGACTGCAGGCTTAGTAGTTGTGGCGCATGGGCTTAGTTGCTCCGCAGCATGTGGGATCTTCCCAGACCAGGGCTGGAAGCTGGGTCCCCTGCATTGGCAGGCGGATTCTTAACCACTGTGCCACCAGGGAAGTCCCCCCTAAGAACATTTTTGTCCAAGAGGGAAAGTGGCAGTATGGAAAGTGACTAAATATGAAATGTGAAAGAAGTTGGAAACACAAGTGTGCCTGCCTTTCAAGAGGTTTTTTGTGCATTATATATGGTCTTGGCAAGCTCTAAAGTAATGGAGCAGCCACTCCATTGGCGGAAAGAGATGTGATTCTAATAAGATGGCAACTATTTGTGAGTATTTAAAAAAACTTTTTTTCAGCTTATCAGATTAGTTAAGTCAGGTTTTGTCTTGTATCCTAAGATAAATGCTCCATGGAGCTACCTTTCTTTTCCCTTTATCCACAGAAATAGAAGAAGCCAGAAAAGCTCTGTCTGAGCCCACAGGCCAGTCTGTTCCCTGGTGCCCAGGCTGAGTGAATCACCTGCCAGCACCTTGAGTCAAAGACCATACTTGCAGCAGCCAAAGCCAGTGGCAACTCTTCTGCTATAGCCTTGGTCTATCCTATGGGAAATTTGAGAGATGGCTTAGGGGATTCTCTTTCCTTTTGGACTAAAGATGGTTTCTTTAGGTGATACTGCATTCTCCTAAAAAGAGAAAGCCCTCTTATATTTTGCTTTTGCTGAGGAATTTCGCTTCACTTCTCAAAGACTGGAGTGACAGGCTTAAGCTAGGAAATAGGTCATACCTTGAAAACTCTGCTTACTAAAAAGAGTCTCAGACTGATTCACTTGCACTGCTAAATGTTAAGGAAATCCATTCAAATAGAAGGTGACAGACAAAATAATTTCTTTGCACCCTGCTTAAAAGTTGTCTAAAGCCAAGTTTAAATTTACCAATGGTGCTAGAGAGTACCCAGAAAGAATATATCTGCTTCAGTTCACCACTTTTAGAAGACATGCAGTTTCTGTAGTTTCTAACAGTGTGAAATCCAGAAACCTATAACCTTCACATCTCCTAAATATCCTGACTCAATGTGAAATGTTGTAAATTACTATCTGGATTCAACTGATTTTAATTTAGAACAATAAGTGTTTATGTGATTCTGTTTTTAGAAGCCTTCACTGCAGAGCATGCCATGGAAAAAGTTATTTTTTAAGTATTTCTGTTATCACTTTAAATTGTGAACATTTATAGATCACAAGTGACAAGACAAAAAAATTAGACTCTGGCTTCCTAATGGATAGTATGGTCAGTGTTTTGCTGAATTTTCTGTATGTAAGACTACATGGTTACTAACTTTTTCTTTTTTTCCTAGCATCAAAGCTAAGGCAGAAGATTCATCACATTTTCATCATTAGTTACAGGCTTGGAAAGGAGGCTGGAATGAATATGACATTGACCTCAGCAGCTCTCTTAAGACTCTTGATATTAACAACATGTAGGAAAGAGGCAATTGGAATGAAAGGGAATCTTGTCTAGATTGGCGTTTTAAAAGTTCTCATTCTTCTAGTAGCTATCATTGTAAAAGTATGCATGGATATTTATGTATTTATAAATCATGCCCTCTTTTTTATTTTCAGGTTTTGAATGTTGGTCAAAATGTTAAAAATGCCTATTTTTTTTTTAATGTTGATGTAATAATGGCAGGTAGTGAATTTTACACTTCGGATTTTTCAACAACGTACCTTTATGTGTGATTCTGCTTTATGGTCTTTTTTCCCTGCCGACTGAGGTAAACCATATCCCTTATTTCTACCTGAAGTTTACACCATCCATGTACCCTATTGCCACACACACTTCATCTTTTTTTTAAAGAGTTGAGTGAAAATCAAATCATAGGCTTCAGGTATCTACCAGCTCATGGGAAGAGGCAGCCTATAAAAAAGCCTTATTTTAAAACTCATTGACACAAGATTCCACAGCTTGTTCCAGGCAGCCAGTTGATTGTAGGTTCTCTACAAAGCCTTCCAGGCCGCTGAATAAAGCCCATATTCTCTTTTTCTGCAGGGAGCCTGAGGCTTCGGTATTCTAGGCTTGAGGAATTGCCTTGTACAAAGTCCCTCAAGAAATACTTGCTTATTAGTGCAGTGCTGCTTTGCTCTGAAATTCTGGTTTTATTAATTTCCCCCTTTCAGTTGATGTATGTTTCTTACCCCCTCCCTGTTCCTCTTTCTTATTTAGTACCCACTCTTAAGTACTTATCTCCAGGCATAAATACAGAGAGGGACTTCATTTGGGGGGCAACAATGTAACAGTCACAGCAGGATTCACTTATCACTGTACGGGACAGGGTGGCAGAATACAACAGTGGACCAGCCTTAGCTTAATCTACTGGTAAACTCAGGTCACTGAAGTGCTGAAGAGGAGAGCAACTGTGGGAGCGTGGTGTCTGGGAGCAGAGAAGTAGGATGACTCTCACCCATGGCTCACGGTTAAGGCCAAACAGCATACCACATCTCTGTGCAGCTTCTAGCTCTAATCTGTAGTGACCACTAGGATGGGCCAAGTGAAGACCTCAGGACCTCTGACAGGCCACTTTTCTCCTGTGGCCTTCCCTGGAAAATTAAGATCATAGAAATACCTACCACAAAGACCTATGGCAAGGATTAAGATGTTAGAGGGCCAAGCACGGTGCTCAGTGAGACTTGGCCTCTCTATAAGATATAAAATAAAATGTCCTATCAGGAACATATCCATTGCAAAGTCTTTATATAGTTTTTGAAGACTTCTCTAGTTAATCAAATTTTCTGGTGCCATTTTCTAGTGGGTTTTCTCTATTTCCTCAGTTTAAGCTGCGCTTTTTTTTAAAACTTTTTAAAAATAAGCTTTTATTTTAGAACAATTCTAGATTTACAGGAAGTCTGCAAAGATAGTTCAGAGTTCCCATATACTCTGCACAGTTTCCCCTATTACTAGCATCTTACATTAGTATGGTACATTTGTTATAATTAATGAACCAATATTGATACACTATTAACTAATGTCCACACTTCATTGAGACTCCCTTAGTTTTCACTTAATATCCTTTTTCTGTTTCAGGATCCCATTACTCTTCCCAGGATAAGCTGCCTGTTTTTCATCTTAACCTTCACAACCTCTGTGGCTATCTCACCTATAAAATTAATCAGTATTTTAGAATTTTATCCTTTGTTTTTTTGGAGTGGAAAGTGGCATAGAAATCTAAAATTTGCATTGCAGCACTCCTTGTGCAAGTAAAATGGCCCTCTCTTAGATCTGAAACTGGAGCTCACACCAGATTTAAGCTGCAAGCTACTGGTCTCTTCATATATACAGCCCTCCCCAAGATGGGGTGAGGATCAAGTGAGATCACAGGAAGGGATGTGGTAAATAAAGTATTACTGCAAGTAATGACTAGGAGAGGATCTTATCTATTAAAAGACATAAGTCTCAAGACCTTTTGAGAAGCAAGTACTGTTGATCCTTGAACAACCCATGGATTCAACCAACTGCAGATCCTGTACATATTTATTGAAAACAATTTACATATAAATGGCCCTGTGCATTTCAGACCTGTGTTTGGGTGACCTATACTAACAGTACAGTTTAGGGTTCTCAGTTAATAGTGATGCCCTTTCATGTTATCCAGAAAGTTGCTTTTTGAAACATTCCTCAGAGTCTGTGGCCCCCCCGATCAATACTCTCTACCTTTGCAAAGGAAAGGATTCCCTCTGAACTTTTCCAGGATCCACTTGGACCTGTGGCTTACCTATTCTGTGGGCACTGGGAGGAATCACATTAACTATCACTGCCCATCCTCTGTTGCTTTGCTATCTGTACTAAGTGGCAGTGAAAATACAAATTGTTGTCTCTGACATGAGATATATATACCCTAACCATCAGGTGACTTGTGTTTCCCAGCTGTCCAGCTCTAAAGTCTCTGCCTGGGTACCCTTATGTCTGGAAGGAGACTGTCAACTTCTGGGGTCTGAGGCCTGTCATCTAGTTATCTTGTCATCTAGTCCTGGCTATCATTCTTGACTAGTTTAGGGATACCTTTCAGTTCTGTAGGAATAAGAGTAAACATAATCCTTAAGAGGAGAGAATTTTAGAACTTAAACAGGTTGGTGGTCGTATGGAAATTGCTTCCTTCAACAAATAAATGCATGCTCTCCCTCTCCCTCTTAAGAAAGAGAACCTCGCCTGGCTTTTCATTAAAATAAATAGCCAGAGACCCTATTTATTTAAATGAAAAGCAAGCCTGCTAATTTCTTTCCCAAAGTTTACTCTGTCCTTTCTAAGTTATAACACCCAGGGCAAGGGGTGGTAGTATTGACTGCCTTTCTCATTTTGGTTTGGAAGGTTTTTTTTCACACCGCCAGCAGTAGAGGCACAGTCCTTTGCATGTGCTCCTATCAGAGATGGAGGTGGGCCTGAAGCCTTGAGTACCAGCTGAGGAGGTGGGGTAACAAAGACTTCATCACCTGAACAGATTCCCTCGGAAATCAAACAGAAAGTAAAAGTTGAGACTCTTAAGCTCCTATTAGAAAGGAGCTAATTCCTACCTGTTCTAGACCTGGGCATGTGAACCAGAGCTTTTTTCCTTGATAGTGCTGTCAGACAAGGATACCTCTTTAGAACATAATCCAGGTAGTCACAGCCCAAGTCCCATCCTCCTTTCCCAGCCTAGTTAAAAAAAAAAAAAAAGCCAGTGAACCAAAAATACCCTTGAATATGGCCCTTCAACTTACTTGCCTAGGAGAAAGAAGCTGTTAGGGGCCTGAGGCAGGTCTTTTTTTTTAAAAAAAAAACATCTTATTTTTGGCTGTGTTGGGTCTTAGTTGCTGCACGCAAGCTCAATGGTTGCAGCGCGTAGGCTTAGCTGCCCTGCAGCATGTGGGATCTTGGTTCCCTGACCAGGGATCAATCCCGCGTCTCCTGCATTGCAAGGCGGATTCTTAACCGCTAGACCACCAGGCAAGTTCCCTGAGGCAGCTCTTGGTCCACCCCTGCTTTAGTGGAGGGGCAATTAACAGTAAGGTCAACCTTGAACTGCATGGGCCTAGTGATTAAAGCCCTTGCTTTGCTGTGAATGCTAGCACCAAAATCTCATGCTGTTAGGGCTGCATTTTTCCTTCCCTTCGGCATTTTCTCTTATTAAGAATGTTGAATTATCCCCAGTAGTTGTGAACTGGTAGTAATTCCTTCCTCTTGAGTTCCTCAGTGTAGGGATCTGCACTGTGTGGATGATTCCTACTTTATTGGAGGATTCCGTAGAAAAACCAATGTCTGTATAAGTACCTGGCACTTAGTGAACTGCTTCATTTCTGCCCTACTTTCCGTTTGAGGCCACGCTGGGAAGATATGAAATGTTTCAACTAAAATTTACATAAAATAAAAATGACCATCCATAATCACCCCACCAGACCAGTCTCCATTCCCAAAGCTGCAAAAGGGTGGACCTAACATGCAGCTTGGCACCCATTAGGTGCCAACGTATCAGTAGTTATGTTGACAGAACAAATGGCAGCAGGCACTGAACAATGCAGCACAAATTAAATGCCAGGCTGTTTTGGACAGGGGGCAGAAGCAGGATGGGGAAAGGGGTCAGCATGTGGCCAGCCTTGGAATCCCTACCTTTAGGGGTCTGGGGCTTGCAAAGGCTGTGGGTATGCTCCTTTCTCCATGAACAGCGTAGCTGCCTGGCAGAAAGCTTGCCCTGGAGTCTCATACTGTAAACTGACTGGATTCTTTATCACTTTGGGTGTGAATTTTGGGCCCCAGACTATTGGAAACATTTGGGCTTGGACCAACACCTACAGTCCTCACTTCCCCTTAAACCAGCTGTTCTCAACTTCTCAGGTGGTGAGAATGACTCATGCTTCCTTCTGCCTTTGTGCTTACCAAATTTATTATGACTAGGTTCTACTTTTATAACAAAAAACAAAGCCGCTAATTAAAAAGTGTCCCCAGAGGATTCAGAGCTTGGACCCTTGGAGGTCCACTGCTGTCCTGTTGGCCTCCTCCCTACGCCTGTGCATATACTGCCAGAGGCTATCTGGAAAGCAGTTCCCAGTGTTTGGCTCCAATCTTTGGTACTTATATTGTTGCTCTTACAGCCTGATCCCTCAAACTTAGGTCTTGAGAGGGTGCCATGGTGACTGTAGTCTGTTCTCAAGCTGCTCTGTGCACAATACCCAGCCCCTGCCAAAGAACCAATGTGTAAGGGCTAACGAAAGCTAGGACGGAAACCTTCTCCCTAACAGATGGTATCATCAACTTACCACCAGGCCTCAGTACTGCCCTCGCTGATCTTTCTGGCTTGCGAGAGATCTCTTGTACCCACCTCTGGGATTGACAGTCTTCATTCTAAAGGCAGCTTTCCAGCGGATGTTCCAGGGAGTCTCCACCTGAAACCACAGTCTTAATGTGTTCATGCAGGTACAGTCCTATAGCTGAGGCCCACTACAATACAGCAAGGTCACTAATCTAGATTTTCTTTGGAGGCGATATTCTAGGCCTTTAGCTGAAGCTGAAGCCATGAGCTAAAGTCTCTGGATTCTTTTCTATTCTCTGCTCAGGACGGTTATAAGAACAAGAAGCTTCCTGTTCCTGTTGTCTTTCTACTAGCACCAACACAAAAACATAAAACATAAAAGCTCCCAACTCAAGTTTTGTAGAATGACTTTATGCAGATGCCAGCCAAAGAGCTGCAAACCTCTCGGCGTTTGACATTCTTCTGTTCAAGAGTGCTGCTAGTCCAATTTAGCTGGTGGGCTACAGTATTCTTGGCACAAGGCCTTGTTTGTAAAGGGGGAAGGGAAGAGGGCTTCAGACAGGAAGCAGCATTAAGAGTTCTGCCTTAAGTGTGCTTACATTTGCACTTTGGCAGCCCTCAAGACACCACAAAAGCCCTCCTGCATTCCAGGAAGAATGACAACTAAATGATTCAGGTTGATGGTGCCTGAGGTCAGCTCTAATATCCCCCCAAAGGACTACAGAAGCATCACACTTGTAACCAAACGAAGACCATCACCACAAAAAGACCTAACCAGCTAAAAGGTTACTTGCTTTTACTCAGCAAAGTACACTCTATATTTAGAGTCTTTCCAAATATATGATTCCAGAAGTCAATGGTAAACAAAAGCATCTTGTGGCCAAGCTTTAGCACTAAGTCAACGGCAGAGTTCCTGACAGTCCATGCAGGCTTCTAGCCCAAGTCTGAGTCCTCCATATGCCAAAGGGGAAACTTGGAGCTTTTCCTTCCAGGGCTCTTGATTTCAACCAGCAAGGAACTAATGTTGCTGAACTAAGAGAGTTTTGTATAGGGTGCACCTCGTTCATCTTTTGGGCCCATCTAAAAGAAAGCCCTAGTCCATGCAATGAACAGAAAACTTAAAAAACCTCAGGTTATTATTGACAAAGTTGTTTTAAAAACCTGTAGTGATGGTGGGGAGAAATTACTGAAAAAACAGCACACACATCTGTGTGTGTGTTTCTAATATATCTTTGTGCTCTATATCATATATTAGAACAAGATAACTAGAATTTGCCCATATCAGACAACAGTTTAGTTTTTCCCCAGCTAGATGGGAACTGAAGTACCATCTTTGCACAAGGCCCCTGTCCTATGGACAATTTCATTTACCTTTAATAGCTTTCCACCTATGGACTTTTCTGTTTACATACATAATCCCCACATACCAGATTCCTTTGGGACTCTGCATTGCTGAATGCACTAGAAAGGAATTGTAATAACACCAAGACCTAAAAACTTGATCTCTCTTAAAACCTGGGAGAATTGGTTACCTTAGACATAACTCTAAATTGTTTTTGAGCCCCAGGCTTCTGTCTTTTAAAAGAGTACTAAATGGGGCTTCCCTGGTGGCGCAGTGGTTGAGAGTCTGCCTGCCGATCGATGCAGGGGACACGGGTTCGTGCCCCGGTCCGGGAAGATCCCACATGCCGCGGAGCGGCTGGGCCCGTGAGCCATGGCCGCTGAGCCTGCGCGTCCAGTGCTCCGCAACGGGAGAGGCCACAACAGTGAGAGGCCCGTGTACCGCAATCAATCAATCAATCAAGAGTACTAAATGAATAAATTAAGACAGGTACCTCGTTTACTGGGCACACAACAGACTTACTAAATAAGCCACCTTCAATAGCTTTCCTCTCCACTACCTTCCACTACATGAGGAAGAATTTTTAGATCAGTTTCAGAAGTTATTCATATTCATGGAACTTTTAAATTTTGCGGTGTGTGTGTGTGTCTGTACAGACTCAAGGATATTTCTAGGAAGGGGAAAAAAACTGGTGTATAAGTCAAGAGTGCTTTCTATCAGAGATCAGAGTGTTCCTATATCCAGATTTTACTTGTTTACATTACAAAAAAAAAGTGGAAAATGGTGAAAACCTCTTCACTGGATAGATACAAGTCTATATAAAACTCAATCAACATGATATTTTCACAAAGTGGGATGAATATTTAAGTTCAGTAGAATTTTAAAACTAAACTCAATCCCTTAACATCTCTTAAGGGATAGTATAGTTATTGGCTAAAAGACCAGACTGCCTGGGTTCAAATCCCAGCTCTATCAGATACTGGCTGGTTGACCTTGAGAAAGTTACTTGATCTGTACCTAGTTTCCTCATCTGTAATATGGTAGTACCCACCTCATAAGATTACTCTGAGTTTGAAATGTGATCATGTTAAAGTGCTTAGAATAGTGCCTCGCACAGAGTTATGTTAGAAGTACTGTTACAGAGGAATTGCACATCACAAATGCACTTAATCTTTAACATAAATCCAAATTTGTACCAAAATAAATTAGTTCTAGCCTCTTGCTGTACCAAACATTCTTTGCATGACATGACTTTGTAAATTGAAGTGCATCTGCTATTCAACCAAAGAAACAGGAATCTTTTCCAAGGCTGAAGAAAAAAATTGTGAAGAGTCATTGAGAGATGGAACATTCCTAAGAATTTTCTCCAATTGGAATGGGGGCTAGATATGAGTTTTATGCATGTGTTGAATTTAGGAATTAGAGCTCATTAACTCCCTGCGAAGTAAGACGTAACTTCCTTATAATTATCTATCAATACTTGAAATATTTCAGTTTTAAATAGGGAAAACAGGTTAAGGATAAAAATAGATTTTGAAGTAGTATCCAAATAACATTTAATGAAATAAGAGGGGAGACTATCATAGCTACTGTATATTTAATCTAAGAGACAGTCACTGGAGTACATGTCTAAAGAAACTGTTTTAGAGCTGAATATAGAAGTATCACACATTTGATATGACCAAAAAGTACCGTTAAATAAAGCATCTTTTTTTGGGGGGGTGGGGGCATAATTCCAGTGAGTTAACTCTCAATTGTATCAAAAGTTCTCTAAGATCATACTTACCCAAATTTCCCAAGTATTAACTTTTAAAGGGAAACATCAGCACTTATCCTTTCTAAAATTTGCTTAATAAATAGAACCTACAGATATTGCCATCCTACAGTCTTCCAGTAGAGGAATCAGTCTTTCAATAGAAAAGCTGTTAGCTTACTAAGCTAGTATGAATGTATAAGAAACTCTTGGGGTTAATGAAATAGCTCTTTTAACTACTAGAAAGACTACACAGGTGGTTCAACAGAATTTACTTGTATATTTTCCATTTTCTATACTATTTGAAGGCATAGGATAGCTTTGTTATTAGCTTTCTTCAATATTGTGTTTTGTTTATCCAGTAAATGAAAATGCAGTACAAATTTTATACAACTTAGGAGATTAAAAAGAAAAAATCTCCACAAGAGAAAGCAACTCAGCAGGCCCTGGTGTTAAAACATTTTTCCAGAATAAAAAGATAGGCAATTGCATTAAAAGGCAGTTTTCAAATATTTAAATTACACCAAGATTCCTTCCAAATATCTGCCTTGTTCATACCAATGCAACAAGTTCTTATTTATTGTTAATAGTGGGGCATGAGTTTTTGGTAAATGTTGACAGTTTACTTTTTTCCATTATCAAAAATCTTTTAAAGTGCTATCAAGCAGCAAAATAAGTTGCATCAGCTCTCTGCTCATGGTAGAGGTGCCAATTCCTCGTGGTGGAGGTGCAAATTGTGAAATCCCAAAAGGTAGAGTTTAACAGTAAGTAGTGCATGAAGAAACAGTAACAAGTGGCCTAAATACAGAGTTGGACAGAATCAAACCAGTTATGTCTACAATTGCTCAACTGAAACTAATATAGGTACATTCAAAATAAAGTTTGAGATTATAATTGGTGTTTAGAATCAAATTTGAAGAATTTCTTGATAAAATATAAATCTGTTCTTTTGAAATTAGAAATGAAACTATCAATTGATGGAGAGCTAGAGACTTATTAACCCCTCCTACTCAGATAAGGAAATAAGTGACAAAGTCTCTTGCACTGAAGTTATGTATTTTAACAGCTTTACATGTAATATTCATATATAAAAAACTTTAAGTGCTTTTCTCCAATTTAAAAATCTAAAGAATTCAAAAATAAGGCATTCAATATTTGAAAAAAGTACAGATTTACAAAATGTGTATATTCTGTCATGAAAACTCCACACCAACATTATACACTTGGAAAAAAATACAAACAGGATATATTACAAATTTATGTAAGCAATAACTTAGTTCACACCATGCAATAAAAAGTACATTAATCAAGATACACAAGCTTTTGTAGGTTCTAAACCGAAGGTTTTTTTTTCTGCAGAATCCTTAAAACCTGTGGCACTTAAAATTTGTTAGCCTTTCTACTGAGAGGTAAATTATACACAACAATGATGAAAAAGATTAACAGACCAGTTGTCTATTATGAATCATTCCAGCTTTGTTCAACAATGGCCGAAACTCTTTTCTCGTATTCTCGTTTGTTTTCCTGATAAAGCTGTGCTGCCTGGCTATTGGCTGGACTATTTGGATTTGGTTCATCCAGCAGAGACTAGAAGGAAAGACAGAGATAAAACATATTTGTAGAGTTATTCTTTATATTAACATGGGTCCGATATGGAGCACAGAAGTTGTATAAAACAGAAATTATTCTATGAAGAAAGACAGAAATTAGTACGTCTTACATATTTTTAGATCTAAGTACTTTCAGAAATGGTTTGATAAATACAGTAAGAAGTTTCCTGCTGCTAGAAAACTTAAGCTTTCAAAACAGATAGTTCTTAATTGCCTTAAGATCTCTAATCTCAAAGAAATTGGAAAAGAACAGTATTCTTCAGCATACTGAGACATTAACCAGGAAATAAACAACTTGATTTGGTTAATACACAATATCTATAAAATAGCTTAGCAACTAACATTTTCCAAAGTTAAACTCTATTACTGAGGTAAGTTTGCAAATTTCTGACAGTAAGTTGGGTGGTGTACCTTGTTTCCTTTAATCAACAAAACATATGCACCTAGCAGCAAGGGAATGAAACAGGAAAGCCGAAAACACTTTATAAGATGACCTGAATTAAAGCAGAAGTGTGACAGAAAAAACTTTAAAAAGGTCATAAACCAAAAACGTTACTTCTGCTCCTCTCAAATCCATATAACTAAAACATCACTCACCCCCCACCCCTCCCCCAAACTGTCATTCAAGGTCAACTCTGAAATATTCTGCCAGAGTACTTTGGCAAATAGTTATTTACTTTCGTTTAAAATAGAATTTCTTGGACGGGGCAACATACTCAATGCTTCTCTGCACTTCTGCAGTTTCTTGAGGTCCCTATGTTTTTTTCTAAACAATCATCTTTATCTCTCCCCAAGAAGACTCTTCTTTTGGGGCACGAATAATACTTGACCCGTGAGGGAATTCCCTGGTGGTCCAGTGGTTAGGACGCTGCACCTTCACTGCAGGGGGTATGGGTTCAATCCCTGGTCAGGGAACTAAGATTCCACAAGCCTTGTGGTGTGGCAAAAAAAAAAAACCCAAAAAACCCAAACGAAACAAAACAAACACCTGACCTGTGAGAACACTTTATACTTAAATTTGATCAGAATGATTGTGTATTTGATCCAATGTGGTCAGGAATGAAAAAGCAGATCGGTTGTATAAAAATCATGAGGGTTTTGTCCAAGCTCTGCCACTGGTTACCTTAGTGTTGGGAAGGTTAGTTTGCTCACTTGGCCTTTAAATTGATCCTAAAAGAGCCAATTATATCCCATAGAATCTTGAAAAGTTAAGACGCATCCTAACACATGCTTACCTGAATTGATGTTAAGATAGAAGATACATCGTATGTTGGACTCCATCTATTCTGAAGGATATCTAAACATATGCTACCATCAGCATACACTGCAAAGACAACACTAAAATTGGTTACATATTAACTTTGTCATTTCTAACAATTAAAGAGAAATTTTTACCACAAACCGAATGCTTGGCTCAGTCAGAAATCTTGAACATTAGTCAATAACTAAAACTTTTTGTCTCACAGGAAAATCAGTCTCAAACTAAGGACTCTTTACGCGCCTTTTGATCAGGAGGCTGAGTGAGAGTTAAATTTTTTCATTACATACCATGTAGCAAATCTGTTTAAATTCCACATTTCCAAATATTCCTAAATAAAATTCTTGGGGGGATAAAAAAGCTGAATTTTTGACATAGCAATTCTACTCTAAAAGTAATAATCATGGACATGCAAAGTTTTATTTACAGGATGTTCACTATAATACTCTTTATAGAAGTGACAAACTGGAAACTACCTTTGGTCCACAGTGAGGGGACTGGCTAAATAATGGTACATTATTAACGGTACATACCAATACTGCCGCCAGAAATGATATACATCTACCATATGTTAATTAATGTAGAATGACACCCTCAATATATTACATTAATAAGTTTCCAATTACTTATTTAGGATAATTCCATTTTTTATAAAGAATTATTTATAAATATTTTCATCTGAAGTATATGCAGTCACAAAAACATTTGTAAGACTAAATGCCAAAATGTAAATATCTGTAAATAGTAGGATTATGAAGGGTATTATCTTCTTTACCTTTCCTTGTACTTTATGATTTGTTTTTCCAATAAGTATGCATTCCTTTCATAATAAAAATAAAAATCAAGGGATTACCATTTTAAAAGTCTAACATTTGAGAGGCTTTTCCCCCCTCCTGAACTGATTATGTGAGAATACAATGAACATAAATTTTTATCCAGAACTTGCCAGATTATTTATCTCTACAATAAATTTCCAGAAGCAGAATTGCTGTGTTGACAAAGGATAAATATATTTAAATGTTATAGATACTGCCAAACTGTGGAATGCAGAACAAGCCAGACCACTCTGCATCAAACAGGAATAAGTGAGGCCTTTTTGGGGAGAGGAGGCAAATTACACTTAAGTACTGTCATTCCTCAGGGCTCTATCCTCGGTCCTCTTCCTTCTTACCCATTACACACCCTCTGGGCAATTTTATTCATGGCCTCAATTATTACTATCTATGTGCTAGGTACTTCCAATTGTTAGCGTTAGACCAGATTTAACTCTCAGCCTTAAAGCAGCATAGTCAACCGCTTACTGTGTATCCCATAGGAACATCAAACTTAGCAAGTCCAAAGCAAAAATCATCACCTCTGTAAAACCCATAAAACTGTAAAATGATTTTAAAGTTTTGAACTAGTAACTATTTTTGAGCAGTAATCCAAAAGTAAACTAGAAACTGAACATCCATCAATTGATGAATGAACAAAATGTAGTCTATCCATACAATGGATTATCATTCAGCAATAAAAGGAAATGAAGTACAGGTATGTGTTACAACACAGATGAACCTGAAAACTGTGTCAGCTGAAAGAAATCAATCACAAAGGACCACATATATTAAATGATTCCATTTATATGAAATGTCCGGAATAAGCAAACCTGTAGAGTGAAAATACATCAGTGGTTGCCTATGGCTGGGAGGCGGGGGGGATGGGGATGGGGAGTGACTGCTAATAGGCATGGGATTTTGGGGGGAGGGTGATAAAAATGTTCTAAAATTGATAATGGTGATGGTTGCACAACTCAGTGAAGATACTAAAAACCACTGAATTGTACAACTTAAATGGGTGAGTAGCACAGTATGTGAATCGTTTAATAAAGATGTTTAAAAAAAAGCAAACTAGGAAGTTAACTAAATAAGGTACTGATAGTGGAAAAAAGGGAAACCATGTTATTAATATGAAGGGATAAAAATCAAATACGCTGTTTCCTTATAAATTTGTTAAGGCTGAAAATCTTAAGCCTATACACATATACTCCTTGCACATTCCAGTCTTTTCTACCTTGATTTACAGAGCTCCCTTACTACAGTTTGGGTCGATTCACTAACAAGTCTAAGCTAGTAAAGCTACAGTAGAATAAATGATAATAAGTGACTTGAAAATTTCCTCAGAACAGAAACAGAAAATAAAATTAAAGCTGCCTTGCCTCTGGGTGGGGAAGACCTTGAAAGAAAAAGCAACTTCACAGCAATAAAGCACAAAGGCTAAATCTATGATCTAATCTATTATTGGGAAGTCACCTTGATTCCAGACACACAAACACACCTCTCTCCTATGAGTAGGGAGATCCCTATCTGCCTGCAGTTTTCTCACGTAGTCTGTAGTTCTAGACTAGATGCACAATCAAGAGGACCTCTGAAAATGTTCCTCCTGAAAGTAAGTTAACTGATGGAAAACCACATTTAAATGTGCAAAGGATATAAAAGGGAAAGAGAACTTAAATATTCTGGAAAATAAGTCTTTCATACAGTAATTTATAATCCAGGAATACAAATTTATTAGAAGTAAAGAGCAATAAGTCAGGAAGAGCAAATTTAATTACAAAAGTCACTTAGCAATCATTTATGGAAAATAGTAATAAACTGCTAAAAGTAAAAATAGTAACAAGGGAGGAAAACTGTATTTAAAAAAAACCCTTAAAAACATACAAACCTTTGACCTAGTAATCCTACCTCTAAAAACTTATTCATGGGTATTTGAGAAGATTTATTTTCAAGAAAAATGTGCTGTTTAAAACTGTAAACAATTAAAAATCACCAACTGGACAATGATTAAATAAATAATGATAAACTCATATAACAGAACATTTTGCAGCCATTACGAATGATACAGGGAATTCCCTGGTGGTCCAGTGGTTAGGACTCCGTGCTCTCCCTGCCGGGGGCCCAGGTTCGATCCCTCGTTGGGGAACTAAGACCCCAAAGCCGCATGGCGCGGCCAAAGGAGGAGAAAAAAAAAGATACAAAAGGATGTTTAATAAGTGAAAATGTTCATGTTATACATAAATTACTTAACCTTACATACAACATGATCTTAATTTTGTACATTTACCTGCAAGCTAAATTTTAAGCTATAAATCCTTAGTATCTTTCACATTTTGATAAATAAATAGATATTACTTTAAAATCATAAGTTATTAAAACAAAACTTTATCTCAAATCTAGAACCTTGATAAGATTCCAGACTACAAAAGTATGGTTAATATTGACATAGAAGCAACATCTAGAAGTGGGCCCTAATAACGAGAAGTATGGGCAAGACCTAAAAGGATGAAACAACTCTTTTTTCCTCCTATCATTTGCAAAGGCTAATAAATTGCTACTTACCATTTGGATGAAACATTTTGGATAAAAACCTAACAGTTGGCGGTTTATTTGGATATTCTTCAGAAAATTCTATTACTAGTTTAAAAGTACCTAGATAGAAACAAACCAAAATAATTACAGTAAAGACAAACATAACTTTTCTCTCTCTTCATCAATGAACTCCCAAGCCCATGCTGGCTTTTGCACGACCATACAAAAATTAATGTCAATTTTGGTTTAGCGCATAAAACATACTAAATATACTATTTATGTACTGATAACATACAGCATTGGCAAGCACTTGGGGGGTACAGCACTTACATGTGCTACTGGTGGGAACATTAACTGTCATATTGTTGGAAAGCAATTTTGCCCTAGCTACCAAAATTTTAAATGCACATTTGAGGAACTACAAATAATTTATTGTAACTTAGAAGGGGGTGCCAAATGATTTTGAGATGGGCTCACCACCACATGACAAAGGACTCAGATTGGAGGCATGGCCACTAATGTGAAAAGTCTGCTCTGTCCCTATCACTTAAGTATGCCAAGAATCAGTTAAGCATTAGTGTAACTGCCTACTGTTGGTTATAGACCAATACAGTACATTTTGGTCAGTCTAAACCATTATCTTATGGTCAAAAGAGACAGGCATTTAAAAAAAATTATGCATTTATAATAAAGTCTATCTGTTCAGAGTGTACAAAGAAGAGCTCTTAACTCAAATTCCAAATCTATTTAGCAGAAACAACCACTGTTAATAGTTTCGTGTTTGTCTTTCTAGCCTCCTTTTGCATTTATTCACTATCCAGAGTCCTTTTATTTTGAGGAAATCTACCTGAAGGTTGGATACGTGCTCCAACCACAACACCTTGGGCATAGTAAGTTGAGGCTTATTCCTAATGAAGTCAATAAAAGTTTAAAACCATTCCAGATGTCTCCACAAGCTTCTTTCCTTATTTCATCAATGCAGTTTAAAAAAAACAAAACAAAAACCCTTTCTCACCCTAAATTCTAAACTCATGACTCCAGTATCAGAGGCATATGTTCAGTAAAATATTTAATATTTTATTTTCATTAGTCATATATTCAGTATGTAACCTCTACCTCTTTACATGTTTTGTTTGGAAATTTGGGATTAGGGAGGCCAAAGATACAAACAAAATCAAAGATGATATTTAATTCACATTTTGATATATTAATAGATTCTATGAAATGTACAGTTCATTAGCAAAGATAGCCTTATACCTAATTCTATAATTTTACAGTTTTGATTTTAATTATAAAAATGTACAACATAAACACTTCAGACAAACACAAATATGAAACAGCTTTTTTTAACCTTTTTAAATTCACATTATGGGGTCTCAGGACCCCTTTATACTCTTACTCCCAACCACGCCAAGTTTCCAAAGTGAAGTCAGTGAATGTGAAGTTGGGAAGAGATACATGCAACAGCATACTATTTTATGGTATTTCCACCAAAAATTGAAAATAATTTTAAAATATGGGCTCTTTAATAACCAACTTGCAAAAATTCCCCAAAACTTTTAAACAATCTATTCTCATAATCGGTATAAGCTGCCTCCAGCACATCACAGGCTCTATCTATATTTACTATATTAGAAACTATAGCTCAAGGAAAACTTAACATATTTATTAACAACTGTATACCCATTAACCTAAGTAACATTTAATGAAAATAACTATATTTCCCCCAACCAAGTTAGTGAGAAGTGTAACATTGTTTTACATATTGGCAAATCTCTTAAATGATTAGCTTAATAGAAGACAGCTGCATTCTCTTAGCTGCTTCTGCGTTCAATCTGTTGCAACGTGCTGTTTTGGTTGAGGTACAGGAAGAAAATCAGGCCTCACAGAAATATGCAAATGAAAAAGGAAAAGACTATTTTCATAGCCTTTTCAGATAATTGTAGATATTCTTTGATATTACACCGAAGAAATGGTACGTTTTTAAAGGTTAGCTTCAATATAGAATCTGAAACCACATAAACTTTCTGCATCAGTTACATTAACAACTGTTGCATACTGCGTATATCTTTTATCCATCCATAATTTTCTAATACATTGGCCATTTGGAAAATATTGGTTCACTGAGTTATCCAAATCTTCTAAATGTAGCCATATTTCATTACATATACACTCCATCAAAAAAAAAATCACAACAGGTAATACCACCTACTGATCTCATGAGAGAAGTCTTAAAAGTATTGGGAAGCCGTCATTTTATCAGCAGCTACAAATACTGTCAGTCACTTTGCTTGACCTAACAGCTTATTTTGGTAACTTTTAAGAATATGTCAACCAAATACATACTCGAGTCTAAATAACCAGAGTTTGTCAGTCATTCCTTCAAGTAAAAAATGTTCCACGAGAAAAGCAGTAATTGAAGTTGCAGCTCAAACGACTGCAGAACTGCTTTCCCTCTAGACGACCATCATAGTTTGGTATGCAAGAGAAGTGTTTCATGCATACTTCCAACTTCATCACGCAGAATGTTAAAGGGATGCATACTCAACGGTCAGAATTTAGTAATATTAATAAATTCCCACTTTTTCATGAAGACATTTTAAACTGAAACTGGCATCTTTTAAAATGCAAAAAATACAATGACTCCCAGCAGTTTGGTGCCACTGTCTTGATATATGCCAAGGTGCTAAACTGCTTAGGGCCAGTTTTAACCACTATCGCTTTTGTACCATCAGAGCTAATGTTAATACAATGAAAAAGGCAAATGTCTCACTACTGGTATGAAGACAGTTTTGATCCCATGGAACCCCTGAAAGGGTCACAGGGAACTTAAGGGGTTTATGGACCACCCTTAAGAATCCTCTGGTATAAAGTAAAAAGCTGAACTCCTTGAGTACCTCCCTTCAACTCCTTAACCCCCATTTAGAGGTAACCACTGGTAACAGTATGGTATATAACCCCCTTTAACCACACACACTTGCATGCATGTATTTAGTAAAAATGTGGTATTACAACAAACATTCTGCAACTTTTTTGTCTCCTCAGATATATGTCCAGATCTACCTTATTCTTTAATAGGTATATAATATTCTAGAGTCTAGATATATCATAATTTGCTTAACCACTTCTCCTATTGAACATTCAGGTTATCTCCTTAAAAATACTTCTGCAATCATTATTTGTACAAATATCCTTGATGGGTTAATTCTGAAGCCACTGTGATAACTAAGACAAACCTGTTTAACAATTTTTAAAAATCCATGCTATAATTAGGGAAACTAAGTATCTGGTTAAAATCAATTTGAGAAGTTCAACTATAAAAACATGTTAGAAGGAGTTTTCCATTTTCCTGGCTCTTGGTGAAAATACTGAATTTAAGACGCAAAAGGTCCTGCAGAATGGTAACTATTTACGGGTGTCAAATGCTAGCTGTTACGTGAAGCTACTGGCCGCTGTGTATGATTAAGAACAATTTCAGCTCAGCACCTGATCAATATACATAAAGTTAAAAAAGCATGATTACCCTTCTGATGTTTACCTCAGGGACACTTTTAGCATGATACAAAGCCATTTAAACTATTCTCAACATAGACCCCACCATCTAATCTAGGCTTAGAGTTCTACAGCCAATATCAAAGTAACAGGGAACTAGTAATGAAGGTGATCAAGCTGATTTGAGAAGACAGTCCTTTGTAAACTATAAATTCTCAGTAGCATTATTTAGTTACAATTTGACCTATTAACAATAGAAACTAGTTAACTAGATAGGTTGGTGTTACAATTCCCTACTTAAAAGAAGCCTCTTAATAGAAAACATTGAGAATGACTTACCATCTTCAAAGGGTGTCCCTTCTGGTCTGAAAACAAGAAGATTTCTGATTAAAAGAAGTTTTTCATTCTGCTTTTTCCTGATTTTCACAAGTGGAAAGAATAAACTCAGAGAAAGAGGGGCTCATTCTGGTAATTTGTGGAGTATTTAAGTTATTATTAATTTAGTATCACCATAGCCCTGGATTTTTATTGATGTAGACATAAAGGGTAACTTTAATTTTCAAAGTTTTCCTTTTAGGGTGGCTTTTCAAAAAACAAAACAAAGAAAACTTGTCATAATTTTAGCACAAAAAGAATTCAGTTCATAAATACCAACGCTTTTGTAAATATCTGTATTCTTAAGAGGAAAAGTCTTACTTTCAATGTAAGATGGAAATCAATACCCTTTAGTTTAAGATAATTATGACACCATGGACTTCCCTGGTGATGCAGTGGTTAAGAATCCGCCTGCCAATGCAGGGAACAAATGTTCGAGCCCTGGTCCAGGAAGATCCCAACATGCCGCGGAGCAACTAAGCCTGCCTGCCACAACTACTGAAGCCTGCGCACCTAGAGCATGTGCTCTGCAACAAGAGAAGCCTCCGCAATGAGAAGCCTGGGCACTGCAACGAGTAGCCCCCACTCGCTGCAACTAGAGAAAGCCCATGCACAGCAATGCAACCAAAAATAAATAAATAAATTTATATTAAAAAAAGAAGGGCTTCCCTGGTGGCGCAGTGGTTGGGAGTCCGCCTGCCGATGCGGAGGACGCTGGTTTGTGGCCTGGTCCGGGAGGATCCCGCGTGCCGTGGAGCGGCTGGGCCCGTGAGCCATGGCCGCTGGGCCTGCGTGTCCGGAGCCTGTGCTCCGCAGCAGAAGAGACCACAGCGGTGAGAGGCCCGCATACCGCAAAAAAAAAAAAAAAAAAAAAAGATAATTATGACACCAAAGTGTCCTGCTTTTCAAAAGAGCAATAGCTCTTGTTCAAATCGACTGGATTTATCTGATGTCACCAAGAAAGCCAGTTTCTTTTGCCCAAATCTTTTTCTTGCTACCACATTCCAATTTCATCTTTCCTAAGCAGCAACATGAAGTTTAATTACCACTTGCAAGGCACATTCAGGATCTCAAAGAAGCATGCTAACAGCCTGAATTAGAAGTGTAAACTACCCTCATTTTTCCACTAGTGTTTAACGTAGACTCTCATAACTGATTCAAGAGCAATTCAGAATTCTGTTTACAAAAAGTAATCCTTTAAAGTTTTAGTGCAAACCCTAGTTTAAAAAGAGTGAAAGAAAATACAATCCAGTTCTAGAAAACTAAAGAAAAACCATATGGAAAATTTAAATTAAAAAGCATATATAAAATATATACTATCTGTAAAAGGTAAGAATGCATCTCAAAAGGCTCCATTCAGTTATTTCACACTGAGGTGTGAAACATTTTTCATTTAAATCCTTACCATGGTGGAAGTTCTAGTATTTTTGGTTCCTAGCCTTTTTACAGTTCTAGTAGAATGCAAGCATAAGAATTTGCTTGCACATTTTCCACAAAATAATTATCTTTCTCCTTTAGTCTCAAATGACATTTTTATCAAGTAAAGCCCAAAGTGATCATAAAATCATAAATTTTATGTAACTGCCGAAACTCTTCTCAGAATTCTTTTTTACCTTGCAGTTTTTGTAAGATCCCTGATCCCTCAGCTTCCTTTCCTACTTGTTATACATTCACTTTTCTTAGAAGAATCACCACACCTACCATTTGTCATTTCTTTCAACTCACCCAAATATAACTGCATTCCACTGCATGATGTTGTTTTCAGATGGTGCGCCACTGACACCCACAGGTGGGTCCTCTTGCAATCTAGAAATCCAGAGTAGAAATTTTAAGAGTTGAACATTAAGGCCACTAAGAACGCCAAACAGAACACCTATGGACTGTACACCATCTACTTTGAGAAACAAAGTAAATCAATTTCCTTGTTCTTGTGCTGGGCTGGAATAAACCATGACTTAAAAGCGCCTTGGAGTCATCCCTCTTCAAATATCACCAAAGTTAAGATATCTGTTCAAGAACTGCCTTCAACAGTAACAACAAAGTAAAAACCTCAAATGAAAAAACAATTTTACTGTTGTGAACATGCAAAGACTTCGTGAGTCCTAACCACAGTTACTTGTGCAACATGGCCACCAAATATTCCTCCCCCCAAAACCAAAACCAAAACCAAAAGAAACCCACCTCAGTGTAAACACTAAATGACTGAAAAGACACATATATCCAATTTAATTAGGAAACTAGTTTTAAGCAGTAGAGTTACTTTATCCCATTTGCTTCAATTGGCAATAGGTTTTAAAGTAATCAAAGCTTTGGTTAGGTTTTCCCCTCAGTCCCTATTTTAAAAGCTCTGTACCAACACTAAATCTACCTCTCAGATCATGCAACTCAATACAAAGCTACCTTCCAACATTTGTCATAATCAAATTCTTGCAACCGAAGACCCTTGGAAAACTACCAAAGATGCCAAGTATACAACTCAGAATTAAGCAGAGAATTGCAGTAAGAAACCAGGGTAACAATGGCCACGAACTGGGAAGTTTTAATATTTGAATTTCACTCATGGGAGTTAATCTGAAATGTACTGGTTTCAAGCTGTAGAAAGTGAGTTCTGCACCAAAATGAGCATCTCCTTTTAAAGACTGTCATCTCAGTAAAAAATAAATGCTACATTATATATATATTTTTATATATATATATATATATATATATATATATATATATATATATATATATATATATACAGACTGCCATGTGGTAAGATACTTGATATTAGTCACCCCCCAGAATGGCTCTTTTTAGTCAACCTCAAGCAGAATAGGCCACAACGAACAGAAGCGTTACAGGATATGCTGCTTGAAGCCCGCCCACCAAAGATAAAGGCTAAGTTACAAATACACTCAATGATAAACTGGCCAAAGCCCCAAACAATGGCTTCCAAGTGCCTCATTTAAGAGTTTATAATGAAGTTGAGAGATTACTTCCCGAGCCGCCGTTCTAAGTTTTTACACTAGGTATTTTGCCTCAAGCAGGGCGGGTCTCTCTAGAAAAACACTTAAAAATGCGCAGAGGAGCCTAGCGCTAAGTTTTCTCGGTCATTTTTCTCCCCGTACCTCCAAGCATTCAATCAACGGGAAACAACTGTAAAAAAGTCACTTCCTCCTCACTAACCCCAACACCTCCTAACAAAACCCTACTTTACAAAAGGAGGCCCAGGGAGTATCAGGTTAGCGCCAGTCTCCAGGGCGGCATTTCCCCAGGCTTTGGAGGCTATAGATAGGGCTTTTATACACCAGGCCACAGAGCTGAGTTCCAGAAAGCACTGGCAGCTGGGGTTGCCAGCCCGAGTCCCAGCCCTCTAAGCCAGTTCTCAAGGTCCTTTCAGGAGGGCGGGGAGAGAGTCGGGTTTCGGAGGATCGGTTAACCCCCGGCCCCAGAGCATCAGACCCCACCCTCATGCAGAAAGAATGGGGAGGGAGGGAGGGTTTGGCCCCAACCCTGGCCCTCGAAGGAGACCGCAAGGCCATCGAACAAAGCTAACTGGTGCAGCTAGCGAGAGGAAAGGCTTCTGCAAGGGCCTGCTTTTAAGGCAGAGAGAGGAGGTACGGCAAGGTGCAGGGGCGGGGGAGGAGGTTTGAACGCCAGGGCGAGACACCGGGCAACTGGGACAAGTGGGCAGCAGGGAATCCTAGGACAGCCCATGGCCATCTTTTTACTTTTTGAGGGGGAAGGGGTGGCGAGAAGGTATCGAAATTTCTTACGTCGGACGAATGAACAGGCGAGGACAAGAGTGCTAACAGGGGCTAGGACTGGGCTTCCATCCGTCCCGCTGGGCCCACAGCGGCCCTCCTAGGGTCATGAGAGGAAGGTTCCCGGATCCCCGCCCTGCAGCCCCGTAGCTTTGGGGAGGAGCCGTCATCCAGACGAAGATGAAGGCCCTTACCGCTTGAAATCCCGCATAAGTCTCCTCCGGGCCGGGGTCGACATGCTCCCCAGCTGCCCCGCGGTCAGTCTGAAAAAAAAGAGTCCCGCGCAGCCCCCCCACCCCCCGGCGCGGCGGTCGAATCACTGTGGGTCACTGCCTCAGCCGAGGTTGCACAAACAACCCTGCAATGACGTCTCCCTCCGCCGCCTCCAGATCCCTCCGCCCTCCGCCAGTACCATGGAGTGAGGGATGGGGAGAAGGGGACGGGACGTAGGAGAGCTCGTTGTGGGAGCCCTTTAGCAAGGACGCTATCCATTTTGGCTTCCTGAACGAATCGACCAATTATTGTTCTCTGTGCTCAGGCTGGAGATTGTGATTAAGAAATACCGAAACCGAAACACCAACCAGTTTCCCCCTCTTTTACTAGTTTAGGCTCAACCGGGTGGGGAGAGAGGGACGCATCCGGGGCCAGAGATATCAGGGAAAGGAGGTAGGATGACGTAAGATCACGTGACTGCCGGCGGTGTTGTCAACAATCCACGCCTGAGGGGGAGGGGACGAAGTATCTAGAACCACGTGTCCCTATGACGCGATTAGAACGGATCACGTGAGAGCGTCGCCTGGGTCCGAGTTTCTGCCAGGTCTTTGAACCGGGTAGTTAAATTTACGGGGCTGAGGGCGGGTATACACCTTTATTAGTTTTCCGTCCAGTTTGTCCAATGAACGGCAATTGATGAGGTGGTGTCGGAAGCAATAGTTTGTTTTGCTTCTTAAATCTTTAAAATAGAGCCAAAAATAATTTGGACTTAAAATGCCCCCTAGTTGGCTCAATGGCTTATCAAATCTGGTATGTGGGGAACACTGAAGGGACCTCCGTTTTCCCCAACTCAATGCTGAGGCCCATACTAAGTAAAATCCCCTGAAATGCTTCCTTAGGGCCACCAAAAATCCTGCATGTGCATTGCAGTGGGTTTCCAGGGTTGGAAATTCTGGGCAGAGATAAAAGAACGCGTGTATAGATTATCTAATATTTGTTTACAATCCCCATAGAATTACGGAATTGTTTTTCCTTTATGGGTCTCCTCTTATTTGAGGTTTTGTGTGAGTCCGTGGATTTGTGTACAATAGGGTACCGTCGTATTTGTCCGGAAATGGGTTGATCGCAAGAGAGTGTTATCAATAGGTGGTTGGTTGTCAGAGAAACCTAATATTGTGATTCAGATCTGGGGCAGAGAGCATGCAAACATGGGTGGGGGTTATGTATCTAGCCTGAGTAACTTATTTCAGGTTTTCTACACTAGCAAGTAAATGACCTGAAATGTCCCCCCCCCCCGCCCCGCCTCTAGGGGGTTCAGGGATGTTGACCATTGGGATTCTGACATTACTTCTAGTCATTGAGTTCCTTTTCTCTATTGCCGCCAATTTCTGTTCTTCAGGGCTTTGCTGGTCTGAACTCTGAGCTCTTTTAACCCATTGGGGCAATTCCTCAGCCCAAGGTGTTATAGGAAGATAGAATGAGGAATTTAGTGTTGCCCATACTTTCATGGAACCAGAAAGGGTTAACGTTCTCTACTTCGCTGGTACCTCCCTTTCTTCAATCCCTGAATTCTTTCTCTTGTTTTTTAACTGCCTTGGTAATCAAGTTAGCCAGGCCTAACTCTTGATAGACACGCATTCACAAATGTAGTTCTCTAATAAGGTGAGTATTCTTATTTTTTTTGCCTTCCTGCCACAGCAATCCTTATACTCCCTATAACTAAGGATGAAGACACACTGGTAGGGTTACCTACAGTGAAATGCCAAAGAGAAACTTTTTTTTTTAAATCCGTTATGTCATTTGTCTAGCAATTTATTATAATTGTTTTGGAAATCTACAGATTATGATTTTCCAAAATGAAGTAACGCTTTTGAGAAAATCAAGTGAGATTTCATTTAAGTCCTAGAGCTTTACTGTATAAGAAAGAATCATAGGCTGTCCTGGTTACCAGGCCTGCTATAACCTATTTGTAGAAAGAATAGTTTTAAAGCTATAAGTTTATACCGTAGAGACTGTAGCTTTAGATGGTGAGCTCACTGACAGCAGGTACTCTGATTCATGCTTTGTCCCTTGTCAATATTAAGCCAACAACAAATATTTAATAAATGTGCTTTACAACACGTCTGGGTCCACTGTAAGATTTACTATGATATTCTTTTTTTTTTTAAAGAATTCTATTCTTTATTTATTTTTGGCTGTGTTGGGTCTTCGTTTCTGTGCAAGGGCTTTCTCTAGTTGTGGCAAGCGGGGGCCACTCTTCATCGGGGTGCGCGGGCCTCTCACTATTGCGGCCTCTCTTGTTGCGGAGCACAGGCTCCAGACGCGCAGGCTCGGTAGTTGTGGCTCACGGGCCTAGTTGTTCCGCGGCATGTGGGATCTTCCCAGACCAGGGCTCGAACCCGTGTCCCCTGCATTAGCAGGCAGATTCTCAACCACTGCGCCACCAGGGAAGCCCTACTATGATATTCTTATACATAGATAGAAAGTATTTTATAACATGGTTGAATAACTTTTCAAAAGGAAAGACAATTCTGAATATTTTGGTGGTGATAAGCAAAAAACCATGACCACCTCTCCTTCCCCACACGTCTCTCAGTATAAACCTTACCAGCATAGAAAACACTTAGGAAGGTTTTAAAATACCAGTTCCTTTACCCTAACTCATTTAAATCAGGATCTCTGGGGATGGGACCTTTTAAAAAGCTCTGTAGGTGTGATTTTAACGTGCATGGTGGGGTGAGACCAACTGGATTAGCATTTATCGGATAGTAATAGTGCTTTATCTTATTTCCGAGCAGCACAGTGAGATTTGGCCTCTTACACTTAACTTCTTTTTACAGAAAAAAGAAATGAAAGCCCTAACAAAGACAGCACTCCTTGGGCGCTTCCAGTGATATTCAGTTTATTCATTGGAGGCTGGCACTCCAGCAGAACCTCATGTCTAGTTCTTAAGCAATTAGATTAAGGCCTCTTTTGCGGGGGGGGTGGGGTGGAGCCCTCTGAATTATTTGCTTTTCAAGAGGGACTTTTAGAGTTTTGACATGTAGGAAGGGAGTTTTTTAAAAGGAGGATTACTATGAGTTCAAAAAAACGTTTTAAGCATATAAGAGGTGTTCAAGAAATGTTCTTGATTGATGAATCGTTTTATCCCTGTTTTAAGGATGAATGTCAACAACTGAGGTCGAAATCAGATCTATAGAATATTAACGTAACTAGGTAACTTAGAAAACTATAATTACACAAGACTTCCTTGGAAGTTTCGTTTTATAAGAAATCTCTGCCTGGTGACACCAGGCATCCTTTTAGGATCCGACACAAGTGGCCAGTGTTCACGGGCCTGGGGGCATCTAAGACGCAGGTCGGATAAACTTCCACGCCGGTTCCCCTTCCCTAGAGGATCTGCAGTCACTCAAGCTGCCGTCAAAATGCGACCCTCCCCCATCGCCACTCAAAACCAACCTTGTGTAGTGGCCCCAGTTTGATCAACAGCAGCTCGTATTCGCCACTTACACCCTCAAGGAGGCTTCCAGTTAGTGCCCACCAGGAACTCTTTTCTGCTTGTTCCCTCTTTTTCCTTCCGGTTCGGGCCTGGCCGGTGTTCCGGTCTTGCGCCCTAGGCCCCGAGCGAGAGGCCCGGTGCACCGTTGCCATGGCAGCAGACCGTTGGGAGCTGACTGGATAGGTAGGGTCGGTGTCTGGTTCCCGGCTGAGACTGCGCGGAGCCGGGCCGGCGGGACTGCAGAATGGGCTGAGGCTGAGGCGGCGGCGGCTGTCCGGACGAGGTCGACTGAGGGGCAAAGGGCGCGGCACTGGTCCAGGACCCTAAGACGCCTGGTTTGAGGAGCGGGTGGGACCGAGGTTTTCTTGGGCCCCAAGGCCTGACCTGTTGGCGACTGCAGCTTTGCGGGAACCTCATATTTGACGCGGGCATGACTGGACGTGTGGGGACCCCACTCATAATGAATAGGTGACATGTAGTGAGCGAATCTTAACTCTTGGTGGGAATGATCTTGACAGCAGGAAGCTCCCCAAGTTCTGGTGGGGGCCAGATCCCCACAAGGACCCCTTACTGCCGAACTGGCAGAGTTCCCAAAGACAAACAGAATCTGTGAAAAGATTCCTACTTTTCCTGTTTCCGTATTTTTAAGTATAGGTTTATTGTGGAAATGCATTATCCGCCTTGAATAAATAAAGGTATAAATGTTTAACCTTCTTCCCCCCCCCTTTCTTTTTATGAAGAAGAAGCTGGGCTTGAAAATGGAGATGTATGAAACCCTTGGAAAAGTGGGAGAGGGAAGTTATGGAACAGTCATGAAATGTAAACATAAGGATACTGGGCAGATAGTGGCCATTAAGGTATTTTATGAGAAACCAGAAAAGTCTGTCAACAAAATTGCAACGAGAGAAATAAAGTTGCTAAAGGTTTGCTTCTTTTGCCTTAATTGCTCTCTGTAAGTCAAAAGGGGAGTTGTTATGGAATAAAAAATTATATAATGAATATTTCAGTTAACATGTATTTGGACATATTAATAGAAAAACAAGTGTCATAGCTTACCTTACTGTGTACGTTTTGTAATTTTACAGTGATACTAGATATATGTTCTTATGTATAATGTAACAAAAGCTATGCCAAATATTGTGAAATAATTATTCAGAAATATCCAGGTATAATACTTAGTAGAAATGTCTGCTTTGTGCAGTGTTTTGTGCCAGATGCTGTGACTATAATGATGTAAAAGACAGTACCTGCTCTTCAGGACTTTTATTAATTAGAAAGACAAGAGGGCATATACAAATAATACTGACTATTAAGTGGCTGATAATAAAAACCAAGTGATTAACACAAAGTCCTGTTGGGTAGGGAATGTTTCTTGGAGGAAATGGAACATGAATTTGGCCTTAAAGTGTATGTAGAATTTAGGAAAGAGGGAGAGACTGTTGTATTCCAGGTTAGGGGAACGGCATAAGCTCAGAGAGGCTGAAGGCAGGACAAAGAGCAGAGCAGAAAGGACAAAGTGCATTTGCCTGTAGAGTTTCTTATATGGAAATAGAAGGAGGTGATTTTAGAGAAGTAAGCTGGAGGTAGGTTTTAAAGTCTTGTCTTTTAGGCTAAGGAATCAAAACTTGATTTTGTGAGAGGTGCGAGGTTTTGAATTCAGAGTAAAGAAACTGTAAATATTAATCTAGCATTATTTTTTAGAATAGATTGGAGGACTGAGAAAGTAAAAATAGGGAGATCTGTTGTGTTTTTAATTCAGGAATCCTGTTAAATGTGACGGTCCTTGCTAGAATGCAGCAATTTGAATGGAAAGTAGAGTTAGAACATAATATATTACTAAAGACATGAAAGTGTAGAAGGAAACAGAAGGGGAATCAAAGGTATCTTTGAGATTCAGTGATTGCTACCATTGATGGAAATATGAAAGACCCAAAAGAGACATGGTTTGGGAACTAGTTCGGTTTTAGAAATGTTGAATTTGAGGTGACAGGAATACAGTGCAGTAAAGATGATAGGTAGGCGTTTAGAGGGGGAGAACAATAACAGGAGAGATCAGGGGACTAGATAGAATTTCATGTAGGTATGATTGGTCCACTTAGTGGAAAGACCTCAGGAGTGTAAAGAAAGGAGCATTAAGATTCATTGGCAATTGAGTACAAAACTAGTGATTTAAAAAATAAATATACATATGTATTTTGTTTATTGGCATTTATCTAGATGCTTTAAGGTTCATTGCCTAGATGTTTTTACATGTGATGAAGAAAACAGATACTGTTCTTGTTCTTTTTTATCTGATACAAAAGTAATATTCTCTTCTTTCTTTGTAAGTCTATATTAGATATGATGGATCAATTTACTTTCTAAATAGAAGAAATATATTAGGCATGTGTAGATTGTTGGAACTGCTCTATTTCTAGACAATGAAAAGGAAAGTTAAAGTCAGTAAAGATGTTATGATTTTGTGAGCGATACCTGTCCTTATCCTGATGACCTAAAGCATAATAATACTGTAAGGCAACTTGTGCACTGTAAGTGAAAATCTGACTAGAAGGAGACATTTTCCCAGGCAATATCTTTTGCTCTTTCTTCATCTTTGTTTCATTTAAGCTAATTATTTTTTGCTTCTTAATTGTTTTGTAAAAATAACCAATATGTGGCAAGAACACAGAGATGAATTTGAAAATGTACTATTACAACTATTATGCAAACTATTTAGAGATAGCTTAACTATTTTTTCTCATTGGCTTATTTCTTGTAGAATTTTTAGTTTCATCAGATCTAATTCCACGAGAGATTTCTTGGATTAGTTAACATTCTTAGTCTAAAAACACTGCCATAATGACTTAATTAGAACTAAAGTTTTATCTGCTGGAATTTCATTAAGTAAATTACAGTTAGAGTAATTAGTGAGAATATCTGTAGAAAAGTTTTCTATTTATAAAGGAAAACAAAAGTAAACAAGCTGAAAAAGGATAATGGAGTATTTCTAGTGGTTTTATGGTTTATCTGAGAAAGTCACTGATTCCTTAATTTTTAGCCAAATGAATAAATATTTTTGGTAATTTGAGAAAGTTAAATATTTGAGAATTGATTATAATTAAGTCAGTGTGTTAAAAAATAGAATTAGCAGCATAAAATGATAAACCTCTTGTTTTCTAAGCTGATACATGCCATTTTTGACATTTTGAAATTATCTTGACAGTGAGTGCTTAGCATTCTAAAAATGTGTTTGGTTGCTTAATAGAATATTACAGACAATGAACAAAAATGTACCCACAAATAATTGTATATTTATGTAGAGTTCCTATGGATATAAATTGGTATCTCACATATATGAAAAGTTTCTGGATATTTTGATACCCTTTTGTTATAGTGTGGTGAATTTATAACGTCCACCTGGAACTTATATTTTACTCTTGAGAGTTCAGGACAAATCTCAGAGAGTAATTAACTTCTGTAAATTCAGATTACATGCTCAGTGGCACTGGAATCCATGCTCATTTGAAATCATAAGGACCTTTTAATCACAAACCAATTTAAAAGATAGGAAGATATCTCTTAGCAGAATACCAAGTTTCATTTTAGTACATTAACTCTGAATTGTTTTAGTAGGCAACCAAATGTCAACTTGAAGTAAAGCAATACATCTCCCTCTGTTCTATAAATATTAATTATTAAATAAATTAACATTTAAAAAATAGGAATGTAAGCAAACCAGTTGAGAAATTTTTATTGAAATGCATGGAGGAAAAGAAGCAGAGAATATTTCTTCTTTTAAAAATTATATGGGTCTTATATGTGCAAATTATGGTGCATGAAATACTAAAAATCCATTTCTCTTGTTAATAGCAATTTCGTCATGAAAACCTGGTCAATCTGATTGAAGTTTTTAGACAGAAAAAGAAAATTCATTTGGTGTTTGAATTTATTGACCACACAGTATTAGATGAGTTACAACATTATTGTCATGGACTAGAGAGTAAACGACTTAGAAAATACCTCTTCCAGATTCTTCGAGCAATTGAATATCTTCACAATAATAATGTAAGTGCTTCTGGGACGAAGTGAGAGAGTGGCATTGACATATATACACTACCAAATGTAAAATAGATAGCTAGTGGGAAGCAGCCGCATAGCACAGGGAGATCAGCTCTGTGCTTTGTGACCACCTAGAGGGGTGGGATAGGGAGGGTGGGAGAGAGACGCAAGAGGGAGGGGATATGGGGGTATATGTATACGTATAGCTGATTCACTTTGTTATACAGCAGAAACTAACACAACAATGTAAAGCTATTATACTCCAATAAAGATGTTTAAAAAAATAATGTAAGTGCTTAAAAATAAGCCAAACTGTAGGATGAATATGAATTGTAAGTGCCCTTTAAACATTGTTTTGTTTTTATGAAAGTTGTTAAAATTATTTTTCTGGACAATATTAATTGACATCCTGAAAATGGAGAGATCAGGGGAGTTACTACCTTATAATTCAGTTGCAGAACCAAAAAACGTATTGAACGCATAGTATAACTATAGGGCAGACCAACTATGGGATGCTAAAGGAGGTACAGAGGAATCAGCAGTCAACTGGGGCATCTTTTATTAATGAAAGTACATTAAAACATCAAAAGTCAAGCCAGCTCAGATGAAGGGAGGTTTGGAGGTAGGAACTGGAAACTAGACCAGGGGAATGGCAAGAGAAGGTGGATGCCTTTAGGGAAAGAACAGAGAGAAATAAAGTGGCTGAGGGGTGTAAAGCCTTGTCATTTAAGTCAAGAAAGGAAAGAAGATCAACTGTTGATTTTTAGTGCTGCCTTTTAGCATTGTTTAGTTAATGTTTATCTCAGCAGGTTTTTATGGACATACTTTGTTCCCAACAGGAGCTCTACTTTCTGTAAAGTTAGATGTATGTTTGTGAAATAACAGTACAAGCTTCAAAAATAGTTTTATTAGTAAGTGATATAGGCATAACATCTATATACCCTAGGCTTTTTCAGATACCTTAATTTCTAATTTGCTGTCTTGGTAATAGTGCATCTCATGTTGCAGCTTTGAAAAATGTGGTGGTGATAGCAACTGGAAATTCAGATTGTAATTTCTTTGCCGACTGGATCCATGGGGGGGCAGTATAATGTAATAGTTAAGAGCACACAGTCCTTGGAATCAGACTGTCCTGGATTTTCACCCACCAGCTTATGTATGGATAACCACACAACTTGTGGAGTTCACACTTGCACAATGAAAGATGGTAGCCCCATTACTCTGTGGCCCCAGGAAGTTATCTAACCTCTCTGAACTTCATTTTCCTCATCTGTAAAATGATACTATAGTACCTCACAGATTTTTTATAAAGATCAAATTAGGTAGTAGGTAGTGTTTAACACTAGGTGTGTTTTAAGTGCTCATTAAATAGTGCAGATAAGGAGTCAGGAATAGTTATATGTTATCTGTATCCCTATAGTGTCTTGCCTGTAGTAGACTTTAAAAATATTTGTTGAATAATGGGAGACACCAGTATGGTCTAGACTGAGAGTAGAAAACTTCAAAGAGGAGGTAAAACTAAGGTAACAATTTTGAACTTATATGGGTGTTTAAGTTCAAGCACATAGGGAAACAACCCAAGTGTCTTATCAACAGATGATAGGTTTAGACAGATGATATATCTATATCTAAATAGATATATATATATATATAATATTATTAAGCCATAAAAAGGATGAGGTATTGCCATTTGCAGCAACATGGATGGACCTAGAGAATATCATACTAAGTTAAATCAGAGAAAGGCAAATATATGATATCACTTGTGTGTGGGATCTAAAAAATAATACTAATGAATCTATATACAAAACAGAAACAGGCTCACAGACGTAGAAAACATACTATGGTTACCAAAGGGGAAAGGGAGGGAGGGATAAATTGGGAGTATGGGATTGACAGATAACAAACTACTATAAAATAGATAAACAACAAAGATTTACTGTATAGCACAGGGAACTATATTCAATATCTTGTAATAACCTATCATGGAAAATAATCTGAAAAAAAGTATGTAACTGAATCACTTTGCTGTACATCTGAAACTAACACAATATTGTAAGTCAACAATAGTTCACTAAAACAAACAAAAATGCCTTAATGGAATCCAAATGGAAAAAAATATAAATGATCTTAAAACTAACAAAGAAAGTGAATCAATAGTCAAAAAAATTCAAGGGGAATTCCCTGGTGGTCCAGTGGTTAGAACTCTGTGCTTTCACTGCCAAGGGCCAGGGTTTGATCCCTGGTCAGGGATTTAAATGCCACAAGCTGCATGGTGCAGCGGAAAAAAAAAATTAAACAAAAATATTCAAGCATATGGAGCAGAGTTATTATAAATCATTGTAATATGGAGTTCTATGTAGTTTTGGAGCATTTCACTACAAAATAAAGAAGAATTAAACTCACTGAATCCAAAGTCTGATAGTTCACACCATATACAAAAATTAAGTTGAAATGGATCAAAACCCTAAAAAGAGCTAAAACTATAAAACTCAGAAGAAAACATAGATGTAAGTCTGTGTGTGATCATGTATTAATGCATCAAAAGCAATCAAAGAAAAAGACAAATTGGACTTCATGAAAATTAAAAACTTTGTGCATCAAAGGGCACCATCAAGAAAGTAAAAAGACAGTTCACACAATGGGAGAAAATATTTGCAAATCATATATCTGTTAAGCAACTAGTATCCAGGATATATAAAATACAATTCAACATAAAAAGACAGCCCAATTTAAAAATGGGCAAAGGACTCAATAGACATTTCTCCAAAGAAGATATAAAAATGGCTGATAGCACATGAAATGATGCTCAATATCCTGAGTCATTATGGTAATGCATATCAAAATTACAATGAGGTACCATTTCACACCCAGTAGTCTAGCTGTAATTTAAAAAACAGACAAGAATGAATGCTGGCAAGGAAGTAGAGAAATTGGAACCCTCATACACTGCTGGTGGTAATGTAAAATGGTGCAGCTGCTATGGAAAACAGCTTGGCAGTTCCTCGAAAAGTTAAACATAGAATTACCATATGACCCAGCACATTTACTCCTAGGTATCTACCCAAGAGAATTGATAACATATGTTCACATAGAAACCTGCCCAGGAATGTTCATAGCAGCATTATTCAAAGTAGCCAAAAAGTGGAAACAACTCAAATGTATATTAGCTGATGAATGGATAAACAAAATGCGGTACAACCCTACAGTGGGATTTATTCAAACACAAAAAGGAATGAAGTACTGATACGTGCTACAAAATGAGTGAACCTTGAGAACATTATGTTGAATGAAAAAAGTCAAAATGCAAAAGACATAAGTATAAATTCCATTTAAATGAAAAATCCAGAATAGGCAAGTTTATATTTGTATATCTTCTTTGAAGAAATGTCTCTTCAAGTCTTTTGCCCATATTTAAATTGGATTATTTGTTTTTCTATTGTCGAGTTGTATTTTCTGTATTTTGGATACTAGATCCTTATCAGATACATGATTTGCAAATATTTTCTCCCGTTCTGTGGATTGCCTTTTTGCCTTCTTGATAGTGGTTTTTTTAAAAATCATTTCTTTCTCTTTATTGATATCCTTTATGTGGTGAGATGTGTTCATACTTTAGTTCTTTAGACATGGTTTCCTTTAACCTTGAACATATTTAAAATAGCCAATTATAGTCTTTGTCTAGTGGCTTCAATGTTTGGGCTTCTTCAGGGAAAGCTTCTTATTGACTGCTTTTTTTTTTTTTCCTGTGCATGGCCATATTTGTTTCTTTGCACACCTATTTGGGGGGATTTTTTTTGGACATTTGTAATTTTTTGTTGAAAACTGGACATTTAAAATAATATGTGTTAACTCTGGAAGTCAGAATTTCCCATCTCTCAGGGTTTGTAGTTTTTGCTATTTGTTTAGTTACTTTGCTGAACTAATTCTGTGAAGTCTGAATTCTTTATCAAGTGTGACCACTAAAATCTCTGCTCAGTTAGTTTAGTGGTCAGCTAAGGTTTGGACAGAAATTTCCTTCAATTCTTGAAACCAGTAAATCTCTCAGCCATATTTACTGAGGGCTCTTTATCTGTGTTGGGCCATGTCTTCAATGTTCAGGCAGGCAGTTTACAACTCTGCCTTAGCCTTACCTTCCTGCTTGTGTAGAACCTTAAAGTCCGCCAGTCTTGAGAGCTTAGGGACAATCTCAGGTCTTCCCTGGGTGTGTGCACAGCTGTGCATGTACCCTCCATGATTCTCAGGAATATGTTGGAACTTTTCAAACCCTTTACGGACATCTCACTCCCAGCCTTTCTTTCTTTCTTTTCTCTTGTTTTACACACATATTTTGTTTTAACTTAACATTATATCTTGGAGGTCACACCATGTCAGAATACAGAGAATGTCTTCAATTCTTTTTTACAGAAGAATCATAATAGTAATCAACATTTTTATGGCAGCATGCATGAGGCGCTATTTTAAACGTTTTCAGTGTTTTACAGATATTAAGGCATACGTACTATTCTTCAAAACCACACTAGGAAATATGTATTTATTTCACCCCCATTTATAGATGAAGAAGCCATGTTTATGAATCTTGCCCCACTCTCACAATATCAAGGGGTAAAGTAGGGATTTGAACCTGTTAGTCTCACCACAATTTGTGCTTAAACTTTATAATACCTTTCAACTCCAGCCTTTCTTTTGTTTTTTAATTGAAGTATAGTTGATTTACAATGTTGCGACAATCTCTGCTGTGCAGCAGAGTGACTCAGTTATACGCATAGAGACATGCTTTTTTATATTCTTTTCCATTATGGTTTATCATGCAAGATATTGAATATAGTTCCCTGTGCTATACATTAGGACCTTGTTGTTTATCCATTCTAAACAGCCTTTCTTTTTAATTAAGTATTTTGGTCAGCTTGTTGTTTGTCCTGTTATAGCTTCCTCAGGTGGCTATAATGTTATATAGTGGCTGCTAAGAAGGCTGATTGCTTGGGCCAGCTCTGAGTTAGGTCAGTAAAGACAAGACTTCTAGTATGATTTTCCAGTGATCTGCCAGACATGTCAAATAATGACTATTACCTGGGAATGGCGCTTTGGAGGAGATACAGCCCTATTTTACTCCCTCTGGTGGCTGCTAGGCTGCTAGTTTTCACCATGATTTGGCGGGCTGTTGGTTTACAAAGCTACCAGAAGCTGGGGAGAGAGCAATAGAAATAGGACAAGCTAAGAATGCTACTGCATCACATGGTTAGTTTATGTTTCAACTTTTTAAAGAAACTACCAAACTTTTTCCAAAGTGGTTGTACCATCTTACATCCCCATCAACAATGTATTCCAGTTTTTCTGCATCCTCCTGTTATTGTCTTTTGATCATAGCTATTCCAGTGGGTGTGAAGTGGTATCTTTTTTTTTTTTTTTTGAGTAGTAAAACTGTCTTTATTCACAGATGACATGATCATCTATGTAGGAAATTCTATGGAATCTACAACAAAGTTAAGAGAACTAACTTGTAAGTTTATCAAGGTTGTAGGATACAAATCAATATACTGAAATTAATTGTATTTCTTTGTATTAGCAACAAACAATCAGAAATTGAAATTAAAAATACCATTGTAACAGCATCAAAAATATAAAATACTTAGAGAAAATCTGACAAAAGATATATAAGACCTATACATTGAAAACTATTAAACATTGATGAGAGAAATTAAAGAAGATCTAGACACATAGAAAGAAATACTGTGTTTATAGAGGTCTCAGTGATTGTGGAAGACCAAGGAGGATGTTGTCAAAACACAGAATTTTAAAAGTTGGGATTTAGAGAGTGCTTGATTCTCAAGGATAGAGTTCTGCATGTAGTCATGGTGTTAGTTGTTAAAACGAGTGAGAACATTAGGACATCAGCTGAGTGAATCTTTCTCCCCCATGTTTAGAGCACTGAGGAGGAGGGTGATGGATGTGTAGTAGGCAGAATGTGTGAAGTGGTATCTTAACGTGCTTTTCCATGTTTATTTTTTCTCATGTTATATCCTCAGATCTTGGTATAGTGCCTGGCATATAGTAGTCACTCAATAAAAGTTGTAGAAGTAAAACAGGACTAATGTAGTTTTATAGATGTCTCCTTTAAGGTGACTCATTACCCTAAATTAATTATTTGGCCATTTAGGAGGAAGAGTGAGGCAGAACAAGAGCCATCCCCAAAGGCTTATAGCAGCAAGTTGTATAAAAAAGGAAAGATCCCAGATTTCTGTCAACAAGATATTTTCACTCGTGTCATGATACTTTTCTGGTGACGAGAATATGCTTAATACATTTGATAAAGGTTTTAAATGCCTTCTTTGTTTTAGGCATTGTACTGGGCCCTGGGGATATAGCCTGAACAAAACAGACGTACATCTTGCCCTCATGGAACTTACAGTCTAACGGGAGTGACAAAAAAGTAAATAGGCAATTAATAATAAGCATGACAAATGCTGTGAAGGGGGAAGTGCAGAATAATGTGAGAACATATAGAAGGAACATCTAATAGAAGCATCTCAGCTGAGACCTGAGGAAATAGTTGGCCAAGCAAAGTGTTCTAGGAGGTTAGAACAGCATCAGCAAATGCAAAAAATAATGACACAAACCTGGAGAATTGGGGAGCTAATATTCAATAGGCTAGCGAAGGGACATTGAGAATGTGAGCAGAGACCAAATCCTATAAGGCCTCACCAGCCATTTCACGTAGCTTCAAATTTGTCCTGTCGGGTAGGGAATCCTTGAAGGAGTGACATAATCATACATGTGATTTTAAAATAGTACTGTGATTTCACTGTGGACAATGGATTGGAGGGGATTAGAGTGAATTCAGGGAGACCATTTGGTAAGCTAGTAATTTTGATGAGAGAACTGAGGGAACTTGAACTAGGGAGAGAAGTAGACAGGTTGAGAGTATGGAACCTGAGGGAGAAAAGTGCCTTGATTTCTGGCTTGAGCTATGGGATCTATGTTGGTTCCATTTGCTGAGCTAAAGGACTGTTGAGAACAAATGAGTTTGGGAGAAAAGATGATGCGTTTAGTTTTGGATTTGCTGAGTTTGTGGGATGTGTGGTTCAGCCCTGTGGGACTTCTTGTGGACTTCCATTCCTTGTGGAAACCAGGAAAGATAGAAATAGAAATAGGGAAGTCATCAGTTTATGGATAGTTACTAAGGCTGTAATAGTAGGTGAGATTGAGATGGAACAGCCAATAGATGGGAAGAAGCCCAAAAGAATATGGTGTTCCCATAACCAAGTGAAGAAAGTGCTAAAAAAAAAAAAAAGTAGTTGAGATTGTGCAGGAAACAAGATGTAAGAGAAGAGAAGCCTAAGACCAGAACCCTACATTTACGGACCGAGAGAGAAAAAGGAACTGCCATAGGAGGAGACTGGAGAATTTTAGGTCCCAGAAGTCAGGAATGGAAGACTGGTTGATATCTTTTACACTAAGATACCAAGTAAGATATGTATTGAGGGGTGTGTGTTGGATGTAGCAACAAGGATGTTGATGACTTTGGCTAGGGCAGTTTGAATGTGGGAGCAGAAGACAGATTGCATTACCTTGAGGAGTGAATGAGTGGTAAGACAGAAAGTGAAGACTGAGTAAAAATAATGTCTTCGAGAAGTTTAGCTGCGAAGGAAATGAGAGAAAGAGCAGTACTTGGAGTGTGACATGGGGTTAAAGGAAAGTTAAACTTTTTCCATTAAGTTCTTTTAATTACTTTTCCTTTTATGAATGTGATTTACCTTTTCAGTATTATGTCTGTTTTCTTGGCTTTGTTTGGAGATGATGGATGGGGCAAGAACTGAAAGTATATAACTATTTAGCTTTTGCATTGTGTACTTAATCATTTGCATTTGGTAAGAAAATAGCTTTCCTGTCTTAATTAGCTAGATTTTCTCTATGTAATTGTTGAGAGATTTTCTAGATAATGAAAGCTCATTTTAATCTATTGCATCTTCTGTTTGTTTTTAGATCATTCATCGAGATATAAAACCTGAGAATATTTTAGTATCCCAGTCAGGAATTACTAAACTCTGTGATTTTGGTTTTGCACGAACGCTAGCAGCTCCTGGAGACATTTATACGGACTATGTGGCCACACGCTGGTATAGAGCTCCAGAATTAGTATTAAAAGATACATCTTATGGAAAGTAAGTATATTTGGGAATCCTGCTTGGCCTTTCCTAGCCGTCTCTTTTTTTCCCTTGGTGTATCTGTCACCCATACTACTGACATCCTCTGCCTTCTGCATCTGGGTTTGGGCTAGAAAAGGGACACCCCAAAATAGAGCAGAGAGACCCTAGGCACCTGCCCTGCTATTGACGTTACCACGCTTGCCCTCTGGGGCTGAGTGGCCCCAGCCCCGGAAGACCTATGCAGTCACCCCTCAGGCTGTATCCATGCTTGCTTTAAGCTGTGCCCCACTCTTAACAGAGTTGCCTCCTCTGCTTATCTGTAGGCTCTACATTTACTATACTCTGCCAGTGTTACCACAGGATCTGCCAGATTTCCTGCTTCTTGAATACGGCACAATCTTTGCAAAGACTGGCAAATCATTTTTAAATTGAACTGTTCTAGATGCCTCAAAAAGTAGAAAGGTCTCAGTCTATTGCGAAACAGTATAGGAAACAACAATCTAATAAACAAATAATGAATCTTGAAGAACAAAGGGACCAAGTTGTACAACTGAATACAAGAAATGGGAGTGGGGATAATTCTCACATGCTTTTCCTAGAAACCATTGTTCTGTTATTATAATAATGTCTAACATTGGGACTTCCCTGGTAGTGCAGTGGTTAAGAATCCGCCTGCCAATACAGGGAACATGGGTTCAAGCCCTGGTCCGGGAAGATCCCACATGCCGCAGAGCAACTAAGCCTGTGCACCACAACTACTGAGCCTGTGCTCTAGAGCCTGTGAGCCACAACTACTGAGCCCACGTGCCACACTACTGAAGCCCACACTCCTAGAGCCTGTGCTCTGCAACAAGAGAAGCCACCGCCATGAGAAGCCCATGCATGGCCATGAAGAGTAGTCCTCGCTCACTGCAACTAGAGAGAAAGCCCACGCGCAGCAACAAAGACCCAATGCAGCCATAAATAAGTAAATAAATAAATTTATTTTTTTTAAATCTAATATCATTAAGTACTTATTTTAAAGCTAGAAACTGTTCTAAATGCTTTACATGCATTAAATTATCTAATTTTCACAACAACCCTCTGATGAAGGTGCTAGTATTTTATCCCCATTTCAGATAAGACGACACACTAAGGCAGGTAGTGAGTAAGACACTAAAAAAGTAAGAAAGTGAGTAAGTTTACTAAGAAAAGTAAACTAATTTACCCAAAGTCTATCCAGGGTATGTTTTCAACTGTACTTATCACTGATACCGTATGCAGACCACCTCTGTGCCTCAGTTACTTTATCTGTATAATGGAAATAATAATGGAACCAGTTTCATAGGTTTATTGTGAGGATTAAATGATTTAATGAATGAGAAAAATGAAAAAGCAGTAAATGCTCAATCAATGTAGCCTTTGTAAGATCTCTCCCAGTTTTACCCTGTTTGTGATATTTACTTAAATTCCTTTCCTGATGTACCCCCTTATTCCTATCCCTTGCCCCCCAAATCATATCCTTCTCTAAATCCTGTTGTACATTATATGTAGATTTTGTGCCAGTTAATATTTAATATGGCCTAGTTCTATCTACCTCTTTTTAAAATATTCTTCTTGCTGAAAGATAAATTCCTTGAGGATAGGTGTAATCTCTTGTATTCTAGAGAGCCAAAATTGATGCCTTGTGTATAGTCAGTTTGGATTCTAATGCAAGGCTTCACATTGAGTTTGAAATAAATTTGCTAGTGAGTTTTTAAAACATGTTAAATTTTAACATCTTTACATTTTAAAACATGTAAAATAAAACACAGATACAAGAAAAGCTCACACAACAAATGTATACTTCCATCACGAGATGGAAAAATAGAGTTTTGCAGGCTACCCCATAAAACCCTCTATGTGCCATATTCCACTTACAATATTCTTTCTAACCTCAAAAGTAGCCATGATATTGACTTTAAAAAATTTTTTTATTTATTTATTTTTGGCTGTGTTGGGTCTTCATGGCTGCGCACGGGCTTTCTTTACTTGCAGTGAGCGGGCGCTACTCTTCATTGCAGTGCACGGGCTTCTCATTGCAGTGGCTTCTCTTGTTGCAGAGCACAGGCTCTAGGCGCATGGGCTCAGTAGTTGTGGCTCACAGGCTCTAGAGCGCAGGCTCAGTAGTTGTGGCGTACAGGCTTCACTGCTCCACGGCATGTGGGATCTTCCCGGACCAGGCTCGAACCTGTGTCCCCTGCCTTGGCAGGCAGATTCTTAACCACTGCGCCACCAGGAAAGTCCCTTGACTTTTATTATAATCAGTTTCTTGCATTTTTAATAGTTTTATTACACAAAAGTGTATCTACTTAGTTTAATCTAGCCTTTTTAAATGACAGCTCTTTTAAAGATATGATTCACATACCATACAATTGACAGATTTAAAGTGTACAATTCAGTGGTTTTTAGTATATTTAGAGTCATGCAACCATTACCACATTCAATTTTAGAACATTTTCATCACCCCAAAAAGAAATCCTGTGCTCATTAGCAGTCACTCCCCATTTCCTCCCAACCCTTCCAGGCCTAGGCAAACACCAATCTACTTTCATTTTCTCTGGATTTGCCTATTCTGGACATTTCATATAAGTGGAATTATGCAATATCTGGTCCTTTGGGACTGATTTATCTCACTTAACTATTTTCAAGATTCATCCGTGTTGCAGCATGTATCGGTACTTTATCTTTTTTGGCTGTATAATATCCATTTTATGGTTATACCACATTTTATTTACCCATTCATTAGTTGATGGACATTTTGATTGTTTCCACTTTTTGGCTATTATGAATAATACTGCTGTGAACATTTGTATACACATTTTACTGTGGACATGTGTCTTTATTTCTTTTGGGTATGTACCTAGGATTTGAAATTGTGGGTCATATGGTAACTCCATGTCGAATTTTTTTTTGTTTTTATTTTTTGCGGTACGCGGGTCTCTCACTGTCGTGGCCTCTCCCGTTGCGGAGCACAGGCTCTGGACGCGCAGGCTCAGCGGCCATGGCTCACAGGCCCAGCCGCTCCGCGGCATGTGGGATCTTCCCGGACCGGGGCATGAACCCGTGTCCCCTGCATCGGCAGGCGGACTCTGAACCACTGTGCCACCAGGGAAGCCCCATGTCGAGTTTTTTAAGGAAATGCCGGACTGTTTTTCAAAGTGTCTGCATCATTTTATTTTCCCACCAGCAGAGTATGAGGGTTACAAATTTCTCCACATCCTCACCAAGACTTGTTATTATCTGACTTTTGGATTCTGGTTATCCTAATGGGTGTGAAGTGGTATCTCATTATGGGTTTAATTTGCATTTCTTTGATGACTAATGATTGTTGAACTTCATTGTTGATCTTTTATGTGCTTATTGGACATTTATATATCTTCCTTGGAGAAATGTCTGTTCAGATCCATAGCCCATTTTTAAATTACATTGGCTTTTATTATTAAATTGGAAGAATTCTTCATACTCTAGATACAGATTCCTTATCAGGTATATATTTGCAAGTATTTTCTCTCACTCTGTAGCTGTCTCTTCATTTTCTTACTTGTGTCTTTTGTCACACAAATTTTTTTATTTTGATGAAGTCCATTCTATCTGTTTTTTCCATTTGTTGCCTATGCTTTTGGTGTCATATTTAAGAATCCTTTGCCAAATCCAAGGTTGTGAAGATTTACCCCTCTGTTTTGTTTTAAGGGGTTTATACTTCTAGTTCTTACATTTAAGTATTTCATCTGTTTTGAGTTAATTTTTAATTAAATGTGAAGTTAATTTAATTAATTTAAATGAAGTTAATTTAATTAACCTCATTCTTTTGCATGTGTTTAGCCAGTTGTTCCAGCACCATTTGTTGGAGAGATGATTTTTTTCCCCTGTTAAATGGTCATGGCACGCTTGATGAAAATCAGATGGTTTATTTATGGACTTCTGATTCTGTTCCATTGATCTGTATCTCTATCCTTGTTCTAGAACCACACTGTCTTGATTACCATTGCTTTGTAGCTAGTTTGAAATCAGGAAGTGTGAGTGCTGCAACTTTGTTCTTCTTTTTTAAGATTGTTTTGGCTGTTACGGGACCCTTGCAATTCCATGTGAATTTTAGGATCAGATTTATCAATTTTGTGGGGTTTTTGGCCAATAAGACAGCTAGGATTCTGATAGGGATTGCATATCTATAAATCAGTTTGGAGAATATTGCTGTCTTAATGTTAAGTCTGCTCATCTATGAACATAAGATGTTTTCAGATCTTTAATTTCTTTCAACAATGCTTTATAGCTTTTAGCACATACATTTTACATTTTTTCATGGTAAGGCATTTTATTTTAAATATAGCAGTGTGTACATGTCAATCCCAAACTCCCAATATATCCCTCCCCACCACCCTTCCACCTGGTAACCACAAGTTCCTTCTCTTAGCCTGTGAGTCTGTTTTGTAAATAAGTTCAATTGTACCATTTTTTTTAGATTCCACATATACGCGATATCATGATATTTGTCTTTCTCTGTCTGATTTACTTCACTTAGTATGATAATATTCAGGTCCATCCATGTTGCTGCAAATGGCATTATTTCATTCTTTTTAATGGCTGAGTAATATTCCACTATATATATGTACCATATCTTCTTTATCCATTCATCTGTTGATAGACATTTATGTCTTCCATGTCTTGGGTATTGTAAACAGTGCTGCAATGAACACTGGGGTGCATGTATCCTTTCAAACCATGTTTTTCTCTGGGTGTATGCCCAAGAGTGGGATTGTTGGATCATATGGTAGCTCTATTTTTAGTTTTTTAAGGAACCTCCATACTGTTCTCCATAGTGACTTTACCAATTTACATTCCCACCAATAGTGTAGGAGGGTTCCCTTTCCTCTACACCCTCTCCAGCATTTATGTTTGTCGACTTTTTGATGATGGCCATTCTGACTGGTGTGAGGTGATATCTCATTGTAGTTTTGATGTGCATTTCTCTAATAATTAATGATGTTGAGCATTTTTTCATGTGCCTGTTGGCTATCTGTATGTCTTCTTTGGAGAAATGTCTCTTTAGGTCTTCCACCCATTTTCTGATTGGGTTTTCTGTTTTTCTGGTATTGAGCTGCATGAGATGTTTATAAATTTTGGAGACTAATCCCTTGTCGGTTGCATCATTTGCAAATATTTTCTCTCATTCTGTGGGTTGTCTTTTTGTTTTGTTTATGGTTTTCTTTGCTAGGCGAAAGCTTTTGAGTTTAATTAGGCCACATTTGTTACATTTTACATTATTTTGTTAAATTTATTCCTAAGTATTTTATTCTTTTATTTTTTATTTTCTTTTATTTTTTTTTTGCGGTATGCGGGCCTCTCACTGTTGTGGCCTCTCCCGTTGCAGAGCACAGGCTCTGGATGCGCCAGCTCAGCGGCCATGGCTCACGGGCCCAGCTGCTCCACGGCATGTGGGATCTTCCCAGACCGGGGCATGAACCCGTGTCCCCTGCATCAGCAGGCGGACTCTCAACCACTGCGCCACCAGGGAAGCCCTCTTTTATTTTTTTATTTAAAAAAATTTTTTTATTTTTGGCCACACAGCATGGCATGTGTGATCTTAGTTCCCTGACCAGGGATCGAACCCACATCCCCTGCAGTGGAAGTGCAGAGTCTTAACCACTGGACTGCCAGGAGAGTCCCAGTATTTTATTCTTTTTGATGCTAGTGTAAATCAAATTTTCTTAATTTCATTTTCAGATTGTTCATTGCAAGTGTAAAAGAATTCAAGGGATTTTTGTGTATTGATCTTGTATCTTGCAACCTTGCTGAACTTATTAGTTCTAATAATTGTTTAGTGGATTTATACTTTCTGTATAAAAGGTCGTTATCTTTGGGTAGAGATAATTTTACTTCTTTTCTGGTCTGGATGCCTTCCATTTCTTTTTCCTGCCTAATTTCTTTGACCAGAACCTCCAGCCCAATGTTGAATAGAAGTGATAAGAGCAGACATCCTTGTCTTATTCCAAATCTTAGGAGAAAAACTCCCCATCTTTTCACTATTAAGTATGATGTTAGCTGTGGGTTTTTCATAGGTACCCTTTGTTGTGTTGACAAAGTTTCCTTTTAATTCCTAGTTTATTGAGGGTTTTTATCATGGAAGGGTATTGGTCAAATGCTTTTTCTGCACCTGCTGAGATGATCATGCGAATTTTTGTTTTTTAATCTATTGATATAATGTATTACATTAATTGATTTTTCCATGTTGAGCTAACCTGTGTTCCTGGGATAAATCCCACTTAATCATGGTGTATAATTCTTTTTATATGTTGCTAGATTCAATTTGCTAGTATTTTGTTGAGAATTTTTGTGTCCATATGTGTACAAGATATTGGTGTGTAGTTTTCTTTTCTAGTGATGTTTTTGTCTGATTTTGGTATCGCGATAATACTGGTTTCTAAAAAGGAGTTGGGAACTGTTCATACTTCTTCTATTTTTTGAAAAGTTTGTAAAGAATTCACATGATCATCTTCTTTAAATGTTTGGTGGAATTCAGTAGTGAAGCCCTCTGGGCCTGTGCTTTCCTTTGTGTGTAGCTTTTGATTACTGATTCAGAATTTTCACTTGCTATGGGTTTATTTAGATTGTCTTTTTATTTTTTATTTTTCTGACTGCACCACACAGCATGTGGGATCTTAGTTCCCCAACCAGGGACCAAACTCGTGCCCCTTGCAGTGGAAGCATGGAGTCTTAACCAATGGGCCACCAAGGAAGTACCTGTTGACTTCTTCCTGAACCAATTTCAGTAGTTTGTGTTTTTCTCAGAAACTATCCTTTAATCTGAATTCTCTAATTTGTTGGTATACAGTTATTCATTGTATTTTAAAAATATTTTATTTATTTATTTATTTGGTTGTGCCAGGTCTTAGTTGCAGCAGGCAGACTCCTTAGTTGAGGCTCACCGGCTCCTAAGTTGTGGCATGCGAACTCTTAGTTGGGGCATGCATGTGGGATATAGTTCCCTGACCAGGGATCGAACCCAGGCCCCCTTCATTGGGAGCTCGGAGTCTTAACCACTGCGCCACCAGGGAAGTCCCTGTTCATTGTATTTTTTGATAGTACTTTTTATGTTTGTAAAGTTGGTAGTCGTGTTACTTCTTTCATTTCTGATTCCAGTAATTTGAGTCTTCACTCTTTTTTTCTTAGTCATTCTAGCTAAATGTCGATTCTGTTGATTTTTACAGAGAACCATCTTTTGGTTTCATTGATTTTCTCTATTTTAAAAAATTCTGTTACATTAGTTTTCACTCTAATCTAATCTAATAATGTTCCTTCCTTCTGGTTGCTGTAGTTTTAGTTTGCTCTGTTTTTTCCAGTGTCTTATAATGGAAGGTTAGGTTGTAGATTTAATATCTGTCTTAATTCTTTTTAAAAAAAATTAATTTTATTGAAGGGTATTTGATTTACAATGTTGTGTTAATTTCTGCTGTACAGCAAAGTGATTCAGTTATATTGATACATGGATATATATTCTTTTTCATATTGTTTTCTATTATGGTTTCTTACAGAATATTGAATATAGTTCCCTGGGCTATACAGTACCACCTTGTTGTGTATCCATTCTATATATAATAGTTTGCATCTGCTCATCCCAAACTCCCAATCCATCCCTCCCCCACCCCACCAGCCTCTTTGGCAGCCACAAGTCAGTTCTCTATAACCTGTGAGTCTGTTTCTGTTTCTGTTTCATAGGTAAGTTGATTTATGTCGTATTTTAGATTCCACATATAAGGGATGTCATGTGGTGTCTGTCTTTCTCTTTCTAACTTACTTCACTAGTGTGATAATCTCTAGGTCCATCTGTGTTGCTGCAAATGGCATTATTTCATTCTTTTTTATGGCTGAGTAGTATTCCATTGTATATGTATACCACATCTTTATCCATTCATCTGTCAATGGACATTTAAGTTGTTTCCATGTCTTGGCTATTGTATATAGTGCTGCTGTGTAGATAGGGATAGGTGTGTTGTCTGTCTTAATTCTTAATATAGGCATTTATAGTTGTAAATTTCTCTCTAAGCACTGCTTTACCTACATACCCTAAATTTTGTTTTGTTTCTTCATTTTCATTCATCTCAAAGTATTTTCTGTTTTCCCTTTTGATTTCTTCTTTGATACATTTGTTATTTAGTAATGTGTCATTTCCCAAATTTTCCTGCTACTTATATCTAATTGTATTCTATTGTGATAGGAGAATATACTTTGTATCATTTCTGTCTTTTTAAATTTATTGAGGTTTGTTTATGGCCTACCATATAGTCTATCTTGGTGAATGTTCCATGTGACTTGAGAGAATGTGTATTCTCTTATTGGATGAAGTATTCGATAGATGTCTATTAGGTCTAACTGGTTTATAGTATTATTCAAGTCTTCTATTTCCTTGTTGATCTTCTGTCCAGTTGTTCTCAACATGTTTATATTGTTACAGCTTTCTGATGAATTGACACTTTTATCATTATAACATTATCTCTAGTAACATTTTCTGTTTGAAGTCTACTTTGTCCAGTTTCTTGTGCTTGTTGTTTGCATGATGTAGCTTTTTCATTCCTTTTACTTTCAAGCTGTTTGTATCTTTGAATAAATGTGTAAAATTTATTAAATGTGTCTCCTGTAAACAGCATATAGTTGAATTATGTTTTTTTGAAATTCAGGCTGACAATCTCTGCCTTTTAAGTAGATTGTTGAATCTATTCACATTTAATGTTATTAGTGATATAGTTGGATTTACACCTGCTTTTTTTTAATATATCCTTTTTTTAAAAAAATAAATTTATTTATGTATTTATTTTATTTTTGGCTGTGTTGGGTCTTTGTTGCTGTGCACGGGCTTTCTCTAGTTGTGGCGAGCGGGGGCTACTCTTCATTGCGGTGCGTGGACTTCTCATTGCGGTGGATTCTCTTGTTGTGGAGCACAGGCTCTAGGCACGCGGGCTTCAGTAGTTGTGGCATGTGGGCTCAGTAGTTGTGGCTTGCGGGCTCTAGAGCACAGGCTCAGTAGTTGTGGCACACAGGCTTAGTTGCTCCACGGCATGTGGGATGTTCCCAGACGAGGGCTCGAACCTGTGTCCCCTGCATTGGCAGGCGGATTCTTAACCACTGCACCACCAGGGAAGTCCATACATCTGCTTTATTTCTTTATTTGTGTCTCATGTCCTTTTTGTTCCTCTGTTCCCATTTTACTGCTTTCCTTTTTCATTAAGTGAATATCTTGTAATGTATCAATTCAATTTCTTTTTTTGTTTTTTTGTTTTTTTTTGGCCACGCTGTGCAGCATGTGGGAATCTTAGCTCCCCAACCAGGGTTCGAACCTGTGCCCCCTGCATTGGAAGTATGGAGTCTTACCCACTGGACAGACAGGGAAGTCCCTCAATTCAATTTCTTTAATGATTTTTTTTTTACTATATGTTTTGGGGATTTGTTTAGTGGTGGCTCTAATGTTTATTATGTGCACCTTAAATTATCATAATCAGCTTCAGATTTATATTAGTTTAATTCCAGTGATATATACATAGAAAACTTACTCCTATATAGCTTTATTCCCTTTTCTGTCTTTTTGTGGTATTTTTGCTGTGTATAATAATTTATTAATGTTACAAACCCCAAAATACCTTGTTGTAATTATTACTTTATAATCTATAGTAATTTCCTTAGCCAAAACAGTTTTGCTCTCTCTTACCTCCTTTTTGCTGTTATTGGCAAATAATGTTACACATACATTACATTTCTATATGTTATAGGCCCAACAATATACTATATGCAGAGTATTTTATACAATTGCTTTTAAAATAAATCAAGAGAATAAAAGAGGAAAATAGGAATTTATACTGTCTTTTTCTCTTCCGATTTTATTGAGATGTAATCGACGTACAGCACTATATAAGTTTAAGGTATACAGCATAATGATTTGACTCACATACATCATGAAATGATTATCACAGTAAGTTTGGTAAACATCTATCATCTCACATAGAAACAAAATTAAGGAAGTAGAAACTAATTTTTCTGTGTGATGAGAATTCTTAAGATTTACTCTCTTACAACTTTTATATGTAACATACAGCAGTGTTAATTATATTTATCATTATCCCTTGTACTTATTTATCTTATATCTGGAAGTTTATACTTTTTGACTACCTTCATCCATTTTACCCTCCCCCCACATCCCCCTGCCTCTGCTGTAACCACAAATCTAATCTCGTTTTCTATGAGTTTGTTTGTTTCTAAAGTATTGGGTTGGCCAAAAAGTTCGTTCGGGTTTTTCGTAACATCTTACAGAAAAACCCGAACGAACTTTTTGGCCAACCCAATGTAATTGACCTATAACCCTCTGTGATTTGATATTTCTATACATTTCAAATAATCACCATGATAAATTTAGTTATGATATGTCATCATACAAAAATATTACATAATTACTGACTATGTTCACCATACTGTATGTTTCATCCCTTTGGCGCATTTATTTTGTAACTGGAAGTTTGTACCTTTTAACTCCCCTCACCTAGTTCTCTTCCCCCACCCACTTCCCCTCTGGCAACCACATGTTTGTTCTCTATATCTATAATTCTGTTTCTGTTTTGCTATGTTTGTTCATTTGTCTTATTTTTTAAATTCCACATATAAGCGATATCATACAGTATTTGTCTTTCTCTGTCTGAATTATTTCACTTAGCATACCGTCTAGGTCCATCCATGTTGTCGCAAATGGCAAAATTTCATTCTTTTTTATGGTTAAGTAATGTACAGTCTTTTATAATGACATAAGTACCTTTACTTGGGCTCATTGTTTTTTGTGTGGACTTGAATTACTGTCTGGGGTCACTTGTTTTTAGCCTGAAAAACTTCCTTTAGTATTTCCTGTTACACAGGCGTGCTGGTAACAGATTCTCTTAATTTTTGTTTATCTGGGGAAGTCTTTATTTCACCTTCATTTTTAAAAGATAACTTTGCTGGATATAGGATTTTTAGTTAATAATTTTTTCTTCGAGCAGCTTGAATATGTTGTACCACTGCCTTCTGGCCTAGATTGTTTTTTTTTAATATTTATTTATTATTTATTTTTATTTATCTGTTTTGGCTGTGCTGGGTCTTAGTTGCAGCATGCGAGGTCTCCTTAGTTGCGGCATGTGGACCCTTGGTTATATCGTATAAACTCTTAGTTGCAGCATGCATGCAGGGTCTAGTTCCCCGACCAGGGATCGAACCCAGGCCCCCTGCACTGAGAGTGTGGAGTCTTACCCAGTGGACCACCAGGGAAGTCCCTGGCCTAGATTGTTTTTATTGGGAAGTCAACTGTTAATCTTAAGGAGATTCCTCTGTAAGTGATGAATTATTTTTCTCTTGCTGTTTTGAAGTTTTTCTCCACACTCACCCAGGACTTAGCCTCAGGAACAGGTAACTGGGGGAAATATGAGAAATACTGAAGTTTTCCTCTTGGGAATAAAGCCCTCTGACTGTGAGCTAGGGAAAAAGGAAGCCTGAAGTTCTTGGCTGGAACTGTGTAGGGTAGTGTCTTTGCCTTACTGAGCTAGAGTGGAGGAGGGAGAGAGTGGTCTTGATTCAAATACCACAGACTCATCTTTTTAAACAAATTTTCATAGATTTTCTCTTTTTTAAAATATTTAATTAATTAATTAGGTTGCGCCAGGTTTTAGTTGCGACACTTGGGTTCCTTAATTGCGGCTTGCCAGCTCCTTAGTTGGGCATGTGAACTCTTAGTTGCAGCATGCATGTGGGATCTAGTTCCCTGACCAGGGATTGAACCTGGGCCCCCTGCATTGGGAGCTTGGAGTCTTAACTACTGTGCCACCAGGGAAGTCCCTTCATAGATTTTCTTGAATAGATTTTTTTTCATTTGCTGTTTGCCCTTAGGACTATTTCTAGAGGTTTTAATTGTTGTGGGGTTTTTTTCATAATTTTCACCAGTTTCACTGGAGAGTAGGTCAGCAGATCTCCAAGTCCTTCCCCCACTGTTTGCCCTTAGGACTATTTCTAGAGGTTTTAATTATTGTGGGGTTTTTTTCATAATTTTCAGCAGTTTCACTGGAGAGTAGGTCAGCAGATCTCCAAGTTCTTCCTCCATGTGATTCTTTTTAATCCTCCTCTTATTCCTGCATGTTATCCTAGGATTTATTCATACTTCAGATAATGGGGGAGCCCATTAAGATTAGCACTGCAGTGACAATCAACTATATGTATTTTGTCTCCTATTGCTCTTTGAAAGGCCTGCCTAGATAATTCTTTACAGTTCTGCAGATGATGCCTTACCTTACCAAACTGAACTGTGAAAGTTCAGAACAAGCTGTGTATTTGTGTAGGAGTGTTTTTAGTGCCTCTGTTAGAAGTGGAGGAGGTGAGTAAGAATTTCATACTGTAGGGAGAGTGCCTAAAAATAATTTACTTAAAACTTTGAAGGCAATAAGTTGGTCTTAATTTTAGTGTTTCTCACTAAAACTTATAAATTTCTATTAAGTTCTTTTTTTTCTTTTCCTTTTTTCTTATTGGAGTATAACTGCTTTACAATGTTGTGTTAGTTTCTGCTGTAAGTTCTTAAAACTTGTGAAGTAAGCAAGCTTTTAAGTTCCTATTATCCAGTTTTTGTTGTAATGTGGGCTTAACAAATTGTATACACCACAGTTAAGTCATTTGTTCCTTAAAATCATTATCTAGCAATACACACAGATACACATCTTCCTTTTAAACAGAAATAGGAACATACTATATATATTGTATAGAATCTTGCTTTTTTTCTCTCTTTTAATTTTTTAAATTAATATACTTTACTTTTTTAGAGCAGTTTTAGGTTTACAGAAAAATTGAACAGAAAGTACAGGGTTTCCCTATATGCCCTTTACCCCCACCCACACAGCACAGTTTCCCTATTATTAACATCTAACATTAGTTTGGTACATTTGTTAGAATTGATAAACCAATATTTATACATTATCATTAATTAAAGTCCATCATTTATATTAATATTCAGTCTTTGTATTGTGTTTCCTATGGGTCTTGACAAGTGTATAATGCCATGTATCTACCATTATGGTATCATACAGAATAGTTTCACAGCCCCAGAAATCCTCTGTGCTCTACCATTTTATCTTTCCCTCCTTTTCCCTGGACCCCTGGCAACCACTGATCTTTTAAATCTCTCTATACACTTGCCTTTTCTGGACTGTCGTATAATTGGAGTCATACATTATGCAACCTTTTCAGACGGCTTCTTTCACTTAGCAATGTGTATTTAAGGTTCCTTCATATTTTTTATGGCTTGATAGCTCATTTCTTTGTAATCATTTAATATTCCATCGTATGTATGTCTGACAGTTTGTTTATCCATTCACCTGATGAAAGATATCTTACCTACTTTCAAGTTTTGGCACTTATGGATAAAGCTGCTATGAGCATTCATCTGCAGGTTTTTTGTGGACATAAGTTTTTCAACTCATTTGGCTAAATACCAAGGAGTGCAATTTTTGCTGGATTGTATGGTAAGACTATGTTTGGCTTTGTTAGAAGCTGTCAAACTGTCTTCCAAAGTGGCTGTATCATTTTGCATTCTCAACAGCAATGAGTGAGAATTCTGTTGCTCCACATCCTTACCAGCATTTGGTATTGTCAGTGTTTTAGATTTTAGCCATTCTAATAGGTGTTTGGTGGTATCTATCTCACTGTTTTAATTTACAGTTCCCTGATGACATATGATGTTGAACATCTTTTCATATGCTTATTTGCCATGTGTATATCTTCTTTGGTGAGGTGTCTGTTCAGATATTTTGCCCAATTTTTAATTTGATTGTTTTCTTTATTTATTTGGTTGCACAGGGTCTTAGTTGTGGCCAGTGGGCTCCTTAGTTGCAGATCAGCAGCTCCTTAGTTGCGGCTCAGCAGCTCCTTAATCGCAGCACGTGGGCTCCTTAGCTGTACCATGCAAACTCGTAGTTGCGGCATGCATGTGGGATCTAGTTCCCTGACCAAGGATCGAACCCGGGCCCCCTGCATTGGGAGTGTGGAGTCTTATTCACTGTGCCACCAGGGAAGTCCCTGATTGTTTTCTTATTATTGAGTTTTAAGAGTGCTTTGTATATTTTGGATGCAGCTCATTTATCAGTTATGGGTTTTGCAAATATTTTCTCCAACTGTGTGGCTTCTCTTTTCAGTCTCTTAACAGTGTCTTTCACAGAGCAAAAGTTTTAAATTTTAATGATGTACTTCTTAGCCATTTTTTCTTTTGTGGATTATGCTTTTAGTATTGTATCTAAAAACTCATCACCAAACACAAGGTCATCTAGATTTTCTCCTATATTATTGTCTAGAAGTTTATAGTTTTGCATATTACATTTAGGTCTATGATCCATTTTGAGTTAATTTTTGTGAAAAGTGCAAGCTCTATGTCTAGGTTCATTTCTTCTTGCATATGGATTTCTAGTTGTTCCAGTATCACTTATTAGAAGGACTTTCTTTCCTGAATTGCCTTTGCTCCTTTGTCAAAGATCAGTTGAGGGGCTTCCCTGGTGGCGCAGTGTTGAGAGTCCGCCTGCTGATGCAGGGGACATGGGTTCGCGCCCCGGTCCGGGAAGATCCCACATGCTGCGGAGCGGCTGGGCCCGTGAGCCATGGCCACTGAGCCTGCGCGTCCGGAGCCTGTGCTCCGCAACGGGAGAGGCCACAACAGTGAGAGGCCCGCCTACCGCAAAAAAAAAAAAAAAAAAAAAAAGATCAGTTGAGTATATTTCTGTGAGTCTATTTCTGGGCACTGTATACTGTTTTCTTGATCTTTTTGTCTATTTTTTCACCAATATCACACTGTCTCACATACTGTAGCTTTATAGTACATTTTGAAGTCAGATAGTGTCTTTCTTCTGACTTTGTTCTTGTTCAACATCATGTTGGCTTTTCTGGTTCTATTGCCTTTCCATATAAACTTTAGAATCAATTTATTGATATCCAAATTGGATTTTTTAAAATAAATGTATTTATTTTTGGCTATGTTGGGTCTTCGTTGCTGCGCGCAGGCTTTCTCTAGTTGCGGTGAGCGGGGGCTACTCTTCGTTGCAGTGCGTGGGCTTCTCACTGTGGTGGCTTCTCTTGTTGTGGAGCATGGGCTCCAGGCACGCAGGCTTCAGTAGTTGTGGCTTGCGTGCTGTAGAGCGCAGGCTCAGTAGTTGTGGTGCACGGGCTTAGTTGCTCCGCGGCATGTGGGATCTTCCCAGACCAGGGCTCGAACCCGTGTCCCCTGCATTGGCAGGTGGATTCTTAACCACTGCGCCACCAAGGAAGTCCTCTCCAAATTGGATTTTGATTGGGACTGCGTTGAATCTATAGATCAAGTTGGGAAGAACTGACATCTTGACAATATTGAGTTTTCGTATACATGAACATGGAATGTCTCTCCATTTATTATATTTAGATCTCCTCTGATTTCTTTAATGAATCTTGCTTTTTTTTACTTGAGAGCTTATTTCAGAGATCACTTTATATTAACACATGCAGATAGACCTACCTTATTCTTTTTAACAACTAATATTTCATTGTGTGGTTGTACAAAAACTTACATAGCTATTCCCGTATTGATGGATGTCTAGGTTGTTCCCAATCTTTCTACTACAAACAGTGCTGCAGTGAAATTCTCTTATAATTTATCTTTGTGCACATGTGTGAGTAGATCTTTGGATAAGTTCTTAAGAATAAAGGTGTTTAGTCAAAAGTATGTACATTTAAAATTTTAGTAGCTTTTGCCAATTTTCCTCCAAAGAAGTTGTTTAAATTTATACTCCCAGAGCAGTACATGTGAGTATTCATTTTCCATAGCCTCACCAACATAGCAGTTATCAAATTTTATAATTTTTGTCAGTTGGATCAGTGAAAAATAGATCTCCTTATAGTGTTTATTTATAATTTCTTCTGAATGTAAGTTTGGGCATCTTTTTATCTATTTAAAAAACTGATTAGGGGCTTCCCTGGTGGCGCAGTGGTTGAGAATCTGCCTGCCAATGCAGGGGACACGGGTTCGAGCCCTGGTCTGGGAAGATCCCACATGCCATGGAGCAACTGGGCCCGTGAGCCACAATTACTGAGCCTGCACATCTGGAGCCTGTGCTCCGCAGCAACAGAGACCGCGATAGTGAGAGGCCCGTGCACCACGATGAAGAGTGGCCCCCACTTGCCACAACTAGAGAAAGCCCTCGCACAGAAACGAAGATCCAACACAGCCATAAATAAATAAATTAATTAAATTAAAAAAAAAACTGATTATGTGGGGAAAAAAAGCTTGAATTATGGATGACTCACAATGCATTAAGATAAATAAAGTAAGTGGTAAAATATTTAAGATTTTTACTTTCTAAGTACAAGATGATTTTAGTATTCAGCTATTCTACGTCATAAACCATTTATCATAATGTCCTTATATAAGTATTTGAAACAGTTTTAGCATTATAATTAATTATTTTGGACTGCTACATGGCTTCTCATGCAACTTAAATATAAACTATTTAAGTTACTAATAAAACATGATAATATTTAATATATATCCTAAAGTTGCTATATGATATTGTAGTGAAAATTGATAAATGATACCACTTAACCATTCTGTTTTCTTTAGCCTTAAGTTTATTTTAAAAGTTCTTTTTTAGGGAATTCCCTGGTGATCCAGTGGTTAGGACTCTGTGCTTCCACTGCAGGGGGCATGGGTTCGATCCCTGGCTGGGGAACTAAGATCCCGCAAGCCCCACAGTGCAGCCAAAAAAAAAAAAAAAAAAAGTTTTTTCAGAAAAGATGTTTCATATATTTTTCTATGAAAAGTGATTTATTGTTGTCTGTTTCAGACCTGTGGATATCTGGGCTTTGGGCTGTATGATCATTGAGATGGCCACTGGAAATCCCTATCTTCCTAGCAGCTCTGATTTGGATTTACTTCATAAAATTGTTTTAAAAGTAGGTAGGTATTACTGAAATATACTGTTAAATGCCTCAAATAAGTGTTTCCAGATCAATTCTGCTTGATTTTCAAATTTAGTGTTTTCTTTATAAGAACAGGGAAGCATATTTTTTTGATAGATGGGAGTAGATGAATGCTGTGGGCTGATAAAAAAGGTAGAAAATTCTCCTCCTTTTTTTTTTTCTTAATATAAATTTATTTATTTATTTATTTTTGGCTGCATTGGGTCTTTGTTGCTGCACGCAGGCTTTCCCTAGTTGTGGTGAGCGGGGCCTGCTCTTCATGGCGATGCTCGAGCTTCTCATTGCAGTGGCTTCTCTTGTTGTGGAGCATGGGATCTAGATGCATGGGCTTCAGTAGTTGTGGTACACGGGCTCTAGAGCACAGGCTCAGTAGTTGTGGTACACTGGCTTAGTTGCTCCGTGGTGTGTGGGATCTTCCTGGACCAGGGATCGAACCCGTGTCCCCTGCATTGGCAGGCGGATTCTTAACCACTGCACCACCAGGGAAGTCCCTCTCCTCTGTTTTTGAAGATAATATTTTTCTTTGCCAGGATGCAAATAGCTATGCCATGTTTTGATGGTTGATACTAAGAAAAATAGTAAAACAGGAACCTACTTCAATTTGTCTGAAAGTTGTTTTAAAATTTTGGCTTCTACAAATATTTGCTTCTTTCAGAGAGGACTTTTGAGTAATAGAGTTGATTTTGATGTTTTTTAAAAGTGCTTGGAGGACTTCCCTGTTGGCACAGTAGTTAAGAATCTGCCTGCCAATGCAGGGGACATGGGTTCGAGCCCTCATCTGGGACGATCCCACATGCCATAGAGCAACTAAGCCTGTGCACCACAACCACTGAGCCTGCGCTCTAGAGCCCACGAGCCACAACTACTGAGCCCTGACGCCACAACTACTGAAGCCCATGCAACCAGGGCCCGTGCTCCACAAGAGAAGCCACCGCAATGAGAAGCCCGTGCACCGCAACAAAGAGTAGCCCCCACTCGCCACAACTAGAGAAAGCCCACGTACAGCAATGAAGACCCAATACAGCCAAAACAAATAAATAAATAAATTTATAATAAATAAATAAATAAAGTGCTTGGAAATAGAAAACCAATTATTTACTGAGAAAACTTTTTTTAAACCACAGTAGATAAGCAGAGAGCTCATCTGCTTTGATTACCAAAACATTTTCATGATTAGCATTGCTCATGGAGTTTCAAGGATTTTATATGTATATACCTCTGAATGAGGAGCTTGAGGAGCCTTTTTTGTGGTGAGGAAGCTATACATAAACATGTAATTACAGGATCGTGAGAAAGGTACTGTTAACAACTATAAAAACCGTGAATCTGGGTAAATATTGATTAAAGATACAGTTCAGAGCCTTAAAGCATCATACTTTTTTCTGTCATCTTTAAAGTTCTGGTTATGAGATTAATGTTAGAAGGACCTCTAGAGACGGTGGGATCAATTTTGTTATTTTACAAATGAGGAAACCAAGGCACAGAAAAGGAAGATTTGCCCAAGGTCACAGAATTAGTTATAGCAGAGCTAGTGCTAGAATTTAGCTCTCTCCACTCCTATTTATAGTTCTTTCCATTCTACTACTACTCTATAGCCTTGTTTCTTCTTTGCGGAATTCCTATTTATATATAATTTTAGTATTTTAGCTGTTTTGAGTAAGGGTTTGCTGATGAACACTTGCTAGTTAAACCATTTATATACCCTTATAGAAATATGTAAAAGTTTGAATGTGCCTTTTCTAATGGCATTATATGTCTTGTATTTTGGGAAAAGAATATGCACATGTGGTTTTATATTTTCTACTGCCTATGTACTATCAATAGATTACTGGGGAAACTCACATTTTTTTATGCTGTATTCAGATAGTTTCTTGTTCAACTTTAAAAAATTAAAAGAACTTAACTGTTATTCTCCCTTTTTAGTAATTTAATGCAGACTACATAACAATTTATTATTTTGATTGTAGAATAATTTCCTGGTTTTCTTATGTATATATTTTTTCTCTTTTCAGGCAATTTGACACCTCACTTGCAGAATATCTTTTCCAAGAATCCCATTTTTGCTGGGGTGGTCCTTCCTCAAGTTCAACACCCCAAAAATGCAAGAAAAAAATACCCAAAGCTAAATGGATTGTTGGCAGATATTGTTCATGTATGTTAAGAGATTAAGGACTTATACTGGGAAATTTGCATAAATTATAATACAGTTTTAGGATATTACTTTAATGAGATTCCAAAAGGATTCATGAAGTAATGTTATCTGTTAAAAGTTACTATATTCCTCTGTCTTTATGTCTTAAGTTCAGAGAAATTAAAAGTCACAGGCTGTTAGAAATGAAAGGCCCCTGGGGTAATCCTGTCTATTATTTTTTGTTTATCCCAATTTTATTGATAATTAGGGATAAACTGGAAAGTTTTAAGGACTTACCATGTTTATCAACACCTCTTAACAGCCAGTCTTCCTAGCAGTCTACCCAAGGGATTTGTTCCTTGTACAGTGGTATTCTAAGGTATGCACAAGGCGTTCGCAGCTGCAGTTTTAATGTTGTTTCAGGATACACCAGTACCAAAATTCAGGTTGAATCAGAGGAAGCAAAACATTATATAGCACTTTTAAATTAGTTTAAAATTTAAATTTTATTTTGAACTGCATAATAAATATACCAGCATACTTAGTACAAAATTCAAAATGTGAGAGAGTTACTTGCTTCTATTTATTTTCTCTTTCCAGCCAATTTCCTTTCCCAGGGTCAACTAAGGTATCTTGTTTCCAATGTACAGCCCTTAAAAAAGTGGTTACCTAAATTTCAAAGCAAGTATAGTGTGATGTTTATAAGAAGGGGCTCTGGATTCACATGAACTTTGTTTAAAACTCAGCTCTGTCACTAATTAGCTCTGTAAACTTGAGCAAGTCAGTCTCCGTGCCTCAGTTTACTGGGCTGTAAAACAACATTAACAATATTTATTTTCTGGAGCTGGAGGATTAAATGAGGTAATGGTAGAAATATTCTCAGCACAGAGCCTTGAAGAAGCTATCAACAAATGTTGTTAATGTTAACTGTTGTTGCTGTTATTTAGATAAAATTAAACATATGACATGTAACATCTAAAGACTATTATCAAAGGAAGAAAGTTGTTTCTTTGGTACTTGGAAAGAACTAGAGTTTATTAAAGGATAAGACTTGTTTACTACATTTTCACTTCAGTTTCTTTCTTTTTTCATGTCATAGTTTTGATCATACAAAGAATACCTAATGATCATAAGAAAAATAGGAATACTTGATAAACAAAGAGGAGAAGTTAAGATTTTCCCAACCCCACAATCCAGGAAAAATTACTATTAACATTTTGGTTTATATACTTCTGGGCTTTTCCCAACCAACTACAAGCATAGAAGTTTATGCTTTTTAAAAGGTATCATACTTTACACACTGCTATGTAATCTGTTTATTTTCACTTAGCAGTATATTTTAAGCATACTACCATGTCAGTAAGTATGGAGCTACATCATAATTTTAGGGCTTACATAGTGTTTCATTGTGTGACTGTACTATAGTTTATTTAACTGATCTTGCAATTTGGACATTTGTTTTCAGGTTTTTTCTCTCACTATTGGTAAAGTTGCTACAGTGAACATCTTTTTGTTTTTGTTTTTTTTTTGTTTTGTGGTACGCGGGCCTCTCACCACTGTGGCCTCTCCCGTTGCGGAGCACAGGCTCCGGACGCGCAGGCTCAGCGGCCATGGCTCACGGGCCCAGCCGCTCCGCGGCATGTGGGATCTTCCCAGACCGGGCACGAACCCATGTCCCCTGCATCGGCAGGCAGACTCTCAACCACTGCGCCATCAGGGAAGCCCAGTAAACATCTTTTATATGTTTTTTTGAACTTGTATTGTTGGGATAAATTCCTAGAAGTGTGACTAGTGGACCAAAGGGTTTACACTTTTTAGGACTTTTGATATATTTTGCTGTTTTTTTCTCCAGAAAGGTTTCATTAATTTATACTCAAGTAGCACTGGATATAAATCTCCATTCTCAATCTAACATTGATTATTATAATTTTTTTATTTTTAAATTTTATTTATTTATTTTTGGCAGCATTGGGTCTTCGTTGCTGTGTGCAGGCTTTTCTCTAGTTGTGGCAAGTGGGGCTACTCTTCATTGTTGTGCATGGGCTTCTCATTGTGGTGGCTTCTCTTGTTGAGGAGCACGGACTCTAGGTGCGTGGGCTTCAGTAGTTGTGGTGCATGGGCTCAGTAGTTGTGGCTCTCGGGCTCTAGAGCACAGGCTCAGTAGTTGTGGCTCACAGGCTTAGTTGCTCCTCAGCATGTGGGATCTTCCTGGACCAGGGCTCGAACCTGTGTCCCCTGCATTGGCAGGCGGATTCTTAACCACTGCACCACTAAGGAAGTCCCAGAATATTATAATTTAAAAAATATTTGCCAACTTAATAAACTAGAAATAAAATACCTTTCTTAAAATTGCACTTAGGGCGTTACAGGAAAGTTGGATATTTTACTAATATTAATTGGTCATTTGTATTTCTTATTTTAAGAATCCTTAACCTATTTGTCATTTCAAGTATCTTTTTATATTGATTTGCAAAATAATAAACATATTAGTCTTTTGTTGTATATGTTGTAACTACTTTTTTTCAACTTGAATAATCTGATGATTTGGAATGCCACATTTATCGTAGACAAAATGCTTATACGTGCTTGGGTCTGTTTCTATTTTGTTGACTTCTCTCTTTATTCTAGTACAGATACAGTTTTGATTGATTAGTGTAACTTTAAAATACATCTTTTTGTTTTTTGGCTGCACCGCACGGCTTGTGGAATCTTAGTTCCCTGACCAGAGATTGAACCCAGGCTCTGGCAGTGAAAGCGCCTAGTCCTAACCACTGGACCACCAGGGAATTCCCTAAAATACATCTTAATACCTGGTGTAGAGCATGTATTTTTTTCCTAGATTTAAATTTTTTAAACAATTTTATTATGGTATAATTTCTGTACAGTAAACTATATGTACTTCAGATGTATAATTTGATGAGTTGATAGATGTATACACCTGTGAAACCACCACTACAACAAAGATACCTAACATTTCCATCACTCCCCAAAATGTTCTTGCGTCCTTTTGTAATCCATCTTTCCCTTCATTCCTATCCCCAGATAACCACTGATTTATTTGTAACTATAGTTTACATTTTCTAGAATAGTCTACAAATGGAATCAAACAGGATATACTTTTTTATGTCAGGCTTCTTTATCAGCATTGTAGTCTAGAGATTCAGTTCATGTTTTTGTGTGTATCAGTAGTTTGTTCCTTTTTATTGCTGAGTAGTATTACATTGTATGGATATATCACAATTTTTTATCTATTCTCCTGTTTTGGGTTGTTTCCTCTTTTTGGCTTTTACAAATAAAATTGCTATTAACATTCACTTATAAGTCTTTGTGTAGATGTGTATTTTTATTTTCAGGGGGAACTGCCAGTCTGTTTCTCAAAGTATGGTATTTTACATTTTCCAAACTAGGGCAAGTATTTAAATTTTGTGAATTATATTATTCACAGAAAGAATATCTATCTGCTTCTAATAGGCTATGACCTTTTAGCATTTTTCTTCCTAAGTTTTGTTGTTGGATAACTATTATGTTCTAATATAAGCACGTATTTTTAGCTAGTTGCGGTCTTAAGGATCTGAATATTCCCACATCATAAAGATAATGGACTCAGTTTTACTTTGTGAGTCAACTTTTTTTAAATTGTGGTAAAAAACACATAACATATAATCTGTCCTCTTACCAAATTTTAATATGTACAGTACAGTGTTGTTAACTATATTCACATTGTTGTATAGCAGATCTCTACGACTTTTTCTGTGAATCAATTTAAACGTACACCTTTTGAAATAAACAAAAGTGTAATAAATTGTATGCAGTTACTTTGGATATTCTGGACTTTAACTATCTTTTATATTTATGAGATCTTAGACAAATTACTTGTCCTCTCTGGGCCTTAGTCTTCTCATCTGTACAGTGAGGATAGTAATACTACCCACCTTGTAGGATTGTTGTTGGGATCAAGTAATAGGAAGAGGCTAGATAGAGTGTTGTATGGCACATAGTAAGCATAAATAAAAGTTAACTATTAGTAGTGTGTTTTGCCGCTTTTTAGAGGAAGAATGAATATTATAAGGTAAATAGCTTTTATTCAAATTCTGTCTTTAATATTTTGATTAAAGAAATGTGTTCTATTTATAATTATTTAATTATATATAGGTTCATTATGTGCATCTTATTATCCAAAACTCTTTTTTTTAATAATTTAAATTTTTATATTTATTTTATTTATTTTTAAAGGCTGCATTGGGTCTTCGTTGCTGTGCGTGGGCCCTCTCTAGTTGCGGCGAGCGGGGGCCACTCCTCGCTGTGGTGCGCGGGCCTCACCGTGGTCGCCTCTCCTGCTGTGGAGCACAGGGTCTAGGTGCGCGGGCTTCAGTAGCTGTGGCATGCGGGCTTCAGTAGCTGTGGCACGCGGGCTTCAGTAGCTGTGGCACGTGGGTTCAGTTGCTCTGCAGCATGTGGGATATTCCTGGACCAGGTCTCGAACCCGCATCCCCTGCATTGGCAGGCAGACTGTTAACCACTGCGCCACCAGGGAAGCCCCTTATCCAAAACTCTTACTTCTATTGTCTCTTTTTGTTTTGTGGGGGTTTTTTTGGTTCTCTATTCAGTTGAAGTCCTCCCAAGTTAGGGAAACAGAAAAGAGCTGTTCTGATACTGCGTTATTGAAAGATTTGGGGGCTTGGATATTTGTGAAACTGTTTTATGCCGTAGAAAGAGCACTGGATTAGTAATCAGACAATATGAATTAAAATTCTAGTTTGGCAAATCACTAATCATGCTTCTAGTTCTGTAAAATGGAAATGATAATCCATGAACTTTCCACCTTACAGGGCTGATAAGAGGATCAAAATGAGCTAATTAATTCCTGCTAATTCCAGCAGAAATAGACCGACTTCTGTTTTGGCTAGAATCACAGACCATTTAACCTGTAATAATGCCTTACAAGTACAAATTTCTTAGGGAAATAAGTCGTCAGAACTCACTGTCAGAAATTCCTGAGGTCTAATTCCATCTTTTCAAGAACTATTTTAGCTCTGGGTAATTAATTACACCTACATTTGTGAAATAAATTTAACATTTACCTTTAGGAGCCCTGTTAAGAGTTTGTTTAACATAGAATCTTTTTTCATTTTCTAGGCTTGTTTACAAATTGATCCTGCTGAGCGGATATCATCTACTGATCTTTTGCATCATGAGTATTTTACTAGAGATGGATTTATTGAAAAGTAAGCATTTTGAGTGAGTGTGGACTTTTTCGTGTTTTATATTAGGATGTTTTGCTAGCATGAAAATTGCTATGTAGGTTAATGTTACACAACAGAAGAATTCAATTTATCAAAAGCTTACTGAGTTTCTGTATTGACTAAGTATATGGTAGACTTACAGGTGTCATGGTGAAAATTCTAATAATAAAAAAAAGTGTACATAACATTCATTACACAGTTACTATGTCCTAGGCAGTGTGCTAAGCTCTTCACATGCATTTTCAATTCTCATTATAGGCCAGAGATAACATTAAATAAACAATAAATACTTTCTAGCTTTGTTTCCATTTAGACCTCTGACTCAGAATAGTCCAGTTTTTCCTCTCTGATAGCATCTCTGATCTATATATTACAATTAGCATTCATTCCCCTGATGATTTTTTTTCTCTGCTTTACTTATTCTCTGTTGCAGTTCCTGTTGTTTTATTCTCCCCACCAAGCTGGAAGTTCCTTGAAGACAGGGACCATGCCTCTTAAAGCCTGTCTCTGTCTCACATTGTATCTAAAATATATAATGACAATGTAGACTCATAAGTCAGCCATGCTTTTTAAAAAAACACACCATTTTCTATTTGGGCTTTGAAAGAAACAGGAAAGGTTTCTCATTAATTGCAAAATCATTCAGTTTGCCTTTGCATACGAGGTCACAAACATGAATATTAATTAAAAATGTGATGGAGTTAAGATCAGGCATAGAAAAGACTAGGACCTCCATTGAAGATAGACCAAAATAGAAAAAGGCAAAGAAAAGGGAATCTTTGAGAGTAACTAGAACTTCAGGCATTTCAGGAATTTTAATCTAAAAAAATGAGAAGATATATTAAAAGTGCCATTGAGGGCTTCCCTGGTGGCGCAGTGGTTGAGAGTCCGCCTGCCGATGCAGGGGACGCGGGTTCGTGCCCCAGTCCGGGAAGATCCCACATGCCGTGGAGCGGCTGGGCCCGTGAGCCATGGCCACTGAGCCTGCGCGTCCGGAGCCTGTGCTCCGCAACGGGAGAGGCCACAACAGTGAGAGGCCCGCATACCGCAAAAAAAAAAAAAAAAAAGTGCCATTGATAAGAAGTGTCAGTTACTGAATAAAAAAATTGTTTCCTATCAATTCTACATAGACTGATTTCTCTTGGGTATTTAGATATTAGGATTTTACTATTATGGGGTGAAAGTTCTTGAGTTCCAATAATAGGAGCCTCAGAAAATGTTTGGGGGAAGACCTTTTAATTGGGTAAGAGGCCTCTTTTTTTCATGGACCTTCTGCAATGCAAGGAAGTTTTAACAGAAATGTGCATTTTCTTATTCAGCCAAACTAATGATACTGGTTATTTTCTTCATCTCCTCACACTACCCTTTACTATAATTCTAGGGAAGAATTCATTCATGGTAGAATTCATTCAGTCTCAAACTGATGGCAGTAGCTGCTTCAAGGAGGGAAACTGTGCAACTCCGGGAGAGGGGTGGAAAGGAGACTTTTCGGTATAACCTTTTGAGTTTTGAGCCATGTGAATGGATTTTCTATTAAAAAATAAATAACTTTAAAAAAGCCTAACTAAAACCAAAACAATCTCCCTTCAATGTTGATGTATTCTATTACATTTTGTTCTGAAAATATTTGTCTAGAGTAAGATTTTAGAAACTGGTTCATCTTTTAAGTCCTGTTACTTTGAAGAACCACAAAAGGGACAAAGTGGCCTGAGTCTTCCTTGAAAATAATAGTATATTTATCAAAATTAAAAACGATGCTTTTATTAAGTAAACATTGCATCACAAAAGGAATCTAATTCATATAAGTCTATCTTGTAAAATTTTATTAATAGTAGATTACCGCGGAAAAATTTTAGAAAGATGTATCTTTACCAGGACACAATTTGTATTAGGTAAATATTGTGCCATCTCTTGGCATGCATTACTGATAACTTATTTATGCTGTAGCTCAAATGCAAATTAATTGATTAGAAAGTCTTTTAAAGATAAGATACTCTATCAACATAAATAAAAGTATTTGATATTGCTTGTTTTATCAGATTCATACCGGAACTGAGAGCTAAATTGCTACAAGAAGGAAAAGTCAATTCATTCATAAAGCCAAAAGAGAATTCTAAAGAAAATGAATTTATGAAAGATGATAGAAAAACAGTTTATACCAATACACTGCTAAGTACTTCAGTTTTGGGAAAGGTAAAAATTGGTCTTCTTTTTAGCCAGTATAACTATTTTATAGTTAGTACTCTAATGATAAAAATAACTGTTCTCCTGACTCAGATTTTGGATGTATTTTTTCTAGGAAATGGAAAAAAAGAAAAAGCCCAAGGAGATCAAAGTCAGAGTTATTAAAGTTAAAGGAGGAAAAGGAGATATCTTAGAACCAAAAAAGATAGAGTGTGAAGGTGGACATTTTCAACAGGATGCAGTTGAAATTGCTCATACTGTGTCTCAAGATATAAAACCTGTAATCAGTGGACCACCAAACCCTGTCAATCCCAGCACTAACTCTATGGGCATGAAAGACGATCCACATACTGGAAGTAGTATGGTGATGCCACCTATCAATCTAAGTAGCAGGAATTTGATGGCTTCAAATCTCTTCCACTACAATTCAAGGTGAGTTTTAACAGAAAAGAAACAGAAGGTAATGGACCTCAGTAATACAGTGTTTTTATATAATGGTATTTCAAAGAATCAACTTCGTAGTGTCTATATATAAACTGAATTTGAAGGTATATTGAAATTATAATCATATAATGGACCATTACTAAGTGATTCGTATGAATGCTACAGAAGAAATTAACTTTTCTTGGCTCTCTAGGTGTTTAGTTTTTCACTAATGCTGTTTGGAAAAACCTCATTAAAAAAAAAAGTCTCTCAGAAAAATTACTTCCCATTTGAAGAGAAAAATGTAGTGTGACCTCAGTTTTGGTATTGATGTGCCTTTGAATAATAAAGTAAGCTTTATATTCGTATCATAGCAAATTGTCTAAATGGAGAAAAGATAGTTGAAAATAATCGTGTGTAGTCAAGTAGCTTTTCAAGGTCAAATTTTGGGATAAAAACAGCATATTGGACCGATTTTAGATTTAACTACTAATACAGATTGAGAGACTGGTACCATAAGTCTGGTTAATCAAGGGCAGTGTATAGGATGACGAGGGTCTGCCTAGCAAGGCATCAGGGCCCATTCTAAATTTAGGGAAATTACTGTGGCTCTAGTTGGGGAAGCAGGCTTAGTTCAGTTATCCTAAGCCAATCCTAACAGACTGATTTGGGCTATAAGTTGTGAAGCTTAGTGGTCTGCAGAGGTGGCAAGTGGACATGTCTGTACAACAGAATATAGACAGCAGGCATCCAATCGTTCTTGAGGTGACTCCTAAACCATGGTTGCAATAACCATAGTTACAAACTAGCCTTGGTCAGAGAGCTCGGAAGGTCATGAACCCAGTAGTTAAGAGATCCAGGTTCAGAACAGACAGAAGGGACCAAGTAGGCCAGCTGGAGTAACCTGACAACATGGTTGTCACCACTGATGTTAGCCACGTGTGAGTTGTTCTCTGCACTGTTTTCACCTCTTTACTTAGAGCAATTGGTACTTAAGGACTAACAGTTGCATTTTCGCACTTATTGTTCAAATAGTAGACTACCATGGTATAACATCATTATTGAAGCTAAAACAGAAGCACTTCTGGGAAGTTCTAATAACTTCTCATTCTTTTTTAAATAATAGGTTAACTGAAAGAGCAAAAAAGAGACGTACTTCTTCACAATCTATTGGACAAGTTATATTTAATAGGCATGAGGATACAGGTCCCACTCAAGTAAGGCAAGAAGCTCGTCATTAAAATATGGCCTCTTTCAACTTATCCCCCCACCTTCTGTCATTTTCTCTATGTTTGGGGCTCTAACATTTTTTTTAACGTGCTTTTAGTTTCCTTTTTTTTTTTTCCTGAAGTGAAAATAGGTCATCATTTCCTTAGTGCTTTCACAATTTTAATTTCTTATAACTTGATTTGTGTATTTAATGTGTGACTTGGGAAAAGAAGTTAAGATTTTCACCTTTAAAAGTCACAAGACTGAGTCGGAATCCGAAAGTCACAAGACTGGACTTCCCTGGTGGTCCAGTTGTTAAGACTCCACTCTCCCAGTGCAGGGGCCCGGGTTCGATCCCTGGCTAGGGAACTAGATCCTGCATGCCGCAACTGAAAAAAAAAAAAAAAAGATCCCGCATGCTTCAATGAAGACCTGGCACAGCCAAATAAATAAATAAATATTAAAAAAAAAGTCACAAGACTTTTTGGTTTTTCACTTCCAAGAAATGATTTTAATATCTTACTTTTTAGATTAAGAGCAATTACCAAATAGTTACATCTTTCACAAGAAAACATAATCAATGTAGTTCATTTCCTCATTTTTCACATAGGAAAATAGTTCAATTAAAAATTGAAGCACACAGGCTTCCCTGGTGGCGCAGTGGTTGAGAGTCCGCCTGCCGATGCAGGGGACGCAGGTTCGTGCCCTGGTCCGGGAAGATCCCACATGCCGTGGAGCGGCTGGGTCTGTGAGCCATGGCCGCTGAGCCTGCGCGTCTGGAGCCCGAGCTCTGCAACGGGAGAGGCCGCAACAGTGTTATTTATAATAATAAAACATTGAAAACAACACAGATCCATCCAAGAGCAAGTGACTGGTTAAGTACGTTAAAGTACATCCACACAGTGGGATACTATGCATTACATTGTGGAAGAGTGTTCATTAACCTAGGAAAGTTTCTATCATCTGTTGTCAAGTGAGCAAAAACAGGTAACACAAAAGTTTTTCCAGAATGCTGAGTTCACAAGTAATTTTTTCCTTTGGGTTTTCCCAGTGTCCAGAGCACATCATTTTGTAAATAGAAAAATAAGTTATTAATAAAACGAACTGAAGCAATTTGTCCAAAGTCAAAATGCAATGAATAGGATCAAAAATTAAAAGTTGAGACTGTGGTTCTCGTGGTCAAGACTATTCTTAGCATATTGAATATGCTAGAAAAAGTTTACTTTATAAAATTTTTATTGGAGTTTGATCTGTTTATATGTTTGATGGTATTCTCTTCTACTTCTTACTTATTAAAATAACCTTGCAAAGATAGTTATTTGTATGCCTATCTTATACCATCCAAATGGCTGGCATTTGTAGGCTTGTCATTCAATAAGTAGTTACATACCTTTCTTCAAATTAACGCTTGTTTATTTGGTTTTTTTAGAGCCAAATGGAGAAGGGTGTGTTTAATGAGCGAACAGGTCAAAGTGACCAAATGGCAAATGGAAACAAAAGGAAGCTGAATTTTTCCAGAACTAACAGGAAAGAATTCCATTTCCCAGAATTGCCTTTCACAATACAGTCAAAGGGGATGAAAGGAATGGAAGGTACACATTTGTTGCATAGCTTTGGAAATCTACAGACTTAATCTTTTACAAGACCTTTTTTGGTAATATAACTTAGATGTTATAATGTGATTTAGGTAGAAAGGAGTATATTGCTATGTAAAATATTTTCAGCTGATGAAAAATTTTTTCCCATAGTGAAATAATGGGTAAGACTTAAAGGAGATAACTTTAAAACAGTGTTAAGAAAACTTTAAAAAGTAAAATTTTCATTAGCTCAATTTTGTTGGAATGTTAGAACAGTATTTGAGGAAGGTGTTTTTGGTTTAGTATATGACCTAGGGTAAATCAGTTTCCTCTGTTTCTCTGTGATAACTTGCGCATATAATAGGAGGAATGATATGTGTGCTTCAGGCATCCAAGGATTTAGTAGATTAAGATTTATAACATGTACTGAGCTCATAAAATGAAACTCATTTTTTTCAGTGTTATTATGTTTCTTTGAAGAACAGTGACACCTTGTGAAAAGATAATATAAGAGCAAGAAAATAGTACTTGCATAGCTCAAGAAGAATTATCTGATCCACTTAACAGTTATACTCAGAATTTTATAAATAAATGTCCTCTTTATTTAGAGGACAGACTGGTAGACTGTTAGTAAAATTATATAGCAAATCATTTATGTTTGGCGCATAATACCATTACAACTCATGATTTGTTCAGTTCCTTTATAATAAACTCAGAAACTGACTTTAGTGTATATCAGAATTTCCATTTAAAACTCTTGAAAAGTAAAGTAAAATTTCAAGGTAGGAGTAAAAAGTTCTCATTGTTGTAGATATTTTTGCAAAAGTTAAACAGATAAAAGTGATGAAGAGGAAATCAAAGAAAACAGATTCATCTAAAATACCAACTTAATGCAGATCAATATCAAGAAAAACAAGAGGTAAGACTTTTTTATTTATAGCTTTTACTAAGTAATGCTGTTTAGAACCCTTGACTTATTATATAATTTTAGTTACTACTGTTGGAAAGTCAGATAAAAATTCATAATTCTGTAATCTTTGACCTCTAGAAACAGAACTAAAATTTCCTAGAATAACCAATTACAAAAGATTTTTAGAAGTTATTTTTTGAGGGTAGTAAATATGAACTCTCATTTGAATGTTGAGTGATTGAGTATATGGTACCCAGGGAAAATAGTATGTGTGTTATGTATACTACCTGGTGGTGGGTAAACCATGCCAGAGGAAAGGAATAATGGTATAAACATAGGATTATACTGGCCACAAGAACATATGTATTTTGTCTTTAGCCTTTTTCTTCCTGTTTTTTTTGTATAATTTACTCCCCCATCTCTGCTCTCCACCTCCTGTCCTATTTTCAAAGATTTGCTCTCAGCTATCAGATAATCTTGAATTTTATTTGGGAATCTTGAAGCCATCAACATCTAAATGAATACTCTTTAGGTACTCTTTTAAGGGAAAGAGATTATGCTGAGCACCCACTGAATTAAATTATATTGACAGTCTTCTATCCTGTACACCTGTGAGGTCATTAACTTTGTTATCTCAGTTTCTTATTTTCTAAATAAAATTGACTACATTTTTATTCATGATAAAATTAGTACATACTTCCTAAGGAAATCTGAAGAAATTAGAAGATAGAAACTTTGATCTGAAATTATGTAAGGATGTATTTTAACTAAGTCTATTGAATCTCTACAACATTCAGGTAAGAGTTATCAGACACTGTTAGATATATTTTCACAGTGACATTTATGCCTTATTCCTGGCCTAGAACTTGTTAACAAGTCCACAGTCAACTTTGCAGAAAAGAAATATTTTCTAGGTAGAACAAGAAAGGCATTAATGGTCATCTTTTAGTTTGTTATAAAAAGTAATAAGGTGGCTTTAAACTTTTAAACCTGGGTCACAGCATGTTGAACAGCACACCATTTGCAGATTTTTTGAATGATTGGGTGAGTTAGGGCTCTTGAGTTTGGGCGGACTAGTAATGTGCTACATGTGTTTATCCTACTGTCCTATGAGAGCCCCCAGAACTAAAATGACATTTTAATGCAGGAAGAAAGGAACTCTTAAGACAGTTCTGTCATTTTAAAAATACAAAAGTAAGTAGGAAAGGAAAACCCCTTTTTGTACATATGGTGTAGAACTCCTGAAAAGACGCTCTTTTTAAGAGTAACGTTGAGGGCTTCCCTGGTGGCGCAGTGGTTGAGAGTCCCCCTGCCGATGCAGGGGATATGGGTTTGTGCCCCGGTCCGGGAAGATCCCACATGCCGCGGAGCGGTTGGGCCCGTGAGCCATGGCCGCTGAGCCTGCGCGTCCAGAGCCTGTGCTCCGCAACGGGAGAGGCCACAGCAGTGAGAGGCCCGCGTACTGAAAAAAAAAAAAAAAAAAAAGTAACATTGAAACAGTTGTAGGTGTTAGAAATATCCAGAAGTCGTCAATGATGGTTGTAGTTTATTTGTAGTAATCATTCAAATGCAGTTCTGACAAGCTACTGAAATTGCATATGACTGGTTCAAATACTTTTAATAAATTAATGTGAGAATTAAGAAAATTTCCTAAATTTCGAGTTGGTAGTTTGCTAATTTAGAGCATGAGAGAATATGACATGTTTTAAAAAACTAAGATAGGGAATGGCAACTTATTTGTTCTATTCATTGATTTCTTTTTGAATTACCAAATCACATCCAGGCACTTCCCAGTTAATAGTATATACATGAACTGAATAGACTCTGTGACCTAGAGAGAAATTCTAATTACTGCTGATGAGTGAGTTAGGCAAGAGAGAAGAGTCCATAGAAAAGCCACCTTCAGTTTTGTCTCATGGTGATAATAAGGAATACTTTGCTAAATAGTCTTCCTGTACCTTATAAAATAACCCCCAGGTGCAAATTACAAGTACTTATCTGTGGCTGTATTTCCTTAGCCAAAGACTCACCATTTCCTCCGTTAAGGTCCTGTTTCTATTTACTGTTTAGAATACAGGAAATGCAAAAACTGAAAGGAAGAAGAACCTGCCAGATGTAGAGTAGAAAATGCAGCAGCTGAAAATTCAGGGAACCCCAGAATCACTATATGGTTAAAAAAAATCCTTTTTATTAATATTACATACACAAAAATGCTGACTAGAGAATTCTACAGATATATCGTAAATCCTGTGTAGTTATGTGTATACTCACCTAAATTTGTTTTAAAATTTATTAATCTGTAAATTATTCATGTTTTCTTAATTTGAACATTAATTTATAAAAACTTCCTGACTGGTACATCCTAATACAACTACAGCTTACGTTAAGTCATATAATTTTATTTGATGACCTGTTATCTCAGTCATGTTTGATCAGTGGTCATTCTTAGCTTTGGTTCAGAACTTTATAATTATAGATGGAAGAGTTTCTAAATGTGTAATAAAGTGAGATCCCAATGTCTGGGAGCACCAAACATTTCTGAGCAAACAAATACACTTGATAAGCATGAAATGTGGGTTTGGTTTCACACTGGATGTTCTGGAGCAGTATTTAAACATCATGAAGGTTGTTTAAAAGGATGGAAATTGAGCAAAGCATTGAAGCAAATCTTTTGGCTTGACCAGCATGTTTATCATTTAATAGTTTATATAGAATATATTGTTACATATAATTTAACATTAATACAGGCGAGGTTTTGGCAACATGTATTTACATTCTTATCCCACTTTTTGGCTTGGTTTCTAATTTTAGGGTGGAGATGGCCATTGTAAGGGGAAGAATTTGAAGAGGAACAGATTTTTTTTTTTTTTTTGGTAGTGTCTTTTCTTTTAAATCTTAAAAATACAAATTGGCAAGTCTCCTCCAGTCTGGGGTCTGGGAGGGCCCCTCCCACCTGCCTCTCCTGATCCCATCCCCCACCCCCCCACTTCCCCCTTCCCTCCTATGCCCCCAGGACCAATGCGGCGTGGGGGGGGGCGCAGGGAGGGCTAAGGGCGGGTCTTGGAGGGCAGGGGACCCTCTCAGCAGGCTCCCTGGGCCCAAGTGGGTGGGGCAATCGCCCTCCGCTCCTCTCCTGTTCTTCCTGGAGAGTCTCTCCCATCTGCCTCTCCTGATCTCCCCAGCCTCAGGGATGCTGAACTTGTGTGGCCTCCACTTCTCCTCCCCCCTTGGTCCCCCTACATCCTACCGGTTCACTCTGGGCTTCCTCCCATCTTCTTGGGGGTCAGAGTCCCCTACCAGCGGCCAGCAGGAGCCCTAGTTGTGGGGAGACACTAACTCTGTGTCTTCCCACACTGCCATCTTGACTCTTCCCCCTGCCTGAGTATTCTTAATAAAACATAAATCAGATGATGTCATTGCTCTGCTCAAAACCCCCCATGCTTCCCACTTCACACAAAGGAAAAGCGCAGACATTACAATAACCTCCACGACCCTACACAGTATGCCTCTACCCTCTCTTTGACGCTATTTGCTACTTCTCTTCTCTATTGCTCATTCTGTTCCAGGCCCACTGGCCTCCTTGCTGTTCCTGACTATGCTTCTGCCTCAGAACCTTTGTTTTTACTGTTTCCTCTGCTGAGAAATATCTTTCCTCAGGTCACTGCATGGTTCCCTCCTTTACCTTCTTCTGTTGTTCAGGACAACCTCCTTTTACTCGTATATGAAGCTTTCTCTACCATGTTACTTAAAATGACAACTTTCCCCATTCCCATTTCTGTTTCCTGTTTTACTTCTTCATATAGCATTTCTCTATCTGACAAGCTTTATTTATTAATGGTGTCCCTCCAATAAACTGTGAACTACATGAGGGCAGGGAATTTAGTGTTTTGTTTGTTGCGGTATTCCCCAGCATAGAATAGTGCCTAGCATATATTGACACTCAATAGCATTTTCTTTGTGAATGAATGAATGAATTTATTAAGCACCTACATAGTAATCACTTGAAAAAAACCAAAGAATAAAATATGAAATAATTTTATTGGTGTGGTAGAATGTGCTTCCTATACCATGCTAATATTCATTGTTCAAGTAGCTGAACAAGGAATGAATAGCAGTCATTCAGCACGGAGTTTAAAGGTGAAGTAGACAAGGTGAACTTACAGTTTGTTAGTGTTTTAATGGAGGAATTGAAACTTAGTTACATTTATAGGTAAAACTGAAAGATGCTTTTTAGAAACAGAATTCAGAGGAATCTCAGATAAGTTAGAAAAATTGTATCTCAAAATTTATAAAGAGACAAGGAAATTCAGGTAAGACAAGTGAAAGGGTAAAAAAAAATAATGCTCTACTAAGTGAGTTACAGTATCTGGGTCAGAATTTTAGATTATCCACCGTAAGTCACCACATTTCTGTTTCTTTAGTGACTGCGTGTCAGGAGACCAGGCAAGTCCTAAATTAGTACCCTTAGTACTTTTCATAGAGTGAGAAATTATATGAGTATTGTCTCAGTGTTATGAAGGTCTCTCAGTTAACTCTCTTGGCTTAGAATAAGTGAAGTAATTTGCTTGCTTAATTGGATAGTATCGAAAGAATAAACGAAATATATAACTCAAAGAGGTAAATAAAATGAAGTTTGCTTCCGATTGACTTTCAGACTAACTTTGGGTTAAGGTGCTTGCTCTTCACAATTGGCTTTTCATTTAATGGGTAACAGTTTAGAGATTCCAGCTATCCAGGGGCTATTACATGGTCTCTGTGGCCCTCTTGCCAAAGAGTAAAGGTGATTCTGAAGTTCTCTTTGAAGTCACTTAGTCCTAATCTCCTCCAGAGGGAGCTCAATGTCCAGCATTTTCAGGACCTGGAGCTAGTGTCAGCTCTGATCTAACAGGACTAGCCATTCAGTTCCCTGTTGGACTGAACTAGTGTATGAAGATGGGATCCTAATGAGGCAGTGCTTTTTGCTCTAAATCAGTGGTTTTTACTCCCTGAGATGAGAAATGTAATAAAAATGCATGCTAGGATTTGGGTTTCCTCAGGTGAATGACTCCAAAGTCTTAGGACCTTTCAAACCAAGCCCTAGATTATTTACATAAATTTCAGGCAGCATCTCTTGGGCATCTCTGAGTAATTTCTTTGTGGCTACTAATTATTACATTGAACAGTATTATTAAAATGTTTAAAGCATCTGCTGCCTCATGAAAAACCTTAAAAACCAGATTTATAATGGAATAATCTGCTATCAGTAGACTTCCTTGGATTGTTGTTTGATAGATTTGAGTTTAGAAAATTGGTTCCTTTTAATTGCTGTCCTTTAAACAGAATATCTAGTGGTATCAGAATATTTATTGAAACTATACCTATAAATTTCTGGGGCTTTTTTCTTTTTAAAAATATTTGTTGAATGAACATTCAATTTTTATTAAAAGCATTGTGGTATGGGACTTCCTTGGCTGCCCAGTGGTTGAGATTTCTCCTTCCAATGCAGGGGGTGAGGTGGTTTGATCCCTGGTCAGGGAGCTGGGATCCCACATGCCTCGGGGCCAAAAAGCCAAAATGCCAAAACGTAAAACAGAAGCAATATTGTAACAAATTCAGTAAAGACTTTAAAAATGGTCCACATGAAAAGAAATCTTTAAAAAAAAAAGCCACATAGTATAACAGAGTCCAGATTATAATCAGATTGCTTAAATTAAAATCATGGCTTTTACCACTTCTTCACTGGGGAGTATGTGTGTGGTATTTTGTTGCCTCAGTTTTCCTCAGTTGGAAAATGGGGACAAGAATAGCTTATCTCTTAGAGATTTTGTGAGGACTTACTGAGATAAAGTTTAATACACACAGGACATAGTGAGTTTGTACTGTACTGATGAAATGTAGTTGTCTCCTTCAAAGATGCAGAATTATGGTTTTGTTTCTTTGGCCGCGCACATGGCTTGTGGGATCTTAGTTGCCCGACCAGGGATTGAACCCAGGCCACAGCAGTGAAAGCACAGAGTCCTAACCATTGGACAACCAGAGAATTCCCCAGAATTATGGTCTTTAATCTTAGTTCTTTTGTCCAAGTTGTCCGAGTTTATCCTGACTTCCTTCACTTTGGTAGTAAATTAGGTCTACGGGTGCCCTTTACTGTTGTTGTACACTGCCTGTGAAATTCTGAGGGAAACTGTGCCTTGGTCTCTATTTGTTTAGATGTGAAGTTGGCATGGATGACAAATACATGTCTGCTCTACATGTATAAAATGTTACATTACTTTTTTTTTAATAAATGTATTTATTTTTGGCTGCGTTCAGTCTTTGTTGCTGTGCTCAGGCTTTCTCTAGTTTTGGCGAGCGGGGGCTACTCTTTGTTGCAGTGCGCGGGCTTTTTGTGGTGGCTTCCCTTGTTGCAGAGCACGGGCTCTAGGCGTGCGGGCTTTGGTAGTTGTAGCTTGTGAGCTCTAGAGCGCAGGCTCAGTAGTTGTGGTGCACGGGCTTAGTTGCTCCGCGGCATGTGGGATCTTCCCGGACCGGGGCTGATGGGATTGCCATTACTTGGTTCTCTGTGGCTACCAAAAGTCATGCAGAGAAGTGGGAACAGCAGAGGCAGTGGCAGCTGAATTGGCAGTCAACCAGGTCAAGTTTTGAAATCTGTTGGGTAGATATTCATGTGATGATTAGGAGTCCTGGTTTCAATCCTTTGGCCAAGTGGAGTTGTTGTAAGTGGAAGGGGTTACAACTGGTAGCTCAGTAGGTTGCTGCTATGTGACACTCATTTCCTTTCCTTTGGAAGAAGGAACATAGAATATAGTCACAGTGATAGGAAGTACCCTGATGCATTTAACACCTTGAAGAATAAAATTAGACTACCGTTTTTTATTGTTTAATATAATACTGTATATTATATATAAACAAATTTATGTTTCACATCCTGCTTTATGATGCTAGTTACTTACCTCTTAATTTATATCTTTGTACTTTTACATCCTACCCCCAGTACCTTCATATAATTGTGTACCTTGATATGTATGGAACAAATAATTTAAATTCAGAATGACCTTAGTAGTTTGAAGACTTGCTGAAGAATCAATGAATGATGTTAAAAATGATCAGTAAGAATCTGAGGCATGGATGTCACAGAGCAAGCTTCTCAGAAGAGATCTTGGGTTGGCAGTTAGTGGTGTCATGTTGCAGTTCTTTAAAACTTCAGAGCACTCACAATTCTGTATGCCTTTAGGAGGGCTTAGTTGAAGTTTTTATCAAGTTTCAGCCTTCTCAGATCAAAAGCAATTCTACTTTTTCTTGGCAATACGTGTACTAGATATCTGACTGTATGTGTTGGATATCCTGAAAAATTCCAATTATGAAACTTCTCATTAATGGCCAAAAGTTACTGGTGGTTTAGAGCATTGGAGATAAAGTCTAGGGCCTAAGCAAGGTAAGAAGTTGTATTGGAAACTACACATAAAGCTGAGTCCTTAAAAAGTGATACCCTTAGTAAAGAGTGAACTAGACAAAATATACTCCTCAAAGTGTGATTATAGAGAAATTTGTTTGTCTTGTCCTTGGCTCTGGATGGAAAAAAAAAAAAAAATCAAACCAACAACCTGAGAACTCATAACCATCCTTCATACAGGTTTGGTGTCACATTTCAACTACACGTGTGATCCAAAAAACCCAAGATTAGAATGTGGTTTAAAGTGCTAATGGGTAAATAATGAATCCTGTTACCTGTCAGAATCAATCAAACACAAATACTCTCTGGAGGAATGCACTTTATTTTTTTAATTTTTTAAAAAATGTTATTTAGGGCTTCCCTGGTGGCGCAGTGGTTGAGAGTCCGCCTGCCGATGCAGGGGACACGGGTTCGTGCCCCGGTCCAGAAAGATCCCACATGCCGCGAAGCGGCTGGACCTGTGAGCCATGGCCGCTGAGCCTGCGCGTCCGGAGCCTGTGCTCCACCACGAGAGAGGCCACAACAGTGAGAGGCCCGCGTACCGCAAAAAATAATAATACTAATAAATAAATAAAATAAAATAGATCTAAAGAAACTACCCAGAGTATAGCCTAGAAAGACAAAGAGGTAGAAAAGATAAAATAGAAGTTAAGAGACATGGATGAAGTATGAGAAGGTCTAACATAATACTAATCAGAATTCCAAAAGGAAGAAATAGAAAGAACGAGGAAATACAATATTCAAAGAAATAATAGCTGATAATTTTTCCAGAATTGTGTAAAAAAACCCAAGAATCCTCAAATTCAGGAATCCCAGTGAATCCAAGAATAACTAAAATGAAACCCACTCTCAGACACATCATCATGAAAGTGCAGAACACCAAAGAAGTGAAAAAAAGATTAAAAGTAGTCAAAGACTGATAACTACAAATGAATGATGGGTAATGACAGTAACTTTTCAACAGCACAATGAAAGTCAGAAGAAAGTTGGAATAATATTTTCTAAGGATGGAGCAAAAATAGCTGTAAACTTGGAATACTGAGGCAGGTTATTAATAGTCATCTCCAAATATCTGTTCTTTGCTTCTTCTTTTGTAATAAAATCCCTGATTTTTAACTGAGCACATGAATGCCTGGAATAAAATCTACTTTTCCCAGCTTTCCTTACAGTTAGCGCTATCAGAGAAGTAGTGAAAGTGGTGATTTGTATTAAACTCTAACAAGTCAAAGGTTTTGCTTTATTGCTGCCAATTTCTGAGATAATAGAAAAAAATATGAAACAACTGTCTTGGACACTGGGCAACAGGCAGCCCAGGACACTGATCTCTGAGAGAAGAAAAATGAGTTGAAGCAATCATTATGATCACACAGGCTTTCTTCAATTTCTGGATCACTAAACAGGGAGATGGTGATTCACCGATAGTCTGGCACATTTGGTGAGTTTATGCGGTAGGGATATAAGTTTGGGGAGGTCAAGGTGGCTAGAGTTTGCAAGGCAAAATACAAGAGAAGAGAAAGCTATGTAGGGAAGGAACTTAGAAATCTGCATGGCTTCTCCTCCAATCTTTGGTTGAGTAGTAATCTGTGCATGTGTTGCAGACATCAAAATGCACCTCCCAGAGCTCCAACTGCAGGGAGTGTAATTTAACTTAAACCAAAAGAATTAGAAAAATTATCTAGGGGCTTCCCTGGTGGCGCAGTGATTAAGAATCACCTGCCAGGGGCTTCCCTGGTGGCGCAGTGGTTGAGAGTCTGCCTGCTAATGCAGGGGACACGGGTTCGAGCCCTGGTCTGGGAGGATCCCACATGCCACAGAGCAGCTAGGCCCGTGAGCCACAACTACTGAGCCTGTGCGTCTGGAGCCTGTGCTCTGCAACAAGAGAGGCCGCGACAGTGAGAGGCCTGCGCACCGCGATGAAGAGTGGCCCCCGCTCACCACAACTAGAGAAAGCCCTCGCACAGAAACAAAGACCCAACACAGCCAAAAATAAATAATTAAAAAATTCCTACTCCCAACATCTTCTAAAAAAAAAGAATCACCTGCCAATGCAGGGGACACAGGTTCAAGCCCTGGTCCAGGAAGATCCCACATGCTGCAGAGCAACTAAGCCTGTGCACCACAACTCTGAGCCCGCGTGCCTAGAACCCATGCTCCCCAACAAGAGAAGCCACCACAATGAGAAACTTGAGCACCGCAACAAAGAGTAGCCCCCGCTCGCCGCAACTAGAGAAAGTCTGTGTGCAGCAACAAAGACCCAATGGAGCCAAAAATAAATAAAACAAATAAATTTTGTTTTGTTTTGTTTTGCGGTGTGTGGGCCTCTCACTGTTGTGGCCTCTCCCGTTGCGGAGCACAGGCTCTGGACGCACAGGCTCAGCGGCCATGGCTCACGGGCCTAGCCGCTCCGTGGCATGTGGGATCTTCCCGGACCGGGACACGAACCCGTGTCCCCTGCATCGGCAGGTGGACTCTCAACCACTGCGCCACCAGGGAAGCCCCCAACAAATAAATTTTTTAAACAAAGGACTTGATCTTTTAAAAAGAAGAAAAGAAACAAGAAAAATTAGCTAGCTTACTGGGAGGATTCAGGAAAATACCCCTGGAATTAGATTTTTGGGTGTTTGATCAAGGTGACTGGAATATAAGCCTAGATAAGCAAGAATTCATTGACTTGAGGGAACCTTCTCAGGACACGAGATTTAACACCCTAGCAAGGACCTTAGGGGGTATAGAAAATACACTGCTGTGCTTGCTCTTAAGCCCGGGGAAAACTGTGGCCAACGCTCATGGAAGTAGAAATGTCTGAATTGCCCTTACAGTGACAAAGGAAGAAATAAATAGACTGAAGGAAGTGGGCATGCTAGAATAAATGTATTATATAAGACCAGAAGACAACCAGACAATAATGTTCCATGGGAGGACCCAGGGGACCCGTCATTCACCAAGTCCATTAAGAATACCCTGGTGATAAATCAACTATACTTCAATTTAAAAAAAAAAAAAAAGAATACCCTAGTGAAAGGAAGTGCAAGACTTATATACTGAAACCTACAGCAAAGAGACTAATGCTGAGCCCCTGGCATGGCATTATTTTTTGAGGAGACTAACTGGCTGCTTGGTGGCAAGTCAAATATATCAGGCTCTTTCCATCCTTGAAGAGCTAGGGTTTCATCCTCCCTGAGATAGATACCCATTCTGAATATGGCTATGCTTTCCTGCCTGCAGATTCTTGGTAGCCTGGAACTTACAGAAAACCTGATCCACAAGCATGGAAATACACACAGCATAGCATCCAACCACTTCACATTGAAGGAGGTGTGGGTGTGGTCCCATAACCATCATAGAACACTGGATGCTTTATAAGGTGCAGTTGAAGTGACACCTCAGAGGCAATCTTATAAAAGGATGATATGCCACTCTTCAGGATGCAGAACATGTGTTAAATCAGAGGAATTTTGTAGAGTGCTGTATCCCTAGTAGGAATAATAGGGTGCTAGATCCCCATGGATTTGGGGACGAAGGAATAATAGGGTGCTAGATCCCCATGGATTTGGGGACGAAGGCATGGAAGGAGGATTAGTTCCATTTAACATCACTCCTAATGACCTACTTTGGGATGTTGTACTTTCCATCCCTGGCAACCCAGGGTTTTGGCAGAATTGGAGTTCCTGGTCTCCAGAAGGGGCACACTCTTGCTAGGGGCCACAGCAAGAGTCCCATTGAACTAAAAATTTGAGTTGTCACCATGGAATTCTGGATTCCTTGTGCCCATGGCAAGCAAGAAGAGGAGTCACCATATTGGTAGGGGTAATTGGCCCTGAGCAGCAGGAGGTAGGATTACTGCTACACGAAGGGGGCAAGGTGGGATATGTGTTAAACCCAAGATATCCATTTGAGTACCCCGTGTTACTCCCTCATACTACTGTAACTGTGAATGGACTCATGTAGCAACTTCTGACTGAGGACGGTATGATTACCAAGGGTTCAGACTGCCCAGGAATGTAGGTTTGGGTCACGCTACCAGGTAAACCACCAAGACCTGCTAAAATGATGACTTGTAGGTGAGGAAAATGCAAAATGAATCGTGGAGGAGGATAAGTACCAGTTGCAGCCCTGAGATCAACTGCAGTGATGAGGGCTGTAATTTGTCTCATTGTTCTCCATCCTCTGAATTTCCTTTCAAGAAGGGTAACAGGAATCATGGAGGAACCTCTCTCCAAATTGTGAGAAGTAGATATATGTGGTGCAATGGGTGAATCTCTGGTGGCCACAAAAATGTACCTCTTAGATCTCTGACTGTGGAGAGCATAAGTGAGCCCCAGCTGCTGCACTCTGAAATCTGGCACCGCATTTGCACTAAAGCTACACTTCCCACATGTTAATCCCAGTTAATGACTGAGCTCATCAGGGATCTAAGGCAGGCCTGTTCCTGAGAAATGCAGTTTTCCTGATGGGAGACTAAAGCTTGAGGATTCCACATCAGCTTCCCAAACTTCCTTGGAGCTACAGTGCGGTGTAAATGTTTTCCACTCAGTCTTACTTTCATTCCTCTCCCCTTCACAAGGGTTAGACCTGCATTGCAATCTTATGACTCTCTTAGCTACCCCTGGCTCCCTTCCCATTTTTCCTTATAGGTGTTTACTTCCATAAATCTCTTTCATGTCAAATCCTCTTCTTGGCATCTGCTTCTTGGAGTAACCAGACTGACAAGGCATGCATAGAGGAAGTTTATGAGGCCAGTCAAAGAATATCTGCCAGGGAGCTATAAGCTGAATACTTCTTAGAGATCACACCGAGCTAGCAGAAACTCAAGTTTCTGACAGCCAGTGTGGAATGATGTTGTTGAATAGCTGCATATTCAGTAGAGATCCCAGAAGAATCATACGTTAGCAGGATGAATAAAGGTCATAGAATAAAGGTCAATTTAGATCTTCTCTTAAAAGCAAGCTCTAACAGACGAGGCTGATCTGAAAGTAACTCGAATGACTGTCAAAACAAATTTCAACCTCTCTGAAGGAAAAAAAAATACTAATACTCAACCATGTAATGATCATAACACCTCCCATTCAAACTAAAATTACTAGACTTGAAAACAACTCAAAAAAGTGACCCATAATGAAAATTAAAAATCAGTCAATAGAAAGAGATAAAGTAATGATGATGGGGGACTTCCCTGGTGGTCCAGTGGTTAAGACTCCGTGCTTCCACCGCAGGGGGCACAGGTTCAATCCCTGGTTGGGAAACTAAGAACCTGCATGCCATGTGGTGAGGCCAGGAAAAAAAAAAAAAAGCTGATGGATTAGCAGACAAGAACTTGAGAACAGCTATTATAAAATGCTCAAATATTTAGAGGAAAACAGAAACATATTGAAGAAAGAAGTAGAATATTTTAAAAGATCCAAGTGGAACTTCTAGAGCTAAAAAATACATTATATGGGGGGCTTCCCTGGTGGCACAGTGGTTGAGAGTCCGCCTGCCGATGCAGGGGATACAGGTTCGTGCCCCGGTCCGGGAAGATCCCACGTGCCGCGGAGCGGCTGGGCCCGTAAGCCATGGCTGCTGAGCCTGCGCGTCCGGAGCCTGTGCTCCGCAACGGGAGAGGCCACAACAGTGAGAGGTCCGCGTACAGCAAAAAAGAAAAAAAAAAAAAAAAAAATACATTATGTGAAGTGAAATGAAAATTCACTGAATTGAGTCCAAAGCAAATTAGATACTGTAAAAGAAAATATCAGTGTCTTTAAGACATAGCAATAGAAACCATCCAAATTGAAGCATAGAGGAAGATGGAAATAAAATGAAACAAAACTGAAATAAAAGCAAAATGACTCTGGTACAATATTAATCATTGTAACATACATGTAATTGTGTTCCTAGAAAAATAGAGGAAAGGGCAGAAAAAATATTTGAAAAAGAATAACCGAAATGTTTTCAAATGCATTGAAAACTATAAATCCTCAGATCCAGGGAGGTAAATAAATCCCAAGCAGGATAAACACAAAATTTCAGCAAGGCACATAATAATCAAATTGCTAAAACTCAGGGTGTATTAAACACAGGTTTTATTATTATTCTGGTATGGTGAGGCCAACAGATCAGGAGAAAACTACCATTGAAAAGATTGTTGTTATACTCAACAGATCTCAAGAGAAGGAGGCACAACATGCCACAGAGGGCCACAAGGGGAAACATCAGCGTTGGTCAGGAGGCAGAGGGAATGAGGGGGAAACCTGGGAAAGAGCTTTTATTGTGGCTTCCACAGGGAAGAATGTGCTAAGCAGGTAAGCAATCTTAGGAATGGCTAGTTTGAATTATTTCAGCAGGCTCTGTGGGGTAGAGGCTGTCCTTAGTTGTCCTGTACCTGGCCCTGGGGTGATTAGGGCAGGGGAATAGTGGCCTGGAGTGTAAGAGCCTGATAAAAAAGTTAGTTGGCATATGGACACATATGGATTGACTGCATATGAAAGACATGTTTACAGATGAGTTCTATTTCTAGGCATTGACTAGCCCTAGGAGGAGGCAGTCGCTCAAGGGTCAGCAAGACTTCAAGATGCCAAAGTATAGAAATACAGAAAATTAAAACATATGATCAATATGCAGGGATATGGAGAAAATGTAAAAGTGGAGGACATGCAGGCTTCAGTAGTTGTGGCACACAGGCTCAGTAGCTGTGGCTTGTGGGCCTAAGCGCAGGCTCAGTAGTTGTGGCATACGAGCTTAGTTGTTCCACAGCATGTGGGATCTTCCCAGACCAGGGCTCGAACCCGTGTCCCCTGAATTGGCAGATGGATTTTTAACCACTGCACCACCAGGGAAGTCCTATTTATTTATTTTTGCTGCTGCTGCTTGTGTCAATTTTGTAAGTTATGTTTTTCTAGGAGTTTGTCCATTTCATTTAAAATTTCAAATTTGTCAGCATAAAGCTGTTTATAATATCCCTTATAAAAGTCTGTAGGATTTGTAGTGAAGTCTCAGTTTTCGTTATCAATGTTGGTCATTTGTGGTTTCTCTCATTTTTTTCTTGATAAGTTTTGACAGCAATTTATCAGTTTCAGAGTCTTTTCAATGAAGTTGATCCACTCTATGTATGTTTGTTTTCTGTGTCTGCTTCTGTGTTATTTTTTTCCTTCTCCTTTCTTCAGGTTAAATTTTATGTTCATTTTCTAATTTAAGTCATTGATTATCAGCCATTATTCTTTTTCTAATAAGCAATTTTAAAGTTATAAATTTACCTCCAAGCACAGCTTTAACTGTACTGAAAGTTTCTATATGTAGTATTTTCATTATTATTCAGTAAAAGATATTTTCTAATTTCCTTTGTGATATCTGCTTTGACCCATGAGCTATGTAGAAATGTGCTTCTCAGTTTCCAAACATGTGAATATCTTTGAAGTTGGAATTTAGCTTAATTAGAGTGTGGTCAGAGAACACGCTGTATTATTTCGGCCCTTTGAAATGTAGTTACTTGTTTTATACACCAGCATATAGTAAATTTGGGTGCACTGTTCTATAGATGTCAATTAGGTCAAGAGCGTTAATTATAGTGCTTAAATCTTTATACCATTTCTGCTTCTTTGGCATGTGCCTATTCTAAAAGCTATTGAGGGGTGTGTGTTAAAATCTCTGACTATGATTGTGGATTTGTCTATTTGTTCTTTTTGATTCTATCAATTTTTTATTTATATACATTTAAGGCTATGTTTTTAGGTGCATAAAATTTAGATTTGTTATATTTTCCTGGTAAAGTGTACCATATTTCATTATGAAATATATCTTATCTCTAGTAATGCTTCTTGCCATAAAGTCTTCATCTGTTATCAGTACAGCTACGCTAGCTTTTTTGTATGGTACATATTTTTATTTCCTTTTACTTTCAGTATTGCTATATATTTCATATATATAGTTTTTTTTTAAGCAGCATATGGTTGGTGCTGGCCATTTAAAATTTTTTTTTTTTTTTTTGCGGTACGCGGGCCTCTCACTGTTGTGGCCTCTCCCGTTGCGGAGCACAGGCTCCGGACGCACAGGCTCAGCGGCCATGGCTCACGGGCCCAGCCGCTCAGCGGCATGTGGGATCCTCCCGGACCGGGTCACGAACCTATGTCCCCTGCATCGGCAGGCGGACTCTCAACCACTGCGCCACCAGGGAAGCCCTGGAGTATCATTCTGATACATGCATAATGATCCCCCATGTACTCATCACCCAGATTTAACAATTATCAACTCATGGCCAATTCTGTTTCATCTATTCCGCCACTTATTTCCTCCCCTCTTGTATTAATTTGGAGCAAATCCTAGACATCAGTATAATTCTTTCCTAAATATTTCAATGTGTATATCTAAAAGCTAAGTCCTCTTTTTATAAAGACATAATTACATCTTTACAACAGTTATTAAGTTTTTTTTTTAATATATAAATTTATTTTATTTTTGGCTGTGTTTGGTCTTCATTGCTGCATGAGCTTTCTCTAGTTGTGGTGAGCAGGGGCAACTCTTCATTGTGGTGCACGGGCTTCTCATTGCAGTGGCTTCTCTTGTTGCGGAGCACGGGCTATAGGCACACGGGCTTCAGTAGTTGTGGCTCGTGGGCTCTAGAGCGCAGGCTCAGTAGTTGTGGCTCACAGGCCTAGTTGCTCCGCGGCATGTGGGATCTTCCCAGACTAGGGCTTGAATCCATGTCCCCTGCACTGGCAGGCGGACTGTTAACCACTGTGCCACCAGGGAAGCCCTATTAAATTTCTTAATGTTATCAATATCCAATCAGTGTTCACATTCCATATTTCTCCTGATTTTACATTTTGTTTGAATCAAGGCTCTCTTTTAATTTTTTAAACTGCTGATGGGCTACCCTGTGCAAGGGTAGCCCATCTTGAGTGAAGTTCTATTGAAAATGTGCGGGGCTGAAGATCTCACTCTGAGTGAAGGGCAGCTCACTCACTCCATTGATGGGCTCAGAATCTAGACTTCTTCAGGTGGCTTGTGGGAAACCAGCAGCCATTCCCACAGATGCCTGGTTTGTTCATCACTGATAATCATTTAACTCTGTGATAATGTTGTTTTTTGTCCTTTTTATAGACCTTGGGTAAAGAACTCCTGTAACATATCTTTCTTCTTAGCAGCCTATTAGATGGTTATGCAGTTACTCAATATTTACCATATCAAGGAAAGGTATAAATAATACTTTTCTGTTTACATATAATCCATGCTAAACAAATACTTACTTCCATCATCCTACCATCCTTGTTCTTCCTTGAAACCGAAGGAAGGGTTGTGGGATGAGATGAAAGAGTGAGGTGATGGCCAAATGATAATGTACCTGGAAGTAGATTGTAACCCATCAGGTGCTATCTGTGCACATGTTGTGGGGTTTTTTTGTTTGTTTTCTTTTAATTTTTATAAATTTATTTATTATTTTTATTTATCTATTTTTGGTTGTGTTGGGTCTTCGTTGCTGGGCGTGGGCTTTCTCTACTTGCGACGAGCAAGGACTACTCTTCGTTGCAGTGCACGGGCTTCTCATTGCAGTGGCCTCTCTCGTTGCGGAGCACGGGCTCTAGGCACGTGGGCTTCAGTAGTTGCAGCACGTGGGCTCAGTAGTTGTGGCTCACGGGCTCTAGAGCACAGGCTCAGTAGTTGTGGCGCGCGGGCTCAGTTGCTCTGCGGCATATGGGATCTTCCCGGACCAGGGATCAAACCCCCATCTGCTGCATTGGCAGACGGATTCCCAACCACTGTGCCACCAGGGAAGCCCCACAGGTTGTTTTAACAGAACAAGCAGCCTCCTCTCTCAAACATTTTACTTTCGTACTCACTGTAATCCCAGCTTCTCCTTAGTTCACCTGTCTTATATTCAGGCTCTCATCCATCATTTGGGCTATGCAGTCTAGTATCCTCTGCCAGGTCCATGGTGCAGTCTTGAAAGTGCTGCTCTCATTGTTGCCATAGTGGTGCTTATGTGACAATTTGAATATTTTACTTTTTTGGGGGGTAAAAATGAAAATTATTTGCAGTGGAAAAATGAGATTGCTGATGCTAGTGATTAGTAGCCTCACTCCTCACACACACACACAAAAGAAGCCTCACTCTCATGAATGTGATCGCATTAAGACAAAGATGAGCTCCTTAGGGGTGCTAAGAGGGTGCTAATTAATCTTAAGCCTCATCTGGACTCTTACATGCCAGATGTCACATGTCAGATGACGTATTCAGTTGTGAAGGAAAGGAAAAAAAGAAAGAATATCTGTAAGTGCTGGAAATATATTGTTTGATTAAACTGTGAGACATAATTGGGGATTTTATAATGTTTTTTAAAATGTGAGATTAAAATGTGAGACATAATTGGGGATTTTATAATGTTTTTAGCTTTCTGAGAATGAACTGTCCTTAAAACATTTAAACAAAATGTATGTTTGACCATACACCTGACTTTTGAATGTGTTTTCAGAAACACGAAACTGCCTGTAGTTGAATAGGCTTCCTTTCCCACAGTTACCCACAGAGCTAGAACTCTGGAGATAGAGGGAGAAAACCAGCCTAGCTCTGCTCCTGGTCGTAGGACTCAGGCAGTCTAGGAAAAGGGGGAGGTGAGCTCTGCCTGGGACAAGAAGACACTCCTCTTTTTCTGGCAATCCAGAGCAATTACTTCATGAGATGCCATCGTGATGACATGTGCCCAGTTTAATGCCCCCAATATGCTGTCCAACTGCATTGTTTCCTGCTGTAGTAGGCGCTGTAGGAGTCATCTTCTGGTATTTGGGTGAGGCAGGGACCTGAGCGGGTCTCACTTCAAGTCATGTTGACACTGAGAACCTGGCACTGACATAAAGCATCATTTAGTACAAAGCAGAGGACTCTTTCTGCAGCTAAAACTCAATGGTAATCACTGACCTCATGGTCTTGACAATCTATAGGGTTAGAGGATGCAGCATGGATATGCAGCCTTCACCATCTGTTCTGCTCTCGAATTACAAACACACCACGAATACACATCACAACTGCATCATCAGGAAAAGGAGGCTAAAAGTGCTTCTAGCCCTGTACCATATTTTAGGTCCAACACTTTGTGCATTTATTTTGGAAAAAGCTTTGGGTGCAGAGGAAGTCATAGTTTGATCATATCGTTTGAATCTGACAACATCACTGATAGAACTTTTCCCTTGATATTCCCCTAAACTCAGCTATGTTCAATTGTATTTCACTGTATTTGCTCTCAAGAGGTAAATTCTGCTTGGTAGTAGGGGAAATGGTCATGGTCGTTGGGTTAAAATCTAGCTTATACTTTGAGCTTATTCTGTACAAGAGGACCTCAGGGAAACAGAGTATAACAGTAATGATAATGAGCCACAGCTTTATTCAACAATCATTGTATTTGAGTGAATTGTATTGAGTTACCAATGTCTGTTTACTAACTAGATTGTGAACTGTTGTATGGCAAAGAACCAAGTTTTCTTCATCCTTTCTTCCCTATGGCACTTAGTACATGGCAGGGATTCAGTAAAGTAAAGCAGAGAAGATATGTATCTAAATAATATAATTATGTAAGGCAGAAAGTAGTTAGTGTGGAGAAAGAGGTATGAATGATCTATGGGATCCTAGAAGGAGAGATGAGACTGGGGGAACTAAAAATTCTTCAAGGGGTAGTGTTTCTTGACAGATAGATGGACCTTAATAGACTGAAATAAGGGCTATCATATATTGGATGTTTATTATGTGCTGGGCACTGTGCTAAGCATTTTGCTTGCATAATCCAACAGAATCCTCCAAGCAACTCTATGAGAAAAGCACTATCATTATCCCCGTTTTAGAGATGAAGAAATTGTGGCTCAGGCAGATTAAGTGATTTTATCAAAGTCACACAGCTGGAAGGTGACAGAGTCAGGATTGGATCTAGTCTGACATGATGGGTATGCTCTTAAACACTGGGCTATACTGTTCTTTTTTTTTTTTAATTAAAAAATTTTTTTAATTATTTATTTTTGGCTGCGACTGTTCCTTTTCCTAGGAAGTGAAATAAGTCTTTTAGGGTTTGGAAAAACATGGACCATGTTCTAAAAATATTTACTAGTTGATGTGGCTGGAGAATAGAATATGTGGAGATTGGAGAACAGTGGGAGATAAGGTTGTTCCAATAAGTCCGGGACACATCTCAGAGAACTTGGAATGCTATCCTAAGGAATCAGGGATTTTTGGAAGGTGATGGAAGTATTACATGCCTATTATTGAAGTGGCACGATTAGATATGTGCTTTAGGAAGACAACTCGATGTGAAGGAGCAGGATGAGAAGCAGAAAAACCAGTTAGGTGGCTCTTGTAGTAGTGGTACAGGAGTGAAAAGGCATGCAGAGCCCCAAGAATATGTGATGTCCTCTTGCAAGCCTAGTTGAGATTGTTTCATTTTAAGAAAAATAAGAACATGTTTAAAAATCTAGACTCAAAAAGAACATAGGGACTTCCCTGGTGGCACAGCGGTTAGGACTCGTGCTCCCAATGCAGGGGGCCAGGGTTCGACCCCTGGTCAGGCAACTAGATCCCACATGCATGCGGCAACCAAGAGTTCGCCTGCCACAACTAAGGAGCCCATGTGCCGCAACTAAAGGAGCCCATGAGCCACAACTAAGGAGCACACCTGCTGTAACTAAGACCCAGCACAACCAAATAAATACATAAATAAAAATAAATAAATATTTTTTTTAAATAATAATAATAAAAAAGCCCTTAAAAAAAGAACATAATTTAGGAAATAATTTTTAGCTTTACAAAATGTGTTCCCTTTGAGAGCTTTTAAAATAGGATTTGGTTTACAGAATTTTTTGCATATCTTGGGGAACTATGTAAACCAACCTGTATTTTTTTTTGAATTTCTGAATTTTATTTATTTTTTATATAGCAGGTTCTTATTAGTTATCTATTTTATACATATTAGTGTATACATGTCAATCTCAATCTCCCAGTTCATCACACCACCACCAACCACCCTGCGACTTTCCCCCCTTGGTGTCCATACATTTGTTTTATACCTCTGTGTCTCTATTTCTGCCCTGCAAATCGGTTCATCTGTACCATTTTTCTAGATTCCACATATATGCGTTAATATATGGTACTTTTTTAAATTTATTTTTTTATACAGCAAGTCCTTTTTAGTTATCCATTTTATACATATTATTATACTACATTTGTTTTTCTCTTTCTGACTTACTTCACTCTGTATGACAGTCTCTAGATCCATCCACGTCTCTACAAATGACCCAGTTTCGTTCCCTTTTATGGCTCAGTAATATTCCATTATATATATGTACCACATCTTCTTTATCCATTTGTCTGTTGATGGGCATTTAGGTTGCTTCCATGACCTGGCTATTGTAAATAGTGCTTCAATGAACATTGGGGTGCATGTGTTTTTTTGAATTATGGTTTTCTCAGGGTATATGCCCAGTAGTGGGATTGCTGGGTCATAAGGTAATTCTATTTTTAGTTTTTTAAGGAACCTCCATACTGATCTCCATAGTGGCTGTATCAATTTACATTCCCACAAACAGTGCAAGAGGGTTCCCTTTTCTCCACACCCTCTCGAGTATTTCTTGTTTGTAGATTTCCTGATGATGCCCGTTCTAACTGATGTGAGGTGATACCTCACTGTAGTTTTGATTTGCATTTCTCTAATAATTAGTGACGTTGAGTAGCTTTTCATGTGCTTCTTTGCAATCTGTATATCTTCTTTGGAGAAATGTCTATTTAGGTGTTCTGCCCATTTTTTGATTGGGTTGTTTGTTTTTTTAATATTGAACTGCATGAGCTATTTATATATTTTGGAGACTAATCCTTTGTCCATTGATTCATTTGCAAATATTTTCTCCCATTCTGAGGGTTGTCTTTTCGTCTTGTTTGTAGTTTCCTTTGCTTTGCAAAAGCTTTTAAGTTTCATTAGATTCCCATTTGTTTATTTTTGTTTTTATTTCCATTACTCTAGGAGGTGGATCAAAAAAGATCTTGCTGTGATTTATGTCAAAGAGTGTTCTTCCTATGTTTTCCTCTAAGAGTTTTATAGTGTCTGGTGTTATGTTTAGGTCTTTAATCCATTTTGAGTTTATTTTTGTGTATGGTATTAGGGAGTGTTCTAATTTCATTCTTTTACATGTAGCTGTCCAGTTTTCCCAGCACCACTTATTGAAGAGACCATCTTTTCTCCATTGTATATCCTTGCCTCCTTTGTCATAGATTAGTTGACCATAGGTGCATGGGTTTATTTCTGGGCTTTCTATCCTATTCCATTGATCTATATTTCTGTTTTTGTGCCAGTACCATATTGTCTTGATTACTGTAGCTTTGTCTTATAGTCTGAAGTCAGGGAGTCTGATTCCTCCAGCTCCATTTTTTTCCCTCAAGATTGCTTTGGCTATTCGGGGTCTTTTGTGTCTGCTTACAAATTTTAAGATTTTTTGTTCTAGTTCTGTAAAAAATGTCACTGGTAATTTGATAGGGATTGCACTGAATCTGTAGATTGCTTTGGGTAGTATAGTTATTATCACAATATTGATTCTTCCAATCCAAGAACATGGTATATCTCTCCGTCTGTTTGTGTCATCTTTGATTTCTTTCATCAGCGTCTTATAGTTTTCTGAGTACAGGTCTTTTACCTCCTTAAGTAGGTTTATTCTCAGTTATTTTATTCTTTTTATTGCAATGATGGATGCAATAAAATTTCTCTTAATTTCTCTTTCTGATCTTTTGTTGTTAGTGTATAGGAATGCAAGAGATTTCTGTGCATTAATTTTGTATTCTGCAACTTTACCAAATTCACTGATCAGCTCTAGTAGTTTTCTGGTGGCATCTTTAGGGTTCTCTATGTATAGTATCATGTCATCTGCAAACAGTGACAGTTTTACTTCTTCTTTTCCAATTTGTATTCCTTTTATTTATTTTCCTTCTCTGATTGCCATGGCTGGGACTTGCAAAACTATGTTGAATGATAGTGGCGAGAGTGGACATCCTTGTCTTGTTCCTGATCTTAGAGGAAATGCTTTCAGTTTTTCACCATTGAGAATGATGTTTGCTGTGGGTTTGTCATATATGGCCTTTATTATGTTGAGGTAGGTTCCCTCTTTGCCCACTTTCTAGAGAGTTTTTATCATAAATGGGTGTTGAATTTTGTCAAAAGCTTTTTCCACATCTATTGAGATGATCATATGGTTTTTATTCTTCAGTTTGTTAATATGGTGTATCACATTGATTGATTTGCATATATTGAAGAATCCCTGCATCCCTGGGATAAATTCCACTTGATCATGTTGTTTGGTCCTTTTAATGTATTGTTGGATTCTCTTTGCTAGTATTTTGTTGAAGATTTTTGCATCTATTTTCATCGGTGATATTGGTCTGTCATTTCCTTTTTTGTAGTGTCTTTGGTTTTGGTATCAGGGTGATGGTGGCCTCATAGAATGAGTTTGAGAGTGTTCCTTCCTCTGCAATTTTTTGGAAGAGTTTGAGAAGGATGGGTGTTAGCTCTTCTCTAAATGTTTGATAGAATTCACCTGTGGAGCCATCTGGTCCTGGACTTTTGTTTGTTGGAAGATTTTTTTTTTTCATTTTAACATCTTTATTGGAGTATAATTGCTTTACAATGTATGTTAGTTTCAGCTTCACAACAAAATGAATCAGTTATATATACACATATGTTCCCATATCTCTTCCCGCTGGCGTCTCCCTCCCTCCCTCCCTCCCTATCCCACCCCTCCAGGCGGTCACAAAGCACCGAGCTAATCTCCCTGTGCTATGCGGCTGCTTTGTTGGAAGATTTTAATCACAGTTTCAATTTCATTACTTGTGATTGGTCTGTTCATATTTTCTATTTCTTCCTGGTTCAGTCTTGGAAGGTTACTCCTTTCTAAGAATTTGTCCATTTCTTCCAGGTTGTCCATTTCATTGGCATAGTGTTGCTTGTAGTAGTCTCTTAGGATGCTTTGTATTTCTGTGGTGTCTGTTGTAACTTCTCCTTTTTCACTTATAATTTTATTGATTTGAGTCCTCTCTCTTTTTTTCTTGTTGATTCTGGCTAAAGGTTTATCAATTTTGTTTATCTTCTCAAAGAACCAGCTTTTAGTTTTATTGATCTTTGCTATTGTTTTCTTTGTTTCTATTTCATTTATTTCTGCTCTGATCTTTATGAGTTCTTTCCTTCTACTAACTTTGGGTTTTGTTTGCTCTTCTTTATCTAGTTCCTTTAGGCCTAAAGTTAGATTGTTTATTTGAGAATTTTCTTGTTTCTTTCTCTTTTTTTAACATCTTTATTGGAGTATAATTACTTTACAATGGTGTGTTAGTTTCTGCTTTATAACAAAGTGAATCAGCTATACATATACATATATCCCCATATCTCCTCCCTCTTGCATCTCCCTCCCATCCTCCCTATCCCACCCATCTAGGTGGTCTCAGAGCACGGGTTGATCTCCCTGTGCTGTGTGGCTGCTTCCCACTAGCTATCTATTTTACATTTGGTAGTGTATATATGTCCATGGCACTCTCTCACTTCGTCCCAGCTTACCCTTCCCCCTCCCCATGTACTCAAGCCCATTCTCTAGTCTGTGTCTTTATTCCTGTCCTGCCCCTAGGTTCTTCAGAACCTTTTTTTTTTTTTAGATTCCGTATATATATGTTTTAGCATACAATATTTGTTTTTCTCTTTCTGACTTAACTTCACTCTGTATGACAGACTCTAGGTCCATCCACCTCACTACAAATAACTCAATTTCGTTTCCTTTTATGGCTGAGTAATATTCCATTGTATACACATGCCACATCTTCTTTATCCATTCTTCTGTTGATGGACACTTAGGTTACTTTCATTTCCTGGCTATTGTAAATAGAGCTGCAATGAACTTTGTGCTACATGACTCTTTTTGAATTATGGTTTTCTCAGGGTATATGCCCAGTAGTGGGATTGCTGGGTCGTATGGTAGTTCTATTTTTAGTTTTTTAAGGAACCTCCATACTGTTCTCCATAGTGGCTGTATCAATTTACATTCCCACGAACAGTGCAAGAGGGTTCACTTTTCTCCACACCCTCTCCAGCATTTACTGTTTGTAGATTTTTTTAATGATGGCCATTCTGACTGGTGTGAGGTGATACCTCACTGTAGTTTTGATTTGCATTTCTCTAATGATTAGTGATGTTGAGCATCCTTTCATGTGTTTGTTGGCAAACTGTATATTTTCTTTGGAGAAATGTCTATTTAGGTCTTCTGCCCATTTTTGGATTGGATGGTTTGTTTTTTTGATATTGAGCTGCATGAGAGCTGCTTGTAAATTTTGGAGATTAATCCTTTGTCTGTTGCTTCATCCATTCTGAGGGTTGTCTTTTCGTCTTGTTTATGGTTTCCTTTGCTGTGCAAAAGCTTTGAAGTTTCATTAGGTCCCATTTGTTTATTTTTGTTTTTATTTCCATTTCTCTAGGAGGTGGGTCAAAAAGGATCTTGCTGTGATTTATGTCATAGTATGTTCTGCCTATGTTTTCCTCTAAGAGTTTGATAGTTTCTAGCCTTACATTTAGGTCTTTAATCCATTTTGAGCTTATTTTTGTGTATGGTGTTAGGGAGTGTTCTAATCTCATACTTTTACATGTACCTGTCCAGTTTTCCCAGCACCACTTATTGAAGAGGCTGTCTTTCTCCACTGTATATTCTTGTCTGCTTTATCAAAGATAAGGTGACCATATGTGCGTGGGTTTATCTCTGGGCTTTCTATCCTGTTCCATTGATCTATATTTCTGTTTTTGTGCCAATACCATAGTGTCTTGATTAATGTAGCTTTTTAATATAGTCTGAAGTCAGGGAGCCTGCTCCTCCAGCTCTGTTTTTCTTTCTCAAGATTGCTTTGGCTATTCGGGGTTTTTTGTGTTTCCATACAAATTGTGAAATTTTTTGTTCTAGTTCTTTGAAAAATGCCATTGGTAGTTTGATAAGGATTGCACTGAATCTTTAGATTGCTTTAGGTAGTATAGTCATTTTCACAATATTTATTCTTCCAATCCAAGAACATGGTATATCTCTCCATCTGTTGGTATCATCTTTTATTTCTTTCATCAGTGTCTTATAGTTTTCTGCATACAGGTCTTTTGTCTCCTTAGGTAGGTTTATTCCTAGGTATTTTATTCTTTTTGTTGCAATGGTAAATGGGAGTGTTTCCTTAATTTCTCTTTCAGATATTTCATCATTATTGTATAGGAATGCAAGAGATTTCTGTGCATTAATTTTTTATCCTGCTTCTTTACCAAATTGATTGAATAGCTCAAGTTGTCTTCTGGTCGAGTCTTTAGGATTCTCTATGTAAAGTATCATGTCACCTGCAAACAGTGACAGCTTTACTTCTTCTTTTCCGATTTGTATTCCTTTCATTTCTTTTTCTTCTCTGATTGTTGTGGGTAAAACTTCCAAAACTGTGTTGAATAATAGTGGTGACAGTGGACAACCTTGTCTTGTTCCTGATCTTAGAGGAAATGGTTTCAGTTTTTCACCATTGAGAATGATGCTGGCTGTGGGTTTGTCATATATGGCCTTTATTATGTTGAGGTAAGTTCCCTCTATGCCTACTTTCTGGAGGGTTTTTATCATAAATGGGTGTTGAATTTTGTCAAAAGCTTTTTCTGCATCTGTTGAGATGATCATATGGTTTTTATTCTTCAGTTTGTTAATATGGTGTATCACATTGATTGATTTGCATATATTGAAGAATCCTTGCATTCCTGGGATAAACCCCACTTATCATGGTGTATGATCCTTTTAATGTGCTGTTGGAGTCTGTTTGCTAGTATTTGGCTGAGGATTTTTCCATCTGTGTTCATCAGTGATATTGGTCTGTAGTGTTCTCTCTTTGTGACATCTTTGTCTGGGTTTTGTATCAGGGTGATGTTAGCCTTGTAGAATGAGTTTGGGAGTGTTCCTCCCTCTGCTATATTTTGGAAGAGTTTGAGAAGGATAGGTGTTAGCTCTTCTCTAAATGTTTAATAGAATTCACCTGTGAAGCCATCTGGTCCTGGGCTTTTGTTTGTTTCGAAGATTTTTAATCACAGTCTGAATTTCAGTGCTTGTGATTGGTCTGTTTAAATTTTCTATTTCTCCCTGGTTCAGTCTCTGAAGGTTGTGCTTTTCTAAGAATTTGTCCATTTCTTCCACGTTGTCTATTTTATTGGCATATAGTTGCTTGTTGTAATCTCTAATGAGATTTTATTTTATTTTTATTTCTGCAGTGTCAGTTGTTACTCCTCCTTTTTCATTTCTAATTCTATTGATTTGAGTCTTCTCCCTGTTTTTCTGATGAGTCTGGCTAATGGTTTATCCATTTTGTTTATCTTCTCAGCGAGCCAGCTTTTAGTTTTATTGATCTTTGCTATTGTTTCCTTCATTTCTTTTTCATTTATTTCTGATCTGATCTTTCTGATTTCTTTCCTTCTGCTAACTTTGGGGGGGTTTTGTTCTTTCTCTAATTGTTTTAGGTGTAAGTTTAGGTTGTTTATTTGAGATGCTTCTTGTTTCTTCAGGTAAGCTTGTATTGCTATAAACTTCCCTCTTAGAACTGCTTTTGCTGCATCCCATAGGTTTTGGATTGTTGTGTTTTCATTCTAATTTGTCTCTAGGTATTTTCTGATTTCCTCTTTGATTCCTTCAGTGATCTCTTGATTATTTAGGAATGTATTGTTTAGCCTCCATGTGTTTTTTTTTTTTATGTTTTTTTCCCTGTAATTGATTTCTAATCTCATAGTGTTGTGGTCAGAAAAGATGCTTGATATGATTTCAGTCTTCTTAATATACTGAGGCTTGATTTGTGACCCAAGATTTGATCTATCCTGGAGAATGTTCCATGTGCACTTGAGGAGACAGTGTAATCTTCTGTTTTTGGATGGAATTTCCTATAAATATCAATTAAATCTATCTGGTCTATTATGTCATTTAAAGCTTGTGTTTCCTTATTAATTTTCTGTCTGGAGGATCTGTCCATTGGTGTAAGTGAGGTGTTAAAGTCCCCCACTATTATTGTGTTACTGTCGATTTCCTCTTGTACAGCTGTTAGCACTTGCTTTATGTATTGAGGTGCTCTTATGTTGGGTGCATATATATTTATAATTTTTATATCCTCTTCTTGGATTGATTCCTTGATCATCATGTAGTGTCCTTCCTTGTCTCTTGTAACATTCTTTATCTTAAAGTCTATTTTATCTGATATGAGTATTGCTACTCCAGCTTTCTTTTGATTTCCATTTGCATGGAATATCTTTCTCCATCCCCTCACTTTCAGTCTGTATGTGTCCCTAGGTCTGAAGTGGGTCTCTTGTAGACAGCATATATATGGGTCTTGTTTTTGTATCCATTCAGCGAGCCTGTGTCTTTTGGTTGGAGCATTTAATCCATTAACGTTTAAGTTAATTATCGATATGTATGTTCCTATTACTATTTTCTTAATTGTTATGGGTTTGTTTTTGTAGGTCCTTTTCTTCTCTTGCATTTCCCACTTAGAGAAGTTCCTTTAGCATTTGTTGTAGAGCTGGTTTGGTGGTGCTGAATTCTCTTAGCTTTTGCTTCTCTGTAAAGCTTTTGATTTCTCCGTCAAATCTGAATGAGATCCTTGCCAGGTAGAGTAATCTTTGTTGTAGGTTTTTCCTTTTCATCACTTAAAATATATTGTGCCACTCCCTTCTGGCCTGTAGAGTTTCTGCTGAGAAATCAGTTGTTAATCTTATGGGAGTTCCCTTATATGTTATTTGTTGTTTTTCCCTTGTTGCTTTCAATAATTTTTCTTTGTCTTTAATTTTTGTCAATTTGGTTACTATGTATCTCGGCATTTATACTGTTGGGACTCTCTGTGCTTCCTGGACTTGGGTGGCTATTTCCTTTCCCATGTTAGGGAAGGTTTTGACTATAATCTCTTCTAATATTTTCTTGGGTTCTCACTCTCTCTTCTCCTTCTGGGACCCCTATAATGTGAATGTTGTTACATTTAATGTCGTCCCAGAGGTCTCTTAGGCTGTCTTCATTTCTTTTCATTCTTTTCTCTTTATTCTGTTCTGCGGCAGTGAATTCCACCATTCTGTCTGCCAGGTCACTTATCCGTTCTTCTGCCTCAGTTATTCTGCTATTGATTCCTTCTAGTGTATCTTTCATTTCAGTTATTGTATTGTTCAGCTCTGTTTGTTTGTTCTTTAATTCTTCTAGGTGTTCTTTAATTCTTCTAGGTCTTTGTTAAACATTTCTTGCATCTTCTCGATCTTTGCCTCCATTCTTTTTCTGAGGTCCTGGATCATCTTCACTATCATTATTCTGAAGTCTTTTTCTTGAAGGTTGCCTATCTCCACTTCATTTAGTTGTTTTTCTGGGGTTCTATCTTGTTCCTTCATCTGGTACAAAGTCCTCTGCCTTTTCATTTTGTCTATCTTTCTGTGAATGTGTAAACCACCCTGTATTAATGTAACATTCTTAAAGGAACATTTGTGAATCAGTCATTACAAAGGAATATAGGGAATATGTATATATCTCTTAAAACAAACCCCCCTTTTTTACAGGACTCTGCTTTCTCTTCTAACCCTTATGAATGCCACTAAATGTTATTATATCTCCAATAAATTCCTGAAATATTTCCAAAGAAATAGAAACCAGTAGAATTAGGCATTGGAAAACTCTCTGACTGTTGCTTCTGGGCTGTGCTCTGGATCTACAAGTAATTCTGTGGCTTAAGATGCTTGCTCACATTCCTGAGCTGTATGTGTAGTTCTGAGGCAATGTGTGACACAGTGACATGGGCTAATTACACAGTCTCAACTTGTCCAAAGGGAATCACGCATGAGAAGGCAGGCTCTCTAATCTTCCTTTCAGGAGGATTTCATCCCATGATTCCCCACCCAGAAGTGCAGAGTAAACAAATAACAACAATTAGGTTGACTGTGAGACCTCATAACCCACTTTCTGGGTCTTATCAGCAAAGCTAGAAGCATGTCCTATTTAACCACAGAGCCTGTGGCAATGACCATTTCACATCTCTATGACTATGGGGATATTTCACCTCTCTGCACTGGTCAACATTTTTTACTTGCTCCCTAAAAGATAATCACCTGTATAGTATGGAATTATTAATTTCAAATGTGGGAACAATTATGTTAAAATGAGTTTTTGTCTTTTAGAGATACATAATGAATATTTATTGATGAAAGTGTACGATGACTAGAATTTGCTTCAAAATGGCACAGGATGGGGGAAGTCAGTGGGGGGTTGTAGATAAAATAATAATGGCCATGAGTTGATGATTGTCGAAGCTGGATACTGGGTGCATGGGGAATCATACTATTCACTATATGTTAGTGAATAATTATTAGCTTTATAAAAGGTCTACTTTTTATATGTTTTAAATTATACATAACTTTAAAATGAGCACTCTTTATGTAGAGGGCAGAATTAGCAATGTTTAGATTTTGGGTTGAGTATTGTAGTGAAAAAGGAGAAATGCTGATGAATTGGTTCTAGAAAAATGTGCAAGTCCAGTAATTTCTCTTTGTAATGCATTATACACTATTCTGTCCATCACCTGCCTCCAAGGCTACACTAACTCTGTAGAGCTATGATTAATGTCCTATGCATTTGCCTGCCTTTTATCTGTATTCCTAGAGTTTTTTCACCTTTGCCTTCTCTCTTGCATTAGATAAGTAATCTCATCATGTCAGGACATTCCATGTAATCAGCCCTTCACTCCATAGCACTGAGTACTCTGACTTTCCAAGAATGATAAAATTTAAAAGTATAAAATAGGAGATCAAACAGTGTAAGCCAGTATTTTTCAAAAGACTTGCAAAAAGATGGTGATTATCTAAATGTTGGTTTATGTGTCAGAAACAGCTGAGTTCACTTAGTCACCAACAGTGATTCTCTTTGAAACTAAGGGGAATACATTATATTTTTTCTTCCTGTAAAACAGAAATAATCTAGTCTCAGAATGGGAAAGGGAGAGGAGGGGAAAAGGAGGGAAACAGGGGTGAGAATGGCAGCAATTTTCTCCAGTCACCCAGTGGTTGTTCCAAAATTCATTCCTAAGTGGAAGGGACAATGGACCTGTCCCCAGGTGGCTGTGCCCACAACCCTGGGTCTTGTTTCTTATTGGTATATCTCCAACACAGCTTTAACTCTTCTGAGTAGGTGAAATTGCTTCCAGAAATCTTCTGTAGCAACTGCAGCCTCTTTTCCTCTTTTAGCATAGAGTTCTAGAAAATTTTACTGCTGTGAAAGGCCATAGCATTATTTTTAAGGTTATCCAAAGACCCTGAATGTGCAGGGTCTTGCGCCAGGTATATACAGCACGGCTGATACCAGAAGCCGGGTCTCAGTTCTACCAGCCAACTTCCCACCTCCACCTAGGTCCTAGAGATCTACCTTGGAGGTTTGTTTTGAAAATTTTAGTCTGATAGGATTCAAGGGATAGATTGAGTGCCCCATTTAAGAGCTATAATCTCTAGTTCTGGCTTTCAAAAGGAAGTTTGAGGAGGGTGACTTTCCTCTTAAGCAATGTGCTAAGATAACGGAGTGAGCTGCTGTGGGGAAGTGGTGATGTTGTCAGCCCTTTCTGGCTTCCACACTGAAACTGCTACTCTTGGTTAGGAAGTAAAGGAGGAAGTGAAGCAGATTCATCATTGCTTAAGGAGCCTGGTATGTGCAGCTAGGATTTCCTAGCTGTTGGCTGAAGCAACAGGGGGAAACTTTTTCATACACTTGCTGGGCCCCAGCTGAGAAGGGCTGGGGAGCCGCTGGCTCTTAGGATGGACCTGCTCATATGTGTTCTCCAAGGAACTCATTAGGAACTGCTGTGATCTCATTTTTTCTGTGTATGACATTGTTCAATACCTCCAGGAAGTTTTCTTTAGGAGAAACCTTTTATAGCAGCTCTACATGGATAATTGGTAAATATGGCTGTGATACAACAGGAAAGCTTCGATTATTTGAAAGTTTCTTCCACTAAATGGACATTAACTTTTAAGATTCCCCTTCCCTTGGCCCTGTAAAAGTGGTTAAGAAAATGAATAGTGACTAGGCCCATGCTCCAGGGGTTCCAGAGAGCAGACAGAGCAGGTAGTCTGAGCTCTTGGACTCCTAGCCAGGCTCTCAGCCCTCCTTTATCCTCTAGGAATAGGTTCTTGGTCAGTTGTTAAGAATGAAAAATCCAGCTTGCTAGAGTATCTAGCCACTCTGCAGAAGTGTTAACAGATCTGAAAGGCACCTTGGCCTTCCCCTGCTTGCAGACAGGCATGCCTCGAGTCTAGACTAGGCAAGGTCTCCTGCTCTTTCTGTTCCTTGAAGGACTCTGGAATGAGATGACATTTCCATCTTCCTGCCCATGGCCTAGTCCAGCCTGTGTTTCCTCTTTTGTGAAATACTTCATCAGGAGCCAAATTAAATCTCCCTTGCCTTAATTTGAGCCCATTTCTTCTTCTTTTTTAAAAAAATTAATTAATTTATTTGTTTATTTTTTGGCTGCATTGGGTCTTTGTTGCTGTGCGTGGGCTTTCTCTAGTTGCGGTGAGTGGGGGCTACTCTTCGATGCGGTGTATGGGCTTCTCATTGTGGTGGCTTCTCTTGTTATGGAGCACGGGCTCTAGGCACGTGGGCTTCAGTAGTTGTGGCTCTCGGGCTCTAGAGCACAGGCTCAGTAGTTGTGGCGCGTGAGCTTATTTGCTCTGTGGTATGTGGGATCCTCCCGGACCAGGGCTCAAACCTGTGTCCCCTGCAATGGCAGGCAGATTCTTAACCACTGTGCTACCAGGGAAGTCCCCGGCCCATTTCTTCTTGATTAGTCATCTGAGATGACACAATAACTTCTTTTTTAAAAAAAGTTTATTTTATTGAAGTATAGTTGACTTACAGTGTTGTGTAGTTTCTGCTGTATAGCAAAGTGATTCAGTTATACACATGTATATATTTTCATATTCTTTTCCATTATGATTTATCACAGGATATTGAATATAGTTCCCTGTGCTACACAGTAGGACCTTGTTGTTTATCCATTCTATATATAATAATTTGCATCTGCTAATTCCAAACTCCCAAGTCATTCCTCCCCTACCCGCCTCCCCCTTGCCAACCACAAATCTGTTCTCTATGTCTGTGAGTCTGTTTCTGTTCCATGGAAGTTAATTTATGTCATATTTTAGATTCCACATATAAGTGATATCATATATGTATAATATCTGTCTTTCTCTTTCTGACTTCATTTAGTATGATACTCTCTAGGTCCATCGATGTTGCTGCAAATGGCATTGTTTCATTCTTTTTTGTGGCTGAGTAGTATTCCATTGTTTATATGTACCACATCTTTATCTATTCATCTGTCGATGGACATTTAGGTTGCTACCATGTCTTGGCTATTGTGAATAGTGCTGCTATGAACATAGGGATGCATGTATCTTTCCAAATTATAGTTTTGTCTGGATATATGTCCAGGAGTAGGATTGCTGGATCATATGGCAACTCTATTTTTAGTTTTTTGAGGAACCTCCATACAGTTTTCCATAGTGGCTGGACCAATTTACATTCCCACCAACAGTGTAGGAGGATTCCCTTTTCTCTATGTCCTCTTCAGCAATTGTTATTTGTAGACTTTTTAATGATGGCCATTCTGACCTATGTGAGGTGGTACCTTGTTGTAGTTTTGACTTGCATTTTTCTAATAATTAGTGATGATGAGCATCTTTTCATGTGTCTATTGGCCATCTGTGTGTCTTCCTTGGAAAAATGTCTATTTAGGTCTTCTGCCCAGTTTTTGATTGGCTTTTCTTTCCTAATTAATTAATTAATTAATTTTTGGCTGTGTTGGGTCTTCGTTGCTGTGCATGGGCTTTCTCTAGTTGTGGCGAGCGGGGGCTACTCTTTGATACGGCGTGTGGGCTTCTCATTGTGGTGGCTTCTCTTGTTGCAGAGCACAGGCTCTAAGCATGCGGGCATCAGTAGTTGTGGCTCACAGGCTCTAGAGCGCAGGCTCAGTAATTGTGGCACATGGGCTTAGTTGCTCTGCAGCATGTGAGATCTTCCCAGACCAGGGCTCGAACCCATGTCCCTTGCATTGGCAGGCGGATTCTTAACCACTGTGCCACCAGGGAAGCCCTGACCCAGAAGTCTTTAAAGGGAACATCAATAAGCCAAAGATATGAGTTAGTAACTCCTAGAATGTAAGGTTGGCGAGCTAACCAAGAGACACTGAGGCAAGAGGCAGGCTCCAGGGCACTGAGGTGGCAGTGTGTCACAGGTTTGAGGTATGGAAGGGGATGAAGCATGCTGGAACCATTTGAGAAGGATAACTGTGTACAGCCCAAGTATACAGTGCTCGAGCAATATGGCACTACTTGGTCACATTAAGTATACACATATCCTATGATGAGATTTCTGCAGTCTGTTAACACCCTCCCCTTCCTGCAACAATCAGGAGTGTTGTTCAAAAGAGTGGAAACCTGGTGGAAGTGAGGATGGGGGAAATGATTTTTGTCAGAGCCACCTCCTACAGTTGTGCAGATTGTGTCCTGAGCAAGGCTTCTACTGAGGGGGCCAGTAGGGGCTGAAACCAAGCCTGAACTCCACCTTGCCAAGCCTTGTGCAAGGGCTGTGTCCTCCAGGAGGAAGAGGTGCCTTTTCTGATGCATAAAAAGACACCACATGGATGAGAAATTGTCTAAAAAGATTGCCACATGGGTCCAAAATTGGACACACATGAGGCTGCTCATGGCAGCATTGTTTTGGGTGGCACCAGGAGTGCCCATTACTGGGGAGCAGAGAGGCCACATGCCGTGTGTACATGGTGGAGTCCTCTGCAGCCGTCAGGAATGGTGGACTGGAGTGCACATGGCAGTGTGGATTGGTCTTAAAAACAAAGTGCACAGTGGAAAAAGTAAGACACAGTGAGATCTATATCACAAGGCTATGGATGTAAATTAAAATGCATGCAAACCAGACAACAACACACACTCCCTTGAACACATACAAGCCAAAAAATGGAATTAAAGATTAAAACAGTTGCCTGGGATTTCCCTGGGGGTCCAGTGGTTAAGACTTCATGCTTCTACTGCAGGGGGCACGGGTTTGATCCCTGGTTGGGATCCTGCATGCCGCACAGTGCAGTAAATAAATAAATAAACAAACAAACAAATAAAATGGTTGCTTGTGGAAAGGACAGGAGTGAGGAGTGGGCATAAGAGGAAATACATGCGTACATACATAAAAGCGCAGCATGAACTGAAAAGTGATTAACACTCTGCACCTGAGGCCTAATAAGTAAAAAAATAAATAAATAAAATTAAATTAAGTGCCCTGAGCCTTGCGGTTTGAGGCTTTCTGTGGACCACCAGCATGGCTTGATCAGCATGATCACAGCTTTTTAATTATCTCATTTACAAAGATTTATATCTGGACTTGTGTGAGCTGCCTTATAACACACCTGCCTTTGTCAAACTCAGAGGTGTCTGATACTGTCCTGGTCCTTAAAGTCCTTGGAAATTCCTTGTCTTACCTATATTATTTTATTTTCCTGTTAGCCATAAACAGAAATGAAAGCATCTACTTCCCTGGGGATTTAATCAAACTATAAAAACTATATGAATGAAGAATAGGGGCTGCAAAGAAGAAAAGAGAATCCTCAGTTCTTTTTGGCCTGGTTCCTTATAAATCCTGCATCCCCTTTTTGCATCCAGCGAAGGCTGGCAGCTGATGGGTCAGACTGGGCCCTCAGTCATTGGAATACAGTGTCTTGGCTTCTTCAAAGATAGGTCTAGATCATTCTAGACCAATGCAGTCATAAAGTACCTAGTGCTAAAAACTTTCACCATTTAAAAAATATAATTTTTATTTTTGAGATATTTCTTGGCCAAGTGTGTGTGCAACTTTAACCAAAAGAAGACCTAATATTCTCCAAGTTAGCATGTGTTCAATCAATAGGTACCCAATAAGCATAAGTTAGATTGAATGATCTTTCAAACTTGCACCCTCTGCAGTGAAAGTGCAGAGTCTTAACCACTGGACTGCCAGGGAATTCCTAGGTTGAGTGATCTTTTACCATCCATTCAGGGACACCTCTTCCCCGTATGGAGTCTTATGTGTATTAGAAATGTGCCTCTTCTTCCTGAAGACACAACCCCATAGTCAGGTACAGGTGTGGCAAGTGGAGCTGCGTTGCAGCCCCACTCACCCCCTCTGCTGTTCAGGGCACAATCCGCACAATGGTAGGAAGTAGCCCTGCAAACAAATAAACTCCCCTCTTCTCTCTTCCACTGGGTTTCCACTGTTTGTAACATCTTTGCTTGTTGGTCTAGGAAAGGCAGGCCTTACTGACCATCCTAATTGCCAGGTGGAGCAACAGTGTCTCCCATCCCACATGCTCTTGTGGAACTTTGCTCCTGCCTCTATAAAGGTGGAGACTAATTCCACTCTCCTTGAGTTTGGGTGAGCTTGTTGACTTACTCTCAACCAACGGGACACAGCAAAAGTTGACACTGTGATTTCTGAGGTTAGGTCATAAAGAGTGATACAGCATCCACCTTGTTGGCTGGAACGCTTACTTGCACTTGAAGCCCTCAGCTGCCATGTAAGAAGTCTGACTATGCTGAGGAAAGCCAGGCTCTGAGGAAGCCATGCCATATGGAGAGGCTGCATGTGGGTGCCATGGAGAGGCTGCATGTGGGTGCCCTGGTCAGCAGTCCTAGTTTTTGAGTGCTCCAGGCTCTGACATCAGACATGTGAGAAAACAATCCTTCGATGCTTCTAGCTCCCAGCTGTGAAGTCATCATCGGACTTTGAATCCTTCCAGCTGAGGCCCCAGACAGCTAAGAGCAGAGAGAAGCCATCCCCACCGTGCCCTTTCTGAATTCCTGACACATAGAAGCCATGAGCACAATAAATTGGTGGTGTTCTATGCCACTAAGTCTGGGGTGGTTTGTTACACAGCATTAGTAACTAAAATATCCGTTATTTTCAACAACACCAAAATGCAGAGCAGTAAAAGAGGAAGGGAAACTGTTATAAATTAAATATTAAAAAATTATCAACTAAAAGAGACAGAAGAGACATATCAACAAAGACAGATGACATTGCTTGGCTCCTGATTAGAATAAAGTATTACAGAAAGATACTTGGGAAAATCAGGGCAGTTTGACTTTTGACTGGATACTAGATGTATGAAGGAATTATTGATTTTTTAATAAAAGAAGGGATTATTGATAATTTTTAAAATGTGATACAGTAGTTATTGAAAAAAAGTCTTATTTGTTACAGATAAATACAGAAGTATTTAAATATGAAAATATCCGTGATTTGCTTTAAATTGGTTTTAAAATAGAGATGGGAGGTACAGATGAAACGAGATCGCCATATGTTGATAATTGTCGAAGCCAGGTGATAGGTACATGGGGGTTTATTACATTATTATCTCTAGTTTTGTACATATTTGAAAACTCCCATAAGAAAAAGTTTGACAAAAGAGGATGGTAGGTCCTCTGTCCTATTCTTCCAGGCTGTGGTTTTGTGCTAACAGGTGCCTATGGTTTAAATAGATTGCTCCTCTTATAAACATGATCTCTGTGCACTTCTGGGGGCTTCTTGAGACCCAGGACCCTACACTAATGTGGAGGTTTCAGGCAGAGAAGCAGACTAGCAGAGGAAAGCATATTCTTAGGTAAATGTTTAGGATCTCCTCAAATTAGTGTAATTTTTGGTGGCTAGAATTCCCCTTAAAGACAGACTTCTCTTCCCTGACGATACCCAGCGCAGCACTAGGTACACAGAGGAGATCCTATCAAATTGATTTGAATTAAGAAACCTGATTGTTCAGGCTTAATCCATCAGCTTACTCCAAAAGTTAGGTAGTGTTCAATTTTGAACCTTGAAATCTATGTCAGCAGAAAAGCAGGCAACAAGGCTGCATGTTGCTATACAGATGACATATCTTGGAAGGTCCTTCTGTTTGCATGTGAGTTCTCTTCTTGAAGAAAGACTATTAACTCATGCTGCAGCCTGCTGCTCTCTGCTTGGTTTTGGCTATGTCACTAAGCCCAAAATAGAAAGTTCTTTTACTGCAAAGCAGGGAAAGAGGTTTAAATTTATCAATTCAAATAACAAAGGGCAGCATTATACTGGCTTTTCTTGGGTGGGGATGGGGAGAGAGAATGCCTGCTTCATCAAGGAGAAAGAGTGATCTGACACTGGCAGAGGCCGGGACCAGGAGACAAGCATACACTGTGGTGAGTTGGGCTTGTTTCCCATCCTGGCCCCCCTCACTCTTTGCAACTGTGTCACCTCTTTTAGGACATGGGAAAGCAGCTGAGCCACTGGGGATTCAGTCCCAGAAATGTCACTGAAGTTATCAGACTGGAAACAGTTCTCTGAGCCAAACCCCTTCTCTCTCAGCCTTTAGTGGGGTCAGTACCTTGCCACAGAGTTAAACAGCAGGGAGATATTTTTTCTTGTCAAATGGTCAAACATTTTAAATGATCTCTAGGGTTGGAAAGAGTTTGGGGGAAATTGGCATTCTCATACGTTGCTGGAAGGAGGTAGATTGATCCACCCGTCTGGAAAGCAACCTGACAAGATGGATTCATGGTGTAGCAGAGACAATAGACCCAGAGGCTCTCCCACCTACAGCTGGTGGAAGTATAAACCGGCTCCATAGACAAACTCTTGTGCAAGTACAACAGGGGACATTTACAGTAATGTTCATAGCAGCAATGTGAACAAGAGCTAAATCCTAGAAACAATGCAGTTGCCCATGAGTGGAAGAGTGGATGGTAAACTGTGGTGTATTTACGCACTGGGGTATTTTACACCAGTCAAAATGAACTACAGTAAAATGTAATGATATGGATGAATTTTTAGCAAAGTAATATTAAGTGAAAAAAAAATCCTGAAAGATTACATGTAACATGATATCCTTTTTATAAAGCTAAGAACAATTTTAAAAAATTACTCTTTAGGAATATATACAAACACAGTAAAACCATATAAAAGGAAAAGTACAGAAATGAACATCTGATGCAGGTTCCCTTGGTTGGGGAGTGCAGGGAAATGAGGGGGAAGCCCTTATGGGTTAAATATTGGTTATTGTTGAAGTCCTAGCTTTTGTTTGAGGTTGTGGATTCACAGGTACTGATTACATTATTGAAATGAATTTACCACCTAAATTAACAAAATCAGGCCATCCAGTAACAATTATGATAATGTCATGAACCAAAGATTGTGGTTAATTCAATTCTGAGAACCTGATATTAAAACAAAACAAAATAAAATAAAAACAGTCCCAGAAATGTCACTGAAGTTATTGATACTTGGCACAGTTATTCTATTTCTAAACATTTATCTTAAGGAATAAACAGAGATGCACACAAAAATTTATGAACAAGGACATTTATCACGGTATTTACAAATATAAAAATAGGAAACAATCTAACTACCAAACTAAGGGATTAGTTACCTAAGTTGGGTTACATCGATACGCTTGAAAAAAAGGTAGTCTTTTTAAAATATTCTAAGAGTATTTAAGGACCAATGTATGGAAAATACTATATATCAGTTGAATAAAATGGGTTACAGAACAGACGTACACAATATGAACCCAGTTTTTTTATTTCCTGTAAGTATATATATATATATACACACACACAGAATAACTGGGAAGACTATACATCAGAATGATTATATCACTCTTGCCTAGATGTTATGATTATTTTTTCCTTAAACTCTTCAGTAGTTCACAAATTTTCTACAGTGATCATTAATTCTTTTACAATCAGAAATAATTTTATTATAAAATTAGATGTTAATAGTAGTAGCTAATGTAGATGCAGTATTTGTCATGTGCTAAGAGCTTTACTTGGGTTAATTTATTTAACGCTTAAAGTAACCCAGTGAGGATGGTACTATTATGATCCCTATCTTACAGATGAAGATACTGAATTTTAGCTTAAATAACTTGCATGAGGACATAGAAGTCCTAAGAAATGGTGCCTTGAATCAGGCTTCTAGGGGGCTCTTCAAAGAGTAAGCCTGATGGAAGGGTCTTGGTCTCCCTGACTCAGGGATGGCTCCACCAGAGAGAATGAGCTTCTGAAAACAGCACTGGGAACTAAACAGCCTGATGTGGACCTGAAATCCACACAGAGAAAGAGACCCCAAGGGATGCCTGAGCCAGAGCCCATACAAGGGAGCCAAACATTGAACGTGGGGAGGGCAGACATGGGGGAACCAGGGCACCCAGCCCTGAGGATTTCTGATGAGCCCTTGTGGAAAAGGAGATCCCATTTATTGAAGAATTGACTGGAGAGCAGAGATGTTTTTACTCATGGTTCTGGCCAGCTCTAACTCCCACCAGCCATTGCACTAGGATTGGTATCCGGAGCCTTCGGTAGAGAGAAGAGGGTGCTCTAGGCATGGGACAGAGCCAGGGACTTGGCTGCGGTCTCTTCTCATCACTCATGCTTTAAATATAAGCTCTGATGTGATCAAGGCGTCAGAGATAAAATGCCTTTCTCAAGCTCAGTCAGCAGGATATGGTATCCAATTTGGACAAGACAGTGGAAAGTAGACTCAGGGGGAAAAAATCCCTTGGTCTCAACACCAACACACGGGAGTTGAAGAACTTGACACCTTAACATTGTAGAATAAACAAATGTAGGCATGTTTTCTTCAAAACAGCTAGAACAGATATGATTTAAGAGGAATGAATTTTAACAGTTAGTTCTTCTCTTCTCAGCTGAAGAATTCTGGACTATCTTTCAAGATGTAGCTCAAGCATCAGCTTCTGTGGAAATACTTCCCAAGCTGCCTGAAGCAACAAGGCCATCCCTCTTCTATAAATGTTTAATAAATGACTTGTTTACCTGTCGGACTGTCTGTCTTCCCCTGCTGTAGCATAGCCCAGTGGACTGTGTTATACACCTCTAGGTTTTCCCTGCTTTCCCTGTATCTCTTTCCATCAACTCTCCCCCCCAAGCATCCCTGTGCATGCCATGTGGTAAGTGCTAATTAGCAATTTTTTTTGGAATTTTTTTTTTTTTTTAGGCCGCGCCATGCAGCATGCGGGATCTTAGTTCCCCACCAGGGATCGAACCCGTGCCCCTTGCATTGGGAGCTCAGAGTCTTAACCACTGGACCGCCAGGGAAGTCCCTGGTAAGTGCTAATTAAATATTGCTGTTGGAACAGAGAGCTGTAGAGGTTTGTGGTGTGGTCTTCTAGAATTCTCAGAGCTGGGATCCAATCCCCTTTTTGCATCTCTGATACTGGAGAGAATCTGATGAAGGCTAAGAACCCTTCCCCAGAAAACACATGCAAAAGAAAATTCCCAATTGTATAGCAGTAAATACACACACACACACACACACACACACCAACAAATACACAAATGAGTGCGTGTAAAACTGGGGAAATCTGAATAAAATAGGTGGATTTTACCAATATCAGTATCCCAGTTGTGTACTGCTATAGTGCAAGATGTTACCACTGGGAAATTGGGATCTCTGTTATTTCTTACAACTGCATATGAATCTAAAATTATCTCAATAAAATTTTCAATAAAAAAGAAAAATCCTGTACATTATCCTTTAGGAATTGATATATCCCCTTGAATTCACCCATGGTTCCTAATTTGAGAGCTCCCCAATATAGTCTAATCTCTACATCGTTGGAGGGGAAACTGATGGGAAATGATGTGCTCAAAGTCATACAGATTGTTGGAGGCAGAAGAGGAAATGAGCCCACTTTCTTTTCCTTACACTACAGCTGGCTCCTAAGAGGAAGAGAGTGCTGTCCACATTGTGCTATTTTCTTGACTTAAAGGCAAGACAAACCAATCAGGGCAACTGATATTCCCTGACATGGGGGCAAGCTGGGTAATTCGTTTGCAGAATTATTTGGTCTTTTTTTTCTTCTCATTGCTTTTTAGGCTGCCTGTACTCAGCCTATGGATGGGAAGGATCTCATTCCCAAAGAAGGTGGCTTGGAAAGGTGTGGCTTAGGGACCAGCAGCCTTTTTGATTCTGAGTGCCATAAGGGGAGCCAAACTGTGCCTATGGGTTATCCCAATAGGGTAGCAATGGAGGAGTAGGAGAGAAAAAAAGAGAAGAAAAAGAGGGGACATCAGGAGGAAAGAGAGCAGAAAGGCATGGTAGGAGGAGAAGACAGTGGAGGAGGGGATGGGATAGGTGTATTTAGGGAGTAGGATTGATGGGGTGGGTTGGACCACAGGCCACTCACTAAGCTGCAGCCTTTAAGGACACCAGTTATTGTTCTATTCTTGGAGATTGCTAGGCATTGAAAGTGTCAGATGGTCGAGTGGTCAAGATATTCCTTTTATGAAAATCGCTTGTGATCTGATGCTAAAGGCTCTCCAGTAGTTAAGAGTTCAGGTACTCTGTACTAGTTATTTTACAAGTTACTTAATCCCTTTGTGCCTCAGTTTCATCATCTGTAAAAGGAGGATAATAATGGTGCCTACCTCATGAGTGGTGAGGAATAAATTATATAAAAATGTAAAGCATTTAGAAGAGTACCTGACACATAGTAAGTACTTAATTAATGCTGGCCTTATAATTGTTACTACTTGACAGAGGCTCATTTCCTCTTGCTTGTTCCTCCAAAGACAGAGACAGTGGTTAGCATCTTTCCTCTAAGAAACAACCATCAACATGTAGGCACTAAATTATCCACCGGTTCTCTCTTTTCTGCACACACTGTTCCTTCTTCTGTTTGTGGACCCAATTCCACTATCATCCACCACAATGAGAACTTAAAGAGGAGCACATAAGTACCTGGTAATCAAGGGGTCTCCCTGTCTGGTGTTCCCTCTAATGGCTTAGGGAACAAACACTCTGGTGAGGGGAAAGTTTGTTTCTTTCCATCTGACAGGAGTGCAGTATGGTCCTATCTTTCTATTTTTACAGATGAACTTCAAAGCACTGTTTAAATGCCTCTGTGCTTGCAAATTCACCTTCTTTGGGGGATCTGATTTTTAAATCTTTCCTAGCATCAAGTTAGAGCGGTGGTGAACTGATTAATCTGGAAAATAAAGAACAAAATATGAACAGATTTTTCACTCCCGCCTCCGGCAAAATGTCCCCCTCCTCAGCAGTGTTTCTGGGAGTCTTTAGGGAACACCTCTCATGGGTTCACCAAGAAGTCCTCCATTCATAGCTCTCTGCTCTGACAAGTGCCAGGTCTCTCTGAGGTTCCACTAGATTCTGGGGCTAGGCGCTCCCAATCAGGAGAGAACTAGAGTCATCAGGGAAGACTGTTCAGAGGGTGTGGGGCTTGAATGACAAGTAGGGTTCATGTAGATACAAGGGGCTATCTGGGAAGCAGGGACAGGCTGAGCAAAGAGGTGAAAGTAGGAATGGAACGGATGAGGATAGCTTTGGTCTGGGAGATTTAGGGGCCCACTGAGCTGAGTGGAAGAGCTTTTAGTGAGAGGTAAGGCAGGAGAAAAGGCCATATTGAAATGCTTTGTGAGGAGACCGTTTGAGAAGACCACAGGAGAGGTGAGACTTCTTTTCTCAAGAAAGTGAGGGCCCTTGAGTAATATTCCAGGGCATGGTAGAATATTTACTAAAACTGTTGGCTACATGTTCTTTGGGCCTGTGACTCCCCTAAAATGTGCCGTGTCATATTTACTTAGGTATTCTGAAGGTTTTTTTTTCCCAATAATAAAAGCGTTCAATTATAAAAGCAATATGTTTTGTTACAGAAGTAAAAAGAAAATACCAAACAATCCCACTCACCAGAAGCAACTGCTGTCAACACCTCACTGTGTATCTTTCTAAAGTCTCTTATAAACATATATTTTATAATATATATTTAATAAAATTAGGGTTATATCATACATGCTGTTTTTTTTGTTTGTTTGTTTGTTTTGCAGTATGCGGGCCTCTCACTGTTGTGGCCTCTCCCATTGCGGAGCACAGGCTCCGGACGCGCAGGCTCAGCGGCCATAGCTCACGGGCCCAGCCGCTCCGCGGCATCATACATGCTATTTTTTAAGGCCTGTGGTAATTTTTACAATTACTTTATCACATAAATGATAACATTCCAAATTTCAGTTAATACAAGATCACCGAAGGAATTTTTGCCCAACTACTTAATATAGATGTTAGCTCATACATGTTTAAAACTTCCTATATAGTTCCACAGAGAACTTCCCATTGGTGGCACTGCGTTGAGCCTAGCACAAGCCCAGGAAGACAAGAAGAACAGAAAATTCCAGGCGTTTTGTTTGTCCAGGTGTTTTCATTGTTGGAACGTAGGACTCCCCTTACAATGGAAATGATTTTTTTTCCTTGTCTATAAATAATGTTTTATTGAAACACAGTTGTACTCCTTTATTTACACTTTACTGTGGCTGCTTTTTGGCTACAATGACTGAGCTGAGTAGATACAACAGAGATCATATGGCAAATCTAAAATATTTACTCTCTGTCCCTTTACACAAGTTTGCCAACCCCAGTGCAAATGATTTTTTTAAACCCCATGTTATAATAAGATTCTGCTGCAATAAATTTATATCTCGATATACATAATATCTTTAAAACTGAAGGTAAAGTTTCTGTCTGTGCTCCCCATCACCGCTCCATACCCCAGCCACTACTATTGGCTCCCAACTTTCCTGTGTCATCTGCCCCATAAACTAGGAGTATCTCCAGCCTAACCACTGTACATTCATAGTTTGAATTACACTGGGATTAATGGAATATTTATATTCACTAAGAGGCCTCATTTGGAGAGTGTACAGTTAGGTGATGTATGCATGAGCTTGCTGCCACACGGTACAAGTTTATTATGTTCAAGTCATATCTAAATTGGAATAATCTGACCCAGTGAAGTTTGGATGGGGTAAAAGAGCCAACTTTCTGAAGTTGTAAAACCACTCTTAGATGATGCCAGCATTTAAATCGAATTAAAACTGTGGTTAAAGTTTGGGAACTTTTGACCTTATCTCTTTAACTGTGGTACATAACTGAGTGATTCCAGTACCTAATTTCTATAAACACCTGCTCTCAGTTTTTAGTACTACTTCATACATGCTGTTTTATAAAGGTATTTTTTTCACTTAAAATATATTGCAAATAGGGCTTCCCTGGTGGCGCAGTGGCTGAGAGTCCGCCTGCTGATGCAGGGGACATGGGATCGTGCCCCGGTCCGGGAAGATCCCACATGCCGTGGAGCGGCTGGGCCTGTGAGCCATGGCCACTGAGCCTGCGTGTCCGGAGCCTGTGCTCCGCAACGGGAGAGGCCACAGCGGTGAGAGGGCCGCATACCGCAAAAAAAACAAACAAAAAACACACATATATATATATATATGTATGTATGTATATATATATGTTATATAATATATATATATTGCAAATAATGTTCTATGTCATAAACATATTTCTATGATAAGATTTTTAACAGCTGCACAGTTGGTGACAGTATTCTTAAGGTTTACCCAGCCTTCCCGAGTGATGAACTTTGCTTTCCATTTCAGATTTTTTTTTCCTTTAACAGAAAAGAATATGCCCTCTGTAACTGACAATGTCATGGACATTACTAGGGGACATGGTCATATTTTCTTTAGCCAAACTGCAGAGCTAAGGGAAAGGGCTGATTTATATCTGTGGCAAAGCTCCTGGTCACAAAATTCTGATCACATCTATAAAATTCTAATTTCAGGTGAAAGGGAAGTATAAGTTTATTTTTTCTGAAAACCACAAAGGAAAGGAACAGGGATAGATACCAATGAGTTGCAAGCATCATTGCGTATCGTGAGTGCAAAAATCTTCTGGGAGTTGGGCAGGCCCAGTTGATCAGAGCACGGCAGGCTTCTCATGGGCAGAGCCACTAAGATGTTGACTGCTCAGGTCTGTTTTTGGGTTTCTGGGGCATATACGGCCTTGCCGCAAAGAGTGTCTTATCAGATATGGCACCTTTTTCAGAGAGGAGACAGCGTAAGACTGACCAACTGAATTAATTTTTGGATTTATTGCTAAGTGACTTACTCTCTGTACAGCAAACCTTCTGAATGTTTGCTTGATGGCAAAGGAAGAGAGAGGGTGTTCTTTTTGTTCCATCTCTACTCTCTTTCTTTGAATATCCTCCCCCTTCCCCGCTTGATCCAATGGCTTTATGTCTATATGATGTTTTTTTTTGCTGGGGGTGGAAATCTTAGTTCCCCAACCAGGGATCGAACCTGGGCCCCCTGCCGTGGAAGCGCAGAGTCCTAACCATTGGACCGCCAGGGAATTCCCTATATAGTGTTTCTGATAGTTACGTTTTGTTTCCAAAGACCACTATGTATTTCATGGCAGACACTGAGGGGCTCCAACTGGCATTAAAGCATATTTAGAATCAGAGACCACTTAGAAATAATAATAATAATAATAATAATACTTACTGGACATTTATGATATACTCTTTGGTGTGTTACATTTATAATTTCATTTAAGTCTCAGAAGAGCCCTTTTATTGGCTATTATAATGATCCTCACTTTATAGATGAAAAAACTCAGAAAAGTTAGGTAACTTGCCAAACCTCACACATCTAGGCAGTTGCAGAACTGGAATTCAAAGCTGGTCCATCTGACTCCAGATGCCATTTCTTACCTACACAGCCCTACTTTCTGTCTCAGTAAGTTTAGAAGTCAGGGAACTAGAAGAAACAACAAAATATACCTAACATAAGGCAAAGAGAATTGCTGACAAATAAAATACATCTCATTCCTTCTCCACGTTTAATGTCAATTTTTATACCTTGGCTAAGAGTGCCCTTTATAAAGCTATTTGCTCAAGGTTATCTTCCTCATACCCCGCCCCCATCATCAGATGATTTTTATTTATACTTGTGTTTAAACATCATAGGCAACCCTCAGACTCACTGTATACTGAATTTGCCACCTGAGCAAAGATTCTTTTTCAAAGCATATTTCCTTTATTCATTCTCTGGTTTTTGCCAAGAAAAAAAAAGGACAATTTTTTTTTTAAATAAATTTATTTATTTATTTATTTTTGGCTGCATTGGGTCTTCGTTGCTGTACACAGTCTTTCTCTAGTTGTGGTGAGCCGGGGCTACTTTTCCTTGCGGTGCACGGGCTTCTCATTGCAGTGGCTTGTCTTATTGCAGAGCACAGGCTCTACGGGCGCAGGCTTCAGTAGTTGTGGCATGCAGGCTCAGTAGTTGTGGCACACGGGCTTAGTTGCTCCGCGGCATGGGGATCTTCCCGGACCAGGGCTCAAACCCGTGTCTCCTGCATTGGCAGGTGGATTCTTAACCACTGCGCGACCAGGGAAGCCCAAAAAAGAACAATTCTTTTTGGCTTGCTTTTAACTTTTTTTTTTTTTTTAATTTATCTATCTTTTTGGCTGCATTGGGTGTTCACCGCTGCGCGCAGGCCCTCTCCAGTTGCGGCGAGCAGGGGCCACTCTCCGCCATGGTGCGTGGGCCTCTCACTGCGGTGGCCTCTCCTGCTGTGGAGCACAGGCTCCAGGCACATAGGCTTCAGCAGTTGTGGCCCCCGGGCCCCAGAGCACAGGCTCAGCAATTGCGGCGCACAGGCCTGTCCCCCGCGTCGGCAGGCGAACTCCCAACCACCCGCGCCACCAGGGAAGTCCCACTTTTAACTTTTTGTTCCAGGTATTCCTCAGCTCTAGAATTGAGACAGTCAGGTCTAATTAGCCAAGACCAGATAAATCAAACTGAATTTTCAGATCCGTTGGTTATTTTGGGTTCTACAGAGTAAAAAAAAAATTCTAGATTTCTTCTAAAGGAAACGATATTCTGATTTAGTTCTGTACTGTTTATAATCATATATGCTTTACTTCACGGCTTGAATGCTAATAAGAGCTTCCTAGAATTCATTCCTTAAGAAGTTAAGTCATGGCATCTAATTATTTGGCAGGATGTTTTAAGTATATATAATTATATCTTCCATTTTTGTGGTGGTGGAGAGCCAAGTCATCTGCATCAAGAGAAAATAATACCTGCATTAATGCTACCAGCTAGGATCTCACAGCATTTTGGAAAAACCCACTCATTATAATCTAGGAGTATACTGAGTACTCAATACTTTTTAATCTGCCAAACTAACATCACCCCCACCTTTTTAGATAAAGAACTCAGGCAAAGGGAAATTATACTGAGCCTACTCCATATTTCAGTCCTTTGAGGTCAGTTGTGTGAGTATGGCTGAGACCTTGCACTTGCGAGTATGAAGTTTTAAATCCTGACTACTACCTTGGGCAACTTCCTTCTCTTTTCTGAGTGCCTGTCTGCTTCTTGCCTGATGAGAAAGGACCACTTCTCACAGGTACAGGGCAATGGTGAATAAGATAGCACACTGGGCATAGCTTTATTTGTTTTTGGTTTTTTTTTTGCGGTACGCGGGCCTTTCACTGCCGTGGCCTCTCCCGTTGCGGAGCACAGGTTTCAGACGCGCAGGCCCGGCGGCCATGGTTCATGGTCCTAGCCGCTCCGCGGCACGTGGGATCCTCCCGGACCGGGGCACGAACCCGTGTCCCCTGCATCGGCAGGCGGACTCTCAACCACTGCGCCACCAGGGAAGCCCTGGGCATAGCTTTATAATGACGGGCACCAAGTGATGATTTTCTTCCTCATTCATTCCACATAGTCTTAACTCTTATTCCTCTGTGTTTGGGGACGTTAACTGCAAAACATAGTCAGAAATTGAGAAAGTGGAATTGCAATTTCCAGCCCGGGTAGACCACGCCAGTCAGCCTCGTCAAGCAGGTTGTCTTGGATGAAGGAGAATTTTCAGTCCCACCATTGGCTTATTCTGGCCTCTAGGGCCTTCTTCAGCCTGTTGGTCAGGATGATGTGGTCAAGGCTGCAGAGTGAGAGCTCTCCTCCAGCACACTACTGAGTAGTTGGGTTGGCTGCTATTGCGGGTAAGGAGTCTAGAAGACAGGGACCAGGTTCACCTCTTGCCTTGCCCTTTAAGGTTTAATGTCTTTTGTAAAGCTTCTATCTCTCAGGTCCTGTGGACATCATAATCGCTCTTCTGCCTACATATCCGCAGACCATCCTAGGAAGTACCGTTGGGAGAATACAAGCTCCACCAGGGTAGGGTACCGTGTCTGTTTGGATGACCCTTCTGTCTCCTAGTCATGGATCTAGCACATAGTTGGCACTCTACGGAGCCAAATATTTCTGTGAAGGGAAGGACGACGAAATGTGAAAACAGTTCACAAATCTCAAAGAGATTCACAGCCAGACAGAGGTCCGATCCTAGGGTATCCGAGCTTTATTTAAAGCGCGGACCACTGCCGCTTCTAATACGACCGGGTCCCGGGCAGGACGGGTGCATCTATCTCCTTGCGGCCTTCCCTTGAGAAAGTAGGCCCGAGTGGGCAGGGGTTGGGGGAGGAGAGCGTTTCTCCCCAGGAGGAACCGGAGTAGGAGGAAGGCGCACACCTTGGGTACAAGGGGTGAGGCTGCGCAGGGCGTGCGGAAGCCAGGAGAGCTACGAGGCCCCAGCCATCGCGCCGGAAGAGACATCTAGGCCTGGGGACAGGTGTGTGCCGGGGGAGTCAGGTGCACTGCGCGGCCCTCCCCCGACAGGTACACCCTCCTCCGCCTACGAGTGACCTAATTACAAGGTGCCGGCCGCGCCCGGAGGCGAAGGTGGCCACTCCAACCAGGCTACCACTCGGCGCCCGTTCTTGCCCCCAAGATGCAGGAATCCCACGCAATTCCAGTGTTGTATCACGGAGGAGGCATGGGGTCGCATTTCTAATTTCCGTGATTTGATTTCAGTCGCCACGTGAAGAGCCGAAGCGTATCGCCTTAGAGAAAAAGTCTCCAGCAGCAAGGAGCCACCCTCCCACCCCGACTGCGCCTGCGCCACGTCCGCGCCTCAGCCGCGCAGGACGTACTGCTCTGGGATTAGCCTACTTCCCAGCTGCAAGCCTAGCCCCCTGCTCGGTCTCGGTCTTCCCTTCCCCCTCGGCCTCTCCCTTCTGGAGGACAACGCCCTGAAGGCTAAGGTGTCTGTTACCAGCCTGCTACGTTGCGCCTGCGCCTCGGCCCCTAGCACTCCAGTCTGGCCGCTGATCCGGGCTGGCGCTGCAGTTGCGCAGCTCTGGTCCCGGCCCATCTACCCCGCCGCCTCCTGACGCCGGGCGTGACGTCACCACGCCGGCGGCCGCCATTACAGAGAGCAGAGCTTTGGGGCTAGAGTGAGCGGAGGACGGCCGCGGCCGGTGGCCGAGTACGGAGGGGCGAGCCAGCGGGCCAGCGCTAGTGCCGAGCAACCGCCAGTACCCGCACAAGTACCCCGGGAACCGGCGGCGGCGTGTGTGTGTGGCCCGTGTGCGGGCGGCGGCGCGGGAGGAGCGCGGAGCGGCAGCCGTTTCGGGCGGGTGGCATCATGGACGAGAAGGTGTTCACTAAGGAGCTGGACCAGTGGGTCGAGCAGCTGAACGAGTGCAAGCAGCTCTCCGAGTCCCAGGTCAAGAGCCTCTGCGAGAAGGTGAGCTGCACCTCGGATGCGGAAGCCGCGGCGGGCCGAGCCCGCAAAGAAGAAGGCGGCCATGGGGAGGGTGCAACATGGCGGAGGCCCCGGCCCCCCGAGCCTCCCAGACCGGCGCCCGGCGCGGCCCGGCGGCGGCTCCCGGGCGACCCGGCGCCCTCTGCCTCCCGCGCAGGGATTGGTTGTCGTTACCACCGCCGCCTAAAATGGCGCCGTTGCCCCAACTCCGGGGCTTCAGAGCTTCGCGGTCTTGGCGCGGGGCGAGGTGGCTGTGGGGAGCGGAGACCCTGTGGGTCAGGGTTGGGGACGGTTTTGAGATGTGGGTAAGAGGACTTGAGTTCTATGGCCTGGGAGTGGGGCCTGGGACTCAGGTGAGTAAGAGGCTTTTTACTTGTACTCAGACCTAATTCTTAGGTCCAAAGCTGTCCAGAAGCTCCCCGAACGGCCCTTGTAGACCAGATCTAGGACCTCTCTAAAGGTCACACAGCTTTAGCACTGTCTTGGGTGGTTTGTGTTAAATTCACCGAGATATCTTTTCCAGAGACTTATTTGAAGCGTGTTTTTAAAGAACGTTAGAATCAATTTCTAACCTAGTTTCTACGAATGTCATGGTGGTAGTCATAGGGAGGAGTATAACTTATTTTTCATAGTTGGAAGAATGGAGAATTTGGTGAGTCATACTACATAAGTAGCTTTGGGATTGGAAATCAAGTGTCGGTTTATGATTTATATGCCGACTCAAATTGGGTAGTGTGAAACGCTTCTCTAAGTCTAACGTACTTGGCATTTTGCCATTTCTTTTTAAAACGAGCAACAAACTGTAAGAGCAAATTTTGTATCCTGGCTTTTCCTTGGAAAAGTTGTTTGTATATTTGTGACTTTAAATAGTGGTAGTAATGATAAGAATAGCTGTCGATTGAGCTTTTACAGTATCCCAGATATTGTGCTTAGGTTTAAATAATTTATCTCACAGGTGTTGAAAATGGAATGTTGTAGTCTATTTTAGTAAGGCCGTTTTAAATTACCTATTTCTGATTTGTTTTTTCCAAGGAGTTGGGGAAACAGATAGCCTGTTGGGTTTGTGTTATAATTCAGTTTCCTAAGTAGAGAAAATGATGAGCTCCACCATGAATGTTTCAATTTACCTTTTCAAAATTAACTTTGCAGCATTTCTTTTTAGTTCCACAGAATTGTGGAATATCATATTAGCATTTTGTATTAGTGAAGAATTATTAGAAAGCAATTATGCTGACTTGTTTGTGGCTTGATGTGAAAATTATGTTCATGAGTTTGATGTATATGCCCCTAAAACCGGCTTTTTCAGAAACTGTTCTGTGAATAATTGCAATTTAAGTGAGTCTAACTCAGATTTATTTATCGCATGCTTCGACAAAACTCTCCTATTAGTTGATGAGGTGGCACATAATCTCTTGGAGCTGAATTTTAATGGTAGCATTGTAGTCTTTTGTTGCTTCTTGATCCTTAATTTGCTTACATCAAATGAGGATAATATTTGTTTTAAAGGTTTAGAAATAGGCTTTTAAAAATTATTTAATGTATAGTGTTAGGTCTTAGTTTCTAGGTACTATAAGTGATGATTTTAATGACTTTTAAGGTTGAGTTTTTACTCTGTATAAGACTTTGAGTCAGTAGTTGGCTAGATGACTAGTCATTTGTGTAGAAAACATCGCAAGAGAGCAGTGATGTAATTGGAAGACCACTGGACTGTGAGTTAGAACGGGACACTAGTCCTCTTTCTGCCACTAACTAATTGTGATTGACCTTGAGGCAACCACTTCACTTGGTCCACATTTTCCTGTCTATAAACTAAAATTAAAATAGATGTTCCAAGTTTCCTTCTAATCTTAGATTATACAGTTCCATTTTAAATTAGTACTCTGTGTTTAAATATTGAATGCTTACTGGATATCCAAGATTGCTTACTTTTATGAGATGAATGAAAAGCAATCATGCTTATTCTCAAGGAGCCTGAATCTAGTTGGAAGTCAGTAGTAGATGGAACACAGAAGTAGAGGGTTTGTGTTGGAGACAATAGAAGATAATACTGGAGTTACAGTGGGGTGGCTGAAGCTTGATCCATCTGGTAAATGGTCGTTGTTTGCCACCTGTTTGTAAAACTAAGATGTAGTGAGGTTAATCAATTTATGCTTAAATCTCCCTTGCTCATCTACTGTGTCAAGATTTTAATTCTTAGAGCCAAAAAAAGGGAGAAAATATTTGAAGCTAGATTTCTAAAACATGAATCCTTTTGGGGGGCTATCACACAGCCTTCAAACTTTTTAACTTGTAAGTATTCCAACTTTTGGAGCATTATTAACCTTCCAGACTAAGTTAATTTGAAGGCAGCTCTTTAGGTTTATGGGATAAGATAGGGTGCATGACTTGAAACATCTTTTGTACAAATCTTTTTAGTGAAGCAAAAGTTCTCATTAGTATAATAGGTTTTTTTTCTTTCTTTTGTTCCTTTTAAAGAAATGATACTTGATGGAGATAGCTATTTGATAATAGTTGATTATTTTTTGATTATAAGAAGGAAAGTGTGTTTATAGACAAGGGTGAATATGGTTTTTATGTTATTAATTAGTTAAGCTTTTTTCCCCCCAAGATGTGATGAAGGTCTATATCAAAGACAGGGTTGTTGTGTGTGCGATATACCTTGTCATTTTGGGGATCATAATTTGTTGGTTGTTTAAAAATTTGCTGTGAGTGAAGCAGTTTTGCCTATAGTCACAGGTCTGTAGTCATTTACTACACCTGTATAACTGGACTGGTATGTTTCCATCTACCTATTGGAAGAAGTAAATAGTATCAGCTTGCTTTTGCTTTAACTATAGTAAACAGTCTTTTGTTATGTTCAGCAGTGGTTTCATTTAGGTATGATTTTTGGCTTTGTGCTTTCTTGTCTTACCAAACTTGTGGAGAATGTTGTTTGATAGCCAGGTTTTTTTTCCAAAGGAGTTCTTTACCTAGGTATGCTGTTTTCCATTGCTGTACAAGCACTATAAATAAAATGCAGCATGAGTCTTCCTGCTAGTTGGATGACCTGCAAGTACTTGGCCAAGGTTAAATTCCTATATGAAATGGGTAATATATTTTTGTGAGTCTGTATGTGTGTTTAATTTAAAAGGTGGTTTGGCTTATTTCCATAAAGGTAATTTGAATATTGAGAACAAGCAGTTGTGGGGGGAGCATGATACAGAATATTGTTGTCATCATACTTTCACATACACAGTTCTCTTAACAGGTTTATGAGACAGTTATCCTCAGTTAGAGATGGAAACCACAGCTCAGAAAGATAAAGTGACTTGACTACAGGGGCTAAATTGAGATTGCCTAGGTTTATGGTTTGTAAGCCCAATGTTTTAGTCTTGCTTCACAGCCCCCTTCTCTTTTCTGAGGTAGTGTTAATAATGAAGACACAGATGAATTGGGGCCAGACTGAATTGTAGAATTAACAGCTCTGTAAAAGAAAGCATAATTTTTGTTCTTTAAAGCTTCCTATTCATGTCACATACTGTTGTCCCACTCTCTCCTGGAGGAGGAAACTAATTATTTTTCAATTTGGACGTGGCTAACTGCATTTGCCTCGCAGATAAGATTAGTGAGATGAAAACCCCAGTTAATTTTCTATGTATTCTCAGATAGTGTAAATCATGATCCAGAGACCAAGCTCTAAAATACTCTAATAAAATGTAACTGATATTTAAATTTTTCATTAAGCTTGTTAAAATGCCTTTCTTTTTATCCTCATAGCTTCCACAGTCAAGGCTGTTTGCCTGTGTGTATTCTGTGATCTCCCAGGCATGAAGCGGTAGTGCAGTTGGTTTTGAGTTGACTTAATGAGGAAACACCAAAAAGGTGAACAGTTCTTCTCTTCAGACACACAAGTTCCCCCCACCCCCTGTCCCATTCTGCCTTTGTTTTCTCTATCAGAGCCAAGAGTTCTGTGTCTGCAAATATGGGCAGTAGGACTAAGGTGAAACTCATGCTATAGAAAGAATGATGGGCACTGGGACAGCATTTGAGTTAACAGTAGTTTGGTGTTCTTTTTTTCCCTATCTCATTGTAAGTCAGGTTTGTCAGTTACCTGTGGAGTATTGCTTGTTTAGTTTGGAGGAGATAAGCTAGGAAAACCAGGAGACATTGGGTTTGGGTTGACGCATGGTAGAGAGGGTTGGTGTTTTTTGTTTCTTTGTTTTTGTAAATTTATTTATTTATTTTTGGCTGCGTTGGGTCTTTGCTGCTACACGTGGGCTTTCTCTAGTTGCAGCGAGTGGGGGCTACTCTTTGTTGTGGTGCGCGGGCTTCTCATTGTGGTGGCTTCTCTTGTTGCAGAGCATGAGCTTTGGACGCGCGGGCTTCAGTAGTTGTGGCGCACTCACAGGCTTAGTTACTCCGCGGCATGTGGGATCTTCCCAGACCAGGGCTCGAACTCGTGTCCCCTGCAGTGGCAGGTGAATTCTTAACCACTGCGCCACCAGAGAAGTGCCAGAGAGGGGTCTTTTTTGAGGGCGCTGAGGAGAGGTAGGAAAAGTTATGTGAGGCATAGAACCACCCCCCCACCCCTTACCGTTTTCTTTATACTTTGACCTGTTTCTCTTATTTTCACCTTTTTCCTTACGCATTTCACATTACCATCCTTTTCTGAAAAAACCCTCAACCTGCCCTCTCCTACACAAGTGAGATCTGAAATGGACTAGAACTGGGAAGGGGAAAGATTTTGTTTGTTGTTTAAAATAGGTTTTCTTTCAGCTTCTGGAGCAGAAGTTGTAGAAGAGGCTGACAGAGAGAGGTCTGGTTGCCAGTAAATGGCTGGGGGTGGGGGTGGGGTCTGGAAGAACTGTGAAGAGCAGTCTGGGATTAACAGCTTAATTTCTTCACAATACAAGGTTGCTATTGCCACTGATATATTGGTATTGTGGTTTGGAATGGATAGACAAAGCAGTGACAGAGACGTATGTACTGCATCTGGGTGTTTTCTAAACTGTACATGACCAGCTGGCCAGTCACTCTGGCACACCCTGTCCCCACCTCTGCCTTAGTCATTTAGTTACTACCACCAATGGGAATTTTTACCTTTCTGTTGTTGAGGGGCCTGAAAGAAGGTTGAGAACCTTTGTTCTAGAGTGCACCTGGAAGACAAACATTACCTAGATAGTCATGCAAAGTGTAGTTCACACAGGTTATGGAGTGTCAGTATTATTATTAACTGTGACAGTGTGCATTTGTTTTTGGAATACATTCAACCAAAATTTTTTTATATATATAAATTTATTTATTTTTGCGGTACGCGGGCTTCTCACTGTTGTGGCCTCTCCCATTGCGGAGCACAGGCTCTGGACGCGCAGGCTTAGCGGCCATGGCTCACGGGCCCAGCCGCTCCACGGCATGTGGGATCTTCCCGGACCGGGGCACGAACCCGTGTCCCCTGCATCGGCAGGTGGACTCTCAACCACTGTGCCACCAGGGAAGCCCTAAATTTATTTTTTATTTATTTCTCTTTGGCTGTGTTGGGTCTTCGTTGCTGCGCACAGGCTTTCTCTAGTTGCGGCGAGCAGGGGCTACTCTTCGTTGCGGCGTGCGGGCTTCTCGTTGCGGGTCACGGGCTTCTCATTGCGGTGGCTTCTCTTGTTGTGGAGCATGGGCTCTAGGCACATGGGCTTCAGTAGTTGTGGCTCGCGGGCTCTAGAGCACAGGCTCGGTAGTTGTGGCGCATGGGCTTAGTTGCTCCGTGGCATGTGGGATCTTCCCAGACCAGGGCTTGACCCCGTGTCCCCTGCCTTGGCAGGCAGGTTCTTAATCACTGCGCCACCAGGGAAGTCCATTCAAGCAAAATTTATTATGCTTCCTTTATATGTACTATTTTCACTATTTGTTGAGCTTTGTCTAAATAGTATAATTGTAGGGATCTGTTAGTTGTTTTGCTCTAGTAGCAGGGTTTTGGATTAGTCAGGAGGTTGAACTTGTAGTAAACTCCAGATAGGAAAGATTTTAGAATTTTTGTGCTAGTGGTGATCAAGTTAATTGTGTTTCTCTGGTACCCATCATCTGTAAACTAGCAGTAATGCCTGCTATCTCTGTTGGGTGGCTTTGATTTTCATTAAAAAGGCTTAAGAAGTGAAGTGCTTTAGGATGTGTAGAATTTTAGTAATGAAAAAAACCTCAAAGATCCTCTAGGCCAAGTCACCTTTCACAGATGAGGGAGGAGACTGAGACCCAGAGTGGTTGAATCTCATTCAACATGGATTGTTACGGTGAAAATTTTTAAACAACTGTGTATATAGCAACATTTCTCAGTTCAGTAGATTAACATTTTTTCCCTATGCAGGAATGATTGAGACTGTTTAATTCATGCACATGGGTATGTTCCTTGGTAAAGATGGAGGCCAGTCTGTTGCACGTGAGACACACAGCTTTAAAGAAAGCAGTCATTCATTTTGGTCAGAGGTGAAGATGGTTGTTTTACAGAAACAGATGGGAAAACATCACCTTACATATTTTCTCTTAATATAAATTTAGAATTATCCCTCATCCCTGACCTTTTCTTTCCATTAGGCCCTAAACCAAATAGTAGATACTTGTTTGCAGAACATTATGTGAAGGGTTATGATACTTTGAAAGTATTATAATCATACAGATTTTAATCAAAGAAGACAAATATTTCATAAAATATTAGAGGCATCTGATCAGTATAATTAATGAAAGACAAGTGGTATGGAGAAAGATTTGATAGTTGAAGACAATTAACTAAAGATTCATTTGCTTCCAGGGCTAGTAATATGTCCTACCCTATGTATCACACCAAAATAAAAATCTAGCCACATACACTTAATTTATCATGAACCTTAAATTTTTTTCCACAGTTATGAAAATCAAAGAAACCTACCATTGATTCATAAAAGCAGTATGAAGCAAAATGAAATTCTCTTAGGATATTGAAAAGCTTGATTCTTGCTTGCAAATTTAATTATTTTGCTTTTTATTTTATTTTAGAAAATATTTTTCCATGCCTGGTCAGGATGTGTGTCATGGTTGCCTGACCCTACAGGTATTTTATATTTTTTGGCTGTGCCATGCGGCATGTGGGTCTTAGTTCCCTGACCAGGGATCGAACCTGTGCCCCCTGAAGTGGAAGCACGGAGTCTTAACTCCTGGACTGCCAGGGAAGTCCCAATTATTTTGCTTTTTAAAAAAGTTTTCAAATGTCTTCAGTTTTTACTTGAACTGAGAAGTAAAATTCAAAGATTAATTATCGCTTTTTTTTGTTTTTTGTTTCTCATCTCTTATGTCTTTATGGCTCTATTGGTAGAAGATGTATTCAACTGGGATTAGAGTATGAAATGTTAAATTTACTTAACTAGAGTTCTAATGAACATTATAATTAGTAATCAGATTTTTAATAGAAAAATATCTAAGAACATTTGGCTCCCTATGAATACTCAAAGAATGTGTGTGGACACGTTATACAAGAGGAGAAATAACTGATACTGTATAAACATGGAATAAAAAGTTCAAACCCTGAAATTAAAAGTTCCAGTTAAATTAGAAGATAACACTTTATATCTGAAATAGCTGAGAATGGATACAGTCTTAAATTTATTACTGCACAAGTTAGGCATAGGTCCAGTGGTACATAGGGAACAAAAATTGTTAATATTGTTTTGCTCTGTAATCCCACAATTGAAATTTTCCTGAAAGAAAATAATTCAAATAAACAGTAATACGTGTGTAGATCTGTTCAGGAGCATATTATATAGTGGTTTACAATGATCACTGTAATGCTATAGGAAATGGGGTCAGTGAATATGAAAATTCAGGACACAGAATGAGATGTTGACCAGTTGTAAACTGTAAGGGAATACAAAGAAATGAGAATAGTTTTTGCTGGTGTGGCAGAATTGAGAAAGCATTCTTACAGTCTCACCGCTGAAATAAACAATCTGTTAAGACTTTATTGTTTTCCAGTCATTTTACACAAAGAATTTTTACCTTGTAATCATTTTGTATTTTAAAATGGTTCCTTGATTTAATAAAAATGCATAAATACGTTTTTTCTTTTAATAATTAAAAATGCATAAATGCATTGCGTGGCTTTTTCTACTGTGTAAGTTATGTAGGAATGATATCAATGTTGTATATCCTTAAGGAAATTAATAGATATATATAAGTGGTTGGTAAATCTGTTGTTGGTTCATGTTTTTTTCTTTTACTTGTCTTCCTTGAAAAATCTTGGATTGGATGATCTGTTGGTCTTTTGGTCTGTTTTAAATCTGATTTGTTTGTAATTTCATGTTGTTATGGTGGTTAGGTATGGTCCATATCTAAGACTTACTTAAGTCTACAGGTCATTGGCCTTATTACCTGATGTTTTTATAGGAGGTTGAAAATAGAGTGAGATTTCTGAATCCGAACTCAGAATGCTGAGAGGATGTTAATAATAAATTAATGCTCCTGAAGGTTGCTGGTCTTTGGGTGAATCTAAATTTTTAAATTTCAGGAAGGTGTAAAAATTTTTAACTTTCCACAGTTACTTGTGATAAGCTCTCATTAATGGAATTGCTTGTTCCAGTTTTAACCTTGTTCTAGGAAGGTTCTTCCCTTGAATTCATTCATTTCAGTCTGTATCATTTGACTGAATTTCAGTAGGGTTCCAATAAATAAATCAGTACGGTGCTAGTTACACTGTTTCTTAAAACTTGATCTTAATTCTTTTTTCAAATATGAATTATATTAGCTGAGACATTTGAAGTCCCTGAAAAATGTTTTAGGGGAAACAAAAGTTTGAGGTGTGTGTGTTACTTTTGCTTCTCTGCATGGTTCAGGTGACATGAGGCTTTAAATTATGGGAGTCAGAATACCAGAGAGTGAAAAGGTAGTTATTAAAAATTTTTTAGTCTCTAATGTTAACTAAGTTACCTTGAGAGTCTGGTTGTACCATTTACTTTGAGTATTAAACCAGAGATTTGAAGTTGTATAGCTATCTTTGAAACTGATGGTTGGTGAAGGCCTGGAGGCACTAAAGGTGACTCATTAGAGATCCCATTGGGTGACCCATAGAGGGGGGTTCTATTAGGTGCTTCTGGGATTTATAAGGCCTGACTCCTGTGATAGAAAAAGAGATGTCTGAGAGAAGCTATGCTATGATTAGTTTTCCTGACTAGAATAATCTTTAATAAGGACGTCTACAGTCTTCTTTGTTGTGGTGTTCCGGGACTAGTGTATTTTGTGTAGTGATCATCTGAGAGCTGATAAGTTGAGACAAACCCCCCAAAAGTACGTTTTTAAAAAAAAATTTTTTTAATAAACTTATTTATTTTATTTTTACTTTTGGCTGTGTTGGGTCTTTGTTGCTGCGTGTGGGCTCTCTCTAGTTGTGGCGAGCGGGGGCTACTCTTGGTTGCGGTGCGTGGGCTTCTCATTGCGGGGGCTTCTCGTTGTGGAGCACAGGCTTAGTTGCTCCACGGCATGTGGGATCTTCCTGGACCAGAGCTCGAACCCGTGTCCCCTGTATTGACAGGTGGATTCTTAACCACTGAGCCACCAGGGGAGTCCTGCAAATTTCTTTTAAGTAGGACCTATCATTTCATTCATAGCTGTTTTCATTAGTATGCACTGGTGCTGAAAACATCAGTCCTGGTATTAATTCCAAACAGGTTTAGTAATGGAATATGCCTAGTGAACTTCCACTTTTTAGTAATAATAAATTGGGAAGTTGGAATTACTGTAGAGAGATGGATTATATGTATTTCTTAAGAAATAACTCTTTTTGAAACACAGTGGAAATTTTTTCTAAATTTAAAAACGTTAGATGAAATTAATAACTAACTTTGTGATGTCAGTGGTTGGTAAATGTCCTGAAATAGGCTTCCCAAAATGTTTGGAGACTTGAAAATAGTGGTTCTTAAACTTGGCAGCACCTAAGAAAGCACTAGTATAGGGTAGGGAGGGGAGACTTAAAAAAATTATTGACGCTTGGATCCCACAGACAAAGATTCTGACTTAATTGGGAGAGGAGTAGTTTGGGCATCTGGATATTTTTAAAGAGCTTCCCAGGTCATTTTTTAATGTGCCGCTAAGGTTGCATACCACTACCTTAAAACCAGTCCTTGACATCCTTGGTTGTCACTCAAAATGTAATGAGCAATGGCTCATTAGCAACAATTCTCTTATGATATTTTCACCCGCATATTGCAGTGTGTTGCTTTCCCTTGACCCAGCCTCCCACTGTACATTCTGGGACACCATTCCATACTGCTGATCCCAAATAGAAGATGCTCAATAAATGTTGATTGGGTATATGAAGTAAAACACTTTAAACCCATTCTCAGAACAAATTACTTTTACCTTCTTGGCTTAACTGACTCTCCCTGAGGAAGTCTTGTACCTTCTCTAGTAGCCCTCCCAGGTGGATGGGTTCTGCATCCTTCTATTTGAGGATAAAATTCCCTGTGTTTTTCAGGCTTCTGTCCTCTACCTAGATACCTGGACATTTTTCCTTACGGTTATTACCTGCTATTTCTTCATTCTCCAGAGAACTTGGTACCACTTTCCAGGTTTGTACTTATGCTGTTGTCCTGGCAGACATCCATGGCTCTCCCTAAAGATGACCTGTCTCAGTTTAAGTTCTTGATTCCCTCAAAATATATATTAAGCGCGTGGGGCATTGTTCTAGCGAGGTGCTGTGTAGACAATGGTGGATAAAATGAATCTGGTGATAATTTTTTAAACTGTCACTTTGATTGTTGCATGGAAATTAAATTGGAGGCAGGAAGACTAGAAACAGGGAGTTTTTTGTGGAGGCTAGCACAGTAATCCAGGTTAGTTGATGGTGTCTTGGACCAGGATATTGGCAAAAAAGATAGAAGCATATGGATTGAGATGTTTTGGAAGGAGACTAGGCAAGACTTGTCGGTGGGTTGGTCCCTGAATACTGGTGGGTGGCCTTTAAGCTCTACTACACCTCAGATATCCGTATCCACAGCCCTACCTCTGAAATCCTTAATTCACTAATCAAATTTTCTGCCAGTGGATCTTTGTTTTAATACTACTTTGATTAGACTTGTTTTCAGTCCATATCCATGCTCCATTCTCCTCCTACATTTCCTAGCTGGGTGACCAACTGTCATCATGGTTTGCCTGGGTACAACTGAGGCGTTTCCTGGGAAGCAGGACTATCGGTGCTAAAAACCAGGGTAGTTTGTCAACCTGACCCCACCCCGGTCTGCTCTCTTCTCTACTCTTGCGTGCTATGCTTTAGCCATGTTAACCTTTTCTGCTTAACTCCTTGGACTTTATACGCATGATTGCATCTGCCGCTGTTTGATGTCCTCCAGTTTCCTATTCCCATCCCATTTCTGTAGCTCCCGCCCATTATTTGCACCTCAGGCAGTTTTCATAGCTCTCAGTTTTTGTGAGCCCGGAACACTGCTGCTTACTCTAGCATGTCTTAGCACTTGGCCCTTTCTTTTGTAATGATCTTTTATTTATTGTCTGCCTCTCCTGCTCCACTGTGTGTGTTCATGGGCTGTCTTGTTTGTTGTGATATCTTAAAAAGTGGCCTCCACCAGTTACTCTCTCCCTTTCTTCCATGGCACTTAATACAGTCTGTACTTTGTTACTTGATTACTTGTTTGTGGTCGTTCCCCTATACCCCCTCCCCAGCCCTGGTGTGGGAATGATCTATCTTTATCTTGTTCACTATACCTCCAGGGGCTAGCACAGGGCCTGGCACAGAGTATCACTCATGGTTGAGCAAATGAATGATTATCTCCCAGTTCTCTTCACAGTTTTTGGCATACAATAAATGATAATAAATGTGTGTTGAAATGAATAAAAGAGTTTCTACTGAGTGGAATATTATGTTGCTCTTAAAAGTGATGTTTGAATTTGTGGTTACATGGGGGAATGCATAGGATGCCAAACGGTTTTCTGAAAGCAGCATAAAAACCATGTATATTGAATAGTCACAGTTGTAAAATGAGAAGTTTATGTTTTGATATAAAGAGGATAAAAAACCCAAAATACAGACAAAATTTTAATGTCTTCCAAAAGTCTTTTTTTTAAAGTAGGACTAAGAAACCTCTCCTCGTAGCCTGGAATCCTAGAGTGCATTGTAGTTAGAACTCTAAAGCTCAGGAACTAGGTACCTGAGTGTCTTGCTTCATTTTCATTTATTGTATATGGCTGCTAATCATGATCTCTTTAGCACTTAGATGGCAACTGATAGATCTAAAACTCATGATACTGATGAGAGGAATGGGACTATGTATCTTGATACATTTTTTTTTTCTAGGTATCAGAGGTGAGATAGCTGGTGGATAGGTTCCAGGCATGTCTTGCCCCCTTATTTTAATGGGATCGTAATTATCTGCAGTTTCATCTTATGCTGAGTCTGCCCCTTTAAAGCTATATTAAGGGTAACTTAAACATATCTTATGTGTAATTAAACATATCTTTGTTAATGTTTTTTAATGTGAAATGTCTTGGTTTATTTTTCTCTATCTGTAGGCTAAAGAAATTCTGACAAAAGAATCCAATGTGCAAGAAGTTCGATGTCCAGTCACTGTCTGCGGAGATGTGCATGGGCAATTTCATGATCTCATGGAACTGTTTAGAATTGGTGGCAAATCACCAGATACAAATTACTTGTTTATGGGAGATTATGTTGACAGAGGATATTACTCAGTTGAAACAGTTACTCTGCTTGTAGCTCTTAAGGTAATTTCAATTTTATGTTTGAGCATTTTGAACTGGGTATGGCAGTCCTCTTGAATGTCCTTTTTTACCCAGTGATTTGTGGTTTTCTCCATCTGCGTGTTAGCTTTTAGAATAAATCCCCACATTTAGGAATTTAGATATTCAGGTTTGGGACTTAATAAATCATAGGTCTATCTTCATTCTGAATGAGGGAATGGTACAGAATAAAAACAAGAAGGTTATTTTCTAAGGAAGAAAATGCCTCATGATTTAAAAATGCTAGAAGGCTGATTAAATAGAAATTTTAGTTCAGTAATTTGGGATATGAGAGGTAATATAATTACCTTTCTAGGTATTTTTGAAGTATTTTAAAGGAGCAAAATATTTCAAATATTGGCATGTTTATATCCGTTGACACAGTAATCATATAATTAAAATTGTACAGAGGAAGAAGTTTAAGAGGAAAAGAGCTTTACTTACATGAAAACATAAATTGTAGCATCTTAAATGTCAGAAAGAATTGATATAAATATCTAATGGTAAGTGAATTTCTAAATTATGGCTTACCTCAATGGAATAGTTTGCAGCCATTAAACATGACATAATCTAGAACAATAGAAATGATAATTAAAGAAAGCATGTTGTTTTATACCAGTTGTAGCTTTGGGAAATATACAGAGATCTGAAGGTGAAACACAAAATGGTAAAAAGCTTTTTTGAGATGACCTTTCTCCCTTAAAAGAAATTATTTGACTTTACTTTTGGGGAGATGATTTTATTTTAAAGAATATGTAGAATGGTAAGATAGCTGCCAGCGTCTTCTAGTACTGGAGAAGCAGTGAGATGTGGTTTTGGCAAGAGCTGAAGTTTAGGCAATTAACAAAGTGTAAGTGTTCATGAAGCTACAGGTCTGAATCATGTAAAGTGCTACAAAACATTTTTGGAGGTCATTATGTTCTGCATCTGTAAATTGAAGGAGTTGAATTAAATGATGGAAAGTTTCTGCAGTGACTCTAGATGCCATGAAAGTAGCCTTGCAAGCTAACCTGCACTTAAAGCCCAGGATGAATCCCAGTGCTCAGAGGAGGAATAAATATGCTACCTTTAAGAGTTCATGTTTGTGTTATGCGCTGAATTGTGCCACCACCACCCCTTCCCCAAATTCATATGTTGCAGTCCTAACTCCCAGTACCTCAGAATGTGACTGTATTGGAGGTAGGGCCTTTAAAGAGGTAATTAAGGTAAAATGAGGTCATACAGGTGACCCCTAATCCAATATGACTGGTGTCCTTATAAGAAGAGATTAGGACACATACAGAGGGAAGATGAGAAGACACATGGAGAAGATGGCCGTTATCTAGCCAAAGAAGAGAGGCCTTCAGAAGGAACCAACCCTGCTGACACCTTGATCTTGATCTTGGACTTCTAGCCTCTAGAACTGTGAGGAAATAAATTTCTGTTCTTTAAGCCTTCCATTCTGTGGTACCTCATATGGTAGCCCTAGCAGACTTAATACAGGGGAAAGGAAACTTAAGCAAATAGTGCTGGAACAGTTGGGCATCCATATGCAAAAAATGAACTTAGCTACCTCATACCTTACAAATGGATCAACGTCAGCCATAGATCTAAATATGAGTGCTAAAACTGTGAAACTTCTAAAATAAAACATAGAAAATCTTTGTAACCTTGGGTTTGGCAAAGATGTCTTAGATATGATACCAAAAACACAAGCCATTAAAAAACTGATAAATTGGACTTCATAAAAATTGATTTTTTGTTCTTCAAAAGACATCACTAAGGAAAAAGTACTTGTATTCATATATATATATTTAAAACCTATAAGAAGACATAAGTTTTAAGTGGACAAAATATTTGAATAGATGTTTCACCCAAGAAGATATATGAATGGTCATTAAGCACATGAAAAGATGCTCAAACCTTAGTCATCAGGGAAATGCAAATTAAAGTCAGAATCAGGCCCATTAGAATGGCTTTCATCAATAAGGCTAGTAATACCGTATGTTAGTGAGTTTGTTGGAGAGATTAGAAACTTAGGAATCTCTCCGAGAAAAATGAAAGCATATATGCGTACAGAAACTTCTTATATGTGGTATGATCATAAGAACATTATTCATAATAGCCCAAAACTGCAGACAATCCAAATGTTCAGTCTACTGGTGAATAAAAAACCAAAATATGGCTATATATGGTATAGCCATACAATGGAATACTGTGCAGAGCAGTAAAATGAGACAAACCACTGATCCATTCACAGATGAGTCTAAAAAATATTCCGCTAAGTGAAAGAAGCCAGACACACAAAAAAACTACATATTGTATTGATTCCATTTATATGAAATTTCTAGAGAAAGCAAATCTCAAGAGACAAAGTATCGGTAGTTGCTGAGAGTGGGAGTCGGGAGTGATTGCAGACAGGCACGAGGGATCTTTTTGGGTTAATGGAACGGTTCTAAAACTGGATTGCAATGGTGGTTGTATAATGTAATAAAAAAAACTCATGGATGGAGTTTTGCAGCTGGTGACTATGCGTGGGATAAAGTTAGTGGTAGTGAGAGTTTGATTTTAGTTGAAATGGGGTTGGCAGATACCCCATGGGATAAATGATCTGTAGGTGTGATTTCACTTTTGTGTGATGTAGGGGTGTGGGATGTTTTTTCCAGCAAAGTTGGAATTCTGTTTCCCTGTAGAATGTTTGCTGGGTTTTTATTTGGTTTTTGAAGGAGCCAGCCGTTCATGATTTCACATTTGTTGTTTCAGGTTCGTTACCGTGAACGCATCACCATTCTTCGAGGAAATCATGAGAGCAGACAGATCACACAAGTATATGGTTTCTATGATGAGTGTTTACGGAAGTATGGAAATGCAAATGTTTGGAAATATTTTACAGATCTTTTTGACTATCTTCCTCTCACTGCCTTGGTGGATGGGCAGGTATGTAGGTCTTCTTGAAACTTACATTGGTGATTATTTTCAAGAATCTGCTTTCTTACATTTAGGTGCCAGTAACTTGTTTTTCCATCCTCACATCCCTTTGGGATTCTTCTATGAAGTGCAGTCTTTGTGAGGGGCACTGAACTATATGTTGGGACCATAGGGGGATGGAAAATGTAGCCCGTCCATCCTTTTGGGCTGTTTCTGGACATGTCAGGGAGATGTAATTAGCTATTTACTGGTCCCAGTAGAGCAGCAGTGCACAGAAGAAACTGCAAGAAAATTCTGTGAGAAGGAAGATAATTGTCTATGATGGAGGGTAAGGTCAGAGAAATGTTTTCAGAAGAGCTGATTGGGGTTTGGGTGCAGTAGGGATGGTTTATCAGGAAGAAAGGGAGTGTATTCCATAGTTTAGAGTGGGAGGCAAGAAAGATAGATCTGCAGAAACAAGCCTGGTTCTGGCAGAACACAGAAACACCAACAGGGCCGAGTGATGTGGGCTACAGCCTGCAGCTTAGTCCACAATGTTTGTAGTTTATTTTAAATGAGGGTAATGTTGTAAACCACTCTTTTCAGATCTTCTGTCTACATGGTGGCCTCTCACCATCCATAGATACACTGGATCACATCAGAGCACTTGATCGCCTACAAGAAGTTCCCCATGAGGTATTGCCCTTATTTTTGGTAATAAAATCTTTTCAAAAAACTTTTTAGAGAGAGGAAATATTTAATTGTAACTTAGTTCATTGTATGTATTTTCTTGTTTAATTCTCAAAAATGATCATGTGGTATGAGCACTGTTGTTGACCCCATTCTTAAGAAGCTAAGGTTAAGAAACCTACCAAGATCACAACAGCTCTGGGACTGGGTTTAGGACCTAGGTGTTGGTTGTCTTAAGAGCTTCTCCCTTAGTTACTAAACTCTGCTGCCTAACATTGAAATTTGCATACACTAGGCAGATTAATTAGTTAGGGCTTGTTGCTATTGGGACTCATTGATGTAGGCTCTGCCTCTTAAAGACACCTGGAAGTAGTTTGTTTATTTGACTCTATCTGCAAAACCTTTTACCATTTTCAGCCAACACCATTCAAAAAGTGACGTAGTAGGTGCTGCTTCTGGTGAATTACTCAGATCATATATTTTAACCAATTTTGCAAAAGGCAATCTAAAATATAACTTGCTTTTTAGGGTCCAATGTGTGACTTGCTATGGTCAGATCCAGATGACCGTGGAGGTTGGGGTATATCTCCTCGAGGAGCTGGTTACACCTTTGGGCAAGATATTTCTGAGACATTTAATCATGCCAATGGCCTCACGTTGGTGTCTAGAGCTCATCAGCTGGTGATGGAGGTATGTTCTGTTCTTTGATTTGATTTTTAAGTAAACTTAATGAAGGAAGATCTTAGGAAATTTTAAATTATATGATATAGTGAGAACATGCCATGTATTCTTCTGATGAATTTGCCATTATAGCCTTAGCCTTTTCAGTAGATGCACACTAGAATTAAAATCTCAAACTTTTGATCCAAATGAAATTCATAGGTAAAATGTTTTCAGAGAACTCTTAATGACTGAGTAGTGCTTGGGGTTTAAGGCTGGGAAAGTAAGATGGGGGAGAGTGAAAAATAATATTTTATGGTCTCAGTTTTATTTCATGTATTTAACATGTGTATGTATGGAAGAGAGTTTGGGAAGAAATACACCAAAATGTTTAAGTGGTCCTTTAGATGATAGGATTACAGGTGATTTGAAAGAAGAAGCTAAAGGGAAATGGGCTAAATTCTTAGCATAGGACATTGATTAGCATACTTATAAAATTAAGGTCCTATTTAGATTAATACTAATACAGCTGTATTGTGATTATCAATAAAGTCTGACTTTGCTAGAGATAGGGAAAGAAATTTGTGATTAATACTTGAAAAGTAACTCATGCGTTCAGATGGGCTTTGAGACAATGAGGCTGGAGTTCCTAGAGGCGCCTCTCCTTTATACCTTGGGCAGTACAGGTAATACCTGTACTGACTGAGGACAGAATTAATAAGGTTCTGGTCTCCAGGAGTATGTGTCTGCCTCTACAAGAAATGGCCATATACTCATTCTTGTATCATGTTTAGGGCTACTGCAATAAGAGAGGCTGAAGAAATGCTGTTATTTACTGAAAGTCGGGTATATAAGAAGTAGCTTATCCTTTTCTGATCGGTGATTTTTTTTAGGGATTTTCTTTTTATAGTAGACAACTTTTATACTTTTGGGAAAAAATAAATACGTTTGGTTCTTTTTTAAGTTGGGCAGAAGGAGTGTTCCCTGGTGGTCTAGTGGTTAGGATTCGGTGCTTTCACTGCCATGGCCTGGATTCATTCCCTGGTCGGGGAACTGAGATCTGAGATCCCACAAGCTGCACGGCACAGCAAAAAGAAAAAAAAAAGTTGTGTGGAGTACGAAAATTATTGAATCATCCAGAAACAAAGCAATACTTTTTAAAAAGCCTTTTGGGCAGAAGGGGAGATATTTTTTTCCCCTCTTGAGAGAAGTCACATTTAGTTGTGTAAATAAGGGAGTAAAATAGGGGATTATTTTCTGTTCTTTTCCTTGTAGGGATATAACTGGTGCCATGACCGAAATGTAGTAACGATTTTCAGTGCTCCAAACTATTGTTATCGTTGCGGTAACCAAGCTGCAATCATGGAACTTGATGATACTCTAAAATACTCTTTGTAAGTATATACACTTGAGTCGTTGGTTACCATTACTTGAATATATTAGTTTTAATGTGAAGTTGAACAGTTCAAGAGCTTATGCTAAATCCAGATTCCAATTGGATTTTTTAAAGTTTCCTTTGAAACACATCAACAGAAACCTAGATCCTAATATGAATTATTAGGGATTTAACTTTTAAATCCATGTTTTTATTGTAGAGTTAATAAAATATATCCTGAGGATGAGATAATAGATAACAGTACCTTAGGCTCTTTAAACTTTATTTATTTAGTAGAATCCTTCTTTCAAATGGTCTTAGAAGGAACTACAGATATACAGAAGCATATCGTCTAGCTGAAGTTGCCTTGGTTCTTTGAGGAGGCGTGCAGCCAGAAGACCCTTATTAAATGCATGATTAGGGTTCTCTTAATACATTAAGTTATTGGATGGGGGGAAAATGTGTAAAAATCTGCACGGGGATGAAATGTACAACATGGGGAATATAGTAATATTGTAATAATTGTATGGTGACAGGTGGTAACTAGACTTATCTAGATCATATAATTAATGTATAGAAATGTATAGAATTAATTGTATAGAATTAATGTATAGAATTAATGTATAGAAATGTATAGAAATTTCAAAACACTGTTGTACTTTTGGAACTAAAGCAGTGCTGTAAGTCAATTATACTTCAGTTTTTAAAAAAACAAACTATTAAAAAAATGTGTAGAGTCAAAGACTAATATTCTTGATTTTAATTGTCAGTACATTGATGTCTTGGAGTATGAACAACAAATATGTCTTGTTTTTCAGCTTGCAGTTTGACCCAGCACCTCGCAGAGGCGAGCCACATGTTACTCGTCGTACCCCAGACTACTTCCTGTAACGAAATTTTAAACTTGTACAGTATTGCCATGAACCATATATTGACCTAACGGAAATGGGAAGAGCAACAGTAACTCCACAAAGTGTCAGAGAATAGTTAACATTCAAAAAACTTGTTTTCACACGGACCAAAAAGATGTGCCATATAAAAATACAAAGCCTCTTGTCATCAACAGCCATGACCACTTTAGAATGAACCAGTTCATTGCATGCTGAAGCGACATTGTTGGTCAAGAAACCAGTTTCTGGCATAGCGCTATTTGTAGTTACTTTGCTTTCTCTGAGAGACTGCAGATAATAAGATGTAAACATTAACACCTCGTGAATACAATTTAACTTCCATTTAGCTATAGCTTTACTCAGCATGACTGTAGATAAGAATAGCAGCAAACAATCATTGGAGCTTAATGAACATTTTTAAAATTAAGTACCAAGGCCTCCCCTCTACTTGTGAGTTTTGAAATCGTTTTGTTTATTTTCAGGGATACTGTTTAATTTAATTGTATGATTTGTCTGCACTCAGTTTTTTTCCCCTTCTCAAATCTCAGCCTCATGTTGTTCTTTGTTACTGTCAGATCCTGGTGAGTTGTTTTGAACAGAACTGTTTTTTTTCCCTCCCTCCTGTAAGACGATGTTACTGCACAAGAGCACTGCAGTGTTTTTCATAATAAACTTGTGAACTAAGAACTGAGAAAGTCAAATTTTAATTGTATCAATGGGCAAGACTGGTGCTGTTTATTTAAAAGATACATCAATTGATAAATTTTAGAATTTGTAGAATTCTAGGTAAAGAAAAATAAAAATCAAGGCCACTACATAATCTCTCTCGTAACTCCTTGACATCCTTCAAATGAATTTCAGGACTTATTTGTAGTCCAGATAGTACAATATGTCAGATTGCCAGCATGCTCTTTGTGGGTTCTTCTTCCTGCATATTGTCTGCAAGAAAGGAAATGAAGTCTCTGCTGCTTCAGTAAGACCTGATTGTAAAACCATATAAATCGAGATTTATGTTTTTCGGGTTTTGTTTTTTAATGAAAAAAGCATGTTTTCAGGTAGAGGTTAACAAACTAAATAATGTATCTACTTATCAGTCACTGCAGTTTCTGGTTATAAATATTGCTATGTAATGTGGACACTGTAAGATGATTGACAGAGTGGTAAGTTCTTAACGAATATTTGTACATTACTTGTCACGTGATCTTAAAGTTAAATTTGTCTCAGATAAGATATAGCTGTTAAAGCATTATCCTGTATTATGCTCTTTAAATGATACTAGTTAAACCAAATAGAAAACTGTTGCTGGATCATGGCTTAGTGTTATGTACATTCACCCAAGGACAAAAATGGCATTTGAAATGAAGTGGCGGTGATAAGCACATACTGAGTTTTTCCCCTCCCTTTTATTCTTTGAATAGGATTAGAAAGTTAAAACAGGTTTTCTATGGAAACTAATACTTCATTGTCTTAAGCTACCAGGGTAGACTTCAAGACACTTAATCATTAATTGTGTGGGTATAGTAATAAAAGTTTCTTTGCTTTGTACTGTGTTGAACTTGGAACTGATGAGGAAATTTTTGCATTTCTCTTTCTAAGATGCTTGAAGAAAATACATACACAATATATATATTTTTTAAGTGGTCCACTTTCTATTTTTTTGGTAGCTCGTGGAGTTGATTGTCCAAAAGCCCTTAGTTTTTCCGCATTTCTCCCTTTCAATTTTACTCTTTTATGCTTTCATAAGAAATACGTCCCTTTGTCTCTTTTTTGTTTTGTCAGTTTATGCGTTTTCTTTCTGACCGAACAAATAGTTTATTAATGTGCAGTACATAATCCAGTTTCCAACTGATCTATTGATACCAAGCAGTGATTTTTCAGGTCCTGTGATCAAAATTGACTCCAAAAGAACGAGTATCTTGTAATTGGTGTGTTATTGTCATTCAGGTACAACCTCTCTAAAGTAGACCTTGTGGTTAACAGAAAAGGGCTTGTCGGGACTTCCCTGGTGGTCCAGTGGTTAAGACTCTGAACTTCCACTGCAGGGGGTAGGGGTTCAGTCCCTGGTTGGGGAAGTAAGATAATGCATGCCATGTGGCATGACCAAAAAAAAGGGGGTGGGGTGGGGCTTGTGGCCAGACTGGCTTGGGTTTAGAATGATTACCAGGGTTTAAATGAATTGGCTAATTGTAGAGAATAATTGGACTTTGGCCATCTAATCTAGAAAGTGTTAGTAACCTACCTGATTATGAAATGGGTAAAGAAAATGCATTGGTGTAACATTGTAAATCAACTATACTTCAATAAAAAATAAATTTTTTAAAAAAGAAAGAAAGTGCATTGGTAAGTATAGTAATTTCCTTTAAAAACATATAATTGCTGTTGCTGATTTCTCAATTAGTAACAGATTAAAATAGAATTTTCAGTTTTACAAAGCTTGTTCAAAAAAAATGAATGTTTTTGAGTGTTCTAGACTGAGGACTTGGAGAAATTTGCTTTGGAACTTAATTTTATAAGGATAAAATGAATTGATAAAATTATGTGCTCATTTCTTAGGTTGAATATCCTAAGCAAACATAGATGACTCTTCCTTTTCTTGGTTGCAGTAGGTGTGTTTTAAATAGAAGTGTAGCGTGTCAGTATTGGATAATTTTTCAGAAAGACCTAGCTTTAGCTTAATAGGGAAAGGATTTTTTTTTACTGTGGTTCTTAACGTTGATGCCCACAGCGGTTATGATTTAAATTATTTGGAGGAAGGCCCAGGCGTAAGTATTTTTAAGTTTCCCAAGTGGTTTTAATTTACGTCTAGATTTAAGAACCGCTGCTCAGTTTCCCAACTACAAATTTAAGAATATTGGCTTTTGTGCTAATTGATGGTTGTTGTGGGTTTTAGTGAACAATTAAAATATACCACGTGATTATTTTCTTTCAGTAGTGACTTTTACCTGTCCTGTATAGTAAGTAGTCCCTTACTTTCAACTGTAATGTGTCACTAGAAATGGACCTTAAAGTTTAATAATAGGCTTGTTTGTTATGAGGTAGATTGTGTTCCCATGAGCTAAAACTTTTTTTCATTAAAGCCTTAATCTGTTCTCACATGTTCTTTGACATACGTCTAGCTTTTATGAACTTTTTGTGTCGGGGGAGGAGATGGGGGGAGCGCCTTGTAGCTTGTGGGATCTTAGTTCCCGACCAAGGATTGAACCGGAGTCCTAACCTCTGGACCGTCAGGGAATATGAACTTTCTTAAGTTAGGTTTTTTCCCCTTCACAGTTATATATTCTGTTGAATAACGTTATGCAGGTCATAGATGTATTATTTAGGACACACCTAATGTTCTCCATATTTGTTTCAATTATAGTTTAAGCCTTATGTCTTAGGGCTATAAGTACATTATACTTCTGTTTCTTATAATATATTTTTAATTGCACAGGCTACTGCCATGTAGACAGAAGTAGAATGTTGCAGAAACAGTATTGGCTTGAAGTCCTAGTGCTATCCAGTAAATAGGTTACAGTGTTCACTTATCAGCTGGTATATAAATTTGAGGGAAGGAAATGGATTACGGATATTTATAATATACAAATTTGTTTGAAAGTTGAACATACAAAGATGATAACTAAGAGTAAGTGGACTGGATGACAAACCCCAGATTCAAGGTTCCTGTCATACCTGGATGAGAATTCCTCTCCCAGGAATTGATAAGGGAGGAGGTTATAGCTCGTGATTGAATGCTGAAAAAAAGGCTGAGGTTGTGTTTTGGTTATTTTTGTTTCATTTTTTCATTTGTTGTTTTTATTTTTTCTTTAGGCAAAACACAGATTTTCATGGCTGCAATTTAATTGTAAGTAGTTTGTATCCTCAACAGGTTTGGGATAAGTGGGTGGGCTGTTAAGTTTTCTCTGCCTAAAATGCTGCTAATGGAGCAGACCACTCCATATGAATACTTAGCCACCTTAGGCCGCTTCAGATAGCCTCAGTCATCCAGATACTGTCATTGGGAAAGTCCATTTAGGCTTTAATGGACAATACCAGGTACATTCTTCCAAGAGATGATTTAGCAGACTTTTTTTTTTTTTTTTTTGGCTGCGCTGAGCGGCTTGTGGAATCTTAGTTCCTCAACCAGGGATTGAATCTGCACCGCCTGCATTGAAACTGCAGAAGTCTTAACCACTGGTCCGCCAGGGAAGTTCTTAGCTGACTTATTAGTGTAGTGGTAGGTTATGGCCACCATCCAGTCTGTTGCCCATTGGTGGAAGTGAAAGACCAGAATTGTGTGATAGAAAAGGAAGTTAAGAGTGCTTGCTCTGCAGACGCTAGGAAGACAAAAGTGAAAGGTCTAATTAAAGCTTTTGGAAATGCCAGAGTCTGTTGAGCACTTTTGCTTCAAGGCTTAGCATGTCTTCTGAGCTGTAAGGAGATTCCATGGTCTATTATGGTTAAGGTTTTTGCAGTAGATCAAACAGCAGTGTTACCTCCAGGGCAGGGGCAAGGACTAGTAGTTAGGTTTTGTAAAGCCTGGTCAAGGGTGGGCCTCATGACTCTAAGGTCAGGTATGTCCAAGAGTGTTTCAGGAAAGAGCCAGTTTACAAGGTGTGGTGAAATATGCCAGATGTAAAAATGTGTGTAGAATTACCCTTGCTGTTAGGTCCAGCTTTCGTTTCAAGGTAAGTCCCTTGCCAGCAGCAGTGAGGATCTGAGTGTGTGTTGAATGTAGCAAGCAAGAGGAATGGGAGGAGAAGCTATATGATGATGTATTTGGTCTTGAGCAATCTTTGTTTCCCATAATCACGTGCAAAAGAAGAGTGATCTCTGCATTGCTTCAAATAAAACTACCTCTTTAATTTTAATCCTTTCAATGACCTGTGATTAAAAGACCACAAAGACAATAAGCCCTAGCTCACTACTCCCTCCCCATAGCTACACCAGAGCTGGTTGTAGAGAAAAGGGCTGGAGGGACTTCCCTGGTGGCGCAGTGGTTAAGAATCTGCCTGCAAATGCAGGGGACATGGGTTCAAGCCCTGGTCTGCGAAGATCCCACATGCTGTGGAGCACCTAAGCCCGTGCGCCACAACTACAGTAGCCCGCACACTCCAGGGCCCGAATGTAGGAACTACTGAAGCCTGCATCCCTAGATCCTGTGCTCCACAACAAGAGAAGTCACCGCAATGAGAAGCCCGTGTGCAGCAATGCAGACCCAATGCAGCCAAGGAAGGAAAGGGAAGGGGGAGGGGAGGGAAGGGATGGAGAGAGGAGGATCAAATATGTATGGACCAAGATCTTTGAGGTGGTAGTGCAGTAGCTCTCGTGTCCTCTGAGACGCTCAAGGTGATAAGGGATCTGGTGATGGCCTCTTCTGGTGCCACTGCTGCATATTTTGTCCTTTGCTCTGGATTTTTTTTTAATTGATTTACAATATTGCATTAGTTTCAGGTGTTGGATTTCTTCAAGCAGAATCTTAATGATTGCACTGTAGGCCTGTGGGTATTTCCAACTTCACCTCAGATCCTAGGGAAAATGCCCTACTGCAGTAATCAGGAGGCAGGATTTTAAAAGTAGGGCTGGGAACCTGGATAGATGACTTGGGTGAGAGTATCTGTTTAAGCCATCTCTTGGAAGCACTTTGACATTTCCGCTTTCAACCTGAAATGGCAGATGGCCTGCATCATTAGGTATGTTTGAAGAGTGCTGAGTAAGTAGTCTGTGGCTTCTGAAATACATAATTTTGATGCTGCAGTCCTCAGAGCAGTAGCTGATGTTCTGAACTAAGTAAGGGTTCTGGTGTCATTTGTGAATAAGGAGAATAGAGTGCTGAAATGACCATTACTGTAAAGAGGTTAGTTGAATTCAGAGTGGTCAGGAGAGCATTAGGCATTGGCCCTTCAGGCCTTAAAAATGCAGAAATAGCTAATAGTGAGTAATGTCTAACACAGCATTTCCCATGTGTCAGACATTTTACATGGATTATTTTATTGAGTTGTCTCAACAGTTTAGGAGGGGTGGGAAGGTAAAGCTATTCAGGCAGTGTTACCCCAGAGTCCCTGACTTTCAGAAAGTATTGCCAAAATCTTGGCTGTGCAACAATGCCAAACATAAAGAAGGAGACAGTTACGGAGAAAAAAGAAAAAGTGGCTTTATTTCTTTGCCAGGCAGAGAGGGAACACAGTAGGCTAGCGCCCCACTAGTAGGCTAGCGCCCCACTAGTAGGCTAGCTGGAACTGTGCCTCACTCCCTGGGGAATAGGGAGAGGTTATATAATCAGGACTGTGGTCAGAGGTATGTAATAAAGGAATAGGCAGTAACAGTCTTGCATTCTCCTTCTGCAAAGTGTCAGAAGGGTGGGTTGCTGACAAGATTAGGGTGTGTGTGGGGGGGGTCTCAGATGGACCCTTTAATCTTGCCTCAGGTGGTTTCTGGCTGCTCCTCCCTTGATTAGCAACTGTTCAGATCTGCCCTTTGGAACTCAGGGAAGGTCCTTTGGAGGCTGGACTCTTGCCTACAAGAAATGGGCAAAAATCCTCCATGCCCAGGAGACCCACAGGGCCCTGCTCGGCATCAAAAGCATTAGAGTTCGCTTTCCTTTGCTGAAATTTGTATTTAGTGGCCTTTGAAGTGTGGGTAAGAGCCTACACAGCTTTTGGGTCTAGAGAAAGTGATGTGTGTGTGTGCCTGACCCTGCTTCAGGTAAGCCAAATATGTGGCAGGCCCTTTGGGAAGCATAGTCAAGGAGGTTTGGCCCTCTTGAGTATTGGCTCAAGTCAAGTATCCTGGTCACTGTGCTCCTGAAGCTTATGGAATGACTTGACTGTGTGTCTCAAAGACACTTATATGGACTAGATTATGAAAGAGCTGAGTCTGATCAAGAAAATTATTTTCGACTCACCACCTGCCACCACAGCCTAATTGTTATTCCTGAGGATAAAGGAACTTTCACAGTGGACTTAGCTTGACAAACATATTAAAAATGAAAAGGAAAACCTATGGTTTATTTTAAGGAGGTATATATGGAGTGGGATATTCCATCCAATTTTTAAGATTTAAAAAACAAATTTTGGGGTTCACAGCAAAATTGAGAAAGTACAGAGGTTTCCTATATGTCCCCTACCCCCAAATATGCATAACCTCCCCCATTGTCAGCAAGCCCTACCAGAGTGGTACATTTGTTAAAATTGATGAACCTACATCGACATAATCATCTGGACTCTACATTAGGGTACACTCTGGTGTCCATTCTGTGGTTTTGGACATGTATAATGACATGTATCCACCATTGTATACAGAGTATTCTCACTGCCCTAAAAATCCTCTGCTCTACCTATTCACCACTCCCTCACCCCACCCCAGTCTGTTGCATCTGAGTGAAATAATTCCTCCTTTTCTCCGATAGCCGGAAATGATTTTTGAGTATTTCTGTATGTGAGAAATGCCCCTGGTATTTTACTCTTTGATTAAACATCCGGTATTTTGTATAAGACTTGGAAACTAGTCAGTTGTTTAGGCTTTAACAATGAGAGTAAATGGCACACACTCATCCTTGCTTTCCCCCTTTCTTCCCATTTTTGTTGATTTATTCCTAGCTTTATTCCTAGCTTCTGCTAGCTTTTCATCACCTGATAATCTCCCCACCTTTCTGAAGACCATTAATTTGTCATCTTTGGGAGGAGCCAGAAGCCAAAAGCAAATTACTTTCTTGTCTGGTCTCCTGGTGCCAGTTAACCATCCACAAATTCTGATAGGGAAGACCTGGCTCTACAAATGCTGCCCACCTCTGATCTGTATGGGTGCTCTGGCTTTTTTTTTTTAGTTGATCTTTTATTTTATTATAAAATAATACTTGTAGTAAAGTCAAGCAATAGAGATGTATACAAAAAAATGATCTCCCCCACCTTATGCCTGTGAAGTTCTGTTAATGATTTGTGGATACTTCACAGTCATACATACCAGCACATAAAGCATGCCTTTGGTGTGGTGGTCATGCTCTATCATACTTACCTCATGATGATCATGAAAAGTAAATTGCCTCCCTGGGAGCAACCTAGGTTAATTTTACATGTGTCAGCACATAGGTACTCTGTGTGTGTGTTACTCCTGGCCCCTTTACAACAAATGATAGCGACACTGTTCTGTACATGGTTGGCACGGTATCCAGGCATCTTGGATACCATGCCAACCAGTATGAGCTTTTAATTATTTTACAAATAACAGCAGTGAGTTGGCGAAAGTATGCTGGGCCCCTAAAGTAGCTAAATTTTAAACAGGGAGGCAAAACGAAGTTAACTCACAGGGTTGTTTGAGTGTGGTCATAGTTGTGCACAGCTCCAACGTGGGGTGACGATCGTCTCGGCTCGCCAAGTACTTAAGGGTTTCCCAGGAAGCAGAGCTTTCAATTCTCAAACTGGGACAGTTAGTCCCCCCAGCATGGGGTTCTGTGCCTTCCTCTTGTAGGTACAGAAAGCCTTTCCCACCCTCACCAACTTGGCAGAATCGAGGCTCTGCTTTGGCTCTCATCTGAGTTTTTGGTGGAGGAGTGCCCGAGGTGGTAGCTGGATGAATCGATTCACACCTGAGTCCTAAGTCCTTCTGTTGCTTGGACTGGTCAGCAGGAACCAGTCTGCATTGAAAAGCCTATGACTCAGGACTTCCCTGGTGGCGCAGTGTTTAAGAATCCGCCTGCCAATGCAGGGGTCATGGGTTCGATCCCTGGTCCGGGAAGATCCCATATGCCGCGGAGCATCTAAGCCCATGCGCCACAACTACTGAGCCTGTGCTCTAGAGCCCGCGAGCCACAACTACTGAAGGCCGCGTACCTAGAGTCCGTGCTCTGCAACAAGAGAAGCCACCGCAGTGAGAAGCCTGCGCACTGCAAGGAAGAGTAGTCCCTGCTCGCCCCAACTAGAGAAAGCCTGCGTGCAGCAACGAAGACCCAACACAGCCAAAAATAAATAAATTTATATTTTTTTTAAAGTTAAAAAAAAAGCTTATGACTCAATTATTTGTAGTGAGGTGTTTGGACCTAGAATCTGTTGTACAGAGTGAAGTAAGAAAGAAAAACAAATACTGTATGCTAACGCATGTATATGGAATCTAAAAAAACGATACTGGTGAACCTAGTGGCAGGGCAGGGATAAAGATGCAGATGCGGAGATCGGACTTGACACAGTGGGGGGGAAGCGGAAGCTGGGACGAAGTGACAGAGTGGCATGGACATATATACACTACCAAATGTAAAATAGATAGTGGGAAGCAGCCACATAGCACAGGGAGATCAGCTTGGTGCTTTGTGACCACCTAGAGGGGTGGGATAGGGAGGGTGGGAGGGAGATGCAAGACCAAGAGGATATGAGGATATATGTATGCATATAGCTGATTCACTTTGTTGTACAGCAGAAACTAACACAACATTGTAAGGCATTTATACTTCAATGAAGATGTGGGGGGAAAAAAAAGGCCTGTGACTCTAGGGCTTGCTGACTCCCCAACATTCCAAGCCTTGTGCTTTATTGATGGTCTTGTTTTATAAGAGAATTTCAAGGCTTTCCAAGTCTTGAGGCAAAGGACAGAGATATTTGTCTAAGGGGGAGATCAGAGGTAGGAATAAATCGACAAAAATGGGAAGAAGGGGAAAGCAAGGATGAGTGTGTGCTGTGGGGTGGAATAAGGTATATTGATTCTAGCAAGAGGGTTTCGTCTCTCCGAGTGTAGTAAGGGGTTGCTGCCATTTGGGGGAGCATAGCAATGGGGAGTGAAACAAAAAGTTGTTGCCGTAGTGTTTGAGTAAAGCTCACGGGGTAGGTAAGCCACTGCCAAACACTAGCTGAACTGAGTGGTCTGGTAGAGTGCGGCTAGTGGCTGGTTCAGGTGGTGTACCACAGGTACCTTGGGTGAGACAAGTGACAGGATGGCCTGGGCGGGCTTGGGAGCCATTTTGACTTTGTTACCGCACTGGGCTGTGTCCTATCCTCATAAGACAACTGCATGGTGAAGGAAGTGGAAGGGTATAGTGAGGACCCCGATGCTAGGTGTGTTGTCTTGGGTAACTGCAGCTTTGAAGTTTCTTCATCAGATACTTCTCAGTGTTAGGAGCCTTTTAAAATGGAACAACATTTGAAAGGGCAAGCAGAAGGAAGGAGATTTAAACACTCATTCAGTAATGAGTTCAGTAGTGCTTATATGCCAGGTGTTATTAGGCACTGGGAATAAATACAGTGGTGCACAACACCAAGTGTCTATCCTCGGAAGCTTACACTTAATGAGAGACAAATATCAAAGTCAGATAGGATGCGTGTGCTATGAAGAGAAATAAAGGGGACGGGAGGGTAAAAACAGGTGCCCTTTTAGCCAGAGCCTGCATATACTTTTGTGCAGGTTGTCTGTTGCATGACTCAAGTTTATGAATTATGACAGTTTTGTATTAAGACATTTTGATGTAATGGCTTTTAAATTTTTTGATGTAGATAAATTTTCATTAAATTTAACCACACTGATTGGGCTAGTAATGAGGCTGGTGGTTTCTGAGGAAGTGACTTTGAGCTGAGACCTAAAGGATGGCAGGAACTATCCCTTCTTACCAGTCTGTATTAGACACTATCTCAAGATGACACTTATTTTAAATTAGAAAACTGCAGTGTGGTTTGTAGAGCAGCACTGCCCATGACCTGACAACATCCCCAGAAATTTCTCTCTTCACCTGCTGGGGCGGGGAGGTCGGGGGCAGCAGGAGGGAAGCTGCTGGATGGGAACCTGTTGTAGTCTAGCCTGGGATTTTCTGACCAGAGCCTGGGGCTGCACCTGAGCAGCAGGACATGGCTAGAGAAATGGACACAACTATACTGGTAGGGACCATAGTTGCCACCAGACAATCCCCTTCGCTTCCTGAGATTTTGGTCTCAGCCATCAAAAGGACTCATGCAGATTGCCAGCATCTCCCTTCCAGAACTCTGATGACATTGCCTATTAACACTGCAGAGTCCAGTCAGACAAGATCTCTCTCTTCCTCCTGCTACCACCTCCATCAACCTCTCTGTCTCTCATGTTGATCTCCTCAATTGGATTATTCCCAGCAGCATAAACAAACATGGCTCCAGTATCTTCAATCCTAAAAACAAACTACTTTGACCTCATAGCCCCCTTAAGTGTCTCCCCCTTTTCTGTACTTTTCTTAGCAAAACTCCTTAAAAGAACTGTTCTCTATTCTGTCCACCTTTTCATATTACATTCCCTTCTCAGCACACCACTCCACTGAAATCATTGGCTTTATTAAGATTATTTTCATATTGCCAAGTATAGTAGATATGTTTTGAATATTAAATTCCAGTTTCTAGCATTTGAAGCAATTGACCAAAACAATTTCCTGGAAATAATTTATTCTTCCACCATTACTAGCATAGGGCAAATCTAGTGATTTGCTTGTTTTCCTATATTTTTGCTACTTCCCAGGTTCCTTTGCAATTTCTTCCTGTGCTCTAAACGTTAGGATGATTAAATGCTTAGGTTTCTGTTTCTCCTCTACCTAGGTGATCTTATCTAGTCCCATCTATATGCGGAAGAGCCCTAAATTTATATCCTTAGCCCAACTTCTCCCCTGAGCTCCAGAGTTACATTTCCAATCGCCTCCTTGATGTGACTCAATCTCTAACATACATCTCAAGCTGAATTCCTGATCTCCTCCCACACCAACTCCTGGTGTTCCCTTACCTCAGTAAACAGTACCACCATTCATGCAGCTATCCCTCACATGTACTTCATTAGCTATACCTGCAAATACATCTTTCTCCTCAACTCCATTGCCCCTGCGCTAGTTCAAGCCTGCTAAAAAATCTTACTACTTCCCTTCTTTCCCCCACTACAATCCATCCTCCATATAGTCACAAGAGTGATCTTTTTGGGGCTTCCCTGGTGGCGCAGTGGTTAAGAATCTGCCTGCCAATGCCGGGGACACGGGTTGGATCGCTGGTCTGGGAAGATCCCACACGCCGCGGAGCAACTGGGCCCGTGCGCCACCAACTACTGAGCCTGCGCTCTAGAGCCCGCGAGCCACAGCTACTGACCCCACGCGCCTAGAGCCCATGCTCTGCAACAAGAGAAGCCACTGCAATGAGAAGCCTGTGCACTGCAACGAAGAGTAGCCCCTGCTCCCTGCAGCTGGAGAAAGCCCGCACACAGCAATGAAGACCCAACACAGCCAAAAAAAAAAAGTGATCTTTGTAAACTGTAGATCCCATCGTGCCACTTCCTGCTTACCCTCCCTCCCCTGAGGTTGCTAAATGCAAATAGAAGAAAATCCAACTTTCTTATAATGTCTTCCCTGCAAAGCTCTTCATGTTCTGGCCCTTCTCTGCCTTCATCTCTTTGCACTTTCCCCCCATTCATTAAGCTCTAAGGATGCTGGCCTTGTTGTTCCTGGAATATGCCAAACTCAGTCTTACCTTAGAGCCTTTGCGCATGCTCTACTTGAACACTTCTCCCACTTTTTTCCATAGCTGGTACTTTCTTCAGCGGGCTTCTGCTTAAATGTATCGCTGCCCCCCCTCTCCCCAACTTCAACTCTTATTTTCTTCACAGTACTTATCTATTTAACATTCCCTTATTTGTGTTGGTCACATCTAACCCATTAGAAGAGAAACTCCCTGAGGGCAGAAATCCTTTATCTTTCTTGTTTACCACTGTGTGCTGATGACATGGGGGTGGGGGGGTGGTTGAAGAGAGAGGGTACTAGATAAATACTCATTGATTAATTGACTGACACTGTCCACACACTGGCAGCTTTCTGGGCCAGTTAGTGAGTGGCTCAGTCATTGACTGAGTCAGAGATTCTCCTGGGGAAATCCTTGCTACTCAGTGGCCCCTTGGCTGACTGGCCTTCCTGCCTGGGCACTCAGTAGTCACAAACTGACACTTGCCTTGCAGGACATAATCAAGCTGCACTTGGCTTCACCTCACTGATGTCTCCCTGAGTCTGGCTCCTGGAATGTTCAGCATCTCAGGGCCTGGCCTGGAGCTCCACGGGCAGACAGCTAGCAGGCTAGGCTGCACACCTTTCAGACAGATTACCCTGCCTGGTGGTCTCTGCCCCGGTGTGCTGGCTCCAGATGTGCCACGTTGGTACTGGGGTCTTCTGATCTACGGAGGCAGACAGTGGGAAGACACAGCTGGAGATTACAGGTCATACCTGTCATGGTTTTGTCGTCTGCAAAAGAGCCCTCGATGCACTGCACTGCCCTGCTCCTCACTGAGCCTACTTGACTCCTGCTGCCAGGACTTCCTGTGTGTGAATTCGATTTCACAGAAGGACGCTGTGGCCCACAGGGTTGGAGTCTGCAACCACGGTGTGTGTGAAAAATCTGCACTGGCATTCATTCTCTGATGGCCAGACCAGGGATCTGGACAGGATTCTGGGTCCTGGAGAGGAGAGAGGGCAGCTTCTGGAGGCATCTCAGTGAGAGGGCAGGGCAAAGAGGGCAAACCTGGGAGGGGGAAGGCCTCCTTGGACAGCCATCTGGCCCTCTGGCACCATCTGCTGGCTGAAACCGATCAGTGTTGGTAGTTCTTGGGGATTGGCCAGGACCAGCCTGTAGGGCAACCCCATACCTGTGCCTGCCTTTGCTGGGTCCATCCTGGCCACTCTGAGCCCACAGGGGGCACCCATGTATCTCCATAGACTTTCCCTCTAGGAGAGGGGGTGGAACAGAGAATAGCCCAAGTTCTTCTGGGAAGCTTTGATTCTTCCGTCGGTGACTTTGAGTCGGTCAGATCTAGGTTCAAATCCCACCTCCCCACTTCCCTGCTATGTGGCTGGGGCAGGTTGCATAACCCATCTCCATCTCGTGGGCAGGTCACTCTGGCTTGACAACCCTCCAATCTAGCCTGGGCCCACAGCTGTCTGATGGTGCTGGGTACAGATATGGGTCAGGAAGTTTTCTCCTGCACCGTTTAGGTTGGAGGCCCCTTCTGCCTAGAGCTTCCATGGCAGCTTTCAGAGGGTGGGTCCATAGCCCACCAGGGGTGGGGGGTGCAGTGCACTGGCTGGCTGTGATAGAAGCAAGGAAGCTGATGAGGGGCCCTTTCTGCAGTGTTGTCTAAGGCCTCAGACTCTTCTTCCCTGAGCAGATAAGGCTCAGGGGCCTTGCAACAATCCCCGCCTTCCCTCCCAATGTCTTTCTTTACTCCTGCAGCCTTGGCTGTGGAGGGTTGGGCAGCCATGTGAAGGAGAGGCTACAGGGGCTCAAAGTTCCTTCTGGAATTGACCCTGGAATCATGCTAATTAACATCCAGTTTTACACTCCCTGCTTTTTTTTTTTTTTTTTTTTTTTGCGGTACGCGGGCCTCTCACTGTTGTGGCCTCTCCCGTTGCGGAGCACAGGCTCCGGACGCGCAGGCTCAGTGGCCATGGCTCACGGGCCTAGCCGCTCCGCAGCATGTGGGATCTTCCCGGACCGGGGCATGAACCCGTGTCCCCTGCATCGGCAGGCGGAATCTCAACCACTGCGCCACCAGGGAAGCCCTACACTCCCTGCTTTTTAAACTGAGTTATGACTTGTAGGCAGTACACAAATGATTATAGCTCAGTGAATTTTTATATGTGCATACACCCGTGAAACTACCACCTGGATCAAGATAGGGAATCGCCAGCATCCCAGAGCTTCCCTCTTTGATACCTGCCTCCCTGGCAAAGGGAACTATTATTCTATCTTCTCTAACCTACACTAGTTTTTGATTTTAATTTCTATGGACTCATAAGTACTCTTGTGTCTACCTTCTTTCACTCAACATTGTGAGATACATCCATGGTCATATCCATAGTTTCCTTTTCATTGCTGTTTAGTATGCCATTGTATGAATATATGACAATTTATTTTTTCATTTTACATTTGATGGATTTGTTACTTCTAGTTTTTTTCTCTTATGAATAAAGTTACTGGGAACATTCTTAAACATATTTTATGGATATGAGGACTTATCCCTGTTGGGGATTAGTCCAGAGTTGGGATTACTGAGCCACTGGGTATATGCATGTTTAGTTTTAGTAGATACTGTCAATTTTCTGAAATACACCAATTTGTACTCCCACTAGCAACATGTGAGAGTTTCAGTTGTTCCACATCCTTGTCAACACTTGGTATTGTCACTCTTAAGTTTAGCCATTCTAGTGATTGAAATAATTTTCACAAAAATCCTGTGAGGTAGGTATTGCTATAAGCCCCATTCTACAGACAAGGAGACTGGGGTTAGAGAGGGGAAGCCACACATCCCACCCAGATCACACAGATGTGAGCAGCAAGTGGGCAGCAGCAGGTCTATATGATTCCTTTGCACCATGGCTGTATGAAATTTTAAAGTCAGAAAATTAGGGTGTGCGAATATTATAGCTCTTTTACTTTCTATAGTACCTATTTCCAGATGATAGCAAAAATATAATCTGGTCACTTCAATCAAGTGGTTGTATGATCACTGTCATTTCAGGGGTACACTCAGTCAAGTTGAGGGTTTTGTCCCTCTTCTGCTATCCAGGGTCAAAACTACAGTCTGAGCTTATATGATCATGGCATGGAGTGGGAGTTGAGGGGGCTGGAGATTGTCTGGCTCTTGGTCATCATCCATCTTCCTCTACTACTCAGGAAGGCAGGTAGACTTGACCCCTGCCAGTTGTGAACTGTCATCCTTGATTTCTGCTGTGCCCACGGATGTCCGTGTTTGTGCCATAGTCTCTGGCTTGGACTGTCCAGATTCTTCTAGGTTCATTTGATTCCGTTTATTACATCCCACAAGCCCCTTGCTGCTTATCTAGCCCCTCTTTGAGCAACTTCCATGCTGTTTTAGGGTCTCAGGACATACTTCAATGCTCCTCACCAGCCTGAGATGCTCCCACGCCCATTTGCCTAGGCACACCCAGGTGCCATTTCTGCTTCACTGCTGCCATACTTTCTCATCATGGAAGACTTTAGACCTTGCTCACAGACCAAGGCACAGATTCTCTTCACTCTCGGAGCTCCCAAACCTTTCTGGAGGTCCTAATCTCTCCCTATTCCTGGGTAGAGGGGATCAGGGGAGGGAGTGAGAGAGAGTCCCTTCTAAGAGGCCCACCGCAGTAGCTAACTGCAATGCTCACTTTGCCTTGATTTTTTCCCTACCCCCAGTGTTTTAGAAAACTAGCTCTGGTGTCGTCATACCTTCTTCCTCACTATGCTGTTGCTGATGTAAAATTTAAGATATGAGTCCTTCAGCCTCTTGGACTTTCACTGCTCAAAAAAACTTCTTGCATTAAAAATCTTTGGGGGACCTCCCTGGTGGCGCAGTGGTTAAGAATCCGCCTGCCAATGCAGTGGACACGGGTTTGATCCCTGGTCTGGGAAAAGCCCACATGCCACGGAGCAACAAAGCCCGTGTGCCACAACTACTGAGCCTGCGCTCTAGAGCCCGCGAACCACAACTACTGAGCCTGTGTGCCACACTACCGAAGCCCGCGCACCTAGAGCCTGTGCTCCGCAACAAGAGAAGCCACCGCAATGAGAAGCCCATGCACTGCAACGAAGAGTAGCCCCCTCTCGCCACAACTAGAGAAAGTCCGCGTGCAGCAATGAAGACCCAATGCAGCCAAGATAAATAAAATAAATAAATTTATTTAAAAAAAAAAAAAAGCTTTGGGTTTCAAGAGAGCATTTTGCTAATCAAGATCCAAGAATTTCACTCTTTATTCTTTGCATTCAGCACTCTCTCCTCTGGAGTAATAGGTAGTCTGATTTTAGATGGAAGGCTTAGAGTTTGACAAAAGGGAAGAAGGAGTGGCTAAGCAGAGGAACGTGAGGCTCAGAGAGGTGAAATAAGTTGCCCAAGATCATATAACAGTCACTGTGCTTACCACTGTATCAGGGGAGAAAGACTGAGAAAGTTGACACAGCAGGAGAGTACAGCCAGGAGATCTCTGACCATGTAGACTGGATTACTTCTTAGCTTACATGCTGTCCTATGGGCTGGAACACACATCCAGAGCCTGAGGTCTTTTCCATGGGTAAGCGCCTGACAAACGGAGTGTGACTGAATTCTGGGCAGCAAAGTTTGATTTTAGATCCACCGAGAGGGCCGGTCCTCATAGGAATGCTCCTGTGAGCCCTTTACATCAGTGAAACTCTATTTACAAAGGGTGATCATCTCTGGAAATGAATTCACCATAAAAACCAGATTTTCCCACCTGGACTGCTTGAATCCCAGGAGTTTAGCTCCCCTGGAGGTAGTATGCTGGGAATAGTTAATCAGAAAATATTCCTGGCATTTGAGGGATGGGGCTAAAATTCAGTATCTCGGCTGTGGTTGCAGAAGCAGAGCTGGGGCTGGAACCTCAGCCCTGCTCTGCAATGGCTTTGTGACACTGGAAAAGTCCCTTCTCTTTGATTTTATTTTCTTCCTCTATAGCACAAGGAGTTTGATCACATGGTGTGTGGAGTGACTGAAGTAAGGATGAGACCTCAGCCTTCTTAGGGCTAGCTCCAGGATCAGTAGAACCACCGCCTCCCCACCCCCTCAAAAAACACACCCACACCCACATACCAAGGGGACTCTGTCGGGGCCAGTCCTTTTTGACCTGGGCTGGTGATTACGGATAAATGAGTGGGGATGCATGTTCCCCAGCCCGCACCCTGCAGTCTTGCAACTGTCTTGTGTCTCCTGAGTGGAGGGTATGGTGGATTCAGAAAGTGTGAATCTAAATGAGTCACCTTTGACAGACACTGCTGGCCCCTTCTTGGCAGTGCTACTATAGTGGTTTCTCAACTTACCCTGGGTTTAAGAATCACTTGGGGGAACCTGTTCAAAGGCAGAAAAGCCTGCCCCCAGGGAGTCTGATTCATTACATCAAGAGCGGGCCCAGGAATCTGTATTTTTCTTGACCTGATGCCAATTTTTTTGAAGTAAAGAAAATTTTGAATAGGTAATACATACATATGGATCAAAATCCAAAAGGTAGAAAGGGTATAAAGTGAAAAATCACCCCAACCCTCTTCTCCAGTCACCTAGTTCCCCTCCCCTGAGGCCAAAAATTACTTGTGTATCTTTCCTGAGATAATCTATGCGTACAATAGCTGCATGAGTAAATAAAATGTGCTTTTTGAAAACAAGAAGCTCTTGGTGACTCTAATATTGGGGGACCACAGACGTGTGGAAAAAACATACACCTAGTTTATGCCAGGCCCCGTGCTAGACCCTCAGGCTAGATGTGCGATGTGGCACTGCTTACGATGCTCAGCAAGACTTTACAAGGTGCCACCTTGTATGCCATAGGCTGGGGAGCAAAGGGGCTCCAGTGGGTCTTGAGGAGGAGACCTGAAGCTTGAGCTGCTGAGGGCAGGGCGGTGTTGTGAGACCAAGTCTGAGAGCTGTAGGTCCTTTCATCTTCCTGTCATCAGCTGTGGCACCTGGCAGACACTGGATACCACAGCTAGTAGACAAAGACCTGGTAACCCAAGGAGCTGCTTGGCCTCCCTGCCCAGTCCCTTCCCAGAAGAGCTGTAGGCCTCTGATTTCTTTAGGGGGCCCTCTGTGGAAGTGTCTTTTGTTTCTTTGGCGTCAGGAATACCATCACGTGCCTGTTGGTTAGCTGAGCCTGGCGCCTTCGTCTCCTAGGGAGGGGTGGCGATGTTCCCTAAGCAGAGCAGGGTAGAGCTGGTCAGTCTCTGACTGGAGAGGATGGGGCGGGGGAGGGCGGGGTCGGAATTTTCAGACTAACCCCTTTCCCTTAATGGTTGGCTTCATCCTAGGGAGACTATCACACAGCCCTCAGGAAGCATCCCATACAAGAGTTCTGTGCAGGCTGGATCCTGGCTGCCTGGTTCGCTGCAGGATCTCGCCCGGTGGCTCTTCACCGCCCCGCTCCCCTCCACGCCCCCACCCCACTTCTGCTGAATGAATGGATATTCACTGGCAGAGAGAGGCCTCCTCTATACACTTGGGGTTTCTCTGCAACAATTGTTACTTTGGACTGGAGGCCTCTTCAGAAGTCAACGATAGGCAATAGGGGTTAAGAGGATCAAAAAATCCTTGCTCTGCCACTGAACCGTTCTGAACCTGTTCCCTTACAAATAAAAAAGGGTAACGATACTTCACCGCACGGATTATTGTGGAGAGTGAGCTAACTCCTATTAGGTTCAGGGGAGGATACTGAGACCCTGAGCAGAATCTCACAGCGCTGACTGGAAAGGCCAACTCCCATTCTTTCTCGGAGTCCCAGTTTCCCCGTCCTGAAAGGGAGCCGAAGCCCCTCCCAAACACTATCCTCAACACACACGCGGGAGAACACCTCTCTCTCCCTCCCCCCTCCCCCTCCCTCCCCCTCCCTCCCCCTTCCTCCCCCTCCCTCCCCCTCCCTCCCCCTTCCTCCCCCTCCCTCCCCCTTCCTCCCCCTCCCTCCCCCTTCCTCCCCCTCCCTCCCCCTCCCTCCCCCTCCCTCCCCCTTCCTCCTCCTCCTCCTGCGCTCGCGGCTTCCAGGCTTTTCAGGTCTGGGGTCTTTAGTTCAGCTTAGGACAGCCCCCGCCTGAAGGACCCTCGCAGGCCGTGAAGTACCACAGCCAGTCCTCCGTTCCCGCTTTGAGGAGACCGAGCCTAGCTTTCGAGGGAGGGGGTGAGGATCAAGGCCCGCCGCGCCTCGCCTCGCCTCGCCCCGCCCTGCCGCGTCTCCGCCTGGCCCGCCCGGCCTGCCTCCGCCTGTCGTCAGGCGATCTCGGCGGCCAGCCCCGCCGGCTCTGTGACGTGACGGGCGCAAGGGTCCTCGGCGCCTGCGCCCGCTCATATATAGGTAGACGCCGCGCCGCTCCGCAGTGTTGGCCTTGTTCTCCGCTTTTCTGTGGTTTTTTTTTTGCAGACGCCGCCCTGCTCTCCTCAGCCTCTGGCCCGCCATCTCCTTGAATCCTAACACTGTGAGTAGCCGCCGACGGAGCTGGGAGGGGCGGTGGCGCCGCGGGTTGCGAGCTGGTGGCAGCACCGCTGGTGCTTTGGCCCTGCTGGAGGCGGGAGGCACCTGGGCCTGGCCTTCCCTCAGGCTCTTTGGAACCCGTTGTCGGCCTTGTTCTCCCACCCCGCCCCTCGACTCGGCGAGGCCTCCTCTAGCCTCGCGTCTTCACGGCGCCCCGTGGGTGCCCGGGCGGGCGGGAGGGAGAAGGTGCGAGCCGAACCCGAGATTAGGCCTTCTCTTCACGGGGCGACCGTCAGCCGTGGCGGGGCTCGACTGAGGGCCCAGGCTGGGGCCGGGGGCCTCGCTCGGCGTTGAGCCTGCCAGCCACTGGCAGCCAGGGCGAGGGTGGCGGCGGGGCTTTTAATGGAGTTCCCGGGGCTGTCGTGAGCGTGGGCGTGTGTCCGTGTTTGTTGTTTTGGTGTCCGGAGGAAGCGTGGTAGTCCGGGAGCGCAGGATTCTTGGCACCCATCCTTTTCTCGCCCCTGTATCTAGCGTCGCTAGTCACCGGTCCTGGCTGACTGTGCTGGGTCCGAATCTTGGCAGAGAGCCGCCTGCTCCTTCGGAATATTTCTCTCCCATTACTTTGCCACAGCCTGGGCTTGCTGAAACCATTGTTGTAATAGCAGATGCCATCGTCATAGTGGTGTGGCTTTTAGGTGCTCTAAGTCCTAACTCGAGGTGCCTGGATTTTGAAGGGGTAGGACATTCACCTGCTTCGGTTTACTTTTTAATGGAGACTTCAGGTTTAGGTTTTGGGTCATGATTTTTTTCATCAGAGCGTTACAGTAGAATGTTTCTGTGTCATAGAGCAACGCAGATTTCACTCTACCCTCTAAAAAGAGGTGTCAGAATTTCGGGTCACTTAAAACAGGTTTTTTTCCTTTATGGTGTTGATAGAACCCACTCAGTGATTTACAAGTACTGGAGCATAAGGAATTGAAGGAATGGTCTTGAAAGCATGTCAAACAAAATTTCACCCATCATTATACGAAAATTTGCTCTGAATTCCAGCTGTATAACACTAAAAAAGTTGTCTTTGAGTACCAAGTTTAGCGTTACAAAGTGCATCGAATTACAGATTAACCGATGGTTTCTCTGCTATTTATTAAGATCTCAGCTCCCGTAGGAGTAACCTAATAGACGAATTTGACTATGACTAAGCAGATCTTGCTGTTTATCAAAAGTTATTTGAAATATGAAATGTTCGTCTTGCTTAAAAGTAATTTTATCAACTGTGTTGCCAGACTCTTGATTCTATAATGTTCGCTCCAGTACTGTGGAACATAAAAAGATCATAGAATGTTTCGTAATTAAAAATTGAGCTCACGTTAAAATATTTCTTTTGGGGATACCTTTTGTTATTGCCTTGTCACAGAGAAGGTTCTTTGCTCTGGGTCTTTCTCCATGGAGCAGGACAACTGCATTATTGGCAAGTACTGAGCAACACGGAAAAGCAGACATATTTGTGAACTGTAAAATGAAATCTGATTCTCTCCACCCATGGATGGGTGAGAGCTGGATATTTAAATGGCTGCTTTTAAAACAGCTTTACCTTTTTGCTTCCTTGCCTTAACAACTTGTTGTTTGGGAAATGGAGACAGTTGTCTGGGGAAAGCAGAATGAATATTTTAGCTGATTTAATGGGTCTTAAGTCTTGGGACCTAAAAAGGTTCGATCAGTGTTTTAAATGCCAAATTCTATGTTTTTAAGTTATAACGACATCGCAGGATTATGATGGACCTTTAAAAAATCTATACTTGAAATTTAAAGAGGTTTTGAATTTTTACAGTCAGGTATTGTTGCCGTTCCCCCCTCCCCTGCGCCACTCCCCCAAGAATCTGAATATGGTAAGAAATTGCTGGCTTAGAAGCTTAGAACTTTTAATTTTAAAGAGGTGTTTTTTTGTTTTGGTTTTTTTGCCAAAACTCAAGTCTTTTGAAGTTAATTGCTTAATTAACTTTTATGTAAGAGGTGTCTTTTTCCTAATGACTCATAATTAATCTGAGTTAATAAATACATTTTTGGCGCAAGTAATAGGTTATTACTATGAGGACTTTGGCAGGAGATCTCAAACTTGGACACCTGGACAATCAATAATGAAAGGTAAAAAGGACTCTGAAATTTACTAGGTTTACAACATGTGCTTATCCTTAAAATATTTTATTCTTTTGTGTATGGTCTTGCATTGATCCAAACATAAATAAGTATATCCTGATCTACTCTTTGGATTTGAACTCATTTTTCACTGGTAAGTCTCACTGTGGGAAAATTACTATCTTATCTGGGTAGCTTTGTTTATTTTGGACTCACCTCCCTCAGGTTTGCAGGTGGAGTAGTCAGTGTTCAGTGAGAGCAGAAAGGTGGGCAAAGAATAAGTCCATTTTAGATACAGTTTGCATCAAAAATATAAAGTGTTAATTCTAAAACTTACACTAGTAATGAATTCAGTAGGGCAGGCTTTAAAAGCTTCTGTTCCTAGGAGTTATACTTTCACAGAATTTTTATAGAAACACTTGTGTGCTAGCATGTGAATAATCACTTAGTGTTTTATAGGGTTATATACTATAGGTCCTTAGGGTTTTACGGTTAATAAGTTAGAAGGTGTCTAACAGACTGTAGTTTGAAATGTAGTTTGTATAGAAGTAATATCTCTTAAATTTCAAATTCAATATAATACCTTTTTTTAGATGCCTTCAATTAAGTTGCAGAGTTCTGATGGAGAGATATTTGAAGTTGATGTTGAAATTGCGAAACAATCTGTGACTATTAAGACCATGTTGGAAGGTAAGTTTATTAGAAAACGTGGGTCAGAGGAAAGGGAAAGAAATGAGTAGCTTGATATAACCTGTGAACATCAAATCTACAGAAGTAACAGTGTCAGAAAACTCTCAGGGGTATGAAGGGGTAAAGTTTACTTTTTTTCTTTAAAGTATTAACTGCATTGTTTTTGGTACAGGTCAGTTTTTTCTGCATTTTCTGAATTACTGAGTTTTTTCCCTTATTAGGTAGATAATACCATAAGCTAATGCTGAAATGACTTCCAAACCTCAGACAATGGCCCATTTCTCTTTCAAGTAAATTTGCGTTCGTAATTTCTAATGACAAAAAGTAAAGCCTTTGGAAAAGAGATACCTTATATATGGTAGCTAAATAGAACACCTTGTTTCAACAGCCGGAGTAAGCTGAGTAGATTGTAAACTGAGTAGATGTCTGTTTCTTTCTTTTTTTTTTTTTTAACCAAGTCTTCCCTTTTGTCTGTTTTGTCATTCCTCTGAAACTGCTGCAAAGCATGTATGCAGTGCATCAAAGAAGGAAGGCAAGAAAACAGGTCCTGAAACGTTTTGAAACTTTTACTAGTTAACATGGATCTCCCTCTTCTTTTTTTTAAATTAATTAATTACTTTTTGGCTCAGTTGGGTCTTCGTTGCTGCGCGCGGGCTTTCTCTAGTTGCGGCGAGTGGGGGCTACTTTTCCTTGTGGTGCGCGGGCTTCTCATTGCGGTGGCTTCTCTTGTTGCAGAGCACAGACTCTCGGCGCACAGGCTTCAGAAGTTGTGGCTCGTGGGCTCTAGAGCGCAGGCTCAGTGGTTGTGGCGCACGGGCTTAGTTGCTCCGCGGCATGTGGGATCTTTCTGGACCAGGGCTCAAACCCACGTCCCCTGCGTTGGCAGGTGGATTCTTAACCACTGCACCACCAGGGAAGCCCTGGATCTCTAATTAGTATTATCAGTGGGTTGGTAGACATTAACAGTATATGGAGACTTACAAATCAGTTTCTAGAATTGGTGGAAAAAAAACAGTAGTAATAAGAATGTTCTTCAGTACATTTGTCTCCATATCTGCAGGGGATTGGTTCCAGGACCCCCTATGGATACCAAAATCCATGGATACTCAAATAACATAAAATGGGGTGGTATTTGCATATAACCTACATACATTCTCCCTTATACTTTAAATTATCTCTAGATTTTTATACCTAATAACACCATAAATGCTATGTAAATTCAAATTTTAGCTTTTTGGAACTTTCTGGAATTTAAAAATTTTTATTTTTTAATACTTTCTATCCACGGTTTGAATCCAAGGATGTGGGACCTGCAGATACGGAGGGCTGAGTGCATTCAAATATCAAAAGTTTTTGTTTATCTGTAGCTTATAGATATTTAATTAAAGAGTTGTATGCCAAGCATTAGCAGGAGATATAGTAGTCAGTGTTCAGTGAGAGCAGAAAGGCAGGCAAAGAATAAGTCCTGGTGCCGGTGAAAAGAAGGTAAGTGAGAAGTGGTCTTTGCTCTTGAAGGATTTATAAACTAGGCAGGGAGATAGACACCAAACAAGGCTAATGGTCACATGGTATAATTAGTGCATTAATAAAATTGTGCCAAGTGGTGCTATGGGAACTTGTTGGCTGATGTTATTCTTTAGGCTTGTGGAGAGTGCAGTGTGTAGTACTAGTGAGGTGATATTTCAAATCTAGTAAAATTAAGATGTTTTGGGAGATCATTCTGAGGTAAAGTAGACAGGATGTGTTTAAAAGAAATTGAGGTTTTTAATTGGGGTTGTGATTGTGATACTTGTAGTTGCTAGAGCTGAGCAACAAGTTTGAGAGGAATGGAAAGAAAATGACTTTGAGCTTGAACATGTTGTGTATGTTAGAGATTCTCTCAAAAGATCTTTGTAATAAGCTACTAGTCAGTTGAGTATGTGGATCTTGGTCCCTGAGTTGTAGGCTGCTGGGGATAGACTGACTTTGTATGGTGGGTTATAGGAGTGTGTGTATATATATATATATATATATATATATATATATATATATATATATATATGGAAGTAAATGAGCTTGGCAGGTGGCCATGTTGGGGCAGGATGGGCTGTTACGAGTGAAGTCAGAAGTAGAGAATATGTGGAGTAGGAAGCCAAGGGAAAAGGGAGGCATTTTGAAGTGACCAGAGTGATTATCAGATTCATATACTGCAGACTGGTCACTTAGGATTTCAGGGATAATAAGTTAGAAGACTTCTAACAGCAAGTATTAGGTGTGGTAGAGGCAGAAGCTGAGCTGCAGGTTTGTCTTCTGTTTTCTAATAAAAAATAAAAGCTGAACATATTCTTTTCGGTTTTCTTTTTAGTTATTTTCCTGGTTTCTAATAGAAAATAAAAGCTGAACATAAAGTTGTTTTGGGTAATTGACACCAGTTATGTGGCACTTACAGTCCTGCACCCTGATGACTTACATAGATTACTTTTATTAAGTTGTAAACCCCTTGGTACAACCCACAGTCACTGTTCATCAAGTACGTGTTGAATGAAGAACTATAGTATGGTCACTGATGAAAGAGTGTGAAAGTTACCCAGGTGTCCCTAAAGGCAGGTGAGTAAGGCTTTATCTAGAAGATGTAGAAACTGATAACAAAATTGCTGCCTGAATACTTGCTTTATTTCATCTTAGTTGGTGCCTGGCACACTAATCTCTCCTGTGCTGCTTCAAAGAAGCATTTGCCAGTGTAGGAACATAGGGCTGCTTGAAGGTTTTCTGCCAACTTTGATCACTGAAGCAAGTGGATGATAGATAGCAACAATTAAAATGTTTCTTTCCTTTCATAGCTTTGGGCATCAGAGGTGAATGGCTTTATCTTAAGTACCAGTGGTTTATATAGAATTCTAGCCTCTTGAAGACTGGAGTGTATTGAAATAAAATCTTCTAATCAGTGGACAATCGGAAGTGAAAATCTTGGCATGTGTACACATGGATTGACTCATTTCTTCAGGTCCAGGTTGTGGTATCAGGATACAGGTGTCTTTCAGAAGTCCTTGAAACTAAATAGCTTAAAGGAATGACTGTTGGTACTTGTGCATTTAGTCTAAAAGCAAAAACCATTTCAAATCCTCGGTTTAAATGCTGGAGAAGTGATCCTTTACAACTGTAAGGCCCTTATTTTTAATGTGACTTAAGCCTTCTTCCAAATAACATTTGTATCTAAACAAGCTGGTCTTCTGTATTTCATTTCCTCTAATCTGTTCATTTCCCCAAACACACGTATTTTCCATAGTATAACTTCTTTTTCTGCCCTCTGAGTTAAAAATACTTCATACTAGTTCAAGAAAAGCATAAGTGGCTTGATCCAAATTGAAATATTGTCATTTTATAGTTTTACTCTCAGCAAAGATGGGATCAGGTAAAGGCATTGGTGGGGAGGAATAGAGGGGAGATGAGTGAATGTACCCATACAGGAAAATAGAATACTTTTTGAATATACTCTCATCTTTACCACTTCACTGGAGAAGCTTGTTAAACTCATTGATCTCCATGTTGTCAAGTGCATTGTTTCATTTCTCATCTAGACTTACTGATAGCCTTTGACAGTAGATCAGTCCCTTCTACATTTGGCTTTCAGGATACTTAATACTTAGCTCACTGACAACCTGTCTCCCCATCTTTAAAGCCTTCAGTTCCCGGGAGTTTGCTTAATCATTGTACCTCTTCACTGTATCAATACTCAGTCAGTCCCTCAGCTAGAATCATAGTGTTATAAATCATTTATACATCATTTCCCAAACTTACCTACAGTTCTAATCTCTTCTTTTGATTTTTAGACTTGCATATTTAACTTCTTGGTCAACCATTGAATATCTAATAGATATCTCAAACTTATTAAACTAGAATTGTTTTCTTTTTTAAATTTATTTTTGGCTGCGTTGGGTCTTCGTTGCTGCGTGCGCGCTTTCTCTAGTTGCAGCGAGCGGGGGCTACTCTTCTTTGTGGTGCACAGGCTTCTCACTGCAGTGGCTTCTCGTTGCAGAGCACGGGCTCTAGGTGCGTGGGCTTCAGTAGTTGGGGCGCGCGGGCTCAGTAGTTGTGGCTCATGGGCTTAGTTGCTCCGCGGCATGTGGGATCTTCCTGGACCAGGGCTTGAACCTGTGTTCCCTGCACTGGCAGGTGGATTCTTAACCACTGTGCCACTAAGGAAGTCCCCAAACTAGAATTCTTGATTCCCTGCCCTCTAAAACAAGTTCTCTGTCAACTTTCCCCATATTAATTAGTGGCAACTCCAATGGCAGCTCCATCCGTCTGGTTCCTCATGTTATAAGCCTTAGCCGTCGCTAACTCCTTTCACATTCTGCTTTCCATCTGTTGGCAAATCCTGTTGCCTCTCACTTCAAAATGCATACAGAATTGGACTATTTCTTCTTCCATAGCTATATACCTTGTACAAGCCACTTGTACTTGCCTGGGTCATTGCTAGCCTCATAATTGGTTTCCCTCTTTCCCCTCCTGCTCTCTGCTATCTCTTACCAATATAGTAGCCAAATTGCAGAAGGCCCTATTAGGGCCCTGTCTTCTCCTTTCAACCTGGCTACCTCTGCTCTTGTAACACTAGATTCCTTAGTGTTTTTAGGACACTATCAGAAGGCCTTTGCATTTGTCATTTCCTCTGCTTAGGTGTTCTCTCCTTTAGAATTTTAATTAAAATGTCATCTTCTCTGTGAGGCATCCTGAGCAACTCTATCTAAAGTTGCAACAGTTCCTCCCATCCTCCTGTATTCATTGCTGATTCTTCCCTGCCTAGCACAGCTATATATTAGGGACTCAAATGTATGCCTCAGCACTTAACCATGTCAATGTAACTGGTGCTGTGCTACAACCAGTATAGCAATGCAGTACTTTTGACCCCTGATCTTGGTACTTCTGTTACATAAGTGTCTTTGGCAGCTCTTTTTTAGTCCTGTAGAAACTGAAGGATGGACCCATTTGGTTTGAAAAATACTCTTATTTAGAATCTTTAAGTAACATGCGGATTTTAAGTTTTCTCTTTGGAGCTCAGCAACCACTTTGATAGTCTAAAAGTTAGGACTTTTTATTAGAGAAACCTATATATTCAAAATTATAAGTAGTATGTATGTGATGAATAACACTAAAGGATATATGTTGAAACTACGTCTCTCAACCCATGTTCTCATTAACTACCTTGGACATAATATTAACAATTCCTTGTATATCCTTTTGAAGATATTTTAAATATAAATATAAGTATATTCCCATTTTTATTCAGGTAACACTTACCTTTTATACTTGGCTTTTAAAAACTTTAATCTTGAAATCATACCAGTATGTATGGAGCTGCCTGCCTTGTTTTTTGTCAGTGGCTGCACGATCTGTTGTGTGTGTCTGTGTGTGTATATATACATTTTTGGGCTTCAAATTTTAATAGATTGAGATTCTGTTACTTCTGCAATACCTCACATTGTTTTATTTTCCTGAGTGCAGTCCATTTAGAGTTTGGTATAAAGAGTAAGGGTAAGCGTCTAGCTTTAATTTTTTCCCAGGTGGTTGCCCAGTTATCTCAATCCCACTTATTAAATCACTTTTCCTCCTAATTAAGAAAACTCTTTTTATATAATCCTGTATTTGTCTTCTCACACATTTTTATATAGTTTTGGGTGGTTCATGGAGCTGTTGCTAGGAACTGCCGGTTTTAAATACTTTCAAGAGAACTATTCTTAGTAAAGTACTTTTTATAGTCTTTCAGATAACATGTCTTACAAGTTACTTGTTTGAAACAGCCTGGTTGTTATAATGGGGCTAGAAAATAATGGCAACTCTCTTCTGGTTTACTTAGATTTGGGAATGGATGATGAAGGAGATGATGATCCAGTCCCCTTGCCAAATGTTAATGCAGCAATATTAAAAAAGGTAAGGTAGCATCTATACCCTTATATATATATATATATATATGTATATATCCTTTTTCTCATTAACAATTTCCTGGTGATATTTCTAATTGATATATAGATAGCTTCCTTAAAAACAAAACAAAACAAAAACAGTAACTATATAGTAAGATTATGACTAAGATATTTATTTTAGTTTAACCAGGCCCTGTGAATATTTAAGTTGTCTAGTCTTTTTCATTAACACATTTAAATTATTGAAATATAATGGTATGTGCTTAGCAAAAAGGGGAGTTTTTTTGTATTGCTTGTCTACTGAATGGTAGGCCTCAAAAGGAGTTTGAGGGACTTCCTTGGTGGTCAGTGGTTAAGAATCCGCCTGCCAATGCAGGGGACACGGGTTCGAGCCCTGGTCCAGGAAGATCCCACATGCCACGGAGCAACTAAGCCCGTGCACCACAACTACTGAGACTGTGCTCTAGAGCTCGCGAGCCACAACTACTGAGCTCACGCGCCTAGAGCCCGTGCTCCACAACAAGAGAAGCCACCATAATGAGAAGCCCGCGCACCACAACGAAGAGTAGCCCCTGCTCGCCGCAAGTAGAGAAAGCCCACACACAGCGACGAAGACCCAATGCAGCCAAAAATGAAAATAATGTAAAAAAAAGGAGTTTGAGAACAAGATATGTGCTTTTTTTGGTTTGTTTCTTTTTTTTTTTATTTGATCACCTTACCCTGTGTCTAAGCATAAACAGCCCTCTACATATTATTATTTTTTTGGCTGCACTGTGCGTGGCTTGCAGGGATCTTAGTTCCCCGACCAGGGATTGAACCTGGGCCCGTGGCAGTGAAAGCACCGAGTCCTAACCATTGGACCACCTGGGAATTCCCCAGCCCTCTACATTGAATAGGATTTTAGTGTTTCAGAGCATATGGCTCCTTAATAGAGCCAGCTGTTTAACTGAATGCTCTTCTGAAGAAACAGCAGCCAGTTTCCACATTGTGGGGAAGACTGGCTAGGCTTAGAGATGGGAATGGTCGTTTCCAGTTGGCCCCTTCCTGAGGAATTTTCAGAGTCATTGACCATATGCAGTTGCATTTTATGCTTTCTCTTGACCCTGGCATGAGATACAGCTGCATTGCATATTTTTCCATATTCTTACCATGATTGGCTATTACCAGTCTTTTTAATATCCCTAGTCCGGGTAAAAAGCCCCTTGTAACCACTATTCTGTATTCTGTCTCTGTGACTTTGACTATACTGGGCTATCTTATAAAAAATGGGATCATAGGATATTCTTTTGTGTCTGGCTTATTTCGCTTAGCGTAATGTTTTCAAGGTTCATCCATTTTGTAGTCTTAATAGGCTTTTTATACGAGTTCTTTATGTAGTTTTTACCACTTTGCTTGTCTTAGGTCAATTCACAGCTTTATATTTTTATCTAGTTAGATCTCCTTTTTTTATTACTATTTTTTATTTATTTTTGGCTGCGTTGGGTCTTCGTTGCTGCACGCGGGCTTTCTTTAGTTGTGACGAGCAGGGGCTACTCTTCCTTGCGGTGCACGGGCTTCTCATTGCGGTGGCTTCTCTTGTTGCAGAGCACGGGCTCCAGGCAGGCAGGCTTCGGTAGTTGTGGCTCACGGGCTCAGTAGTTGTGGCTCGCGGGCTTCAGTAGGTGTGGCACACGGGCTCAGTAGTTGTGGCATGTGGGCTCTCTAGGTGTGTGGGCTCAGTAGTTGTGGCACACCAGCTTAGTTGCTCCGCGGCATGTGGGATCTTCCTGGACCAGGGCTCTAGCCCATGTCCCGTGCATTGGCAGGCGGATTCTTAACCACTGCACCACCAGGGAAACCCTATATAGCCTTTTAAGACTTTTTAAATGCCATATGTTACTCATAGGTTTCTTTTTTTCTTTTTTTTTTTTTTTGCGGTACGCGGGCCTCTCACTGTTGTGGCCTCTCCCGTTGCGGAGCACAGGCTCCAGACGCGCAGGCTCAGCAGCCATGGCTCACAGGCCAAGCCGCTCTGCGGCATGTGGAATCTTCCTGGACCAGGGCACAAACCTGTGTCCACCGCATCGGCAGGCGGACTCTCAACCACTGCGCCACCAGGGAAGCCCTGGTTTCTTTCTTATACTACTGGAATACTACTTCTTTTTTTTTTGCGGTACGCGGGCCTCTCACTGATGTGGCTTCTCTGGTTGCGGAGCACAGGCTCCAGACGTGCAGGCCTAGCGACCATGGCTTACGGGCCTATCCACTCCGCGACGTGTGGGATCTTCCCGGACCAGGGTACGAACCTGTGTCCCCTGCATCGGCAGGCGAACTCTCAACCACTGCACCACCAGGGAAGCCCTGGAATACTTCTTAAAAAGCTATTTAATTAAAGCCCTTTATGCTTGGCTTTTTCTTCTAGAAGTAGTTCTTTCCCTTTTTTGTATCCTTATAGTATGATTTCTCAGTTCTCCCATTTTCTCTCAGCATTGTTTATTCCCCCAACATTATAATATTAAAAAAAAAAAGTTAATCATACAGAAAAGTTAAATTATACAGCAAACACCCATTTTCCTACCACCTAGATTCTGTAACTTAACACTTTCAGTGTAGATTGTGGTCTGTATGATGGTGCACAGTCTAGCTAATCAGCTTCTAGAAACTTTAATGTGTTCATTCCATTACTAAGGGAACTTTGGGCTTTGCCTGCATTGTTCTTATACTGGGTAGTGTTGTGCATGTGTCTAGGGTGTTTAGAATTGCTTGGTGATAGTGTATGCACATATTCAGCTTCCCTAGGTACTCCTAGGTTACTTTTCAAAGGGATTATACCAGTTTACACTCTATAGTAGAAAAGTTCATGTTATCCTCACACTGTTGCCAATGATTAGTATCGACATCTTGATTTTTATTTATCTTTTGGGGGTACAGTCTAAAGTAGTATCTGTAGTGTTAATTTTGCATTTAATGAGGCTGAGTATTTCCTCCTTTTAGACTATTCATATTCAGATATATTTTGTAAATTGCCTGTTCATATCTTTAGCCCATTTCTGTGTAGAGATTGTTAAGATTTTATATTTTATAAGGTAATCCATTGCTGGCATGTACATGTTGCAGGTATTTCCCAGTCATTGTCCTGTCTGACTTAATGTGTTTTTTTGCACAGGAGCTTTATTAGTATGGTCAAGTATAGTAATCTGTCTTCATGGTTCGCTGTTATCTAAGATCTTCCATGAACTCTAGGGTTGTGCTTTTCAAGCTGGGCTACTAACTTTACTATTCAAGTTGACTTACAGTTAGTTCTTAGCCCCGTATAGGAATAACCTTGCCCCAGCAGTGGAACGAAGTACCTTGTTATAAAATGCCATATAGGAATGAACTTTTGTTGTTGTAGGTCATTCAGTGGTGCACCCACCACAAGGATGATCCTCCTCCTCCTGAGGATGATGAGAACAAAGAAAAGCGAACAGATGATATCCCTGTTTGGGATCAAGAATTCCTGAAAGTTGACCAAGGAACACTTTTTGAGCTTATACTGGTATGTTTTTAATGCATAGTATAAGATATTTCTAGTCCATACCTTTAGCACTTTTCATAGAGTTAAATTTGTTAAATTCATTGATACTGAATTTTAACTCTAAACTCTGCAATGCTATATTTAAATCCATGTATCAATAACCACGTTAAATGTAAACAGTCTATAAACACCACAATTAAAGGTTAGAGGTCATCACATTGGATAGAAAAGAGTTAGCTATTCTGTCTACAAAAAACTCACTTTAAATATAAAGACACAATTAGGTTTAAAGGGTGGAATAAGATAATATTATGCTAACAATAATAACCAAAAGAAAACTGGAGTGACTATATTAAAGTACATTTCAGAGTGAAGAATATTATCAGGATTAAAGAGGGTCATTGCATAATGATAAAGTGGTCTGTTCATTATTACGAGGACATAAGAATCCTAAATGTTTTTCTACCTAAGAGCAGAACTTCCAGAAAGTGAAACAAAAACCAATAGAACTCTAAAGGTTAAGTAGGCAAATCCACAATCATAGTTAGAGATTTCAAAACCTGTCTCTAAATAATTGATAAAACAAGTAGACAGAGAATCATAAGGATGTAGAAGACTAATGACAGCAGAATTCATATTCTTTTCAAGTGTATACTTCCAAGATAGACATGTTGTGGGCCTTAAAACAAGTCACAGGGGAACTTCCCTGGTGGTCCAGTGGTTAAGATTCCTGCGCTTCCATTGCAGGGGGTGTGGGTTCAATATCTGGTTGGGGAACTAAGATCCCACATGCTGCGTGGCACGGCCAAAACAAAACAAACAAAAAAGTCTCATTTGAAAGGATTCAGGTCACACAAAATATGTTTTCTAATCACAGTGGAATGAAATGAGAAATCAGTAACAGAAAGCTATCTGGAAAATCTGCAAATATTTGAAAACTAAGTAACACATTTCTTAGTAATCAAGAATGATTACTGAAGAATGAGTCAATGAAGAAATCACAAGAAAAGTTAGTATTTTAAACTGAATGGAAATGAAACACAACATACGAAAATCTGTGAGATTAAGCTAAAGTAGCATTTAGAGGGAAATTGATAGCCCTAAACACCTATATTAGAAAAGAAAGGGGCTTCCCTGGTGGCACAGTGGTTAAGAATCCGCCTGCCAATGCAGGGAACACAGGTTCGATCCCTGGTCCAGGAAGATCCCACATGCCGCAGAGCAACTAAGCCCATGCACCACAACTACTGAGCCTGTGCTCTGCAGCCCGTGAGCCACAACTACTGAGCACTCGTGCCACAGCTACTGAAGCCCACGTGCCTAGAGCCTGTGCTTGGTAACAGGCCACCACAATGAGAAGCCCATGCACTGCAAGGAAGAGTAGCTCCCACTTGCCGCAACTAGAGAAAGCCCACGTGTAGCAGCAAAGACCCAATGCAGCCAAAAATAAAATAAATAAATAAATATATTTTTAAAAAAAAGAAAAAAGAAAAGTTTCAAATCAGCAGTCTAAGCTTTTTTTTTTTTTTTTTGTGGCACGCGGGCCTCTCACTGCTGCGGCCTCTCCCGCCACAGAGCACGCGCGGGCCCAGCGGCCCCGGCCCATGGGCCCAGCCGCTGCCGTGGAATCCTCCCGGACCGGGGCACAAACCCGCGTCCCCTGCATTGGCAGGCGGACTCCTAACCACTGCGCCACCAGGGAAGCCCAGCAGTCTAAGCTTTTACTTTAAGAAACTAATGAAAGATGAATTTCATCCCAAAGAAAGGGAGTAGTAAAGGTAAGAGCAGAAATCAGTAAAATAGAAAACAGGTAAACAATAGAGAAAATCAAAGAAACCAAAAGTTGAATCAGAAGGTCAGTAAAATGTAATGCTATAACTACTTACGGGATCTTAGTTCCCCAACCAGGGATTGAACCTGGGCCCTTGGCAGTGAGATCGTAGAGTCCTAACCACTGGACCACCAGGAAAATCACTGAATTCTTTAAATATTTTTGTCAAACACAAACTTGTGTTTGTGTGTGTGCACGCGTACACAACTGCCAGTAGTGGCCATTCTTTGACATTTGAGGTAGTGTAGTTTGCTGAATGTAGCGCAAGGACTCAGTATTACAGAGGTATAACAAAGAATGGGACATACAATAATCTTTCACAGAAGAATTTGATTTATTTATTCATTTAATTTCTTAAAATTAACTAGTATTTTAAGCTAAGTTAGATATGGATTGTTAGTCACTGATTCTGGATTTAATTTAAAGCATCAAGTATACTTTAATGAAAACAACAATTACTTTACAGGCAGCAAACTACTTAGACATCAAAGGTCTGCTTGATGTTACCTGCAAGACTGTTGCCAATATGATCAAGGGGAAAACTCCTGAGGAGATTCGAAAGACATTCAATATCAAAAATGATTTTACTGAAGAAGAGGAAGCCCAGGTAGGTGGCTAACAGCTTGTTCTTGATCAAATGCTTTTCAAGAGAGACTGAAACCCATAGCATGCTAGGAAAAGAGGTATTTATATCAAGGAGTCTTGACTTGACTTGAGGGAAAATAGGTACCTTCTGTATGCTAAAAATATTCTGGTCTGTCTCTTAGTCTAAGCACTTAGATGATACTGTTCTTTTATAAGCATAAGAACAATTAGTTTTCATCCAAAGGTGCTGTTTGATATTTGTTCCTTAGCAGGTACTAGTTTTGGCACCTGGGACCTTACATGTAAGCCATCAATATTTGACTTCAGAAGAGCAGGCCCTATGGATTATGTGCCAGGATACTTCAGAGCAACTTAGTGAATGGGGAAGAAATGAATAGATCAGAATGATTTTGTTGATGCAGGTTGTCTCTGGTGACTAAAGCTGTAATTGCCCATTGTCTTTGCTTTTCTTGATAATTTCGGCAGGGCACAATAAAAAACTGGGGAGGGAAAGAATGGTAACCTGGAAGCGTACTGTTAACTGGGTTTTTCCGGTTTTCCATCTATTTCCTTCTGACCCACCTCACAGGCTATTGATGAATCATTAGATAGTAGTCTTAGAAAAGACTACTTAAGGTACGTCCTTATATCTGTCTCTTCTTCTAGGTACGCAAAGAGAACCAGTGGTGTGAGGAGAAGTGAAATTTTGTGTCTGATGCTGTAACACTGTAAGGATTGTTCCAAATACTAGTTGCACTGCTTTGTTTATAATTGTTAATATTAGAAAAACAGTCCACAAATGCAGCAGCAAATCAGTTGTATTAGCAGAATGTTGTCCTCATTGCATGTGTAGTTTCAGTACAGATTCCAAACTTATGGCTCAGTTTCTTCTAGTATGATCAAAAGTTCTTTATTCTTTGCTCTGAATAAAATTAAACTGTGGGTTCTCTATAGAAAGTGGCATTTTGGGCTTTCCCTCTTTTTGTAAAGCAATTTATGCCTAGTTTATTGTCCAGTTAACTTTAGTTTAGTGACTTTTAAAAGTTGGCATTGTAAATAAAACAACTTGCAAAAAATTTTCTGAAATAGAATTAACAACGTATTATCTTTTATTCATGAGTTGGAAACTGGAAAAAGGCTAATTGAGGTAAATGTTATCAGAGTGGGGTTATCAGAATGTCTTCCAGCTTCCTGGAGTCCACTGGTATTGATTAACCTGTATGTAGCAGGGCTCCCTTTATTGGATCTGAGGACTTATTTTTGCATTTTTAATCCTCTCAGCTTTGAATATGTTGGCTAGAGGCTCATTTACCACTCAGTTTGTGGTTTGGGAGGAAGCAGAATTAGACAGTTTGCTGGCTTTTCTATTAAAAGAGACACTTAACCCCATGTGGTGTGTCATCTTTTTATAATCAGTAATCCTATGTGGGGAAAACCATAAACACTACTTGCATGTAAAAAATAATTTAACCTTTAATGTTAAAATGTATGGCGTTACCCGGAAAGCATCAGTCACAAATGCAAGATACTTCCAATAAAAAGTAAGTTACGTAGTAGGTAGTAAATGGTTTGCTTTTTGTGTATTTAAATGTTTCTCTTCACTTAATATTAAAAGTTAAGTTTACGTATGGTTGTTCAGTTGGAAAAGACTTGCAGGCAGTTCATGTCCTAGCTCACTGGAGGCTGCGACATAACAATAAGGTTCTGGTAGACTCTGTTCTAATTGTCTTCTAATTTTTTTTCTTTCCTCCTTGTGTTCCCTTTTTACTTACTTTCCCAGTTAGAATTAACTATATTCACATGTAATCTTAATGTGTTCTCTTCATGTTTACTGTGACCTCTTCTGGCTCAGATTATTACTTGACAGTAGTTTGCTTTTACTTCAACTCTTATTTGTCCCAAATCTACCTTTATAATAAAGTTTCATGTGCTGTCTCACATAAATCCCCATTTGTTGTCTGTACCAGAGATAGCAAACTACAGCCTGTGTGGGGGTGAAATCTAGCCTACAACCTGTTTTTGCAGTCTGTGAGTTAAAAATGGTTTTTACATTTTTAAAGGATTGTTAAAAAATAGACACACAAAGAGTGTATTTGACCAAAAAGCCTAAAATATTTACTCTGGCTCTTCACAGAAAAAGATTGCAAACCCTTCGACTACTTCTGAATCCCTGATTCCCTTTACTCAGAAGTAAGCTTGTTTTTCCATTTGTTCTGGTTTTAGTGGGGAAGGTAGCAGCATTCACTCCTAGCTGGAGTGTCTCTTTTCTGCTATTTCCCAATGGTCAACTCTTGCCAAAAGTTTAACTACCTCAAGTATATCCCTCGCAATATCATAACAAACAAATCTTTCCTAAAAGTTCAGGATTGTTAGCATATGCTCTATTTAGTTTGGAAAGGAAGTATCAGCTTATAGGAAGCGGGAGCCTATTATTATTAGCTGTTGATCTGTAACCCCCAAGAATTGTTACAATTATAGGACTAAATATCATCACTACCCATATTTAAAGGATACTGGGATCTTTCTGAACATGTAAGATTGAGTGGACAGACAATATAGTAGTTTAAAATTTTGTTCTCTTCTTGACTTTCTGTAGACCTTGGCCCTTGTCTTTAAACAAACAAAAATTCCTGATAATCTGAAACTCTCATGTTTAATAGAAATCTGACAGCTCATCCAAGAGAAAATAGGCAATTTGTGGACATTACATACCCAAATAAATCATAGGCATATTAAGAGGCCCATCAAACTGGCTGTAACACTTTCCTACCCTTTTCCCTCTTCCCTGTTATTCTATTTCTTTAATATGTCTACCAAGAGTTTTCCAGGTTCTCACCTTGTCCAAGGAAAGTGAGTGGCCCTTTCCCATTATCCATAATAGCAAACCTGTCTTCAAAGACACACTGTCTCCTGTCTGCCCTCTCATTTCCCAGTTATTCTGAGCTAATGCTGTAGCATGAAGTCAAACTGAGGCTGGAGTCCTGCCTCTGCCTCTTAGTGCCTACCTCGTCTTGGGTAAGTTGGAAATTGTAGCTACCTGCAGTGTGGTGCTCTTGGTGGTGAAGACTCCTCTGTGACAGTCCTTTGGCTTCTCAGCTTTTCATTGATTCTCTGGGTCACTTGTGATCGAAAGTAAACCAGCCGCCTTCTGAATGTTAGCTTATTACTTTCTTCCTAACATTGTCACGGATTAAGGATGTGTGCTCTCAGTTTCTAATAATTCTTAACCTCTTTCGAGGTGCTGTTATATTTTATTAGCTCACCTTCATAAATCTACTTTTAATATACAAAGTAGGTATTGCTTTACAGTTTTTATATTTTTCCAAAGATTCACAGGCATCCCTTTAGGTTACAGATCCCTGAAGTGGCATTATAGCTGTGATTTATTCTACAACTGTTTGAACACATCAGCCGCTGGAATTGATCAAGCAAGATCTGTATTGTAATTTGGTAGACTGCTAGGACTGCAGCTCTGTAACATGGTGCCATGGTAATTCTGAGCTTAGTCTGGAACTAGCTGGAGAAGGAGGAGAGTAGCAGTGAGTCACTATAGGCACATGACTCAGGGCAGGCAGATACTCCAAACCACGTGATTTTTTTTTTTTTTTTTTTTTTTTCTGGCTGCGTTGGGTCTTTGTTGCATTGTGCGGGCTTTCTCTGGTTGCAGCTTGCAGGGGCTACTCCTTGTTGTGGTGCGTGGGCTTCTCCTTGTGGTGGCTTCTCTTGTTGCGGAGCATGGGCTCTAGGCACGCGGGCTTCAGTAGTTGTGGCGCGCGGGCTCAGTAGTTGTGGTGCATGGGCTAGCTGCTCCATGGCATGTGGGATCTTCCCGGACCAGGGATTGAACCCGTTTCCTCTGCACTGGCAGGCGGATTCTTATCCACTGTGCCACCGGGGAAGTCCTGCCCGGGCTCTTAATACGGCAGTTTGAACAGGGAGACAAAGTGGTTTCACCAGGGAAAGAGAGCAGCAGACCCTTTGATCTGAGCACAGCCTTTACCTTATCCACATCCATCAGAATCTCATCTTTCAAAGCTTAACTTTTGGTTGCCACCAATTCCATTTGAAGATGTTTCTGATTATTTTTATAAAGCTCAGTATACATTGAAATGGGAAGGTACCAAATAAATGTTCTCCTATGAGTTGCTTGTGCTTTAAAAAGGTGATAATCTTCAATTGTCTGGATTTGTATGAAAACCAGGAGGGAATAAGGGAGAAGATTGCAAGTAAAGGGTAAGCACATGAAATGGTTAAATCCCTGAAGTGTAGCTCCTGGCTTCTTTGTAGGAAGTATAAGACATGGTTGCCTTCTTAGGAGATTTTGGTGTAGCTTAGGAGGCAGAGATAAATACTGCTGGGAGGAAATGAATAATAAAAATGTTCTGAGACAGAACATTAGTGAGCGAATTGGGGCTGCAGAGCTGGAAGGGTCTAGGAAAGGTTCCATGAAGAACTTGGTTTCAAAGGTCAAGTTGGATTTGGTTGGGGTGGAGGGATGCCAAGGTGAGGGAGAAAGCAGTGTGCTCAGTCTGGAACTAGTAGCAGAAGTTGGGTGTCATTAGGCCTGCTAGAGAATATAGTCTGGAAAGAGATATTAAAGCTGGATTGGTGAAAGAATTTTGGTGACATTGTAGGAAGAGTATTCATCAGACTCATGTTAGGCAGTGCAGTTCTTGAGTGAACCAGAATGTTTTTATTATTATTAAAGTATTCTGAATATTGAGGACTTTACAACTAGAGTCTTGATGCCTTCTTCTTGGTTACTATTGTTAAAAGTCACTACCTTCAAAAAACAGAATGAGTAAGAACTGTATGTGTACACAAGATGAAGAACGATGTAAGTTTATAACATGTCCCTTAGCCCAAGATTTAGCCATTTGAACACCTAAGCAGGTAGGCTGAATGCTACCCTTCCTGTTGAGTTGTCAGTGGATATCAGCATTGTTGGTGGCATAACGGTGTTGGTGAAGGGGCTCTTGTTTGAGCAATTTCCAGTGTGGGACTTCTTTTGAGTGACAGTTTAACTTATGGATAACATACTTGCTTCCTTGCAGTATTTTGCACTGTTGGCTATATCTGGTCTGTGTGCCAATACTGAGAGGCATTTTGTAGGAGGAATATAGTTGCTCACAACAATACCTGCTTCCATGTCTCTAGTTCTCATGACCTTCTGACACTGCTGAACTTGACATGTTCAGGAGTCATTTGCTCAACTTATTAACCTGCCATATGCCGGCCTCTTCTTTCACTCTGAGGATCAGCCTGTTGCATAAAAGTACTCTCACCTTCAGAACCTTCCACCTGTATATGTTGCAAATTGGTATTTTTCCTTTGAGTGCTGAATGTGCCATTTCACATCCTCTAACTTTTACCTGCTTCAGATGCTTTGCAGATATTTCTGACGTAGGAGGCTTATAGGAAGGGTGGGGATACAGAAGAAACTCAGATATATATATATATTCAAGAGGGGGGGGGGGGGTGTGTGTGTGTGTGTGTGTGTGTGTGTGTGTGTGTGTGTGTGTGTGTGTGTGTGTGTGTGTGTGTGTGTGTGTGTGTGTGTGTGTGTGTGTGTGTGTGTGTGTGTGTGTGTGTGTGTGTGTGTGTGTGTGTGTGTCTAGAACCTAATTTCTACTCCTCCATTCCCCGCCCCGCCATTGACTGCACATGCCTGAAAGAACAAGACTTCAGATAAAGGAATGTGAGAACACATGAATAAAAAAGGAACATCTGGTCCAGAGCCCCGGGTGAACTTTAAAGAAGTGTCAGCCTGAACTAGTAACTATCTCCCTTATAATTCATAGCTGCTAAAATATCCCTTACTTTAGGTTGCTAGTGACCTAACTCATGGGGACTGCTAGGGATAGGATAGTTCCTACCCCTACCCTAGGACAGAATTATGCCCTTTCCAGTTAACTCTTTGTCCAGTCCCATAACTGTTCTTAACAACTTCAAAATGTCTCTTGATCTAAGGTGGGCTTTTATTCGAGGGAATTGACTATGGGAATATCCCCATCTATATTCTCTGTTGTAAAACTCCCTGCTGTACTCCCTGAGTACATTCAGTTATAGCTCCTCTCAGACCCCCACTGCCCAGTGTGGACAAGCAGACCAGTACAGACTTTGAGAGCCTGAGTTAAAAAGAAGCCCATGGTGATTTGAGATCTGAAACAGAAGGTGATCGCAGTAGTTGGGATTGGGGGAGTTGACACAACCTAGGAACCAGGTTCTGCTTTGGTTGCCAGCTGTTTCAAGGACCCTTGGTGAACTCTTAAACTCTCAAGAGACCTGAGAAACAGGCATGCTAAAGCAGCTTTTCTAACCTCATAGAAAAGCCAACTCAGCTTTAATATAATGAATTAGTTTTTGGTCTCAAATCTTATAGGCCTGGCAAGTCTGTGTTACCCTTGTTCCTTCAATGCTGTTTTTTTTTCCCCCCCGTAGAAATGCATGCAGGAACTGATTCCTTTCTTATTCTTTGGAACAATGTAAAGAACCATTCTGCTTCACTGCACATGTGGCCTTCCTAGCCAGGCTTATGGTACACTGAATAGAGCTGGGCAGCTTCTGGGCCATCCAGAATGTAGTTACAGTTCAGAAGAGAGTCTAGCCACAGAGCTTCCTGTAAAGGGGGAAACACCCTCAAATTGGGAGACCTGGGAATGCGCTGCTAGCTTGTTGGGCTGAGCCCTCACCATGTCTTCTGACTTGAGGGCAGGGGGAGCAGCCGTAACAGGGGAGGGATCAAGATCTGTATTTCAAGCAAATCTGCCAGTTGTCTAGGAATGTGTAAGGGAGGTTGGGATGTCTTGTCTTATGTCTCAGAAAACAGCATGTTTTTGGCTGGAAATGAGGTGGGACTGCTGTGGTATTTGAAGTTGAATTTGGGGCTACACTCTCAAGTCACCCCATGCCCTCACAGGAATGTGCTGGTATGATCTAGGAAGATTTGAGTTTCCTCTTTGAAGTCAGTTTCTTTTAAAAGGCTGGTTTGATTTTAACAAAGTTGCCAAAGCCCCCCTCTTTACCCTCACATACACAAAGAGTGCATTGTTCATGTACCCCCTGTGCTGTAAATAAGACACCAGATCAGATACAGCAACCCAGTCTTGCATAAGCCTTGGTTAAAATGTTTTTTGAAACAACTAGGCCAGTAGCCAGAGCGGAATTCTTTAAATGGGACAGATGTCAAGAGAATGGCTGGTCTCCTCTAGCACCCTTGCAGAAAAAGGCAAGTCTAGGATTACAACTTTCAGTGGCCTACTTTAAATAGACACTACTCTGGAAGATGACTTTCTTTATATTTTTAAACATAAAATCCAAAAAACTAACTCTGTTAAGTGAAAATTACAATACATTATGGTGACCCAGCAGCTGGCTGTTGTAATACTTCTTGCCCACCATTTGTACCTAATGGTTGACTGACCTTTTGAGGTGGCTTTGTGACACCTTTTATATTCGTGATGGGTCTCAAGAAGTTTATACTTAAACATGATGGAAACTGCTGTGGAAAAAGATTGTAGATTTATCAGTCTTCAGTTTTGTATAAGAATATGACTACCTCAAGAAATATTTCATGTACCTTACAGTCTTTGGGAGGAAAGGGTGCTCTTAAAATACCCATCTTTTGGATTTTATGATGATACCAGGTTATAAAAGATTCCTGTGTGTTCGTTTTCCTCAAAATAGGCTATGTACTTCTGTCTTTTCTCTCTGCCTTCAGAGGAAAATGGAGCCCAGTGATGATACGTGCCTATTTCTGGTTGGGTTTTCCTAGGGGCTGTGGCGGCAGTTTCCAGTCCATTCTCATATGAGCAGTGGGGTAGGTTGGCCTGTGCCTGCATCAGGGGTGAGCTCAGAGGACTGGGGGGTTAAGATCAAGGCTTGCAATGGGAACTTATACCTAGCATGAGCCCCGCTCTCTGGGTTGGAGCAGGGCCCAAGCCCCTTAAGGAGAGATGACAAGTCAATCCCTGGCTTGTGTAGGTTCAACGTCTTGAGAACATGTGTACCATAATAGAGAATAAACTTTGTGGCTGTGGAAAAGAAAAGGAAAGAGTGTTATACTCTGTCACTGAAACAGCTTATTCCTCAGAGTCAAGCTTTGAAAAAGAAACCCAGTAAAAAGTATCTTTATTCTCATATCAGAAAAGTTTTTCTGTAATATGCATTAACAATACAAAAATATTTTGAATACTACAATGGTCCTTTTTTCTCTCAAGACTTCTTGCAACACTACACCAGAACATACGATCTTTGGATTCTGAGAAGCCAGTGGCTAAAGTAGGAACTAAAGGCTTTTGTTGAGGGTGTGTGTGGGTACGGGGGTATAGCCCTTTCTCTTTGGACTCAGGCTATGTACAGTGAAGAGGAGGCAAAAAACCCAACTAAGTTAAATTAAAGATTTGTTTTTTAAGGCTCAGGGTTGAAGCTTGGCTCAGAAATGGGTTAAAGTAGGCTGTGGTGCAAACCCGATGTCCACCACTAGAGGTTTTCTGGGCTCCTTGCTTTGGTTGTAATAGTCTTTCTTCCTGCAGCCCCATAGGGAAACTGAAGCTGGCCTACTTTCACGCTGGAAGATAGACACTGGTTGTCCTGAGGTTTGGCTTGCCCTCTTACAACTGTCTGAGAGCTGGCTAGAATGGTGTGGATAGGCTGGAACTGGATCTGTGAAAAAGGCTCTCAAGAGCAGGTAGGGATGCACACTGGATTTTGAGCCATGACTTACTTGAACTGTTGACTGCAGCCACTAGTGACTGAGGCATTTGGTATCAGGGCTTCTTAGGTGGTTGAGTTCCTTAGGAAACATTTCTGAGTAATTTGAACTAGAGCCACATACCCTCACCACCCACACTTGCCTTTAAGGTGGTGTCAGGTTATTCCTGTTGGCTAGGGTGATAGGCCTAAATTTAACCTATTCCATTCACTCCTCTTCTTGTAAGCTCCAAAGAACGTGGCAAGAAGCTTCCTTTGGTCCAGCTTACAGATAGCAGCTGGTTTTCTGTAAACAGGGCTTCTCCAGGCCCTTAAGAGAGAAACACTGTTGTCTTAAGCTTTGTGGTTGTGACCATGCTTACATATTGTTTGGTAAACCAGCTTGTTCTTGGTCCATGAAGTATCTTGTATGGGGAGGGTGTGGCAGTGGTGGGGTTGGGTGGGGGAAGTAGGGAAAGCAGTTGGGCTCAGTCCAGTCCATCTATGACCTATAGCAGAAAAGCAAGGGAGGCAGGGAGGGGCATCTGGCTAGCAAGACAGATGGTAAAAAGAATAGATCCAGTCTGCCATAGGCATGAGGGGATGCCCTTAATCAAATGACACAACGCAGATCTAATTCCCACCACTTGGAGCAGTTTGAATTGATGGCCCCATGTTCAGGCAGAAGATGTGCAGCCTCTGAAATCTCCAGGGCCTGGACTCTGAGAGGGAGCCAACAGGGCCCCTGGCCGGTTTCCACGTGCTTTGGGGCTCTGTCGTCTCCTCTCAGAGGGTGGGCCCCTGGAGGAAGCCATGTGTCCTGTGCATGCTAGGCTGCCTGTCTCTGAGATTCCTGTTGCTGTACCTGTGTACTCTGCAGGTTGCTGTGAGGAGCCTGAGGGGGCCCAGGGGTCTGGGAGGCTGAGAGTGGCCGAGAGACCTGGTGATGTAGGCGCCGGTTCCGCAGGGCTAGCAAGCAGTTCTGTGGGGAAGTGGGGCAGCAGGAGGTACGAGGGTGAGTCCTGGGGAGCTGGGGACCCGGGGCAGCCTAGAGCACTGTCATCGGAAGGAACGGGGCTGGGGCAGCGGCCTTCTCCGGGTAAGTACCGAATGCATTTCTTTTTCCTCCTAGGAATAGTGAAGAGAGTTATCTGTAAACAGAGGGTGAATTCATAGTCATACTCCACAACCAAAAAATGCTGTCCTTGCATAGGCCTAGCTCCCCATGACTTAGGTGATATGTCTGTGCCTTCATGCTTAGCGCTACAACTGCTGAGCCTGGCCCAGACCTAGGGACAGGTGCAGCTCCCAGCAGAACCACAAGGTGGCACAGGGACCTTTTGTAGCTTGGCCTGTGGGCTGCCTGCTATCTTCCAGGGCAGCTATCTCCTAGTCTAGGCTGTTGAGGCTCTGCTTCACATCTGGGGGGCTCAGATCTGATTAAGGAAGCGGCGGGGGGGTGGGGTGGGGGGGCTGCAATGGGCTTGTGGCTTCTAGGGCTGAGCAATCCAAATGCTCAGAGCTAGGCTAGGGGCAGAGAAGGGAAAGAACTGGACAGTGACTTGTCTACCATCTTATTCTCTGGACAACACTTTGTTTCTGAGTAGCGTGGAATGGATGGAATAGGGCCTCCTCTGAGAACAGGGTTGCCTCCCATCATGTGTACACACACACACATACTTATTTCCCCCAAATAACTCTTTGCCCTTGGACAGGGAGTATGGTGGGCACTCATAGGGGCTGGACAAGTATTCCCTAAAGTCAGTGAACTTACTGCCTGGAGCAGCCTGAGCCTTGGCTCTAGCAGGCCTGGCCTGAACCTCAACTAGGCAACTTTAGCCATTTGGTAGGTATACTTTCTTTTCCCATACACAAATATTTCTCTGTTGTATGGTGAAACATATAGGTTTAATGCCACAGGGTCTGAGTATGGCTACCAGGGGTACCTCTGTTCATCTCCCTACCTCTCTGAGCCCGCTGGTCTCAGCAGGTACGTGATATAAGTCACATGGCCACTGGGCATTTAGGTTATTCAGGTTTTTCTCTACTACAGTCACTTCGTTATTCTTAGGGCTCGGTATGGTACAGCAGGGATCCCAACTGGAAGAAGTGAGGGAGCTGGTGGACCATGATGACTTTGAGGCCTGGGAACAGGGGCTCAGGCCATTTAAATGCTGTGTGTGTGATTTGTCTGCTGAGGACCTGCTAGGCCTGATAAGCACCAGACCAACATTACCAGGGAACCCTGGGCACCAGGTACCAGAAATACCTTCTAAGTCTGCCTTTCCTTTCCTCCTAGAGCATTGTCTCTCCTCCTTCCTCTTAGACCCAAGTAGTCTTCCCCACGAGCTGTTGTGTTCACTCCCATTCTTAGGAGGCATGGGCTCCCCAGTCTGCGGGTATGTTGGGGGCTAGGGGCCAGAGGAGGGCAGCAGGCCCAGCAGAACATGTGCAGAGAGTAAGGGAAGCAGCTTGAAGCAAAGGGAGGACAGTGGTGGGGACAAACCCACCTGCACGGACCACACCAATCCGTCTGCTGGTTGAGGCCAAAGCGAGCACGGCATTTCTTAGGCGAGCCAGGGTCTGCTCACAGCCATGCCAGAGGGGCAGAGCAGGGCAGAGGGCGAGCAGGCAGGCAGCAGGGCAGAGCAGGGCCCAGAAAGAAGAGGTAACATCAGTGTTAGCCAGTCACAGATACCCCACAGTCCCTACAGGCAAGGGCTTCTCCACGGCACAGCCAGCCCTAGTGGGAGCCCCAGGGCCCAAAGCCAAGGTATCAGGAAAGGGTGGCACCCAGCTGGCAGTGTAGAGGCAGTGGGAAGAACGGCGGGGGTGGGGAGGGAGGGGACCCTATCAGACTGGCTCCTCTCTGTGGCTTGTGGGGCCCCTTGCAGCAAGGGAGCTCAGAGAAGAACCTGGGGGGCCCGTGGGGATCAAGCCTCTTCTGCCTTAGGGCCCCACCCCCACCCCGCCAACTCCCTGCCCATTTTATCCAGTTTTTCTTCATCTTTGCCAGTGTGCAATCTGCCTGACCCATATCCCCTGCGGCTGTAGCTTAAGCCTATGCTAATACTTTTCCAGAAGGAAAGTAAAGCCCATTCTTCAACCTTAGAAAAAGGACTGAGGACTCTCCCGTGCCCCAGTCCTAGCTTCCAGCTTCCCTGTGTGGGGCAGCACAGCTGAGAAAGTCACTCGTGGATGCGGAGTGTGAAGTATCAGAGTTGGGACAGGAATTCACCCAGAGGAAGACTTGAGGCAGGGTGCGGCCTCCCGAGTCCTCTATACAGAGCACTTTGCGCCTCCGTGAGAACTGGGGGTGGGGCGATAGAGAAATTGCTAGGCACCAGCCAACAGGCTGTGTGACTGCTGGGCTCAAGCATGGGGCCTGGCTCAGCCTTCACCCAGACAGCCTGCTGCTCACCTCCGCAGAGCTAACCAGGATGCAGTATTTGGGTTTAGTCTTGAATCAAACAGTTCCTCACTAGCTTCTCTGGCAGAGGCTGGCCACTAGCAGGGCTTGCAAGGGTGTGTGTGTGGCGGGTCACAAAGCACTGCTCTAAGAATTGGCTTCTGCAGGTCTTCCCTGGGACTTAGTGTAGCTGTTCCTCCTGTGGGGGGTTGACTTGTGAGATGCAGGCCTTGTTTCCAGAGGGCCCAGGCCCTAAAGGTTCATGGCTCAGTACTCTGCCCCTCTCTTGGGCCAGAGCAGGGCCGCTCGTGAGCTGGGGACCCGAGAGGAGCCTCCACTACTGCTGAGGGAAGGCCTCACCTGTGTTGGATTCTTGGTGCTTTTCCCGTGACCGCCTCTTCTTCTTCCCCTGCAGGGAGCAAAGTGGAGGATGCTCAGAGGATGCTGGGAGGTGGACACTGTAACCCCAGTGAGCGAGTGGTTGGGACACCTGCAGCCTGCTGCCTAGTCTGGCTGCCGCTGGGATTCCAGGTCCACAGTTCCCTCTGACTTGGGGGCCCTGGTGTTTCTTGATTGCACTTTTTGCTAGGTTACCACGGAGCAGTTGGGGCCTCCTCCCTTTCCCACACTGGTCTCCTTCCTGAATGCAGGAGGTGACTTCCGGGCCCCTTCCTCCGCTTGTGCTGATGTAGCCCAGTCAAGTACTGGACAACAGCCCTGTGTGGAAGTACATCCTGGGGAGAATGAGCCTGCCTTTAGGGGCAGCTCCCCTCATCTGATCCTCTTCTGAGCTAGCCATGGGAGGCCTTGGACCCTCTATTCTACCACCTCCCCTCCTCCTCTGTGCCTTCAGGACAGTAGTCCCAACTTCCCTGGTGAGACTGTGGCCTGGCATCTTGAAGGTTCCCCTACTGCGTGTTGGCCACTCACGTAGTTGTCCCGCGCCGACCAGCCTGGGTAGAGCTGCATGTGCAGCTGCCTCTCCTTGCGGGCCAGCTCATAATACTTGGCTTGCTCTTCCCGGGACAGTGCGTGCCACTGCAGAGGGGAAGGGGAGCAGATGGAGGTGCATCAGGGAGTCAGCAGGCTGCACCGGGGTGAAGGTAGTCAGGGCCCACCCCTACCAGCCCACCTGCCCCGTGGCCTCACCCTACGGCCCAGGATCTGGTTGATGGCAGCGCTCTCCTTGAGTGTGCATTCTGCAATGACCTTTGCTCTCATCTCCTTCATGTACAGCATGAAGGCATTGAGAGGCTTCTTGATGGTTGGCTTCTTGGCTTCCTTCTCTGCCTTGGATTCTGCCTGCGTCTTCCTGAAGGACACATGAACAGATCACTCAGGGGCCCCCACGGTGTCCTGATGCTACCACTCTCCTCTAGTGTGTCCAGTGTATGTGTAAGTGCCTGGATACTAGGGTTTTTTAAATGGGATCTTTTTTTTAGCTGCCCCAAAGTAGGTGAGCAGAGCTAAGTAACTTATAGTTCCTTATAGGAATTTTGCAGCTAAGTAAGGAGAACCCCTCCCCTCTTGGCTCAAACTAAATCCACCCACTCCCTTCCTGCTTCTGAGGATCAAAAAACTGGTCAGTGGCAATTGCCAAAGGACGGCTTGGCCAGAGGCCTCCTGGCAGTCCCTGGAGCTTCCAGGCAGCAGGCTTGGGCCTGGGGGGAGGAATGTGTATCTTGAGGTCTGCTTACCTGTCCCACCCCCAGTCCCCATTGAGTGTCTTTTCACTCACAGGCTGCGGTCATAGGGCTGCAGCTCCTGCTTCCCTGAAGGGGGCACAATGGCTGGGTGGGGGATGGCTGCGGGGTGACCAGGTACACCGGAACCTAGCATCAGGGGTGGATGGGTGAACCTAAAGGCAGAAGAAGAGTTAACAATGAGCCAGGTATGTACGGGCCAGATCTCTGGACACAGAGAGGCCCCTGCACAATACAAGAGGGTGAACAGATACCCACCTCCACTGACCTGCATACAAGTACACAGAAATACATACAAATACCTGCTCCCAACACACTGCACAGACACGATGCAAAAATCTACATGTATGTCAAATTCAGGTGGTTACTGAAGCTCTGAATAGCTTTTGAATCTGTCCCCTTCTTACCTCCTGCCCTCACCAGCTCAGCCTCAGCCTGTGGCTGCCCTTATTTTCCTCCTTGACCCCTCAAGGCCTCTCTCTATATAACAGCCAGAGTGACCTTTTAAAAACACCTGAATGCTCTTGGCCACTTCTGTTGAAATTCCCCCACTGCCCACAGAATAAAACCCAGGCTCCTCCCTAGGGCTTGCACAGCCCTGTATGGCCATCTCTGCTGACATTTCTAGCCCCACCCCCCCACCCCATTTCCCATCACTTCCCACCCCCAGCCATCTCCAGTTACTGATGTTCCCTTTGTTTCCCTCACTCAAGAGATGTTATCCTCTTCATGAAGCCTTCCCTGACCCATCAGACATGGCTGGGGTCTCCTCGGGGCTTCCCCATCACCCAGCTAGCCCATTCAACTGCTGCTGCTGTGTCTATACCTCCCACCCTGGGCTGTGGGCTACAGATGTCTGTTGAATTCCTTGTTCCATACCTGCGCACAAGCCTGTCACTGAGGGAGTGAGCCAAGTGAAAGGACACACATATACACATAGCTCCCACTTTACTTTCTTGATGTTCTATGGATACCAATCTGTCCCTTACTGCTTGCACAGGTATGGAATAACTGAGCAGGTGGCCCCTAAGGGCCAGAGGCTGGAGATGCATGTAAAAGTTTCTGCCTCAGCTTGGGCAGAGCTCAGGGGTTGCTGTCCTGACTCATCCTTTGCTCAGCAGGATGCACAACAGAGGTGACTGCACACACACCTGCACACGTGTACATGCACTGTCTCTGGCTGCTCTGTTGTGCTTTGCACTGTATGGCCTGGGCTTAGGCCTCCTGCACTCCCACTGGCTTCATTCTCAGGTATAGGGCAGCATGGGGCTGGAGAATGACAGACGGACGGATGGACAGACGATTGACACAGGGCAAGCACTGGCCTGGGCGTGGCCTCTTGTGGGCACTGAAGCCTGGGCAACAGGAAGCAGGAGCCTAGCTGCAGGGTAGGGGACTCACCTGGGGTAGGGGGCGCCAGGGGCTGCGGTGGGGGCGGGGAAGTGCTGTCTATATCCGCAGGAAGGGGACAGGGGGTAGAGAGGAGGGCTGGGCCTGTGGTTGGGAGAGATAGCTGTTAGCAGTCTGGCTACTTGCCAAATGTGGGGAACGACTTCCCCACCTTGCTTGGGCTTGACCCCTAGTGTAATAAGGCAAATTGGCTTCTGCTTGGACTACTATAGTGTATATTTTAAACACGTGCCACCAGAGGGCAACCTTTCCCTCTACAGCAGCGGTCCCCAACCTTTCTGGCACCAGGGGCCGGTTTTGTGGAAGACAGTTTTTCCACGGACTGGGGCTCGCCCTGCCGCTCACCTCCTGCTGTGCGGCCCCGTTCCTAACCCCTGCTCTACAGGCTTACCTTCCCTCTACTCGTGTATAAGGGGTAGAAATGGCAGCATTCTCCTGGGACCCAGGTTAGTAGGTCCCTGGGGTCCCTCCAGCCTCACCTCCTGAAATTCGGGCTTGATACCTGCATACCTGCCTTAAGACCTTTGCACTCACTGTTGACACTGTTAGGACTGTTCTTCTGTCCCACTTTGTTTCAAACTCCTGGTCATCTGTCAAGGTCTTGCTTGGCCAAAACACCCTTTCTCCTGAAAGCCCTTGAGATCCCAAACTGGATGAGGTGTCCCTCCAGGCTTCTACAGTCCTCAAAGCACTGCTAACAGTGCTCTGTAATTGGCCTCTTGCCTGACGTGTGCACTAGGTGGACTGAGTTCTGAGAGGGCAGGGCCCGGAGGATCAACCAGCTTCAGCAGTGCTGCTCTGGTTCCCAGAACCTGCCCGGTGCACTTAAATCCTGCGGGGACTCGTAAGGGTAGTCCTGATTTGTATTCAAGGTGGAGCTTTATCCAGAGACAATCTGGACAGGGAAGAGTGAGCTGAACGTGGATAAAGGGCAAGTAGGAAGGGGCAGGTGGGCCCCAGGTTGGGCTTCTGGCCTGCTCTGCCTTCCTGGGAAGCCAGGCTTTCCTGCCTTTGGGTAATTGCCCCAACCTAGAGAGGCTAGAGACCTGCCTAGGTCAAACTGCGCACGATGAACAAAGGGTCACGTACTCTGCCAAGGCCCAGCTCCAGCTGAAGACGGGCCCTTTGGCTCACAGTTGGGCCTGCCGAATGAGATCCAGGCTGTCTTTCCCTGGCCCAGCCTTAGCAGAGTCTCCAAGCAGAATGCCAGGGGCTTGGACTGAAGCAGGCACCATAGGGGCAAGAAGGACCCTGCCCTTCAAGCAGCTCAGCCAAGGAAGGGACCAGCCAGCAGTAGACACTGAGGCAAGTGGGAACTATCCCTCTGTCCACCAGGCCACTGAGAAGCAACAGCTTCTCTTGTGGCCATGCATGCTGCCACGTCCCCGGTCAGGCCTACTTTTTCTTCCTCACATACTCATATGGCCCTGAACAGCCCAGGGTTCTCCCGTCCAAGTCTTAGACGTTACGGCAGAGTGTGATAGGGCTAGGACCAGGGGCTAGGTCTCCTGCCTTCCCAAAGGGAGTATGTCTGGCTAGCTGAGGCATGGATAGAGCTGCTGGCCAGCCCCTGGTACCTGTACAGAGCTGGCATCTGTACAGAGTTGGCATCTGGGTGCTCAGCACAGAAGGGTGGAGGAGGAAAATGGAAGGGCAGGTATGGGTCCAACCAGCGCAAGGTGCCCCTTTCCCACTGGGCCCTCACTCACCAGCTTACAGTGTGCGGGAGCTGTCCCATGCTGCCTGAGGTCAGAGAGTAGAAGCCAGAGAGGTCAGGGGTCTGCAGAGGCCTGTGAACTCCTGCAGTGGAGAGGGGCCGAGTAAGTGAGCCAGTCTGACCTGGAGGCCACTTCAGCTAGTTACTGCATCCTGGAGCCTCCTGTGGGGCCCTCCTAGGATCCCATCTCCGTGTGCTAGAGGGAGGACCAGACATACTGGTTTGTTCAGGACTATCCCAGTGTGATAACAGTGCCCCATTTACAGGCTAGGGAAATCAAGGGCAGAGGGTTTGGGTGACTTGCCTACGGGACAGTGGCTGGACAGTGGCAGAGTTGGAGTCATTCAGGAGTGGGAGGCCAGACCTTGCCGCACCCTGGTCCAATGCTGGTCTGTAACTGGGGCCTCTCTGCTGGGGGCTCTAGCCTGGCTTTCCGGGCAGAAGGCAGACCCCCTGGCCTGGGGAGCCAGGGCTCCACCCATCCCCCCGTGCCCCCTCCTCCCCAGGGTTGAGTCAGCAGGTTTCCCACAGCCGACAATGGCTGATTTCAGAATGACTCTGCCCGAGGCTGAGGTGAATCAGCCATCACAACCACCACTTTCCATTTTCTCACTGGGGGAGGGAAAGACTACAAGTTTTATATTTATCAGTTTTACACAGCGGCCTACTCCCATACTGGTATTGGGTAGTCACGCAGGATTTAGGCTCCTACCTCAACCTGAAGCCTTCAGATTTTGACCAGGTACCACCTTCCCCAACCTTTGGTGCCCTCAGGCTCCTCAATCTGTTGGGCATGTTCGAGGGTCCCTGAGTTTGCACAGCCCCAGGTTCTCCACTTACAAAAAGGGTCTAGCCACCTGGTCTCAGAAGGCTGGGACTTGATCTCCCCACTCCCCGGCTCTGGGTCTTGTTGGGCCATTCCCATCCAGGATCCATACCTTGCTTCTGGCTGATGTCGGCTGGAGCAGGTGTGGGGTGTGGGCTGCTGAAATGGTCATAGAGAGGAGAGAGTTGGGGAACGCCGTGGGAAGGCTGACTGGCCTTGTTGTGCTGAAAAACGAGGAGGGTGGGTGAATGTGGGGGACCTGAGAGAGGAAGGCACGAGACCGGGGTGCACATACGGGAAGAGCCCCAGTTAGCTGTGTGGCGGCAGCCCAACCACCAGAGAAAAGTGGAGGTGATCAAAACCACAGGCTGCACTGGACAGGACCCCACTCAGGCCACCTGGTGTCCAGGGGCCCTGCCCCCCCCACCCAACTTTGCCCAAGCAGTCCAGTCTCCTACTAGAGAGCCTCTCGGTCTTTCTTGGCCCTCAGTTCTAGGAGGCGTTTCCCCTGCCCAGGAAATTCTTCCTGCCTCCTGGTTTCAGAGATCTCCCCGTTTCTCTGAGGCCCTATGGCCTGTCTGGGGAGCTGCTTACAAGCCTCCAGCCCTAAGCCTGGAGCTTGCTGTCCCCCTCCTCTAGCCCCCAGATTGAGGGGCTTGAGTCTGACCCTCTGGAACCACCTCAGGCTTAAGAGGATTTGTTGACATAGGGAAGGGGCCCCCTCAGCTCTCTAACTCAGGGGAGGTGGGGCAAGGTCGTGCCAGCTGTGGCCAGGCTCCCCCCAGGGCCAACCCACCCAGCCTCCACACTTCCTGTTTCCTCAGCACCGCAGGACTCTTACTTTTCACGCTAGTCACATGGATTTGTCATGAGTTGACTCATATTCAGACTGGGACGGGGGCTCCCCTGAGACCCAACCACAGGGAGTTTGCGGCTCAGGGCCAAGGCCTAGCTCTGCATATCCTCGGTGCACACCATTGCAGGCCAGGGCCCTGGAGACATCATCTAAAACTGAAGGTCAGCTTCCACTTGGAAAAGTCCACCTGTGGGGGCTGCTGGCTGGGAGCACAGATGAGTGACTTCTAACCCACGACACAGAAGAAATGGGACATCTCTGGGGCAACAGTCATGAGAGATGGTAGTCTGGGCTCCTTCCCACCCTGTAGGTGAAATTTCTCACTGGCTGAATTTAGCCAGACTCCTTAACATCTCTGGGCTTCCTCTCCTGTGTAGTGGATGGGATTCATGATCCCGTCATCACCAGGTTGGAGGAAGGTGAAGGTAGCTCTTGGTGAGGAGGCCTGGCACCGGTCCTTCGGCACTGGCTGTTGGGGGTCCAGAGTGAGGCTAGAGGGAAGGGCAGGTATGAGCCACACTGTAGCCATGGCATGAGGCTCCCGGGTGGGCACAGGATCCCACACCTCCCAGCAACAGCCCTGGCCACCACCTTTCCCACATTCCTGCCTCCAGGGGAGCTTCAGGCTGGGCTACAAGCTGTACCCTTCCCCTCAGGGCTTGGTAAATTGCTCACACTGCCACCTGTCAGTCCCCTGCTCATCCATCTGCCCACCAGGAGGAGTCTTGGATACCAGGAATGATAAGCCTGCCTCCTGTCCTCAGGCAGACAGGAGTTAATGCTCTAATAGTGGTGCCTCCTTCTTTGCGGCTGGCGTGGATCTGGCATCACAGCCACTTCCTGAGGCCGATGCCTCACCTCTGACCAGAGGCCTCTCCTGGGGCAGCGCAGGAGAGCTTCCGAGGACTCGCCACTGTGGGCTTGAGGAAGAGTCTGCCAACCACGTTCAGTTCCTGGATCTAATTTACTACAATACCTGAGCACCTATTACCTTGTCTCAAATGGCTCCTGTGAGGATAAAGCCAGGAGCTCAAGTAGTCAGGTGTCAGGTAATGAGGAAGGGACATGTAAGAAGCCCTTCATTCACCCTGAAGAGTGAGGAGGAAACGTTACTTAGAGTGCTTCCCTAGCCCCCTGGTGCCAGGCCTCACATGGGCCAGACACTTTGATCTTATTATGCCAAAGGAGGTCTGCCTGGAGATGGCAGACACGCCTGGCAGCCCACTGGCAGCATCACTTGTGAAGAGTGAAGACAGGGCCATGCTGTTCAAAGCTTTGGTTGCTGGGACCTTCCTGTTGCTGTGTGAAGGCTGGGCTTCCTGAGCAAGCTGGGGGAAGCTCCTGTCATTCCCAGGCCTTCTTTTATCCCCAGCACGGACCCAGACTCACCTGTGACAGGTTGGGATCGTGCGGGGGAATGGAAGGTGGAAAACAGGACCCTCAGGCCTGCAGGTGACCGGCAACAGAGAGAGGAGTAGACTGGGGTAGTAGGTGTGGGGTACGGGGTGTGGGGGAATGTGACCCCTTCATGTACTGAGTACTTGCCACATGCCAGGCACTGTGCCCAGCACTTTGCAAGCCCAGTCTTATTCCCACCAGGGTACCAGCAGGTTGCTATTTCTCGCATCTGTAAGTCCTCCAGCTGCCACCTCGTGTCTTGCTCCCCTTTATTGCAGACCTCAGCAGAGCTGTCCCCATTTGCTGCCTCTAGTCTTCAGCTCTCATTATCCCTTCATCCAGGCCAGTCTCTTGCCCCATCACTTCCCTAGGTGACTCGTCAAGGTCCCTAGGGACTTCCATGTTGCTGAACTCAGCGGTCAATTCTCAGTCTGCATTTTACCTGACTTCTCAGCACACTGAACACAACTGATCTCTCCCTCCTCCTTGTGGTAGTTTCTTCACTTCGATTCCAGAATGCCACACTTCCCTGATTTTCCTCTAACCTCAGAGACCACTCCTTCTCAGCCTTGTTTCTGGCTCTTTATCTTCTTCCTGACCTGACCCAAGCTTGGCCCTCAGTTCTCTATCAATCCTCCCCTCCCAGGCTGCTCTCATCCAGGCTTACGGCTTTAAACGTCTTCATCTGATGACTCCACATCTCCAGCCCCCACTTCTAGGAACTCCACTCTCCAAATGCTCCCCAAATTCAACATGTCCAAAGTAGAACCTTTGACTCCCTGCCCCAAACATTCCTCTCCATCTTCCTCAGTTAATGGTAACTCCCTCCTTCCAGTGGCTGAGACCAAACAGCTTGGAGTCACCTTTGACGCTTCTTTTTCTCACACTCCACCTCCAATTTGTCAGCAAATCCTAATGGCTCTACTTTCAAAATATAACAGAATCCAGCCACTTCTTTCTTTCTCCCTTTCCCCACCCAGTCCAAGCCACAGTCACGTCTCACCTGGCGACTGCAGCAGCCTCCTGCTTCCTCAGTCCTCCATCCAGCAGCCATAGAAATCAGATCACGTCGCTCCTCAGCCCAGGCCTATGGAGCTCCAGGATCAGGCCCCCAACTACCTCTCTAACCCCAGTACCGTCCTCGCTCCTTGCTCACTATGCCCAGCACTTCTCATGGTTGTTTCAGCCTCCAGCCTCTTCCTCCAGTTACTCCAGTGGTCATTTTTAACTGTGCCAGGATGGGAAGTGGGTTGGGAAGTACAGCTCTAGGCTTGCTGACCTTTTTCATTGACCTTTCCTCTATAGGACCCTGGGCCAGTATGCCCCTTGTAAAATGAGCATGATCATATCAACCCTGCCTACCTCATTGGTCATGGATGCAAAGAACCCTGCTTTATCCTAGAATTTTTGGGAGCAGGAGCCAAGGGCCTATGAAGGTGGAAAGCTTTCTGGAAACCTCGGGGGCCTTTTTACCCTGATAAGTTCCTAGGACAGGGATTAGCCAGATCCCAGGCCTTGTGGCACACATGGAGATGAGCCTCAGGGCCCACTCCCTCAGGAACCTGGGACCCTGGTGGAAGGCATTCCACTATTCGCCATCTAAGGGCACAAACGCCTGGAGCCCTGGTGCAATGGGTGGAATGAACACCCTCCACAGGGCGCTGCAGACCACAGAGCCTTCAAATCTAAACTTCTGCTTCAGAGAAGGCCCTGCCATTCAGCCTTGGCTCTGGCTTTTCAGCTCTCAGAGTTATAAGTCTGGCTGGTGGAATAGGCAGCTCTGACCCTGGGGAATCTTAGGAGCAGAGCCTGGGGTCCAAGGTGCCAGCTCTAGGAAGACAGTCCCGGAGTCCCACTCTGCCCAGGGCAGGGAGAGGGTGGCTCCACAGCAGGTTTCGCAGCACACCACCTTCCCCGGGGAAGGCTCGTTTGGGCCAGGAAGCCCTGCCACCTGAGGGACAGCTAGAGCTGACCCTCCTTGGCCAGGTTGTTTAAGCTCCATGTTGTAACACAGCTCATTCTAGGTCTAGGAAACCTCAGAATCCAGCTCAGCCTATAGCCTCTGGCCTGGTTATGTATGTGTGTGACAGGAGCAGATGGACAGAGGGCTCATCCTGTCCCCCAGCCTTCCCTGGGAACTGGGGAAAAGCCTCATTAGACGGGGGTCTGTGGCCAGGCCACAGGAGAAGTGCCAGGTGGGTGGAGGTGGGGCTGAGAACCTGCCAGCAGGTGGAGGCCCTGAGGTGCCAGGGCTCCAGGGCAGAGCACTGAGGGCCTGGCCAGTCCTTCCCACGTTCGTGCAGGCTGCCTCTCAGCCTGACTCCCCAGCCCCCTGCATGCCCGGTGGTGGCAGCCAGGGGAAACTGTCTGGCGCAGGACCTGGTGCCCCACGCCCCTCTCAGCCAAATGGAACGTCCCGCTCCACGGCCTCAGCACAAGGCTGTCCCAGGGCTAGGCTGCCCAGCCAGCAGGGTGGAGTTGCCTGGGGCCTGGCCTGTGTCTGGGGAGCCCAGTGACTGGAGCTCTGCTCCTCTCCTCCCCTGATGGTGACTGTGCCCTGCCTCCGAGGGAAGGAGGCAGGCCTGGGTTGATCGTCCCCACCCGTCCCTGAGTATCTCGACGACACAACCTCATCTCTTACCTCTGAGGGCAGAGTGCCAGGCATAGCGCTGGGCACTCAGTAAGCGCTCCCAGCATGGTGGGATGTATAAACAAATGAAAGACCTAACAGCAGACCATACTCCTTGATCAGCACACTCCAAGACCCCTGTTCTTGGCCTTTGCATACAGCCCCTTTCCCCTCTCCCCCTCCAGACTGCAGCACTCCAGGACGAGTCTAGACTCTGAGACCCTTGGACTGGGAACAGCCTTAGCAGAGGCGGTCCTTCCTGCCACAGCATTGCTCTTACTGTTCTTCCCCATGCCGGTTCAAAACCTATCGTCCCGAAGGCGGTCCTCATCCTTCTGGGATCTTTTCATTGGCCCATGGCTGGAAATTCCTCACTCTGGTGCCCCAGCATGCCCTCCTCTTGCTGAGCAGGCTGGAGCCAAGAAGGGGCCCTAGGACAGGGCCAGGCAGGAGGAGGTGGAAATGAGGGACTCCTGAGGTCGGTCTCCTCTGCTCTGAAGTCGGGCTTGGGCCTGGCCGGGCTGCTCCCGCCTCCCTCTTCCCCAACCCCCAACTTCCTGCAGGCTCAGGTGAAAAATAAACACGGTCGGCATTTTCCCTGCAGACCGCAGAGGTCGGCTTACAGGCTGTGTGCACCCTGAGAGCCCTTGCCACTGCCAGCAGAGAAGCTCCCTCGCCTCTAACGGTTGACTCTGAAAACCCCCAAACGCTTAAGAAGCCGCACAACACTTTCTCAGTGAAGAAAGCTTCTGCTTCCTCTGGTCTCAAGCCTGGAGGGTGGAAGCCTGTGAGGCTGACAAGGCCCTCCCAAGAAGGCCTCCCCTTGGCAGGGACTGTGCCAGGAGGAGCACCACCCCGCAACACACACATACACACACTGCACCAGAATTCGCAGTTGACCACTATCAGCAGACACAGTCAGTCAGGATGTATTTACTAAGCTCCTACAATGTATCAGGCAGAAGAATGTTTCAGGCCAGGAGATCAGCATCTGCTAATGACAGCTGATGGTTTATACCCTGTGCGAGGCATAATTCTGAGCACCTTATAGAGTTTAACTCATGTACTCCTAAAACCTATGAAATAGGTACAATTATTATCCCCATTTAATAAACGAGGAAACTGAGATGGAGACATTACATAGCTTGCCCAAGGTCACACAGCTTGTAAGTGGCAGAGCTGAGATTCCACCAACTGTACTGCAAAGGCCCTACGGTTATCAAGGACAGAACAAGGGGGAACAGGGGAAGGAGTCCCAGTCCTAAACTCAGTCTCTCCCTTCTTCAGCCTAGTTGGTCAGAGTCACCTAAGCCAGTGCTCCCCTGACCCTAAAGATGCTCCAGTAAGTTCTGGGACCCTGGGATTGGGGTTCTAGCTATACCCCATGCCTGCTTGCCTGCCAGGGCTGTCGGCACAGGGAGCTTGCCTGATGGCAGTAGTTGGGACATGACCCCAGGTCCCCAGCCCACATCTCCCCGACTCACTCTCGCACAGCCACACCCCAGCCATACCCAACCACGCAGGCCTGCCTCTCTCTTACCCAGGTGTCCAGCTCTTCGCCTCTGCACCTTTATCCACCCCTTACACCCTCCCCTCCCAGCTTTCCACACTTCCTCCTACTCTTTGCCATACTGATTCCTTCTCATCCTGACCTCAGTCTAAGGGCCACTTCCTTAGGACTGTGACCTGGGTGGGGTTCCACCAGCCCAGCAGGCAGAGCTGCCCACTTGCTGCAGGGGTTGTTGGCCTAGGGGTCCTGGAGGGCAGAATCGGCTTGTTAGTCATCTCTGCCTCTCCAGGGTCTGTGCTTGGCATGTTCATTAAGACTTGCTGAATGAAGGCCTCTAGAATACCTGATGCCCCAGAACCCGTGCATGCCTACCCACTCATCCAACCATGGACCTGACTTCAGTCTCTTGGCTCCTAGAAGAGGGGGGGGGGTATTCCTGATGCCCGCTCTGGAGCTGCGGAACGGCCCCTGGGATGAGTCCACAGAAGGAGGGCAGATCCACACCTCGAACTAGACAGAAGGGTGGGCTATTGATAGTTATTGTTCTCTCTGCCAAGTGCACAGATGTGAAATTCAGTATTGTAAATGCCACATGTGACAACTGATTTGAGGCAGGCATTATCCTTCCTGTTTTACTCATGAGGGTCGTGAGGCTCAGTGACGCTGAGAAAATTGCAAGTCAGTGCTGGGGACCCCTTTAAGGTCTCTCAGGGTCTTCAGGCAACACCAGACAGCCACATTCTCATCTCTCACCTCCTCTCCCTCTGTGCTCCAGCCACTTTGGCTTCAAGGGCCATGCTGTTGCCTCTGCCTGGAGAGCTCTCCCACCACTTGTTGGGCTCTCAAGTTAGGTCTCTAGCAGTACGTGTAGGTAGGGCCCAGTGTGAGCCAGTGTTTAGGGAGCATGTGGCAGCACTGGACAAAGCACCCTGGCTGGGGCTGGGCATGGTCACAGCAGCACACAGGAGGCTGGGAGGAACTGGGGCCACTGCTGGGAGTCAGGGACATCCTGCCTGGCAACTGAGACCCTGTGCCTCCTTCTACCCCATCTCCTCCTTCCTGCAACACCTTGGGAGTCAGAATTCACCAGACAGTCAAAGCCAGGGCTACCACTAGTTCATATGGTGCCTTTGTGCTAACTAGAAAAAGTACCCTTTCCTCTGGAGAGACAGCCAGGCCCACACCAGGGCACGTGGCTTGTGGAGCATAGTGCAGGCTAGATTTCAGCTCCTTGGCCCGGATTCCCTGCATAACCCCACACAGTGGCCCTGCTCAAAAGGTCCTCTCCAGTTCTCACTTCTCTTCCCTGCATTGCCAGAAACCAGGCCACGCTCCATCCAGGGTCTGCCACTCAACTTCTGCTCTGGCCTTGATCAGTTCCTCTGGACTCCTCTCCCAGCTCCAGGGCCCACTAGTGCCCACCACACACAGCTCCCCCAGTCCTCTAGGTCTGGAGCTGGGGATCCACTGTCCAGCACCCACGGTGCTTAAGCACCAAGGAGTCTGGCCAGTTTCTGAGTGGGAAGCTGCCCCACGGCCTGGGACCACGAGAATGAACTTCCCAGAAGGAAGCAGGTCCTCCAAAGGAGGTTCGCCTGCATATCAGCCAAGCCGTGATGTGCAGGCTCCCCAGACCCCACATCTGCAGATATCCCCTGGCTGGGCTCATGCCCTTTTATTGCCAGCCCCCGCTGCCCAGGACATGGTGCTCTCCAGAGGACGGCCCTCAAGCACCCCGCCCACAGCGTGCTGGACGCCTTGTGCTAGACGCCCACCGCAGAGCATGGAGCCGCGGCCGTGTGGCCAGCTGAGCTGGAGGGCTAGGGTATGGCTGGGCTACACCCTTGCGGACCAGGAGGCTTTAGTCCCGCCTGCCAGCACAGGACTGTGGCCAGGGATGCACAGAGCCCTCCCAGGTCCACGTGGCCAGTCCACCAGCTGCCTGGCCTTGACATCAGATAGGGGGTCCTGCCACAGCAGAGGCAAGGACTTGAGTCCCTGCCTACAGGCTTGGCAAACCACAGGCCTGCTCTAGACCCAGCCTGGCCCCGAGGCACCCCCGGAGCTAGCGGAACCTCACTTAGCTGAGTGGCCTGGCCCACAGCCTCCAGCGGTTTCTATGCATTCGTTTACTTTTGTTTTCCTTCTTCCTCTCTGAGGTAAACGCCCCTCAGGACAGGATGTTTTCAGAGGAAAATATAAGCTTCCGGGAGCTGCTGCAGCCGAGCTGCTAGTTGATGCTACCGACACACTGTCTGGGGACTCTGCAGCAGCCTGGGGGCTGGGCATCCCCTGTCCAGGCAGTCGCCCTCCCAGCTCCTCAAGGCCCAGCCCTCCGGGAGCCCATGTGCCTGAGGCAGAGGCCAGGGCACAACCTCGGCTCAGGCTGTCTTTGGCAGTAGGGAAAGCCAGGCTCTGGGAAGAAGGCATTTGAGGAGTTCAGAGGTTTTGTTCCCTTGGGAGCAAAACAAAAACGCTTTGTAGAAAAGGCATGAAGAAAGCAGTGGAGGTGCAGATTTAGACACGGCAGCCGCCACCAGTGGCCGCCTCCTGTGTGCCTAGCACCCTGCAGGGTTCGCCCCCTGCCCCCCGAATCCCACCAGTCTTCCCAGCCACTTTGTGACGTGTGTACAGATTGTGCGGATGAGGAAAGGGTAGCCGGGAGAGGTTAAATGACTTGCCCAAGGTCTCAGAGCAAGTAATGACAGATCGGGATTTGAATCCAGCCCTTTGGGGTTCCTGGCCAGAGATCTTTACCACTCGGTGAGAGGCCTCCCAGGCCAGCTGGTAGCGCACAGCAATGGAGACCACACGTGTGAGGCGCAGGAGCCGAGTGGTTGCCAGGTTCTCCCCCCTACACTGGGTCTCCTCACTAAGACCTCCACCTACCCAGGACCCGCTGGATTTTGCCAGCAACACCCTGCCCTCATAGGAGGTGATGTGGGTCCTCAGTCGTAAATGACTAAAGGAACCGTGAGAAGTCATTCTTCCCACCAGGTCTGGCCTCTTCCCAGTCCACGTGCATGCGGGGTGGATGGCCACCGCAGAAGAGTTAGTGTGCTGCCTAGGAGCGAGAGCTAGGGCGGCCTGGCGCAGGGCCCAGAGAGGCGGAGGCTGATGGTCAGCGACGGCTCAAGGGTGGGAGGCAGAGGAGACTTGGAGATCTCATCCCCAGCCGTGGCACTGCATTCCTGCCCCGATTAATTCCAGCCAGCTTCTGAGGAGCAAAGATAAGATGGGGGTCTCTGAGTTACCTGGTCTGTTCAGCTGCCTGTACCAGCCCAGAGGACAGTTCTGCCCTGGGGCCACAGTCAGGAAGCTCACTTGGGTCTAACCCTTGCAGCTACTGCCAGTTAAGGAAGGCCCTTGGGGCTCTGCCTGGACTCAGTCCAGCGGTTTATCCCAAGTGAACAAGGCAAGGAGTGGAAACGAGTTGCTGGAGGCTTCAGGCCCCAGGATGCTCCCACCCAAGCCCCTCACGCCAAGTGTAAGCAGACGGAGGAGGGCAGGGCTGCTGCAACTGTCACAGGGGCCCTCTTGGGGTGGAGCCCTCTAATGAGGTTGAGTTAGGGGGTTCCAAAAACCACACCAAACAGCTTTTACAGATACACACCTGGGTCTAACACTATAAAAATACAGGAAGAGGGTGAAACACTAAATTCCTGGCGGGGGTGAGGAGTGGGGATGGATGGGATGGGGGAGCCAAGGCGACCCAGCTGTAGCTATAAAACCCAACTTTTCAAAAATGAGTGGATAGATATGTTGTCTGAGAGGCAAGGTAGCAGGTGGTAAGGGCAGGGAACACAGAGGTAGATGCCTGAATTCACATCTCTCCTCCAGCACTTGCAAAGTGTGTCTCTCTGTGCTTCAGGTTCCCCATCTGTACAATATCCATATCTCATAGGGATTAAATGAAGTAATATTTGTGTGTGCTAATATTTTTTAAAATTAACGAAGAAGAAAACAAAAGACAAAGGCGAGCATGTTCCTAGACCAAGGCTTTTCAGGAAAGCCGGCTTTTGTGCCAGGCCAGGGCTGCTGGCCCTCGATTTCCTTTGGACTATGGCCAGATTGCTGTTGGGCCAGACTCCTGAGCTCCTGACTAGCCCTCAGTGACCAGAGCCAGGGCAGGGGCGGGGGGAGGCGTGGGGGGTGGCACGGGAGGAGCAGAGGAGGGCAGTGGTAGAAGAAGAAACCCTCAAAATGCCGCAGCAGGGTTGGGAGGTGGATCTGGTTTCCAAGGGGTTTGGGGAGGGGACACCCATGTGCAGGGATGCCCTCAGATTCCTCAGTCCAGCCATTCCCATTGTCTCCGAGCCTAGGACACCCTCTAGCCCATCCCTGGACCACACAGAGGAGGGCACCTGGGCCAGAGAAGTCCAAGCTAAGCCAGGACCAGGACCAAAGTTAGAAAGGAGGAATCAACCTATACACAGTTCTTAACTGTCCTTGCATCATGCATCAAACCTGATGTAATCTTTTTTTAAAAATTTAACTTAATTTTTGGCTGCGCTGGGAGGCTTGCGGGATCTTAGTTCCCCAACCAGGGATTGAACCCATGCCCTCGGCAGTGAAAGTGCAGAGTCCTAACCACTGGACCACCAGGGAATTCCCAAACCTGATGTCATCTTAAATGTCATTTATAAACACTTTTCCAGGTAATATTTATTCTGAAAGCCCTGAGGTCCTGCTTTTAACCAAGAAACAACCCTTTTGGCCCCCGATAGCATGTGGTCCAGCCCTGACCCAGGTCCAGAGCTCTGAGGTCACGCCCAGGAGGGGCAGTAAGGGCCAAGTCTTTCCTTGAGGCCAGAGGAATTCAGCTCATAAACTCAACAGGAGTGGGTTCAGCTTTGCAGCCTGCAATGCTCCCAATGAGCTCCACACAATCGAGACCAAAGGGACAGAGCAGAGCCTGGGCTTTGGGGTAAAACAGACCTGAGTCCAAGTCCTGACTCTGACAGGTACTAGCAAGTTCTTAACCTCTCTGAGCCTCAGTTTCCCCATCTGTAAAATGAGAGCGATAATAGTATCTACTTTCTTGGCTTCTTGTAAGGATCTTGCTATTAGGATTAAGTCCCCAGCACAGGTCTGGCACTTGGGACGTTCTTGACACATGCACTATTACTGTGGCTGTTGTTATTCTTGCAACAGTTTACGAGCACCTACTATGGGTCATGCGCTATGCTGGCCGCTAAGATTCTAGCAGTGAAGAAGACAGATGTGGCCTTGGCCCTGTAGATCCTCTCCAGCCCTTTTGATCCCAACCACCATCCCTTAAACCCCACCTCAACACGGCCATCAACGCTTGTGGCCTCTGCAATCCCAGCTTCATCTGGCCCCACACCCTTTGGTCTGTGTTCACCCCCCAGCCCCACCCATGGGGTTGCCCACCACAGCTGGGGGGCTCCCAGGCTGTAGCCTGCTTCAAAGCCTGTCGGCAAGCTCTGGGGCGGCTGCTGCAGCCCGGCGCACACTTGGGGCCGCCCCGCCTGGACCCTGGCTATAGCCGCAGAGACCTCACTGCCGCTGCTGCAGAGCTCTCCACAGGCTGCTTCTCAGCGTCCCTAAGTGCCCACCCACCCCCTGCCTGCCTGGCCACCGGGCCAGCCACAGAGCCATCTGATTTGAATGAAACTTCAAACTTAATGACTTTCATGCTGGTTATTTAAAACGCAATGTAATTTTCTTAAACACCCTATTATTTCCTTTGATAGCTACAAAGCTTCCCCCAATCCCATAAGCATGTTTATTTTTAGGGAAAAGAGTGGTTTTGCAGTTGGTCATAGAGACTATAGGGAAAAGGAGCCTGCAGAAAGTAGGGCAAAGAGTCAACCGTAGCAGCCTGGAGACCCACAGCTGCCTTGCCTTCGTGCTGGGGCAGACTCCACCGACACCACGGGGTCCAGGGCAGGACCCTGCCCTTCTCATACCAGCACATCCACCAGCGGCCCTCCTGTCTACCATCTGACAGTGGCCAAGTCCCCCTTCCTGTGCTTCCCCTCCACAGGGCCCCAGTGTCCTCATCTGTAAGATGGTTCCACTGGCTTCCCACAGACATGCCAGGCAACTATGGTCTGGGGAAGGGGTCCTGCGGCCACTGACATGCTCTCAGCTGCCTCCTCCAGACATTCTGCCCTAGTTAAGGCCTTGAGGCCTGCAGCTTTGAGCAGCTGGACGAGATCTGTGCCCAGATAAAGTGGCCTCCGGCAGTGGCTGCCCACACTGGGAGGGTGGGTGGGTGTGGCCCTGCCAGTCGGGGGCCCCCTGGCAAGGGAGGTGGCCTAGTGGTGGGTGTGCGTGCAGAGGTCAGCTGAGCCCCGCCAATGCGGGGTGTCCTCTGGGAATGGCTATTTTTAGATCCCAGGCTTTCATGTGGCCGAATGATGTGCAGTTTACAAAGCATTGGTGGTAATGCGTTTCAGATGGCGGCCCAGCGGACCGGGAGGCTGGGCCTCCTGCCACCAGAGCCAGGTCAGAGTTAGTCAGAATACCCTCAACTGGACTTCTGTCACCTGTCTCTCCCTCCCTACAATTCCTTCTTGCCTGACAGGGAGACCAGGCCTGGAGCAGTCCTTGCAATACCCACCAAAGACCCCCTGAGGCCCACCCGAGCAGCAGGCCTCCCCAGCTGACCCTCGTCTGAACTTCAGAAATCCTCATGTCCGGAGCTCCCCACCCCCGTTTACAGAAGGAAATTGAGACCCAGAGAGGTTAACAGATTTGCTTGAGGTCACACACCCAGGGGAGGAGGTGGCCTTGGTCCCTGGCTTCCTTACCCATCATAGCCCCCTCCCCTCATGGGCAAATTGGGCTTCCTGGGAGGGGTGACCGGCCAGCCCTGGCTAGGCCACCCAGACACGGTGGGCTGGGGCAGCTGTAACCATGCACCCCCAGAACGCACTGTTCCCTGGGGCCTGCCCATCCACGCCTGCAGCCCCAGCCGCACACTCGCCATCAGCTGAAAGCAGAGAGTGTGGAGCCCAGACACCTCTCCGGTTCGTGGAGAGAGAGAGAGAGAGATGGTTGTTTTAACGGGAGGGGTAAAGGGGTTGGCAAAGCATCTGCTTCCTCTGATCTCCAAGGAGCTTTGGCTGTGGAGCTGGCTGTGACATGAAGGCTGTGTGTCACCATCTCCCTCTGGGCTCTAAAGCCATATCTGCTAGCACAGCCCAGGCAGGCAGGCAGGCAGGCTCCATGGGTGGGACAGGCTACATGGCTGCCTCCCCACAAGAGAGGGCCAAACTCACCAAACTACTACCTTGGGCCAGGGACCCTATCCAGCAGGGGACAGTCCCTCTACCCACCAGGGGACTGAGCCAACGGGAGCCCCATGTTCTGCAGGACCAGAAGGGGCCAAACCCTCTGACCAGGACAAACCCTCCCGGGCTGCAGCTCAGAGACTACACATGCCAAGGCTGATGTGGGCCACACCTCTTTAAGGGAGGGAGGCGGCACCCACGTCCAAACCCCAAGCATCAAAGGTCTGCGAGCTGAGACAGCAAACTGCCTGAAGGAAGAAGCTAACAATGTCCTGGGGTCTCAGAGACCCTCCATTGACTCCTGGGGCCTTGGAGTCCTGCTAGAGACAGTGCTGAGGAGACGTGTTCTCCACACCCTGGCTAAAGCACCAATGGGCTGCACACCCTGACCTCTGGGGTTCAGCTCCCCTCAGGAAACAGCGGACAAGACCCTGGACTCATGACCCTGGAGTGAGACTGAGAGTCAAAAGAAATAACACAAAACTTCCACCTCTGAGGCACTCCTGCCTTGCATGTGCCAGTCCGCTCGGGTCTGCCCTGCCCAAAGCCCACCCCCTCCCTTGCATCCCAGCATCCACCTGCCCCAGCTGCCGGCTCTGCCCGCCTCACCCTCTATGTTCAACTCAAACCATCTCCCGTGGGCACCACACTGCCCTTCATGCTGCCAACACACTGCAGGTACCCACCAGCCACTCCTGGGCTCTGGAACCAGCACCCCCGGGTATTAAGGTCACGTGCTGGGCCTTCAGTGCTGGCCCTTCTCCAGCCTCACAGACCCTGGGCTTCGGGTGGCTCTTCCAATGACCAAGAACATACTAATTTCTGCCTCTCCTCCTCTGCTTGAGCTGTGCCCCCGACCTCGAGCATTCTCCCACTCTCACCTTCGCAGGTTCTGGGCCAGCCAGAACTCTCCCCTGTCAGGAAGCCTTCCTGGCTGCCCCCACTGGCCTCCCTCCCTCCTCAGTGCCCTTTATCCAACACGGCCGACTCTGAGCCCCAAGGAGAGTCTCTTTGCCTTGCCAGAGCTGAGCTCTGCGGGGTGGGGCAGAGGCAGCCGTCCCCTCTGAGCTGAGCCAAGGCCAAGTGGGGCTCAGTAAATACCGGTTAAGAGTCTGGATCAGGATTCTAGGTACAGCTGGCACTATGTCGTCGACCAGCTGAGGGCCCGAGGGCTGGCTGGGCCGGACAGCTGTCCTCTTTGCTCTGCCCCAGGGGAACTGGCTGCTGAGCTGAGGACGGAGAGCATCAGGGGCTTCAGTCCAGCCGCACCTTCAGGAGCACTGCACCTACTGGACCGGCGTCCTTTACAAGGGCCATTCCCACACAGTGTTAACAATCCCTCCCACAGTGGCTTCCACTCAGGAAGCACCTACTATGTGCCGGGAACTCCACATCCACTATCTCGCTCCACTCCACAGTAACCCAAGGAGGTAGGAACCTTCGCTATCCTCATGTTTAGATGAGAAAGCTAAGGCCCACAGGAGTTAACTTACCCAAGGCCACCCAGCCAAGGAGTGGAAGATATGGTATTTGAGGGCGGAGCTTCCCGACTCAGGCCTTCCCCCTTCACTCCTCTAAGGGGCCTTGGATAAGTCCCTTCCCTGACCTGGCCTTACTGTCCCCACCTGCAGAGGAGGGCTGTTACCCAAGGATCTGTGCACTGTACCATTCGGGGAGGGGGAGCCCTGTGACCTGATAAAACACCTGTTTCCTCCAACAGAGTCTTGTTTGTACACAGTGGCAGGAAGCAGCCAGTCACAAGGTATGAGGGAGTGTGACTGTATGGCTTCGGAACCGCAGCTGCCCGAGGAGGCTCAGAGGGAGGCTGCAGCTCCCCTCATCCCCTCCATGTGGCTCTGTGCCCACCCTGATCCAGCCTGACCTCAGCAGTTATGCGACTTGAAACCAGTGCCCCTGCAGCCCATTCTTGCAGCTCTGCTAAACCTCCCTTCATGCAGGAACGGGGGTTGGGTGTGATCTTAGGAGACCCAGGAGGGCATGGTCTGCCAACTGGCCATGAGAGGGGACCACCAAGGCCCCCCCTTTTCAACTCCACTCACGCCTAAGTCTTGGAGCACTTGGGGAAGTAGGCAGAACTGGTATGGATATCCCTGTTTGCGGGCTATGGAAGCTGGCTCGTTGAAACCCTGCTGGGGCCGGGGGAGAATACCTGGGTCCTGGTGACCAACTCCGGGCTCTCTGTCAGCCTCTCCACCCTGCTAAGCTGGAGGAGTGGATGGCAGCCCTAAAACAGCAGCCCCTGGTGACAGGGTGGGGCAGGGGTCTGCAGGATAGGCCTCCTTCAGGGTGCTTTCCTGGCCCTGAAATGCATCAGGGAAGCCCCGAAAACGAAGTTTCACCTTGGGAGCAGCTGGCGGTGAGGGGGTTGCTGCAGATTTTCCAAATACCACACAGCCTTCCAAGTCAGGAAGGAATGCAAGTCAAAGTTACTTTTAAGTCTCACTGCCCACCACGAACCTATAAAATGAACAACAAAAAAGGGGAAACTCCACGTCAGCTATGCTTGGGCACCGCAAGGAACCCTCAGTGAACTGGGGCCTTGATTCTTCCTACCTCTTGAACCCATAATTCTCTTTGAACATTATGCTCCAGGAAAATAATCAAAACGGAAACCAAGGAGTGATTTGTATAGAGCATCATTCCCGCTGGTAAAGAAGGCAAGCTGCGAGCAAACTAGAAGCCACACGAGGGAGAGATGAATAATAAACATGAGGGAAAACAAGCAAAGAAGCTGTGCATGGGCACTGCCTGGGGGCCTGCACACCAGGGAAGCGTCGGAGCAAGACACAGGGGTGTTGCACACGGGGCACCATGTGAGAAAAGCTCTGGGAGTGGCTCAGAGGCTAATGGCCATGAAGGTCTTTTCCCTTTTTTTCTTACAAAATAGCTTAAGCCCCTAACATCTTGTGTAAAGGGCTTCTATATGGCTGGGGAAGGGGAGCCTCTTTCCGCAAAATCTCTGGGCGGTGGGAGAGGATTCTCAGGATGGAATGAGTGGCTATGGCTCCCAGTCTGGCCCCAGGAATAACACTTTTCCTCCCAAGAATGCCTGGGTGAGGCAGGCGTTGAGGAGGGGGCCTGTACACCTGAGGGCTGGTCCCCAGGGTTCAAACCCCCAAACCCCGTGGCCCAAAGTGGAGATATAGTCCTCCAGACAGAAGTGCACATGGAGCCTACCACTGAGCCACCCCTGGTCCCAGAGAAGCCAGGACAGCAAGGGAGAGGGATCAATTGTGGCCAAACCCCGACCCCCAAGCCCAGGCCACGCTGGCACCTTCCTGGGCACGTCCCTGGTACTGCTGCCTCCAGTCCTCAGTCCAACTCTGGGAGGAGGGCTTGCCACTCCCATTGTGCAGATGAGGAAACTAAGGCTCAGACATACTTCTGACACATGGGCTGTCTCTGGACTAAGCATGGCAAGTGCATCATAAACCAGTGCCAACCACCTTGGCCTGAAGAGCTGCTGGGGTGGGCAAGGCAGCCGAGGCCCGGTGGGGGATGACGGAAGGCCCCACTTGGATGGTCAGAGCAAGTCTCTCTGAGGAGGTGACATCTGAATAAGCCCTGAGTGAGGAATGAGAAGTGGCAGCTAGGTGAAGAGCTAGAGAAGAGAATGCCGAACTGCGGGAACGAGCGCAAAGGTCTTGAGATGGAAAGAACTTGGTGGTTGTAAAACCTATCAGGCCACTGAGGTGGCTGCTTTTTAGGGAGAAAGGAAGAGTATGGTGCAGACGAGGAGGGGCAGTCAGCAGGGGCTGGCCACCCAGGCCTTCAGGCCGTGGTGAGTGGCTTAGATTTTACTTCAAGAGCAATGGGAGCCTCTACAGGGCTTCAACAGGCGAGAGGTGGGATCTGACTTATGTTTGGCTGCTCTGTGGATCCTGGATTGAGGGTTAGGGTAGGGTTGTGGGGAGGGACCCAGGTCCTGCAGGGACCCTAGTGGAGGCTGCCTTCCTGGGGGAGGGATGGTGATGGTTGGGGCTTGGAGGTAGCGAATGAAGTAGAGACGTGGAAGATTTGGGATGTCTGGAGGGAGCCCAGATGCCTGCCAGCCCCCTATTTGTCTTCATCTGGCAGACAACTCTACTCCTTCAAGAAGCTGCTCAGCAGACCCTCCTCACAGCCTAGGCAGGGGCCAGGTCTTCCCAGGACACGCCAGCAGGACCTTTTGTGACAGTACTCCTCTGGCCAGGGATTCAGGTCTATTCATCTGTCTCCTCCACTCAGTTGGGCACTCCAGGGGCAAAGGCTGGTTCTGCTCTGTCTGGTGGCCAGCCTGGTGCCAAACTCTCTCCTAACAGGCTTCATCCCAACCAGGGCTGGTGACCAAGCATCACTACCCCTCCTCCGTGAGGCCCCACTGCTCACCCTCTGAGGGGTGTGGAGGGTTGGGTGGGTGCATCTCTGCAGAGCCCCCCCCGGACCGGCTAGCCACCCGTCAGCAGCACTTCCTTCCTCTGCTCAAGTCCTGCTCATACCCTCACCTCCTGCTCCCCCAGGGCTCGCTCCCCTCACCTGTACCTCAGACCTTGGAGTCAGAGAACATGAGCCCGATGGCCAGAAGCCCACTGCTTCAAGTGGGCTCCTTCACGTCAGATGTCTCTGGGCATGCCCAGACACCAGGACGGCACAGGGAAACAGCCCCAAGTCCCTGCAAGAGCCAAAAGGCTCAGCTCAGCTATTTATTTTTTAAATTGAGATGTAATTCACATACCTTAAAATTGACCATTTTAAAGTATACAATTCAGCGGCTTTTAATATATTCACAAGATTGTGCAACCATCACCACTAATTCCAGAACATATTCATCACCCAAGAAAAGAAACCCCGTACCCATGAGCAGTCACTACCCATTCTCCTCTTCCCTCAGCCCTCGGCAACCACTCCTCTGCTTTCTGTCTCTATGGACTTGCCTATCCTGGGCATTTCAACTAAATGGCAAAAGGCTCAGCAGCCTTCCAGGCCACAGATACCAAGCAGAGCCCATAGAAGGGGTCAGAAGAGTGACATGGCCTCATATCCTTTTTGAGATAGGGATTTGCACCAGACTGTCAGTTCTGCACTAAGACTCTGAGTTTCCCTAAGGAGTGATGCCTTACTCATCCCAGAAATCCCTCAAAGTCTGGCGCAGGACCAGTCATTGCCCCTCCCCACCTCAATCCCAGAGCGGAGCAAACAAAACAAACCAATAGTGGCTACTGGTCTAGGCCAGTAACTGTCTGCAAGCCTACATTAGATGCCTCAAAGACATCAGCTATGAAATTAACTTTGACCTAATTTCCACTTCCAAAAACAGAGTTTGCAAGAAACCAAGTACCAAAAAGAAGGAACCTTTTGGGAAAAAAATCCCTCTGCCCCCCTGGCAGTTGTCTGTGAGGTGGTCATTTGGCCCATTGCTCCTGACAACGTTCAAGTCTGCCTGCTTTAAGGTGTCCAGCGTAGTAGCCGCGTGGGTATTCCACTTACACAAGGGCAGATGAGGTCCCTGGCATGGGTTTTCCCCACTGTCAGGGGAGGTCAAGCGTTCGGCCCTGAGCTCCCCCGCACAACTGTTGACCACTTGGATTCTCTCAGAAAGTGCAAAGAGCAAGAGGGGCCAAGTTCTAAGGCTCACGAGGAGGGGCTGGCCAGTGTGTCATCTGTCCCCTGAAGAGGGGCTCAGGAAAGCAGAGCTTTGGAAAAAAACTTCCAAAGGTGATTTTCCTCAGGTCCCCTACAAGGGACTCCTAACCCATCGTAAGAGTTTCTTTTCTCATTCCAGACACATGAACCTTGGATCACATGATAAATGTGCTCCCAAAACATGGGGTCAATTAATTTTGCTTTTTAAATCCTCACCATATTTTATATGTCCACACAACTCTGAGTAACACAAAGAACTACTACTCTTATTTGCTATTTGGTTGTAAGTATCAGATTTGCTTAAAGGAGGCTCCCTTATATTCACGTACATCTTCCTCACCCAGCATCTCCCTACCTTAGGCCCTTGCCTCTGTCCTTGTCCCCAGCCCCACGGAGCAGCCGATGCCAGGGCACAGAAAGTCAGCTCCAGAGCCTGCCCTCCTCCTGTGTTCCCATAAGCCAGGCTGCGGGAGGCTATAGCTGTGTGGGGAGGAGGACAAAGGGATCTGCCCCTATAAGAGAGGGTGCGACACATAGAAATGCATCTGCTGTACCTTGAGAAAGAGCCCAAAGTTGAAAAAATGAATGATCTAGGCCAGGGGAGTGATGGTGTGCCTGCCCTAGTTCCTACTTCCCCCACAATCCTGACTGCTAGAGGCAGCCATCCATCTGCCTACACTTTGACCAGTGTAAGCTAAAGGACACCAAATGGTCCCATCACCACACCCTTACGAAGAACGAGGCACTCCCACTCTGGGCACTCTCCTACCACTTGCCCAGGCTGTGAAAGAAACTCAGAAACACCGCCTTTTCCCTGCCCCTCTGTGTAATCATAAGATGCTGGAGGGAATCTGCCTGCTAGGTCTGCTTTGGGTCCTAGGCCTTTTGTTTAGTCATGATTATCAGGGACGCCAGCCCCCTGTCAGCAGCTCACGTGCCTGTGGTTTGGCAGTGGTGGGTCAGGTCCCACCACTTGGCCCCAAATCTAAGGGTTTACACCTTATAGGGGGCCCCCAAAGCATCCTTCAGTATCAGCTCATGGAGGGTAGAGGTCTCTGGGGAGAGCTGCTGCGTCAGGTGGCAAGGTCAGAAGGTGAGCCCCTTGCCCCACAGACTTGGAAGGAAGCGAGTACCTCACAGATGGAGCCACCCCAGAGCAGAAAGCCAGACAGACCACTCAACCAACATGTTCCTTCACAGATGAAGGAATGGGGGTCCAAAGGGCAAGGAGCTTATTTCTAGTCAGCTGCCTACTACCAGGTTTTCCATCCTGGGTTTCTGGAGAGAAGGCTCAATCTACTTTCTCATGTCCCACCAGCTTCAGCATGAAACAGCTTTCAGAACCAACCCTCCTCACTCCTGATCTGACACAGCCTGGCAGTCACTCTCCGCCCTCTGAGTGACCCCCACCACTAGCCATGTGAGCCTCCTACTGCTGGCCTGACCTGCCCTGGGTCTATCTGCACCCAACACCCACCCACCAAAAACCCCAAACCCTTACATGAACTCTAGAAGCTCTCCTCTCACCCCTGACTTCGGCCAGCTGAGCACACTCGGAAACACTAATCTGAATTTTTCGTAAGTGCAGCTTTACCGCTGCTCTACAGCACTCAGAAGAGGCTCTTCACACCTTAGGTCATCTGCACCAGTGGGCAAAAAGCATGGTTTGTAATGATCATGGAATCTTCTCAAAGCACTGGGGACTTAAATTTAATTTGCAAATTCATTAAACAGGCCGCTTACTGACACTACTGATTTGAAACACCTTTGCAAACCCTTCCTGGTGCATCTGAGACCAAGCCAGCTTCATAAAAACCCACTTTCCACACATCGTGTTCGGGTTGTTTCTCTGGTAAGGCCACATTCATGCCAATAAGGACAGAGCGAGTAGAGCATGTTTCTCCTGTACAACCAGGAGACCTGAAGCAGACCAGCTTTTCTGCCCGTTCCTCCGAACACTGAGGATTGGGGCTTAGTGGGGGAAGGCTAACAGCCAAGCTCACAACTCTGAGCACACCACACACACCACCGTCAGGAGGGGTGGGTGGTCTCAGCTTAACCGTTCTCCAAGCCGACTCCATCCCAGCACCACCTAGCACCAGGACAGGGCCCACGCCTGCTCGTGAGCAAGCTGGAAGACAAAAGCCAACCGCTGGAGGCAGGTGGGGTGCCTAGGGCAGCCCTCCTTACTTCAGGAAAGTTCTCCTTCTGGTTCAGATCCCGCTGGGTGTGGATGGGGAAAGAGACAAGAACAGAGTTCTGTATCCATTTTGTTCTAGGCAAAAGTCTAGTCTTGCCCATGCCTCACATACCTGATCAGGAAGGTAGCAGGCACAAGGCGGGCTGGGCTGCTGGGGCCACTTACCAGCGAGGGCTGCGGCTGGGGGTGCTGCCCTGCTCCCGAGGGGGGTGGGTAGTGCATGAGCAGATTGAAGGCGGAGTAGACGGTGTCTTTGTACATGCCGCTGGCGCACTCCGGGGTCTTCAGGCCTGGAAAAACCACAGCTGGTCAGAAGCGCCAGCCCGGGCGTCTCGGGCTGAAGGATGTCTGCTCGCTCGAGAGAAAATCGGAATTGCCAAGGGGTCCCCTTCAAGTTCGTGACTTGAAGGGCTGGGGGTGCCCGCAGTGCCAAGTTTCGACGAAGGACCCCGAGTTCGGGCCTCCCTTTCTCGGCCCCCACTCCGCCCTCCCGCCAAGGAACCTTGGCCAACGTTTTCTCGTCAAGTCGGGGGATTAGTCAGTCACCTGGGCAGGAGGGGAGGCGGAGATGGCGGGGGTCTGTTTACTCCTATAAAGGTCAGGGCACCGGAAGTGACTCGAGCCCGGCGGCGCCCGGGAAACCCGCCCCCCACTCCCCCACCTCCTCGGTTTTACCGCCTCCTCGAGCTGCAGTTGGGGGGAGGCACCCCATCGGCTCCCTCCCGTCCTCAAAGGCCCCGCTCTCCCACCGAGGCCGGGCCTTAGCGGGAGGAGGGGAGCCAGGCCGGCAGAAACTCACCGTCTTCCAGAGACTCTGGAAGTTTGTCGGGGAAAAGTCTCTGCGAAGTGTGTTCCCGCCCGAGGGCCTGCGGGGAGATCCAGAGGGGCCTTGAGAGGGCTGGGAAAGCTGGGGGCTCGGGGCCCGGGGCAGGAGGGGTCTGAGGGATGCGGACCCCCGAGGGCCGCGGGAGGGAGGGGCGGGGTAGCGCGAGCCGAGCGCCGGGGCCGGCGGAGCGTGGCGGCTGCGGGGGAGAAGCGGGGCGCGGGCCGGCGCTCACCTCGGCCCCGACCTCAGCCTCGCCGCGGGCACCGGCGCCCGCCCCCGGGACCCCCGCGTCGCCGGCCGCGCCCTCGGACTCATTGACGAGCGACGACTTGAGCTCGGCCAGGTCGCGCTCGGGGCCCGCGGCGCTGTCGCGGCTCTTGTCGTCCTGCTCCTCGCCCTCGTCCTGGAAGGCCAGCAGCTCGTCGGGCGCGCCGAGGTCGTCGCCGCCGCCCGCGCCGCCCCCGCCCGAGTCCAGCTGAGGCATGGTGCGCTCCTCCCTCGGGGGCGCGGGGCGCCGGGGGTGCGGGGCGCGGAGCCGGCCCGGGAGGCAGCGAGCCCGGAGTCCGGACCTCCGAGCCCGGAGCGCGGCGGGCGGAGCGCGGGCTGACTCCGCCTGGGCGGGCTGCGGGCGCGGGGCGCGGACGCAGGGCTGAGAGGCTCGGGGAGCTGGCGGGTCCGAACATCAAAGGCGCCGCCGGCTGAGTGTCGGGGGCGGGGCGGGGACGCCGGGGGCGGGCCCTGTCGATGGGCGGCGCCATATCGCCCCGCCCCTCCTCTCCCGGGAGAGGCCGGGACGTGCCCAGTGGGTAGAGACTTAAAGGGCTCGCTCTCCCAGGCATAACCTGGGTGAGGCGTCGGAGGAGCCTGAAAAGCATCACACTTCTCCTGAAATGCGGGGACTCTAAAGGAGATTCTTGACCTTGATTCCTCACCTACAACAAGGGAGTCCCTTCCTGCGCCCAGGTTTCTCCGCCAGCTGCGGAGGGCACGGAGTTTGTGGGTGCCTTGGAACGGGAGCCAAGGTGTGAGCAGAGTCTGTGCCCCGGGCCCAGTATGTCCTGGGCTTGGAACTGGGGGCTTCCTAGAGCTCGGGGGCTGCTCGAGGCTGTGCTCGAACACCGGGACGGCAGAGTTAGGACTCCTCAAAACTCCATTCTCTGAAGCATCTTGCAGCCTTCTGCCAATCTGGGCCCTCCTTCCAGGTCGCCCGCACACAGTGCTAACGCAAGCATATACCCCTCACACATTTATTGAGTGCCTGTTGTATGAGGGACTCATACATTACACATATGTGATGGGCCTCTCAGCCATGTGGCGGCTCCGAGGCGCGAACACAGCCAAGAGGGCAGGGAGGAAATATCCCGCCAGACCCCATTCCAATCCTCCAGCCCCACCCCCCAATCCCACCCCCAACACCTCGCTCAACTGAGTTCCCTGCCTGGAACCTGCGGCCGGGGGAGGGGAGACTGTGGGCAGCTACGTGGGCCACGGGATTCTGACGAGGGGTCAATGGTCCCAGCAACTTAACCGGGAAGTCGCATTCCCGCAGAGCCTATTGACTCTGAGCCTGGCGCAGGCGGACCCTCGCAAGATCTAGGCTGCAGGGTCTGTAGCCGGAGGAGGGCGGGAACGTGAGACACCTTCCATCGCATCTACCAGGCACCTTGTGTCATGTCCACGCGGGCCTCCTCAGCACACTTGACCTCAGCTCAGCCACTGCATCTAGGAAAGACACCGGCCCTTTTGGATCGCGGTGCAGTAAATCCAGCAGGTTTCGGTGCTGGATTCAGTGTAGACGTTCCCACGTCTCCCGAAAGCAACTGGTGCAGAGGGTATTTAGGAGGCCAGAGCGTCTTGGACGCGTGTCCGGTTCAGAGTCCCACAGGAGTCCTGTAGCGGCGCAAAGCCTGGCCGGAAGAGGGCCGCGCCGCCCCTGCGGGTCCAGGCCCAGCCGGGCTGGCTGCGGATCAAAGAGCCACGGCCGCCCTTCTCTGCGTTCAGATCCTATCTGCACCCGCCCAGCGGGGCGCCTCGGCCCCCCCACCTCAGGGCTAGAGTGCCCAATTTTCCTCCCTTCCCGGTGCTGGAGGGGCGAGGCGGGGTGGGGGTGGGGGTCGGGGGGAGGGGGTTGGGCACTGGTGCTCAGCTTGGTGACGGAGATGTGGGAAGACCCTGCCCGTTAGGTCTCCCCTGGCTCCTTTCCTGGCTGTGAGCTTGCTGCTCAGTCTCACTCATCCTCTCTAGAGTGTGTGTGGGGGGGAGGGTTGTTCCAGCCTGACTTGGCCCAGTTGAGAGGGGAGAGGGTACAGGAGGAGGGGCCCACAGCTTCCCCCCATCCCCTGCTCCTGAGGCTGCAGGGTCTGGTTTTGGATTGAGCGTCCTCTGGGAAGTTGAATGGGAATACAAATCTGCCTAATCCAAAGGCTTTGGAGGTCCTCCTCTGTTTGCGGGTGATCCCAGCTTAGCAGGAGCCTCCTTCCTCCAGGAGAAGGTCCGAAGACCCATGCCGTCACAGTGGACATAGGCCAGTGGGGATTGAAGTTTTCTCCATGGAGAAAGGAGAGAAGTCAGGGCAACAGTGAAGTGGTTGGTTTGTTTTTCTCAATAAGGCTAAATTTTTTTCAGCTTAAAGTATTAGCCTTTAATCAGAGATTATGAACTTTCTGTTCTATTGGGATGAAAACAGCCTTTCTTTACTAAAATCATAGTAAGAATTGATTTTTTAAATATTCTTATTTGGCAAAAGAAAAACTTGGCCACTCTCTGTTCTCTCTGCCACCCCAAATTTCTTTGGACATTGTATAGGGCTGTGAAATCCTAAGGTCTGGGATCTGCTGCCCTATGGGGTCATGGCCCCAACCTCTTGCCCTGCTGGGTGGAACCGGGGGAGGGGGGTGGGTGAGTAGGGAGAACAGAGGGGTGAGGTGGGGTAAGGTTGGGAGAGAGAAGCTGAGGCTCAGACATCCACAGCCACACTGAAATCAGCCTGAAGGCTTGCTGAGGGAGCCTCTACCCTATACCTGGACTCAGGCTGTGGAGAAGGGAGGGGCTGAAATGAGGACCTGCCCTCCAGGAGGCATTGACTGTTTGAGAAGCTCAGAAATTACTAGAGCCGAGTTTGTTACTGTATTAATCTGTACAGATGATGGGCAGAAGGAGCTCAGATATGGGGAGATCAATGTGGCTGGAACGGTCAGGCTGGTTTCCTGAAGGAGGCGGATTTCATCTGGGCCTGGAAGGCTCTGTAGCGCTTGGAGAGATAGAGAGGAAAAGGTATTCAGGCTTGTCCCCATAAGATATATACCCACCTCTGCAGCAGCCCCTTGTCTGGTCAGCGCTGAATCCATCATCCACACAGTGACTTCATATTACTGAGTGATTGCTATGTGCCGGGCATCATGGCAAGAGCTTCACACACATTATCTCATTTATTCACCATATACCAATCCTATGACATAGGGACTATTATCCCCATTTATGAATGAGGAAACTAAAAAGCTCAGAGAGGTTGAATAAGTCATTGCAGGTCTCACAGCTTAGAAGTGAGGGTATTAGTATTCTGAACCCTGGCAGTCTGACTCCTGAGCTACCCTAACCACCACACTCTAGTGTGGTGACTTCTAAAATTCCAGAGGGTGTCCTTATCTGCCTTGTGATCTTTGCAGACAAATGCTGATGAATGAGCTGTCACTAATAGAATCCCAGCTTTCTGGGTGGCTCATGTTGCATACAGGGGCCACCAGGAGGATTGGGGAAAGTTCCTGGCTGGTCTGAATAGAGTGGCTCAAGCCCTTTGCTGGTTGAGAGGGCCCAGAGCATCTGCCTTGAGTCAGACAGACCTCAGCCCGTACCATCTCTCCATTGGGCTCGCCCTAGACTGCTTGCTCTGGGTGCTGACTCAGATCCCAAACAGAGATGATAGGCCCTGGGGTTCCTCTGTGGTGTGGTGAGTGGGATCTGCTGTGGCTGCCCCTCCTGGAGGTGACCAGGGAGTTTGGGGACCAGGGCCAACTGCAGGGAGGCCCCAGAATCTTCTGGACTCACGCAGCCCAGGCTTCATTTTCACACAAATGAACCAGGTGGATCGTGCTGTCATCAGATGCTGAACGCAGCACAAAATCAGAGCTCTTAAGGGTTGAGGGATGGAACAAGAGAGCTCTAGGTTTGGATTTAGACAGACCTGGTTTCCATCCCTGCCCTGTCATTTATTAGCTGGGGGACCGCAGATAAATCACCGACCCTCTCTGAGCCTCAGCTTCCTCAGGGGTAAAAGGGGTGTCACCCCAGAGCCTGCCTCACACTGTGGGAGCAAGGCTGAGATGACTCATGTATCCTAGGAAAGAGCTTAGCACAACACCCAGCACATTCCAAGCACTCTAATAAATGGGTGCTCTTGAGCTAGATATTTTTCAGAAGTTGTTAGGCTAATTGGCTCTTCATGTAATGTCATGTAAATCATCTAAATGTTCTCATGGCCTGAGCTCACTTAATCACAACTAAGGCTGAAAATATACATTTCCTTTCCTTTTCTTTCAAGTTCCTTTAACATGAAAGGCCTGCATGAACTCTCTGACCTTTTCTAACAGGGAGACCCTTGAAATGTGGTGTTTCCAGAAAACAGCTCAAAGGAGCCCCAGATGGATTTGGTAAATTACAACGGGGAGAGAGGTTCAGAGTGGGTCTCTTCCTGCCCGCCAGCCGCCTGGCATCCTGTCGGGGCTTGCTGAACGCTGCCTGGAGGCTGGGCTGCTGGCTCCAGGCAGGAACACTTCCCATGGAGCTTTCTCTCTTGGGGCAAAGCCTGGTCACACGTCCTAGAGTCAGACTGGTTTGTTACTAGAAACACAGTTTGCTCTCTGAAAACTCTGTGTAGTTTCACTGCACGTCTGTGCATGTGTGTCTGTACATGTGGGAGGTTGTGGCCTGCAGAATGGCAAAGACACACAATTGCTGGGATGTGACTGCTCTGGCAGCTGCCTTTAAAATGAAGCAAGAGTGGTTAAGACTCCGCCTGACAATACAGGGGACACGGGTTCGAGCCCTGGCCCAGGAAGATCCCACATGCCGCGGAGCAACAAAGCCCGTGCACCACAACTACTGAGCCTGTGCTCTAGAGCCTGCGAGCCACAACTACTGAGCCCACATGCCACAACTACTGAGCCCGTGAGCCACAACTACTGAAGCCTGCGCGCCTAGAGCCCGTGCTCCACAACAAGAGAAGCCACTGCAATGAGAAGCCCGCGCACCGCAACGAAGAGTAGCCCCCACTCACTGCAACTAGAGAAAGCCCGCAGGCGGCAACAAAGACCCAGTGCAGCCAAAAAAATATATAAACGAATAAATTTAAAAAATAAATAAATAAAATGAAGCAACAGGGTTTGGGGTCATTTTTTCCATCTTTATAATCTTCTGTGTTTCTCCCCCAGACCCCCTCCCCCGCAATTATTGCACTAACCGAGAATTACTCTTTTTTTTAAAATATAATTTTATTTATTTATTTTTGGTTGCATCGGGTTTTCGTTGCCGTGCACTGGCTTTCTCTGGTTGCAGCGAGCGGGGGCTACTCTTCGTTGTGGTGTGCAGGCTCCTCATGGCGGTGGCTTCTCTTGTTGTGGAGCACGGGCTCTCGGCGCACAGGCTTCAGTAGTTGTGGCTCGCGGGCTTAGATCCTCCGCGGCATGTGGGATCTTCCCATACCAGGGCTCGAACCCGTATCCCCTGCATTGGCAGGCGGATTCTTAACTACTGCGTCACCAGGGAAGCCCGAGAATTACTCTTAAAATATAGTTAATAATGAAGCTCGATGTTAGCTTTTCCTGATGAAAACCCAAGGAAGTTTGGCCAAATTGGCTTGAGGGGTCGTAGTGGTGGTGAGATTATAAAGAGAGCTGCCCCACAGGTTCAGAGGGCTCCTTATGACAGTTTCCCGGGGCTAATTTCCCACATGGGACCAGCTATTGTTCCCAGTGAATGGGGCTGGGATTTGCTCACCCAGAGGAATAAAGAGTCCTGGGTTTCCACAGGAAGGGGTCTGGAGTCAGAGGCACCAAGGTGTCAGCAGCAAAGGCAAGCTGGGAGTGGCTGCTGCGTGCCAAGCACTGTGCAGCCAGGGCGCACTGGTCTCCCGGGAGCTCAGTAGTGGGAGGCTGTGTCCCGTACCCAGCTCCACCACTGGCCTGCTGGGTGAACTGCCTTCTCCGGGCCCAGTGCCCCTTACCTAGTTTCAGGGATGCAGTGAGGAGCCTGTGGCGATGAGTCCAGAGGTGAGAGACAAGAGGCACCCCAAATGCAACAGGAAGTGAGGGACACTGAGGCCCAGTGTCCATGTGAGAGTCGCCGGCAGTTTCACGGAAGAGTGTGCCCACGTTCGCTCCTGTTTGGGGTGTGGGAACGGCCTGAGACACGTGGACGTATGAACGTCTTACCAGGAAAGTACCATTCGATGTCTCTTTGAAACAGGGCTGTCAGGGCTTTGCTGCTTATCACTAGGGTGTGACACAGAGCTGGCGAACTGCAGTGCTCAGACATTTTTGGATGGATGACTTACTTGATGGGTGGATGGATGAGTAGGTGGATAGATGGATGGGTGACTCATTCACAGCAGTGACCACTTAGAATTCAGGGAGAAAGTAGCAAGCCCAGTACCCGCTTTCTAGGAACTTGCCGTCTTGCGGGGGACATCAGGCCAATAGAGTTCCCAGGAGCCAGGGGTTTGGAAACATGGCTGTTGTACGCATGTCATGGTAGACACGGAGGGCTTCTGGACGATGAAAGTCAGCCTAGGAGGCAAGTAGAATTTAGGAGGTGGGGCAGTAGCCCACACTCTGGGTTGTGATGAACTTTGACCCCATAGGGTCTCTGGGGCCTAGGTGAGCCAGGATCCTGGGGGAGAGTTTGGCTATCTGTTGAGCCTTGCCCAGAATGGCACACCTTCATGCCCCAGTTCCTACAGTCCCCTCAGCCCCCCACCAACTGGGACAATTTCTCCCAAGTACTACCTCCCCAGACACCAGCTCTCCCTGTTTACCTCCTCTCCTAGGACAGACTACTTCCTGGGTGCGTCATCCACCATCCCGCACTGGGCTTCAAGGCTTTCTGGCTCAGTGCCCCAAGTAGAGTGCCCCCTCTTTTCTAGCAGCTGGGTGGGGGGAGGAGCAACAGGACATGGGAGGTAGGGAGGATTAAAGGGGACCTGGGCCAGACCCTGGAGTCACTGCCAGTCCCAATGTACACGGCCAGTAAAGATTCTGAGAAGTCCTGCACCAGGAAAGTCCTGTCTAGCCTTCTTTGGTTAAGTGCCTTCCAAACTTATCTGACCGTAAAACTATTCTTCCATGTATGATTTTCCAAAGAACGTGGCTCCCCTGAAAGTCTTTTGGGAAATGCTGGTATCCCTGGTTTCAGGAGGCAGAGATGGGCACTCCTTATCCAGAACATGTTCCAATTTGTGTCCCTGATATGGAGGAAATTAGCAACACTTGCACCCCAAACTGGTCTTTACAGCTCTAACCAGGCTTCACTGGAGTCTGGTTAGAGTCTGGTTAACTAGGCCTACTGGAGTCTCAGCTTCTTGGAATCACGGAACCTTCATCTGTGCCATTGCTGAGTGCTAATATGGACCAAGCATACTGTGGCGCTTAATAAATGCCTGCTGCCCATGGGATGGGGCTGTTGGGCAAAGGTCCAACCCACCTCAGTTCCTCAAACTCCCAGGGGTTATTCCCATTGGTTTGTTAGCTGGGAATTCTGCAGTGTCTGAGATGTCTTGCTTTTTCAAGGCTCATCTCTGGTCTCTCCCTTATCCAGGAAGCCTTCCCACTTACTTGGGTCCACAGGGATCTCTCTCCCTTCCAGACTCCCATTGCCTTTAGAATTGGAACCCCTCAACTGCTCCTGAGCTGTTCAGTCTCTGTTTCCTGTGAGTGAGTCTCCTGTCCCTTGACTGCTGTCTGTGTTGTCTGGTGGTCAAGAGAGGGGCTTAGAGCTCACAGCCTGTGTGTGAACCAGGCCTTCTGCAATTACTCATTGTGGGTGGGACCTTGGGCAAGTCCCCTCTTTCTTGGAGCCTTCGGTTCCTCATCTGTTAAGTGGGCGCAATGATAGTATTGTCTCAAAAGCTGGGAAGATGCGATGAGTTCCTGCTTGTAAAGTACTTTGCACAGTGTCACGTGTGGAGTAGGTTCTTGCTAAGTAGCGACCAGTTTCAATTATTATTATTCATCCCAGCCAGCAGGGCTGAGCTCAGGACCAGCCCTTCAAAGTGCTTAGCAGAGGCTGTCCTGCCATCTTGCAGTCCTGCTAGTCATGAGTGGAGAACAGGAACCAAGGTGGGGAAGGCACCAGGAACCCTGCCTTTTGAGGCCAGGCCGAGGCCACTGAGTGTTCAAGTGGGGACTCCTGAGTAGGGACTCCTCCTGCCAAGAGATGGCCATCTCCAGATGTCTGCAGGCCGGAGGGAGCCAGCTGGCCTGTGGCGCCTGAGGGCAGAGGCAGGACTAATGGGAGGAAATTACATGGAGAGATTTCATCTGGCTTGAGGAAGCACGTCTACCAGGCAGAACTGGCCAATCGTGGGCCGCCCAGGCCACCAACAGAGCAAGTGAGCTCTCCCTGTCACCAGAGGTGTATGAGCAGAGGCTGGGGGCTTCCAAGGGAGGGAAGCCACTGAGGGCATTTCTACCCTTGAGGCTCCTCTGAGGCTGTGGGCAGTCCCTTGTACTTCCTGAGTGGGCCTGCCCCTCCCTGGCCCATCTGAGTCCACCGCAGGTGTCTGAGAGTGAGAGCAAAAGCTTGGATACTTCTGGCTCCAAACTGGGGCTGGAGCCTGGAGGGGAGAGGGTGTTGCTGTAAGAGGCTGATCTCAAGGGGGTTAATAACCACAGAGTCACCTTTCTGAGGCAGCAGCTTAGTTCAGTGGCTGACATCATGGAGCTGGAGCCTGTTCTGTGCCCAGGTACCTGCCTTAGGCCTGCTGGGGTCACGGAGGACAGAGCTTGGTGGTGGGAGGGGTCTTATTCTTAAATCAGCCTCCCCTCTCTTGCTGCAACTTCTAAAACCAGGGGCTGAGGAGAAAGACGGGAAGAAGCAGGAGAGGAGAGAGCCTGGGTTTCAATATTGGTTCTGCCACTTGGTAGCTCTGTGACTTTGGACAAGTCACTTAACCTCTCTGTGCTTCAGTTTTCTCTGTAAGACGGAAAGATAATAATACCTCCCTCATTCGGTTCTTGTGAGGATGAAGTGAGTTATTGTTTGTGGTCCATAATAGTCCATAGTAAGTACCATGTATTTGTTAAAGAGATAAAAATTAATTGATAAACTCACCTATGCCTAGCCTAGTACCGTGCAAAGGTCTTTATATCAATCACCTTGTTTAGTCTCCACAACAGCCTAATGAGGTTGAAACTACTATTATTAGGGAAATTAGGGAAAGTGAATCTGAGAAGGTGAAGTTCCTTGCCCAAGGTCACACAGCTGATGAGAGGCAGGGTGAAGGTTTAAACTCTGGGTGGTCTGGCTCTCCGTCACTCGGCTCTGCTGCCCCACGGGTTTGCAGCCTCTCTAGGGAGGTAAGGTGCCAATGAGAGCAGGGTAACAACAGATCAGTGGGCAGGAAGGGGTCAGAGGCGTCCCCCAACCCCCATCCGCCTTGGTCAGGCTGGAAGCCCCCTCTCGTGGCTGCTGCCTGGGAGAGATTTCTCTGACTAATTTGTGGAAACGTTGCTGGGTGACTCTGATTACAAATTACAGCCCTGCTTCCTCCAGCTGAGTAATCTCCATGATGGGGAGGAGGGGGCCTGGAAGTAGCCAGAGTTCTGGGCTGGCAGTGTTTGCCTTGGCGGTGACACTGCTGAGGGAGCTGGGCCACCCCAGACAAGCTCCAGGGACAAGGGACAGGAGCTGGACAAGGACACAGTCTCTCTGGGTGGTGTGGGGCTGTGGGCCTAAGGTGTCCTGCTCACTCCCATTTTCTCTTCTGTCCCAGCTGGATTCCTCTCTCTTGCTCATGACTGTGTGCCCTGGGCTGAGCCAGGGCCTGGCAGAGAACAGATGTCCAATAAATACCTGTTGGATTCCAGAAGTCTCCAGACACTGCACTTCACTGTTTACAAAATTCCCTCCCCTCTGTTATCTCATCTGATCCTTACAACAACCCTGAGAGGTAGATGAGGAAACTGCGGCTCAGAGAGAGGAAGTGACTTGCCCAAGGTCACACAGCTCAAACCCGGGTTGCCGGGGCTCCAAATTATCAGTAACTCCGCAGCCCACAGAGACATCTCCCCTGTCCTTGTGTGAGGACAGTGGGAGGACAGAAGGAATCCCTCGCGGTTGGAGGCTCCCCCATGGCCTCCTTCGGCACAGAAGTACTCCTCAGAAACCGTCAGGGGAGATGGCCTTATTGTCTACTGGGACACAGAGCTACAGCCTCTGGGGCTTCTGACTGGGATGAGGAGGCTCAGGGATGCCAAGCTCTTTCCCAGCCTCTCCTGGCTGTCAGATAGACAGGTCCATGCAGTCAGAAGCTCTTTGCCAGGGAGGTGATTCCAAGTCACTGTCCCAAAGGCCAGTCTCCATTCTGCAGCGGTGAAAGTACATCTCTTCGCCTCTGGATCACTGGTGGGCCTCTGATGACAACTGCGGTTTTCCTTGTCAGCTCTGCTGTTTTTACTTTTTGTTCACTGCTCTATTATTACTGATATCTTAAAGGGTTTCCCCTTCTGGTCAAGCTTTGTCTTTAATAAAATTTTGGAACTTCTCTCCTCTCCTCTTTTCTTTCTCCTCTCAGCCTGTGGTTTTGGAAGATGCTGAAGCAGGAGGTAGGTGGGAGGCGGTTTAAAAGCAGCTTCCCCTGCCTCCCTCCTCTCCCTGTCCCTGCCTCTAACAGGCTTGAGGGGCCACCAGGGTGGACCCAGCTCTGAGGGCAGCACTTGGGGGAGAAGGCACCCCTTTGAACTGGGAATTCTTTTTCTTGTTCTAAGTGGCTTTGGTTCTTCTAGCCCTGCACATACAAGCCCCCTTGGTGCCGTGACCCACCCCTTCTCTTTCTCTCCAACATTCTCCCCCTTTCGGGGCTGTCCCCACTGCTGAGGGAAGCTTCTAGCACAGCTGAGACCACTGACCATAAACAAGTCAACTTACTTCTTGGGGCCTGTAGTGCCCTGGGGAAATGGGCACATGGCAGAGCCTGACAAAATAGGGGATGGGAAAAGGCTTTCGTGGGGCCCCTCTGCTCATCCTGATTCATTGCGGGACTAGGTCTAAGCAGAAAACTCCCCTTCCGAAATTTGCAGCTGCTCTGGCTGGGGCGGGGGTTTCTGCAGCTGCAGCACTTGGGCCATAGCCACTGGCCCATTGCAGCAGATTCTGGGCCTTAGGCAGGGGCTGGGATGGCCCTTCCATCCTGACGGTGGGGCTAGCGCTTGGCAGCCGGTTTTGGGAGGGCAGGACTGCAGAGCTCTCAGAGATTAACTTGAATTCATACCTCCACCTTGGAGCCAGAGAAATACTCCTGGCCTCCTGCTGAGCCTTGTACGCGGGACCCCAAACCGGGAAGGACAGAAGTTCCAAGGCTTTTTGCTTCAGCTCCTCCCCCTCCAAAATAGTAGGGGCGGGACCTGGCTGGTTCTAGAACTACTCTTGCTTTTGTGGTTGAGCTCTAATTTTTCGTTTTGTGTTCAAAGATGAGATTCAGATCTGTAGGGGGAAAGCACTTGAAACCCCTTTGGTTGCTGAGACCTGTACCTGAGACAGACCCACGGCATACCAGCGTGGGAAATGCTGTCTTGGTCTTCCCTTTACACCCACAGAAAGTCCCAAAGGTGCCCAGGGGTCACCAGCTCACGGGCTAGTCAGGGAGCTGAGCTGTGGTGCCGGCACAGAGAGGACCAGGACTGTCTTGTTGACTGCCGGTGCCAGAGCCCCCAGAAAATGGGGGATCGTCAGTGGGAAGTTAAAGAGTTCCACTGTATGGACGAGGGCCTGGTGTAACTCCAGGCCCCAGACAGCTGAATCTAGCTGTGCAGGCCTCAGAGGGTAGGAGAGCAGTGAGGACCAGAGTGGTCAGGGAGGGTCCCTGGAGGAGGGGCCAGAGCTGCACTGGAGGGCAATGAGATGGGAGGCAGGGACGGGGGCCTTTGGAGCAAAGGTTAGGAGGTGCTCGTCATCCTTTCTTCCCTGGACCAGCCCTGAGCACTGAGGAAAGCCAGATGGCTAGAGCTCAGAGAGACTCAGGAGATTGCCAGGACCCCTGAATGTGCAGGCAGGGAAAGAGGCCCAGAGAGGCAGGTCTCACAAATCATTGGCGCTCCTTCCTCTACTCCATAGCTCAAAGAATTTAGGAGCCCCCTGCCCCAAGCTCAGGACATCGTGAAACGTGCAGCAAAATAAACAAAAAGCCAAAGCACACATTTAGTATATTGAGCACGAGCTGCTTTTGTAACAAAAAAATAAACCACTTAATGTCATTAAAAAAAAATGCAGGTGTAAATAAACACTTTCGGGGTAGAGCGGGGCTTGGGAGCTTGCTGCATTACAAGTAGTTCACGCCCTCGCTGCCCGGGCCGGCCCGGGTGACCAGGCGGCTGCTTCCACAGCCTCCTCCCTCCCAGTGGTGGGGAGGCTGGATCCTGCTGGGGAGCAGCCGGACCCGCGCACAGCGCCGCCTGGTGGCTGGATCTGGAAGAGGCTGTGTCTGAACGGCAGGGGTGGGAAGCAAGGAGGTTGGCGCGCGGACACTGGATCCCCGCCTCTCGCTATAGCTGCCCCCACCGAATACTAGAGTAGAGGACAGACGCTCGGTCTCACTGGCATAATTCACCTCCCTCAGTTATCAGGGAGCTGTGACAGGGTTCTCACCTGGGCTCTGGAGCAGGCCTGGCGGCCGGATGTGCAGGTTCAACTGAGCCCCAGAAGGGGGTCTTTTAGAGCAGAATCGTTCACACGGGGCCTGACGGGGGTGGCAGGCTGCACGAGAGCTTGGAAGCCTCCAGTTGCTCCTGAGCCTCGGTCTGAGCCCCACCTTCAGTGCTGCTGACAGACCTGTGGTACACAGCTGGTGAGGTCCCACGGTGAGGGCTGCCCCGAGAGTGACAGGGCCACGAGGCCCGGCTCTACCCCGGCTCAGCTGCTCAAGCTGGAAGGATAGTAGCAACAGTAATGGCGGTAAGAATGTCACCTGGCATTTACTGAGTGCCTCCTGTGGGCCAGCACAGCCGAAGCCTCACAACAGCTCCATGAGGCAGGTGGGGTCTTCTTTATACTGAGAAATCTTAAAGGTAGAGAGAATTGTATAATGAACCCACCTATATCCCATCGTCCCAATTGCACAATTATCAAGATTTACCACAAATGTTTTGCTTTTCCTCCCTCCCTCCCCCTTCCTTCCTTCCTTCCTCCCTCTCTCCCTCCCTCCCTCCCTTCCTTCCTTTGCTTTCTTTCTCTCTTTTTAATTAAATATTTTAAAGCAAATCCCAGATATAATGTCATCTCACTCTTGCATGCTTTAGTATGTATTTCTAAAAACATGGACATTTTGTTTTTTGTTTTGTTTTTGCGGTACGTGGGCCTCTCACTGTTGTGGCCTCTCCCATTGCGGAGCACAGGCTCCGGACGTGCAGGCTCAGCGGCCATGGCTCACGGACCCAGCCGCTCCGCGGCACGTGGGATCTTCGTGGACCAGGGCATGAACTCGTGTCCCCTGCATCGGCAGGCGGACTCTCAACCACTGCGCCACCAGGGAAGCCCTGGACATTTTCTTAATAACCACAAAGCTGTTATCACATACAAAAAAAAATGAGTAATAATTCCTTGGTGTTATCTAATATCCAGCCTGTGAGGCAGGCACTCTTATTACCCCCATTTTATTAGATGAGGAAACAGAGATTCTGAGGGGACCGGTAACTTGGCCCAAGGTCACAAAGCTTCTTAGTGATGGGGATGGGACCTGAACCCACAGAATCTGACTTGGGAGCCTGCCCTCTAAGTCACTCTCTCTGGTCCTCAGTTTCCTTCTCTGTAAAGTGAGGAACAGTAATGACTGCCTTCCTACTTCACAGGATAATGCATGAGTGTACCATGTTATTCTTGCCTCTAACAATAACAATGAAAATAATAACGACATAAAGCAATCAGAAGAATTAATAGAACGTTGGTATGACTGCAAATATGGCAATTAAAGGAAATTAAGGTCTGCTGAGTCCCCACTCATCCCTCAGCTTGTGCTTATCTCATGGAATCTTTACTCCAAGCCTATGTTTCCTGATTAGCAGCTTCATTCTGCAAGTGAGGGAACTAGAGGCTCAAAGGGAGGAAGTGCCTTTCCAAGGTCAGGATACTGGTAGCTGATAGGAGAAGGATTTGGAGCCAGGCTGCTCTCTTGGGGATGGCAGACATCACTGGGGTGTGTCAGGAGCTGAAGATGATCTTTGCTAAGGACTTCAGGGCCTTCTGCCGTCATGGGGAATGTGCCAGTTGGGATTACTGCTTGTAAGCAACAGAAATCAGCTTTGGTAATTTGGGGGCAGAATAGGAGTTTATTGGAGGGATATGGGATGGCTCACAGAATGGATTAGAATGAGATATCCAGGCTGGGAAAAGATGAATGTGAAGTAGCCCTGTGGCCTGGAAGGCAGCAACTGCTCAGAGGTCTCAAATGACCCCCCAGCTCCTAACACACATCCTGGGTTAAATCCACTTCTGCCTATTTCTCTGCTCCTACCCAGAGGCCCAGGAGAGGGCATCAAGGAACCCAGCCTGGTGGCACAGCCCCTGCCCGTCATGGCTGGGAACGCATGGCACTTTCCTGGAGGGTTCCAGAGTGCTGGGTGGTGCCAGGGCTTTTTAAAGGAGTGAAACAGAAGGGAGCTGGAGGGGATTCCCCAGAAAAGGCTCTGCTATCTCTGGTTTTCACACTGTAATTTTGCTTTTAGTGCTTGGTGTGTGAGTCACATGTGAAAGTCTCTTGTTTTTCAAGGCCTGTGTCTGCTGCTGCTACCACCTTCACAGTGGCTGCCACCTCTAGGTAGGAGGCCCAGATCGCAGGCAGGATCCTCTGCCTACCACTGGGTGCTACAGATATGGGAGCAAAGCATTAGGGACTGTAATCTTGGGGCCCACTGTTGGGGAGGGGTTTTCCACCCTTTGCATTGTATGCAAATAAATGCTAATGCTATGCAAATGACTGGGTGCCCTCAAAGCCCAGCTGAGTAAGATGTGAAGGCAGGGGACTTGGCTCTGGCTGGCTTGTGTCCTCCAGCAAATGCTTTCTTGATCCAGCTTGCCCCCAGAGAGAGCCCTGGCTTTGGGCAGCTCTTCTGACACCTCCTTCTAGAAATGTGCCCTGGGCAGTGTCAGAGTCTGTACCCCTGGGCACTAAGTACTCCCTGAGGGGCCTCAGATCCTTATGAGAAGTAGGTGGGGAATAAAGTCTAAATTAATAAATGAAAGACGCCACCTGTGGCCTATGCACAGGGCTGGACGCACAAAGCCTGCTGGATTGGCCCAGGGCCAGCCAAGGGGCCGGGCTGTACCAGCAAGGCCTGGGAGATGTGGGACAGCCCCCTTCCCACTGGGCCTGACCCCTGGGCCTTGGCAACAGTTTCTGGTGAGGTGAGGGAGGCAGCTGGGAAAGGCTGACTCCAGGGAGAGGGTGTGAAGGCTGGTTAACAGCTGGCAGAGCCCCTGGAAACTTCCCAGACAGGATGCCCTGCTCTACTCAAGCTGTGCCAGGTAGTTCAGATGAGGAGATGAGCCAATGGGGGAAGTGGAGAGGAAGGGAGTGAGAGGGACCCCCATGGGCCTTCAGGGCCCCAAGAGGCAGGAGGCCTTTAACTTCTGGTAACGTAAAGGGCTGATCCCATCGAGGGGCAATTCTGCGCTGATTAGAGGGCAAGCCAGAACAGTCCCCTAAGCCAGGCTCAGGCAGATGCTGACTGGCCCAAATTACAGTCTCCCCAAAAGCCCTACTTCGAAGAGTCTGGCCTCAACCTGAAGCACTGCAGGCTCTGAGCTGGTGAGTTTCAATGAGTTCTGTCTTTCCTGCCTGTCTGTTCACTTCCCCTCCTCCTCTCCTTTCCCTCTCACGGCTTCTTTTCATGAGGCTCCATTTCTCCTTGGCCTCAGAATTTTACCCCCGCTGGGGCAGCCTCAGCAGCATCTGACTGTCTTGCTCATCATAGCTGCAGGATCTGAGCCTGGAACCCTGTCTGGCTTGCCCCCTGCTCCTGAAGAAATATAGGCCCCGGAATCACAGGCCTTCAAACACAACTTTGAATCCAGTGTGGCCCACCTGGGCTGTTTTCCTGTCCCTTATGGACCCAAACTTGGCCCCTTCGGACTTGGCTCCCTCCCCAGTGCCTCAGTCTCTCTGGGGGAGACTCCAGGAGTGAGAGTAGGCACTGAGCCTGCCCTGGTCACCATGACTTGAACCCCCTACTTATGCAGGCTGCAGATACCTCCAAGGATAAGGTTGGGCCGAGCTCATTCAAGAAGCCTCAGAGGCCTGGGGCCAAGGATCTTCATGTGATGGAGATGGGGCTGGTGGTCAGGGCCACACAGGGGACCACCACCTGTCCAGGCACAGAGGATTGGAGGGTGAGAGGGGAGCAGTGTCAGAGGCTGGCAGAGGATTGTCCAAGAAAAAGAAATCCTTGTGTTGGCGAGACCTGTCCTGTGAAGGTTCCAGTGGGAAAGTCCCCAGGAACCGGAGCCCCGGTTGCAGGGGAAATGAGACAACTATCTCCCTGATGGCTGTGACCCTTATTCCGGACAAACATACACTGCTGCACCTGTCCCGCTACCACCCAGAGGGGCACCGCTGAGGTCCACCCACCAGCAGCCCCTCCATAGGTGGGGGTGTGTAGAACGGCAGGGACCAAGTGCACTCGAGCCACTGGAATGAATGAACTCTCCCTGGTGAACCGAGGAGGCTGTGGGCTTCCAGGAAGAGATGGCTTCCCTATGCCTGTGCCCAGCTGCCAGTGTAAATGCACCCTCACCGTTTCATCATCCAAAGATTTATTTAAAAGAGTTTTGTGTTGTGGCTGTTCTGGGTGAAGTTCTCAACGGTCTGATTTTAAAAGCCTTTTTCTCCGCCTGGACCCTCAGTGAGTACCAGTAGGGATACTTGAGAAACAAAAACAGAGCTAATGAGCTTGGTTGTGCCCTTGTGATCCTGAATGTTTTCCATTCTGAGCCCTTAACATATAATTAAAGATTATTTAGCATGGACTTTTTCTTTTATTGTAAATTAATTTCAAAACCAAGTTCTGAGGTTAAATAATGATTGTATTTGTTAATCAATCCAACCTGGGTTTCCTTCCAAAAGAAAACAGGATGCCATTGTCGAAACGCTGGGAACGGGACGTTTGAGAACTTGGGGGTTTCAGTGATTGCAGCGATGTTAAGGGTTCTGACAGTGTTGATATGTGTCGAGGTCTTCTCGTTAGACAGGGATGGGCTTTGGGAAAAGGTGAAACTGGAGAAGCTGATGGGAATATGAGCTGGGAGCTGTGAACCTCCAGCTATAGTCTGGGCCCCAGGAAACTCACAGCTTCCTGAGAGGGGGCCGTTGGCCCCTTGGCCAGGCCACAGCTTGCCTGCTGGAGAGCCCATATATGTCTACTCAGACATGGAGAGGTGGGTGAGAAGGGGTTGCCACTCGGCCCGTGGGACAGGCTAACTCGGCTTGCAGTGCCTCATGCTGCCCCACCCCAGTCTCTCTGTTAGAGAGACTTCTGACGTTTTCCTCAGGGTTTTTCAGTCTCGGCACTACTGACACTTCAGCCAGATAATTCTGTGTTACCAGGGATTGTCCTGTGCATTGTAGGATGTTTAGCAACATCACTGACCTCCACCTGCTGGATGCCAGTAGCCCACATGCACCCCTCCCCCACTGTTGTGATACCAAAGTGTCTCCAGAAGTTACCAAATGTCCCCTTGGGGACAGAATTACCCCCAGTTGAGAACTGCAGAGTTAAAATATAATACACATTCATGATAGAAAATAAGATAAAAATAATCTATAGTTCCAGTATCCAGAGTTGGCCTCTTTTAAGGTTTTTTTGTTCGCTTGGTTTTCCGCCATGCCATGCAGCATGTGGGATCTTAGTTCCCTGACCAGGGATTGGGCCCATGCCCCGTGCAGTGGAAGCCCGGAGTTTTAACCACTGGACCGCCAGGGAAGTCCCCCCCTTTTAAGGTTTCGATGTTCTTCTTTCAGACTTTCTTTTCCATGCATATATGCATTTTGGCTTTTTTTCTGAAACCGAGGCCATACAGTACATTGTTTTGTCACTTGCCAAGCCATGGGCTACACAATGGATATTTCCCTTCACCGCCAGGTCTACTCTACTGCACCTCTTTCCAAGCTCCGTTGGAAGCATCCCCCTTCAGTAATGGGCTGGAGCGCCTGGAAGTGTGGTATGAAGCTCACCACGATCACATCTTAAGCTTTCAGGGCCCAGGGGATCAATGTGCTCATTCCCCCAGAGGTGATGTGCTGTGGGGACGGACCCACACTCACACCAGTGCACTACTTACCAACAAGTCACCCCAGACCCACTTCCACCTGGTCCAGAGCCTGGGTTGTGCTCTGTTGGGCTTGTGTCTTAATGGGTAGCCCTGGTGGAGAGCCCACATTTCAAGGAGGGAGATGGAGGGTAGGCCAAGGCAATCAGAAGCTGTCAGGTACCAGGCAGCAGGTGGAGGAGGGTTCTGAACTTGTGATGGATTGTGGCCCCTTTGAGGACCCGTAGGAGCCTTTCTCAGGAAAAACAGCCCCATCTGCCTGGTTCTGCTCCAATTCCATAGATCACCGGTTAGGAACCTCTGAGGGCAGCGATTTTCCTGAGGACTTGTGGTGACCTACAGGCTTACTCCTCTCTCTTCGAGGAATATATGTTCAGGTCCTGGGAAGGCTGTGACCTCAACCCTTCCCCATTACACAGGGCAGGGCGTCCTTCATAGGACAACAGGCAACAGATGGATGGATGGGTAGATGGATAGATGCACACATGCACGGATCCGGAGAACTGAGACTAAGATGTGAGCTTCTCCAATGATAATGTTGATCAAAGCTAGCATTTGCTGAGCCTGTATCATGGGCCAGGCTACTCATCTAATATGCTCGACTACATCCAATCCCATGGAAAGGAAGGTACCATGACTATAAGTGAGTTGACATTTTACTGAGCTGGAAACAGGCTGAGACTTGCCCAGGGACATACAGCCTTGTGAGTGGAAGGCTGGAATGTCCATGCTCTCAACCTTGAAAATATGCTGCATGTATGGAGGGCAGGATGGGGTTGCCTGAGCTGTGAGTGGTGTGTGTACACTGTGCCGGGACCCCCTGGGAACTCTGGCCCTGGGCCCATCTTCCCAGCAGGGATCATGCCTCGGGCATAGAAGCAGAATGTAGAAAGGTGGTTGCCAAGGGCTGGAGGGGAAGGAGGGGGAGATCGGTTTTTCATGGGCATAGAGTTTGAGTGTGGAAAGATGAAAAAGTCTAGAACTCTGTTGCAGAATAATGTGAACATTCTTAACATTACTGAACTGTACACTTAAAAATGCTTAATATGGTAAATTTTATGTTATGTGGTTTTTACCACAATAAGAAAATGTGGGAAAAAAGTCAGTTGTGGAAATCTGAATGCTGGAAGAAAAGAAGAGAAGTCTGCTTCTGGCTCTGGCCTTGTCTCTTTCCCCTGAAGGTGGGCAGCACCCCACTCGTTCCTCCATCTGAGTTCCTGGGGGCTGTCTCCACATCATCTGCAGGGTCTAATGGGGCCAGAGGGAAACTAGCAATTTGGGGGAAATCTATGAGAGGGTGGAGCTTGGACCAGCCTGAGGGCTGAGAAATGGGAAATGTGCACCCCAAGGGAGCTTTATTATATTTTATTTCATTTATCTTTTGAAAAGACTACATAAGTAGTGGGAAAAACTTCAAAAGGTACAAACAGATATGCAGGGAAAATTGTCTCTTTTCTACCCCCTTGCTTCCCCCATCCCCTCCCAGAGGTAGCCATTGCCATCACTTTTCTGTATATCTTTTCAGAAGTAGTCGATGTACCTACAAGCACATACGAATGCAGTTTTTTTCTGCCATAAATGGCATATTAAACATATTGTCCTGCACTTTGTTTTTTTTCACTTAACAACATATCTTGGAGATCACTTACTGTTAGTATAGGGAGACGGCTCTCAATCTGCTTTAGTAGTGACACAGTATTCTACTGTATGAACCATATTCAAACGGATCAGTCTTTTCTTCTTTTTTTTTTTTTTTTTTGCGGTACATGGGTCTCTCACTGTTGTGGCCTCTCCCATTGCGAAGCACAGGCTCCAGACGCGCAGGCTCAGCAACCATGGCTCACGGGCCCAGCCGCCCCGCGGCATGTGGGATCCTCCCGGACCGGGGCATGAACCCGTGTCCCCTGCATCGGCAGGCGGACTCGCAACCACTGCGCCACCAGGGAAGCCCGATCAGTCTTTTCTTGATCATCATGCGGATTGTTTTGGATATTTGTGGTCATGAACAATGCTGCAGTGAATGATCTGGTACATTCACCCTTTCACACATAGGCCAGTATATCTGTGGGCTAATTCCCAACCGTGGAAGTGCTGGGTCAAAGAGGATGCGTGTTTGTAGCTGTGATGGCAATAACCAAGTAGCCTTCCCACTTAGGCAGGTGCCAGGCCCACCACTGCCTCACCAATACTCAGTGTGATAAAAATGTGTCAGTCTTTCCTGTTCCCATGAAGAAAGATGGCATCATGTTGCAGCGCTCTTTTAGGTTCTTATCTGTGTCCTCTGTGTCCTTATGCCTATTTTTTCCTTTGGGTTGTTGCCTTCTTATGAGTTTATAAGAGTGCTTTTTGGACTACAGGAGTATTCCTGTGATTCAAATCGTGGCTTTTTAGAGAAAGAGCTGAAGAACCATGAGGTTCTCGGCCTCTCCCAGCCCCACATCTCCTGCTAAAGGTCTGTGCTGGGCTCATTGAGGAACTGGCTGGGGCCGGACTCTGGGTTGAAGCAGCAGCTCCTGGGGAGGAGGGGCAAACTCGCTGCGCTGCCGTGCAACGCAGACAGCGAGGCTTCTCCTCAGGATGTGCCCTCCCATCAGCCTGGTTCTGGGGTTGCTGCATGTGGTCAACAAGCTTAGCCTACACAACTCCAGGAGGCGTTGTTTATGTGGACTGTCATGTGAATGGTGACCCCGGGAGTTCTGTGACATGGTGGCCCTTTTGGGGTCCAAATGGAACCAGTGGTAGGCGGCTAAACTGGTCTCTACTTTCTTGACGTTGAGCAGACCGTGTGACTTCCTGAGCACCCGGGTCTGGGCAGGGCCAGTCCACAGCCATGTGTGCACTGACCTACATCGAGGCAGCACAGGACCACCACGTGGGGTGTCTATGTTGTCGCGGGCTTGGCTTCCTACAGAGATTAGCTCCCCAGCCTAGCAAGCTCCCCCGGAGGGGAGTGCCCAGGATCCCTTGTCCTGGGGCAGGGCTGACGCCCCCCGGGAAGGAAGCCTTAAGGGGAGCCTGGAGATCTGAGGACAGGCGCAAGGAGCCTGAGGAGATCTGGTGGCTGCTCTGGGCATTGCATGGAGCCCAAGTCCCCAGGGAGCTGAGAGGGAGGGGCAGATTGTCCAATCCCTGGGTCTGCAGTGTCCCTCGGCAGGGAGCGGGCGGTGCCTGGGCCTATTCCTGGATGTACTGAGGAAGCAGCGGGCAGGGGTTTGGGGCACTGCTTGCTGGGCGTCAACCACCAGACCAGCTCCCCGACCTCCCAGACTGCCAGCCTCAGAGCAGGACTGGCCTGGGCAGCAAGGAGTCTGGAGGTCCCCGGGGAAGACAGCCCCTTTTTTGGTTTCCCAAATAGCCAACATTGAGGGAGGCCTGTGGTGTCAGCCTGTGGCATCGCCCTGGGGGAAGGAGGGGCGTGGAAACAGAGTATCCCTTGTTCCCTGGATGAAGGAGAGAGCTGGGTGCTCTACAACTCCCACCCCCAGAATAGGGATTTGATAATGCTGAGAGTCCTGGCAGAGAAAGCTTCTGGAACCTGCTCAAATCCCAAAGCCAGGGCTGCTCAGTCAAGCTGCTGGCGTGGGGCCTTGACTGGGGGTAGAGGCAACGTTTTAGTTGCCTTGTCACCTGGCATGGAGGGCATCCCAGGACTGAGACTCCTCTGGGGAGCATGGTGTGTGTGTGTGTGTGTGTGTGTGTGTGTGTGTGTGTGTGTGTGTGTGTGTGAGAGAGAGAGAGAGAGAGAGGAGCACAGCCCCTCCTTCCCCATCCAGCAGCAGTGAGGCCTGGGGAGGAGTTGGGAGAGAAGGCCCTGGGAGGGAACAAGAGAGTGGCAGTCAGGCCCTGGGTGGAGGAAGTGTGCCCCTCGCTGCCATCCCCGTGAAATCCCTGTGAAATACTCGGGTAGAGGCTGCCTCAGTGGCCGGTGCCCCATGGCTGTTCAGGACTCAAGGGAGGCTTGTTCTTGGTTTCCTCGATAGGGCAGAAGTCCAGAGCTCTTCTCTAGAATTACTGTGTGGCTCTGGGCTGTCTCCTAGCCTCCCTGAGAGTCTCATCAGCACTGACCAATAGAATTTCCTACAGTGATGGAAGTGTTCTCTGTGCTGTTCAGAAAGGTTGCCACTAGCCGCATGTGCCCACTGAGCATTTAAATGGGGCTAGTGTATAAAATAGGTAACTGATGAGAACCTACTGTATGGCAGAGGGAGCTCTACTCAGTGCTCTGTGTTGACCTAAATGGGAAGGAAATCCAAAAAAGAGGGGATATATGTATACGTCTAGCTGATTTACTTTACTGTACAGTAGAAACTAACACAACATTGGAAAGCAACTATACTCCAATAGAAATTTTAAAAGAATGGGGCTAGTGTGACTGAGAAGCTACATTTTAAATTAAATTAAATTTTAGTAACTTAAAATATAAATAGCGGCCCGTGGCTAGTGGCGACCTTCAGGACAGTGCAGCTCTGGTCCCTGGGCCCCATGAGCCTCCTGCAGCTCACTGGAGCCCCTGTGAGTGGGAGCGGATGGCAGTATCAGGTATGGAAGCAGGTCCCCCAATGATTTCAAGAAACCACAGTCTTGTGATAAAGTCCATGAAACACCCTAATCTCTCCTCCTCTTGGATTTTTGAGATGCGTATTACCATGTGAAATAAAGGCTCTGAGATGTTTCTGCTCGGAAGAAACCCATTGGTTTCATTTAAGCTCAAAGGTTCCAAATGCATGTGAGCACAGCAGCTTTTTCACGTGGCACATCTAGTAGTATTCTGGGAACCCTTTGAAATGCTGCGAGAGGAGGCTAGACTCCCAGAGGAGCTAACACTCCCAGATGGGGCTACTTCTGGTTCAAGCACCGTGTGTAGGGAACCTGGAGCTCTTGGTTAAAATTGAAGATGTTCCCATGGGTTGCCCCAGGGCTTCCCGGCCTGGGCAGGAACCCAGCAGGGACCCTGGGAGGCTCCATCACTGTGTGATGCCCTGGACCTGGCAGCTGCAGGCCAGGGCAGCCCCTCCCCACTCCATCCATTGGCCTTAGGGTGTGGGATGTGGGCCTCTTGGTGGGGTGCACAGAGGCAGCTGCCCCATTTCATGTCTTTCCAACCTTCTACTGCTTTGACTGACCACGTGTCTGGACTGGGAGAAGCTCTGTTGTTGTTCTAGTTTCTGAGCTGGACCCTGATGAGAAGAGAGGGGAGACGGGGCAGGTGTCTGTCAGGGGGCCCCTCCATCTGCCCAGGTAGGCAGTGATCCAGAGCCGGCCAGGACTTGCACCTCCGCAGGGAGACTCCAAGAGCTCCTACGGGACACTCTCCATGCTGATTCGATAAGCCCTGTCACCTGCATCATGCCAAGCAGGGAGGCAGCTGCAGCCCACTCCCACTCCCCATGGGCCCCAACAGTCTGGTCTCTGGGGCACCTCAGTGGGGTTGGAGCTCTGCAAATGTAGGAGACTGACAGTTACTCTCTGGTGAGGCAGGGCATTCCTGCTGGGGACATTCAAAGGTTTCCTACGTGCTTATCAGTGTAGGAAACTGGCCAACAGGAGAGGGGCTGCCATGGCCACTTTCTATCTCTCTCTGCAGGACTGTGGCCCAGCAGCCGTCTCTCCTTCGGGGGATGGCTCAGTCCTCTCTGGGCAGCAGGGAAGAGGGCCTTCCCCCTGACTCCCCCTAGAACTCTGTGGGTGCAGGTCTCTGCCCTGCATGAAGGCCTATTCTCTCCTACTCAGATCCATGCTTTGAGCTTGATATGAGGAGCACTGATGGGAGATCTGGAACACTTCCTGCTGCCTATTCTGGGAAGTCTGAAGGCACGTCTGGGAGGCCTGGTCGGGCCCTGTGATAAGATATCACCAGCCACCTAGGCAATTACAAGTCTGTAGGGCTTGGGCTGAGGTGGGATGCTCAGCTCTGCCCCAGCCTGGAGTCCTGCGTCTGGGCCCGTTTTCTGTGGGCTTACTGGACACACATGCAGGGCTACCATGGAACAACTCTGGGGGCACCACTCACAGGGGACCCGTGTGACTGTGCTGGGGACACACACATACATACGTGTCAGTCTTGTCACCATGCACACTTCCTCACCACACCTCAGCATACCCACTACACAAAAATCCGACTTGATTAAAAAGAACAGGCAGTGATCTTGCCCACCCTTGGGAATTAATGGCTTCCTTCAGGGCATTTGAAGTGGGTTCCATTTACATCTAACTTTGCAGGACCACATCCAGCTCTGTCAGGTGAGGTGCACCTGGGCTCCAGTGACTCGCACATACATTCAGGCTTGCCAAGGGCCAGGGCAGCTGCCGTTCCCAACTACAGCCGATCGCTGGTAGATTTAGGAATCCATAAATCACTTTTGTTCCCTGGAAGGATGATTGTCTGTTAGATTGAAAGAGGCCTTTGCCACAAGTGTCTTTGGCAAACCCTGGTCAAAGCTATTAGCCATCATAAGGAAACTCCAGCAGTTCGGCTGGTCCCTGAGAAGTGGTAAAGCGCTAAAACCAAGAAAGAACTGGATGCGAATCTGTGATAACCTAAGCCCCAGGAGAGAATTTACTGAACTCTGCAGCAATGCTACAAGTACAGTACCTTTCTTCCATCCTTGTGGTGGGCCAGAGGGGGTTGGTGGGGGGAACTGGCCTGAGTGGGGGGACTCTAGAACCAGTGTTGGAGATCACCCAGAGAAACCTGCCCATCTTCTAGATGAGGAAACAGATCCAGAATGATCAAGACGTTACCCTAGCATTTAACAGAACGTGAGGGGTAAAGCCAGGACCCCAACCTTGGTCTTCTAAGCCTGACCCCTGTCCTGGAGCCCTCCCACACACAGCTTCCTCTCCAGAACAGAGAGAAAGCCAAGACGGTGACTCACAACCCGCTTGGCAGTTTTGCTGATAGATTCTTTGTTTTGAAGCGAGATGTTCTGCCTCCATTAAAGTCTTTAGGAAATTATAGTGATTTTGACTTTTTGAGACATGTTTGAATTACTCACAGTCTGGAATTCCCAGGCAGAGGGTGAAACCCAGAGAGGCTGCAGAGAAGTTAGGGGCACAGGATCCGGGGTCAGATGGATCTGAATTCAAATCCACACTCTGCCACTACTGTGTGAGTTAACCACTCTGAGCCTCAGTTTCCTTGCTGATTTTGGTAACTAACACCAGGATCAGTTCAGGAGTTGCTGGGGGACTAAATGAGGTAGTGAGCAGAGAAGGCTTGGCTCCCAAGAGACCTGAATAAATGGGCAGTTGGGTTATTCCCTGACTGAGCAGGAAGGGAATAACCCCTGGGGTCTTGCTCAGCAAGCACAGAATCAGCCTGCACTGAGACCTCGAGCAGAGCCTGCTCGGCCTTATGAATCACAGGCAGGGCTGCCTGAGTTCATATCCAACTCTGTCACTGACCTGGGGCCAAAGGACTCGTCCTCTCCGAGGCTGTTTCCCTGAAGGAAAAATAAAAGCGGATACTAATAGCGCAGGTCTGTTGCAAGGACCTCCATGTTCAGGGCTTAGGACTGGTGCCGGGTGCTCATGGATGGTCGTTTTATCACTGTCCCTATTCTTTCTGCCTGCGTTTCCGGCAGGGCAGTAACGGCTCATACAGTAGTAGTGGGAGAGTTTCCATAGCTCTGTTTCTGCCAAATATGGTGCGAATTTGAGCTTCTCTTGTTCAGTATGTGGCTGAGCCTTTGCCCATGCTGTTCCATTGCTAAGAAGCCCCTCACTTCTCCATCCCTATCTATTAGCATCCTTCCAAGGCCTAGCTTGCAAGGCTGTGGGAAGAATGGGAAGAACTTTCCTGATTCCTCAGTCAGTATATTCATTGAAAGTTGAACAGATATTTACGGACTGCCTACTCTGTTCAGCACCGTGCCGGTGGTAACTTCTCCATTCTTTCTTCCCAGCCCATTTTTGCACTTGAACACTTGTGTATTCTGCCTTATCCTATAGCATTAATATTTTAGAAGGCAAAGGGCCTTAGAAAACTGCATAGGGTTTGAGGGCCAGTTTGTACCCGGCAACCTCTCTGTCTTTTCTGACTTTTTCTGACTTTTCTCCCTGACCACAGACTCACCCAGGGGGCAGATGTGTCAGTCTTCCAACCCCAGCCAACAGCAGATAGATCTGAGCATGCTCAGTAGGACCGTAGGGGGGTACCACCACCCAGTTGGGGATTCAAAGCCCGTGACAGGTAGCCCCCGAGGGAAGATGAAGGCTTTAAACTGTTATTGTAAGTGTGTCTTCTCTCCGTGGGTTGCATGGAGATCAAAGTCTGAAGGAAGTAGAAGGTTGCTCTCTGACAAAAACACCATATTTTTAGAAGCGCTTGGTGGTTTAGGATGTTTGCCCCAATGCTGCCTTTCAGTGGCACGGGGTGGGGCTGGGGTGGAGGCCAAGGGATACGAACTCAGGCTGAGGGTTGGTGGGAGTGGGTTTCCTGGCAGCAAAGGGCCTGAGGGTGGAGGCTGAGGGTGGGAGGACGTTCCATCATCACTTATCTTTCCTGAAAACCAGAGCCCCCAGACCTTACACTTGGGGAGCGGGCAAGGGAGCGGGGACCTTCGAGGCCTCTGACTCCATCTCCCTTCAAAGATGGGAGCACAAAAGCCCGGAGAGGAGCAGAGAACTGGCTAATCTCCACCTCCCCACCCCCTCCATGCTTCCCCATCTGGGGATTTGGGACTTGAACACATGAAACCGTTAAAGAACAATGTATGCATTCTGTAATCAGCGCTAATTGGTGTGGTTCAGAGGAGGGGGAGGAATGCCAGGCATTTGGGGGCAGAACATCAGTGGGTCTCTGAACCAACTGCCCACGAATAGTCCGTGGAGAATTGGAATAACTCTTGGGGTCTGGGAAGGGTAAAGCGTGGGTAGCTGAGAGGACAGCCCAGCAGTATGGGCAAAAGGTAGGAGGTAGAAACTCACTGGGCCTGAACATGCGGAATGATGGGAGTCTCCACGCTCCCAGGGCTCGGAGCCTGCCTCACTACGTTCTGTTGAGCCTCATTTTCAATGGTGGTGGGGAGAGGTGAACTGGCTACTCCCCGCACCCAAAGGGGAGCAGGGAGAGACATGTTGGGGGGCTTCCCAGCTCTCCCCACCTCCCCCCAGGACCTCTACCTTATAATCAGGGTGGCCCTTTCTTAATGTTTATGCCCAAATCCTAAACAGCCAGGCTGGGATGGTGAGCTATAATTTATATCATTTTTCATATGGGTTATGGGCTCCAAAGGCTCAGACTCCTTCAAATGGGAACCACATTGAAGAAGGGGTAAACCGATGTTAAGAAATCTGGTCCCAGGAAGCCACCTGCTTCTCATTTGGGATGTGTCTGGGTTTATTGTTTGTTTCCAAGGCCCAGCTGGTTTCGAGAGACGGCAGGGCAGCCACGGATCACTACCCTTGCCAGGCATCCGTGCTGAGGCTGGGCTGAGCCTCTGCTGTGAGTCCCCCCAGGCTCCAGCGTGCCCCCACGTGAAGCTCTGCGGGGGAAGTTGGGAGCACACTGCTCTTTGTCTTTGCCTGTCCCCACAGAGCAAAGCCAGCTGGAGACAACCGAGTCTGGGCAAAGCCCCATGGCCTGTGGGAGGCCTGGCGCCCCAGGCTGGTTCAGGGGAGTGAGGACTCTGGGCTCCCCCAGCCAACTACCAAGAATCAGGGCACCAAAGCAGGCCAGGAGGCCGGCTGCACTGAAGATGAATGACCCGAAGCTCCACACAACAGCACAGGTGGATCTTAAACGTGTGGTGTTGAGTGAAAGAATACGAATGAGGGACTCCCCATTCACATACAGTCCCAAACCAGGTAAAACTATTCTGTGGTGTTAGAGGGGTAAGCTTAGGAGATGAAACTAAAGTTGGAAGGGATTACCCTGGAGGTTGGGATGACGGTAGCCTTCAGTGAGGAGGTTGGGGACTGGACTGGGTGGGGCGGGGGGATTCCAGGGGGCAGGCCGCGTTCTAGCTCTTGATCCTGAGGTAGCTACAGGAGCGTTCTCTACAATCATTCATTAAGCTGTACATTTATGCTTTATGGACTTTCTGAATGGGCTATTTCTCACGATAAAAGAGGCTAAGAGGGACTTCCCTGGTGGTCCAGTGGTTAGGACTCTGAGATTCCACTGCAGAGGGCATGGGTACGATCCCCGGTCTGGGAAATTGGCAGGCCGCGTGGTGAAGCCAAACCAGATAAAACAACACAACGACAAAGAAGAGTTAAGAAGACAAAAAACAGGACATGAACGAGGGAGCATGGCACCCACTGCCCTCCCTGGCTTGTCTCTCCTTTCCATCCCACTTTGTCCTCGGGGCCCTGGAACACTCCCTCCCTCTTCTTCCCCACTCCAACTCCCACCCCATGAGCCAGCGGTCGGCCCCTTCCCACTTGTCCTACCCAGCCTGGCTTAGGCCCAGGCCTTCCTTGGTGCTGATGGCGTCACAAGTGAGGGGGACTTCCTGATCCCCAGAGAGCCCTGAAGCCCAGGGGGCTGTGGAGTCCTCTTCTCAGTAGCCCCTGCCCACTCTGGGCCTAGCCCAGCACTGGCCCCTGGATCGATTGGCACGACTTTCCCGGCTCTGAGAGATTCCGCATGGTCGCTCATCAGGTCGGGAATCGTCAGAGCCGCCTGGACTTCCCTGCCTCAGCTTCTGCAGGAACAGCCCGCGAGCTGAGTAGCTGGTCAGAGGACCTCTGTGGACGGTTGTCGGGTGGCCTCTGGTAACAGGCCTGCCCTGGCAACCTCAGCTCTCTCTGAGGGATGCCCTGGGGCACCCTCACTGTGAATGAAGGGCAATCTTTAGAACAAGCATAGTTTTTGAAAAAAAAAATCTCTGATCTTCAAAGTTCTGTTTGCTCTTTTAAAGGGCATTGCCTTTTCACGGGTGAAATGGATCCCTCAAAGTGGATGCCGAGGAAACTGTAGGAGAAAATGAGAAGCGTGGGGTTGGGGTCCCTAAGTGGGAGGGGCCGGACTCCGGGGTGTGGGGGGGACTGGCTTCCTCCACACTCCTAATTTCTGGGAGCAGATGACTCTCCCCCAGGGTGCCCAGGCCTCGGGGCTCTTCCACAGAGCTTTCAGGTGAGAAACTTTCCATTGTTGCCTTATCTCGTGGCAATCCCCGCCTCGCTGCCCCAGAAACCACAGGTGCGTGCAGATCTGAGGCCCTGATCTGTTCCATTCTCTTTGTGCCATGCGGAGCCGGGGACGTGAACCCCGGCATGAAACGGCGCCCACAACCGCAAGGCCCGCTGTGCGCCCTCTGAAACTGTAGGTAAAGACAATTACCGGCAATTTCCACAGCATGGTTTGTTTTTTGTTCAAAGGCCATGAAGGCATTCTCAGCAGCGGGCCCAAAATATAGTATTCCCACCGCACGCCGCCCTCGTAAATGTGCGATAAAAGCTGTGGTCACTTTGTCCCGGCTCTTCCTTTTCACAGTCAACCCTTCAAGTCTGATGTTGAAACTGCTTTTTTCTTAATGTGTACTTTGATGGCCCAGATAACGCTCCATGATAAGGAACTGCCTTCAAAACTACTCACTGTACCTCGTGCTCACCAGTAGGATGTGCGTCACAAGAGAAAATCAGGTGCCCGAACTTATGAGAAGTGGGATAGTAACGTGCTGAGTCTGTGAAATTCTCCTCTCTGATGCCTGTATTGAAGATTTTGCAAAGAGGAGAAAAAAAAAAAAAGAACCAGGCACCGATCTGAAGAGGAGAAAATGGTGGGCCATGTCCTAGAAAGAGCTATTTCCCCTTGACAACAGTGGCCAAGAATCTGTGCACTCAGGCCCATCAGTTTTCCTTAACGGAAAAGACTCCGGGAGGCTGCTGTTAAGCGGCCCAGAGAGCTTGGGTATGTCGGAGCTCTCCTGGGGGAGTCTTGAGGTTTTGGATTCATCAGGTGTTGCACCTCCTGTGGTTGACTTTAAGCTATTCCCTTCGCTCATCGGTGTTTGGAATCTACCAAGAGCTGCCCACGCCTGGAGTCATTACCTCACAACTGGAACAGACCCTTGTGTTGTATAAGCAATGCTTGCTCTTTTCAAAGCACTTTCATGTCCGTTATCTCATCTCCAAACCCATGGAGAAGGTTGACATCAATATGGCGGCCAGCACAAACCCCAGTAGGGTACTAGGCCCATTTTACAGAAAAGGTAAGAGTGACTAAAGTGACAATTGCAAAAAATACTCCAAGGCCAAGAGAGGGGCTTTTCAGTGGAGGTCTCATAATTGTGTTTGCAAAGACCAGGCATTTTCAAAGACTTCTAAGATTCGGGCTAAAATCAGTGGCTTCTCAAGTCACTTAAGAGAGATCATCCTGGCTCTTGACTTCATTTTTAGCTTTGCCTTGTTCCCAGGGACCTCAAAGATCCTCAGCCTGGGAGGCAGAGGGATTAGAGCTGGCTTGGATCGGACAAACTGAGGCTTGAATCTGCTTAACCAGCTGTGTGACTTTTGGTGAGTTACTTTACCTCTCTGGGCCTCAGTTTCTTCATCAGGAAAATACAGGTGTCATGGTTAAAGCTCTTCAGGGTCCCTGCTAGGCATGAGTGTCTGTGATTTTGTGATTCTATGAATTACCTGAATTTGCATAAGCATAACATCTTATAGGTTTCGAAGCACTTTCACATACCTTTTAGCAGTTCATTTGATCTCAGCCACAGCTCTGTGGGGTAGGCAGGCAGGCATGCCATATTTTCATATCCCCATTTGAGAGATGGAAAAGTTGAGGTACAGAAAGATTAAGTAGCTAGCCACAGGAACTCTGGCAAGCTGGTGCTGGCCAGGACCTGAGCAGACATGTGGAGATTTCTGGGCTGTCTGTGGGCAGCCCCTTCTGTCCAGGGATCCCTACTGTGTCATCCTGGAGGGGACTGAGAAGCACCAGAGCTTCAGGGTCTGGCTTAGAATGCCTGGCCCTCTGGACCTCCTTATCATGTGCAGCTTCAGTGGCTGGACCCTCGGCCTCACACACAACAGCTGGCAGCATTCCAGGAGATGCTTCGGGAGGCAATGACAAAGGTCTTTCAGAGGCGGAGGCAAGGGAATCACTGCTCTAGCAGAGTCTTCTCCCTCAGCACCTCGCCTGTGTGTCCACGCCCTCTGCCTCGGATCACACAGGTTTCCCCTGCTGGAATCCCCTCATTCCTCCTGCCAGTCAAATTCTTAGCTATCCTTAAAGCCCAGACCAAACAGCCCTCCTCTGAGCCAAGTGCTCTACATACATTTTCCTATTTAATCCTCTCTGTTTCCTTGCCTGTAAAATGGAAATAGAAATATACACAGCCAACATCATTTATCACCCATTTTGCAGATGGGGGTACTGAGGCTCAGAGGGTTAAGCCACATGCCTGAGGTCATGCAGCTGATGGGGGCTAGAGCCTGGATATGAACCTTATGACCTAAAGCACTCAGGGTTGTAGGCACCACACAGCACTGACTTCTTTGTCCCATTCACAAAGCACGTGGGGACCACCCCTCCATCTTCTGATCACTCCCATCCTCGCTGAGTGTGTGTTCCATGGATCTCACTTATCTCCCTCTCTGGGCTGAGCCTTGCAGGTCAGAGGTTGCATCCTATTCAGCGCCATCCGCTCCGCATACCTGCCTGGCACATAGTTGGTCTTGGTAAGCCCTTGCTAGTTGAAGGTTCAGAGAGTGAAGGCACCTGATGTGAGGAGGGGTACCAAGGCCAGTGGGGCCTGTAAGACTGGGGGCTGGGACTTCCTTGGTGGTCCAGTGGTTAAGACTGTGCTTCCACTGCAGAGGGTGTGGGTTTGATCCCTGGGGGAGAAGATCCCACATGCCATGCTCCTGGGCCAAAAAAAGACTGGGGGCTGCTTTTCCTTCCATCTGGTCCCACCGGGGGCCAGGCTACTCCAGTGCTCTCTGGCCTAGCACTTAGAGCACAGCATTGCAGTACGGTGACCCACTTTGTATTTCTCACACTGCCCACAAACTTGGTCCTGACTCTTCTAACAATGTAGAATAATGTGCTATTTAAAAGCACAGGGTCAGTGTTGGACGCTCTGTCCCCCATCTACTGTATGACCCAGGGCAAGTGACTTCATGTATTTTATGAATCTGATTCCAGCCACCGTAAGGTGTACCATATTTTATGTCCCAGCAAGAAAGAGAAAAACACTCCCTGCCCGTTAAGCTATGCTAAGCCACCAGCTGTAAGATGTATCTCAGCTTCAGAGATATTAAGATTTGTCTAGACACTTCACAAAAGAAAATATTCGAATAGCTAATAAGCACATGAAAAGATGCTCAACATCATTAACCGTCAGGGAAATGCAAATTAAAACCACAGTGAAAAGTTAAACATATACCTATTATATGACCCAGACATTCTACTTCTAGATATTTACCAAGAGAAATGAAAACACATGCATACAATAACTTGTACATAAATGTTTACAGCAAACTTGTTTTGTAATAGTCCCAAACTGGAAACATCCCAAATGTCTACCAACAAGTGAGTGGATAAACAAATTGTGGTACATTCATTCAATGGAATAGTACTCAGCAATTAAAAGTAGTTAACTATTGCTACATGCAACAACATGGATAAAACTCACAATATGTTGAATGAGAAAATCCAGAGAAAAGAGAATACATACTGTATGTTTTGATCTGTACAAAACTCTAGAAAATGTAAAGGAATCTACTAATAAATTAACAGCAAGTAGGTCTGTGGTTGCCTAGGGCTGGGGTGGAAGGAGGGAGGAATGGATTACAAAGAGGTAAGAGGAATCTTTGAGGGGGTGATGGGAATATTTGTTAAGTTGATTGCATGGGTATAAACAGGTCAGAACTTATTAATTGTACACTTTAAATATGTACAGTTTATACCTCAATAAAGTTGAAAAATATTTGCATTTAGGAGAGAATGCTTTCCTTGTTTGTAACCCAGGAATACTGTTATGAGGCTTAAATGAGATAAGGCATTAGCCCAGTATCTGGTGCTTTACCTCTGTAGGTGGCTTGTAGATTTTTATTTCACTGTGAGGTCCCTTTAGAGACAGGGACCTGGGGTGGGAGAGTCCAAGGACCCTGCCCTAGGTCCTACAGGGGGTTGGTACAGCTCAGGCCAGCATTCCCAGTCAGAGTGTGTCCCCGGTCCCATGCATCTTGCACTGGCCCAACCCCAAGCAGAGCAAAAGGGAACAATGCCAGCCTCCAACGGCTTGAGAATGGTCTGGCTGGTGGGAGCCAGGGCCACTGGGGACTGTGACTTGAGAAACCCTCTGCATCTGCTCTTGGGTCCTTCTCCAGGGTGACTGCCTGCTGCGCGCAGAGTGGATGTCACCCACCCAGCCACCTGCCCACATCGACGCAGTGGTCCTTCTACACAGCCTGCCCTGGCCGGGCCCCAGGTCCCCTGCAAGTGAATGATTCAAAACCGCTCTTCACAGCAAGTGTGAGAAGCCTCCGCCGCAGACCACCTTCGCCTTCTGGGCGGGCCGAGATTCGACATTACTCACAGCTTCCAGTACCTGCCTGAGTTCAAACAGGAAGCCTGGTTTTCCCTCTTGGGTCAACAACAACCCTTCTTTCTCTCTTTCTGTTCCGGCCTCTGGGCTCTCCTGTGGAGTGGGTTTCTTGGGGTGAAAGTGGGGGCGTCAGTGGGCCCCACCAGCAGATGTCAGAACCTCCTCACCTGGGGAAGCTTGGAAGAGGGCTTTGTGCCAGCAGGCTGTGAAAATGACCTAGCTCATCTACGGTTTTGTAAACCAAGGGAGCACCTGGCCAGGCACATAGTAGGCCCTCAATACATGTTTGTTCGACTGATCTAGATTGAAATGCAGTATGTCTCCAAACAAATGCAGCTCCTTCTAGCTTCCTGGCTCAGCAAATATCACCTCCTCCTGCTCCCTTGGCCCAGACACGCTGGAGGTACCTCTCTGGCTTTTCTATTCCCTCATTCCCCACCCCAAGTGGACACTAAGTCCACCTGTCCTTCTACCTCGATGTTTCCCAAATCCATCCCCTCCTCCCCACACTCTCTGTGATGGTCCCCTTCTGGCCCCTGTCACGCGAGGCTGTCACTTTCTCCTCTGTCTCACCTGGCCCCGTTCCACCCACAGACCACACAGCCACCAGAGCCATCCTTCCTAGACGCTTGAGGGACCACATCGCAAATGGATCTTCTTTGCTGACTATCCTTGCACACCTCGTGTGGCACATCTAAAGTCCCTACAGTGGCCTACAAGGCCCATTTCTCAGAACTCATCCTGCCCCCAGGGCATTCTCTGTGTGCTGAGGATACCCAGCCACTTGGGGTTCCCTAAGCAAGCCTGAGTCTGCCTGGCCTTCTGGGCTTTGCACAGTGCTCCGAATAGGCCCCTGCCAGCCCCTGTTCTCTCCATGCCAGTGCAAATACTCTCACCCTTCAGCTGAATTCCCACCAACCCCGCACCACCCATTCCCTGTAGCCTTTCCTGAGGGATAGTCAGAGTTCGTTTCCCTCCTGTGCATGTGTGCGTGTGCAGCTTGGTTTTGCATGCATCACCCATGTATATTTCCAGGCTCTGAAGGCAGGGGTCCAGTTTGTCTCTGTGTCTGCAAGCCAACCCAAGCTTGTTGGGTCAAGGAGGGTCCAACGTGGAGCAGGGGCTTGGCAGGTGTGTGCTGGACAGCCATCCCTTTGTGCACTTCTTAACCTCAGGGGACCTGACTCTAGAAGCAGCTGGCAGGTGGCAGTGACTCCCCAGTTCTCCCTTGCTCCCCAGGCTCCCTGATACAGCTTGCTTTATAAGGAACACGTTCCGTGGCACTGATAATTAGGGGCAGGGCCAAAGAGGAAGGATCTCTTTCTAGGGCAAATTTCCACGAACATTGAATGCCTTTTGTGTCCATCTCCGGCTTTAGCTGGAGATCTGACCTGTGGCCAAGGCTGGGACACTCAGACAACCACATTCCATTTTTGTCGAGTTCTGAAGACAGTATTCCTGGATTCCTGGAGAAATGGGCCTCCCTGGGTTGGGTGGGTTCTAGGAAGGCAAAAGGGAGGGCTAGTTCTTCTCTGTGGTTATCGTGAGGATTAAATGAGTGAATATACATGAAGCTCTTAAACAGAGAGGGACACACAGTTAGTGCTCTGTGTGTTAGTCTTGGTGATGATGATGTTGATGATGATGACGACGATGGGGGTCCGTGGGTGCCCCAGTGTTGTGGGAAGTGCACAGATCCCAATGTGGGGAGGACAGGCTTCAAGTACATGGGCCTGGGCCATACATCCCTCTCTCATGAGGGCTAAGCTCTGTGAGGGTAGAGGCTGCATCTGGCACATGGTAGATGCTCAGTAAGAGTTCGTTGAAAGGAGTTAGAGTTTTTGTCTTTTTGGACCAGATGGAGGTGAAGGATTTTTTCCTGTGTCAGGGAAGGCAGACTTTGTGAAGCAATTGAGAGTAAGGAGGTTTAAGGACGAATGTTTAGTCTCCTAAAAGGAGAAACACTTTAAGTGCTTATTTTACAAGGGTAGTGCTAATTAGGAATCATTATTATCTGGTTATTAAGTCAAACCTCCCCCTAGAACTGTTAGGTGCCCACACAGACCCAAACTAAGCTAAGAGCAGGCAAACTGCATTCCTTTAAAACAACCTGACTCAGCTCCCAGAGAGTCAGGTTCTTGTCTCTCCTGCCTCTTCAGCCTCCTGCACCTAATGGCCCTGGGTCTTTGGATGGGATGATGCCCCACAGAGGCCATCTGGTCCAGCCCTCTGCCTCACGACCAGATGCACATGGCTACCATGGAGGAAGGGCCATGTCTCGAACACTTTGAAGGTTGCTGTGCTGTAAGAACTCTCAGCCCGGGCCTGGAGTCCCCTCACCCCTGACACCACAGATCCTCCTTGGACCTGAATCCACTGGGTATCAGGTTATGCTGGGTGCTGGGGAGAGAGCAATGAGCAAAACTGACTCATCCCTGCCCGCATGGGACTCAGCGGGGAGGGGAGACAGGGAGACAGACATTGTACGAACATTAGACATATATAAACATCATTGCAACATGTACTACCTACAAAGGAAATGGCCAAGATGAAAATGAGAGCTGACCTCAGCAGGAAATGACCTGGTCTGAGGGAAGCCCTCCCCAAGAAGTGAGGCTTCCACAGAGATCTGAAGCGAGCATCCAAGTTGTCTTTGTGAGTGGGGATTTGGGGAGAAAGCCTCGTAGGCCTAGGGAACAGTGTGTGAGAAAGTCCTGGGACCTGTTGAAAGACAGAAGGGAGGAGGAGCTGCATGGCTGAGCAAGGTTACAGGGGATCTGAAGGAGGGGTAGGGACCCACCCATGATGGCGCTGTTCGCTCTGTCTAGGTTTCCACGGGAAATGAGTCTCGGATGGTGGACGTTTTCACAGCATATGTGAAGACTATCTAATACCAAATCTCCGCTCGCCGGCTTGGAGTTCCCTCCAGCAGCCCGAGATCCTTGCAGGGTGGGGTGAGCATTGTTCTTCTTCAGGTTTCTTGAGAAAGGGGAGCCAACAGTCCTCCCACTGTTGAGCGGTTGTGGGTGAGGCTGCTACAGACGCCTTATAGGTTAGGTTGACATGGCCTGACTAGCAGCCCCTCGGGCAGCAAAACCTCCTGCTTTCCATTTGCACCATCCGGTGCTTCCTCCCTTTCCTCTCCGTGCCCTGGTGTCTGTGAGCCAGGGTGGGACCTCTGGCACCTGACTCCCACCCAGGCTCTGTGCTGACGCCGGCTTACAGGAACCCCACCTCAGCATGCTTGCTTCTCAAGGTAACATCCTTTATCAAATTAGATTAATTTCAAAATTTTTATTCATTCTTTAAAATTGACTTGATGGGGCCTCCGTGGTAGCGCAGTGGTTAAGAATCCACCTGCCAATGCAGGGGACATGTTTTCAAGCCCTGGGCCAGGAAGATCCCACATGCCGCGGAGCAACTAAGCCCGTGCGCCACAACTACTGAAGCCTGTGCGCCTAGAGCCCGTGCTCCGCAACAAGAGAAGCCACTGCCATGAGAAGCCTATGCACCGCAATGAAGAGTAGCCCTCGCGGGGCTTCCCTGGTGGCGCAGTGGTTGAGAATCTGCCTGCTAATGCAGGGGACACGGGTTCGAGCCCTGGTCTGGGAGGATCCCACATGCCACGGAGCAACTAGGCCCGTGAGCCACAACTACTGAGCCTGCGCATCTGGAGCCTGTGCTCCGCAACGAGAGGCCACGACAGTGAGAAGCCCGCACACCGCGATGAAGAGTGGCCCCCGCTTGCCACAACTAGAGAAAGCCCTCGCACGGAAACGAAGACGCAACACAGCAAAAATAAATAAATTAATTAATAAACTCCTACCCCCAACATCTAACTAACTAACTAAATAAATAAAATAGTTGCGTAGGAAGATATCACTCTAAAAAAAAAAAAAAAGAGTAGCCCTCGCTCACCGCGACTAAAGAAAGCCTGAGCAGCAATAAAGACCCAACGCAGCCAAAAATAAATAAATAACAGTTCCCTTAAAAAAAAAAATTGACTTGATGATAGTAATACAGATATTGGAAAAGAAAATAAACAGCATGGTTAGAGCTAGAGTTCCCGCATCCCAGGACCCTCCCTGGGGGGGGGTATCAGTCTTTTTCAGTGCATTTTTATTTATATGTCTATAGATACAAAGACACTTTTCTTTGGTGTACATTGACTTTTTTTTTTAAATTGAAGTGTAGTGATTTACAATGTTGTGTTAGTTTCTGGTGTACAGCAAGTGATGCAGTTATACATATATATTATTTTTCATATTCTTTTCCATTATGGCTTATTACAGGATATTGCATATAGTTCCCTGTGCTATACAGTAGGTCCTAGTTGTTTATTTATTTATTATTATTATTATTTTTTTTGCGGTACGCGGGCCTCTCACTGTTGTGGCCTTTCCCGTTGCGGAGCACAGGCTCTGGACGCGCAGGCTCAGCGGCCATGGCTCACGGGCCCAGCCGCTCCGCGGCATGTGGAATCTTCCCGGACCGGAGCACGAACCCGTGTCCCCTGCATTGGCAGGCGGACTCTCAACCACTGCGCCACCAGGGAAGCCCCCTTGTTGTTTATTTTATATATAGTAGTGTGCATCTGTTAATCCCAAACTCCTAATTTATCTCTCCCCCACCCTCTTTCCCTTTGGTAACCGTAAGTTTGTTTTCTGTATCTGTGAATCTGTTTCATAAATAAGCTCATTTATATCATATTTTAGATTATACATATAAGTTATATCATATGGTATTTGTCTTTCTCTTTCTGACTTAGCTCACTTAGTATGATAACTTCTAGGTCCATCCATGTTGCAGCAAATGGCATTATTTCATTCTTTTTTATGGCTGAGTAATATTCCATTGTATATGTACCACATCTTCTTTATCCATTCATCTCATCTCATAGTTTTCTCTGGATATATGCCCAGCAGTGAGATTGCTAGATCATATGGCAACTCTATTTTTACTTTTTTGAGGAACATCCCTACTGTTTTCCATAGTGGCTGCACTGACGTTTTTTAAAACATACATCTGAGTTCTTTGTATTGTTTAGCAACTTCCTTTTTTACTTAATAGTACATCTTGGAAATCTTTGCACATCAATGTATGTAATCCCACAATGTTCCTTTTTAATGACTGCACAGTATTCTCAAGTGTATATTCCCAAAGGTGGTTTACCCATGTTCTCACTGATGAACATTCATTCACATTGTTTCCAGATTGTCACCATCACAAGCGAACCCTTGTGTGGGACCCTCAGTCTAGCTCAACACAAGGATAGCTGTCTTGACTGGTGATGAGATCTCCATCAGAGGTGGTATTCAAGTAAAAGGTGAAATAATGTCTTCCTCAGCCCAGAACAGTGATGCTTAAACTTTATTGTTTATGAGAATCACTTGGAGAACTTTTTAAGCTACAGAGTGCTGGGCCAGACTCCGGAGTTGCTGATTCAGGAGGTCTTGGATGGGCCTGAGAATCTGCATTTCTAACAAGTCCCCAGGTGAGGCTGCTGGTTCAGGAACCCTGCTTTGAGAATCATTGCCTCAGGGTGTTGGCTACTCAACCTCCTCGCACTTGAAGAGTCACCTCACCCTTGGGAAACAATGTTCAGGGAGAATTCACCCTGGGCCCCTCCCTCTATTGAGAAGTGGGTTTTCTACCTGACATCCCTCTGGGAGGCAGGGCCCTTCAGGGCTCTGGTTATGGGTCCAGAGGTCTGGCTAGCAAGGTTGTTGGGCAGATGTTCCAGCTCGGTCTGGAAGCCCAGGGGCTTCTTGACTGGACACAGCCTGCAGCACCAGCCTTTTCTGGGCACCACCCCCCTACTCCTGACCTCACCCCATTCTTCCCGTGGAAGTCTAATGAAGAGCTGAGACTGGCGGTGAGCTGTTTACAGAGAGTGATTGGGAAGTGCTCTGGGGTTTTCATAAAAGAAACAACAGGAGACCACATTCCCAGAGAGGGTCTTCTAAAGGTCTTGAGGTTTCAGGACCCTAAGGCACTCTTTGTTTCCAGCTGGACTACAGGAGGTCACACTGGGGTTGGGGGAGAGCATCTCTGGGGTAAGTGTGGGTGGACCAGGAGCCTGGACCTTAGGAACTAAAAAGCATCCCCCTTCCCAGACCTTCCTGGTGGCTTTGAGGGGGACACTTCTGCACCTAAGGTTGGTCAAGTTGCAGGCTGAAGGTCAGACCCCAATGGGCATTTGGCTCATACCTCCACCCAGAGCTGAATTTTGACACCCTGCCACTCACCATGCTCCTTGCCCTTTGACCTTAAACATGCTGTCCATAAACATTAGCAGCCTGGGTCATCAGAAAGTAGCTTCCTCTAGACTGCTGGCTCCTGTGTTTGCAGGTAACAGAAGGGAGGAGGGAAGATGCCTCAGCCACAAATCTGCTGATTTGTGGGAGGGATGGGAGGGCCTTTGGAGCTCAAGGAGAGCTGCTCCAGGTGCCCTCGTGGGGGCAAAGTTTAGACCCAGTTCTCCTCCCATGCAGGAGTGCTGTTTGAAGCAGGCTGGCATGCCTCTGTGCTGCTCTCTCTGGGGCTATGTCTAAAGTCTCGAATGTTCTACCTGATTTGTTTGTAGTTGTAATCCCAGCATCTAGCACATGGTAAGAGTCTAACAGACCCTTGTTGAATAGATGAACAGATAAATATCGTAGAAGGTGTCCGCAGGATGGGCTCAGGCTGCTCATTCCCTGGATGTGAGGCCAGACCCTAAGGCCAGCTATTCAGCTATTTGAGGCCCTTTCTGCAGCACAGCAGCTGCTAGGGGCTGGTTCCCACCACAGGTACAACCTCTGTACAACCTCAGGTATGAAAGGGGCCCTGGGGAAACTCTGCCTCCTATGCAGGGCTTACCTTGGGACAGGCCAACCGCGGAGCAGAGTGTGGAGAGGAGGACTGGCTTCCCGTTTCCCGTGGGGGAGCGGCTGGAATGATCTTTGAGCCCGGCCGAGGTCTGGCGGTGCACGCACAGGGCAAGGCCAGGCTCCGTCCAGGGTCCCATCACCCACCCCTCCACCTCCCCTCTCTCTAGAACTTTACAGTAATATTGGAACTGGGGGGTAAAGAGAGAGACTTTTCATCCTTTCAGACTCAAAACTTAATTTCTCATTTCTCTCAAGATACCCGCTCCTAACCCAAAAAGCGAAAGCGAGGCTGGGGGAATCCTGCTTGGTGGAAAAGCTCAGTGTGTTACTTTTGGTCTGGGCGGGGCCGGTCTTCCGCGTTCACAACCCACTCCTTGCACCAAAAGTGCCCTAGGCTGAGGGCACCGAGGGTCTGCGGGTCGGGTTCCTGACCCGGGCCGAGCGGGGGGCCGCGGAGGAGGGCGCCCCCCAGGGGCTGGGCGAGGAGGCTGTCTCCACCTGCACCGCGTGGCACAGCTCGGCCACGAGTGACCTTCGCGGCCTCGTGGGAAGGAGCGCATCCCCTGGAGGCTTCCCTCTGCGGCTCCCCAAGCCGGGCCCCTTTCTCTGCCCGCCCTAACGGAACGCTTTGAAGTGGCCGAGCTCGCAACCCCGGTCCCCAGCGAGGCGCCGCCCCCGCTGCGCCCGCACCTTGGCAGTGGCCGAGTGCTTTGCATGGGAATGGGCCCCGTGGCACCCGCTGAGCACTCTTTGTAAATTCATCCCCATCCCCAGGCAGGCCCGGCCAGAGGCCTCTGGAGGAACTCGACTCCCGGGTCCCAGGGCCGAAGGGTGTAGGCTTAGGCTCTTGCAATCCCCCAGACCTCTTTCAGGGTTAGATAACTCCTCCGGACTTGGGGTGGAACAGTCAGAGCCCTCACAGGTTCCTCTGGGGGAAGTGGGGCGGGCTGGGCAGGACCTAAGCGCTGAGGAGTCCGCCCGGGCAGGGAATCAGTGCAGGAGTTTTCAATGAAAATCCAACAGGCTGTTTGGCAACATACTTGTACCGGTGCTTAAAAACGCTGCAGACCTTTGATCCAGCAGCTCTGCTGCTGCTGAGAAAATAATCATAGATCTGTGCAAAGATGTCCGTACATACAACACATTGGAGCGTTGTTTAGAACTGGGGAGCTGTGAACATATAAGCCGTAGAGATTGCTTACACTCATTAATGAGTTCAGTTTACCATGGGCCAGTTACTGTTGGAGGAAATCCGTGATTTCAGATCATTAGCAATCATGGTATAGAATATTTACTACAAAAAAGTGCTCTTAATGTTAAATTAAGGCACCAGTTATGGTATATACGTGTATGGAAAGAAGACTGGAAGGTCGAGGATACCAAATTATTAGTAGTGCTTTTCTTTGGATGCTGAGGTAAAGGATGACTGTTATTGTCTTAGGCTTTTCAGAAATCTGTTATAATTTATTCTATAATCATGTATTTAAAATAAACTTTATTTAAATAGAATTTCAGTTCTAAGAATTTAAAACAAAATTTTGCCAGCCTTCTCCATAATCTCTGAATTTGAACAGCACGCCGCAAGACTCACAGCAATTTAACGTGTTTTTCTCTTTGGTTTTCAAAATAGGCCTCCAGCCCCGAGGTGAGTGGGCAATTATTGTTATCCCCATTTCACAGAAGAGAAGGCTGGTGCCTTGGGAGGCGATGGGTGGCTTGTAGGTAGGAGGCAGAGCAGGGCCAGGCACCAGTCCTTCCATAGTGCAAAGCTCCTTCTAGTTTGCAGAGCGTGCATGGAGTCATGGAGTGGAAAACGGGGACGGGGTGGTGTGCAGAGCCTCCTGAGCAGGCTCCCTCGGGCTCTACCTGCTGCAGGCCAGATGCCTCTTCAGGGTGCGGCCAGGACCCAGGCAGTCTTGGTTTCCACGCTACCATCAGCATGGAACATCCCCACCCCCAGTTGCAACCCAAAGCCTTCATGGTGGAGAAAATGAGATGTGTTAGAAGTGTTAGTAGACAGGAACATGACCCCCAGACCGTAGTCTCCCAGAGGTCCTGGGTCTGGTTCTTTTCACCCCTCTCTTCCCTCTGATGCTACTCAGGCGCCCTGAGGTGATGGAAGGGATCTTCTACAGGACTTGGAGTTGTCCAACGTTCAGCTTTCTTCTTAAAAGGCGATGGTTAGCTAGCTGTGGGAGAATCCCTCCACCTTTGTGTGGTAATCCCCCGACCTCCAGTAATCCATTCATGGCTGGCCCCTCACGTGTTAAAGAACAGCCCTGAATTATTAGGGCATGGGTGATGGGGGAGACATATTGAGGAGAGGTCTGTTGCCTTGGGATGTATTCAGAGGGCTGGAGGCCAACTGAAATGGCTACTGTGATTGAAATGTGTGTCTCAGTCTTCCCCATAAAGTTTAGAGAACACCAAAAAAATTGCTCTTTTCTCTAGTTAGCTTTGGTGTTCTTTTGATGTTCTTGTTTCTAACATGGCAGTTTAGTACTCTAAGTCATTCTATGCTTCTGGTTTCTTTAACATTCATCTTTGTTTTCTTCTGGAAGCCCAGTAAAACCTGGGGGGTGGCTGTGTGGGCCGCAGTTCTGCTGGGGCCCTCAGGGGTTACTGCTACTGAAATTTGGTTTACTAAAACACACAAAAACTACATCCCAGAGAACTTCTTTTCTGTTCTAAATTCACTTTAGACGAATGTACCAGTTCAACACAGAGATTTTTAAAAGATTGAAAATAAATGAGAAAAGGAGACCAAGACACACAGAGGATAGAAAAGCAGGTAAAATACCTCTAATGTGAATTTCAGAAGATGATAATGGAGGGAATGGGAAAGAAGCAGTATGCAAAGAACTGACAGCTACTAATTTTCCAGAACTGATGGATACACGAAACCTCTGACTGAGAGGCACAGTGATTTCTGGGCAGAGAAAATATAAATCGTTCTATACTTTGCCCCATTGTAGTGGAACTTCATGACACCAAAGATAATGAAAAAATCCCAAGAGAAACCACAGAAAAAAGAAAAATTCTCTGCAGAGAAATGATAATGAAACAGCAACAAAGAAGGTGAGAATACTAGCTTCAGAGTGCTGAGGGCAGAGAATGATTATCCTCAAATTCTATACTGAACTACTTGTTGTTCAAGAATGAGGGCAGGGCTTCCCTGGTGGCGCAGTGGTTGAGAGTCCGCCTGCCGATGCAGGGGACACGGGTTCGTGCCCTGGTCCGGGAAGATCCCACATGCCGTGGAGTGGCTGGGCCTGTGAGCCATGGCTGCTGAGCCTGCGCGTCCGGAGCCTGTGCTCTGCAACAGGAGAGGCCACAACAGTGAGAGGCCCACGTACCGCAAAAAAAAAAAAAAAAAATGAGGGCAAAATAAACACCTTTCAAAAAAAGACCAAGAGGGCTTCCCTGGTGACGCAGTGGTTAAGAATCCGCCTGCCAATGCAGGGGACATAGGTACGAGCCCTGCTCTGGGAAGATCCCACATGCCGTGGAGCAACTAAGCCCGTGCACCACAACTACTGACCCTGCATTCTAGAGCCCGCAAGCCACAACTACTGAGCCCATGTGCCGCAACTACTGTAGCCCACATGCCTAGAGCCTGTGCTCCGCAACAAGAGAAGCCACTGCAATGAGAAGGCCATGCACCGCAACGAAGAGTAGCCCCCACTCGCTGCAACCAGAGAAAGCCTGCGCGCAGCAACGAAGACCCAATGCTGCCAATAAATAAATAAATAAATAAGTAAATTTATAAAATTAAAAAAAAAAAGCAAACTGACAGAATGCTTGAGCAAGGAAACAGTTGTGTACTCCATGGTCTCTTTTCATTCCTGAGGCAGTGTTAGTAAAATCAAAAGAATGAAAAAGTTAATTAAAAAAAAAAGCAACAATGGTAATACCGGCAACTGATTGCAGAGGGGTTAAAAACAATAAAAAAAAAGTACTAGACAATGAGACGGAAAAGGTAATTGGAGGAAAGCATTCTAGGATTCTTTTGTTATTTTGGAAGAGAGTAGAGCAGAAAGTGAATTTATCATGAAGCTAAGGAAGCATAAACTGCAGGACTAATTCTTTTACTCTTTTTAATTTTTTTCTTAAAGAAAACTCCGAAATTGAATAAACTTCAGGTCCCATAAAATCTGGATCTGCCTCTGGGGTATGGTTAATGTTTTAATATTTATATTTATATTTTATTAAAACAGTATGTTTGTAGAGACTTCCCTGGTGGTCCAGTGGGTAAGACTCTGTGCTCCTAATGCAGGGATCTGGGTTCAATCCCTGGTCGGGGAACTAGATCCCTCATGCTTCATGCTGCAACTAAGAAGTCCGCATGCCGCAACTGAAAGATCCTGGGTGCCGCAACTAAGACCCAGCACAGCCAAAATACATAAATAAATAAATATTTAATTAATTTAATTAATTTATTTGTGTATTTATTTCTTTTTGGCTGTGTTGGGTCTTTGTTGCTGTGCGTGGTCTTTCTCTAATTGCGGCGAGTGGGGGCTACTGTTCGTTGCTGTGCGCGGGCTTCTCACTGCAGTGGCTTCTCTTATTGCAGAGCACGGGCTCTAGGTGCACAGGCTTCAGTAGTTGCGGCACGCGGGCTCAGTAGTTGTGGTGTACAGGCTTAGTTGCTCCGCGGCATGGAGATCTTCCTGGACCAGGGCTCAAACCCGTGTCCCCTGCATTGGCAGGCAGATTCTTAACTACTGCACCACGAGGGAAGTCCCATAAATATTTAAAAAATAAATAAAACAGTATGTATGTAAAAAGTTGTAAATACAACTACTAAAAGTGTAAGAAACTAAATGTGTATTTTCTAATGTGGTAGGGAAATTAAGATAAGAAAATTTGATCAAACCAATGAAAAGTAGGTAAAGAGTGCGGAAAGAAACAAAGAAAGCACGTTATAAATAGAAAACACAAACTAGAATGGCAGATATAGCCTAAATTACTATTTAACCCTGATATCTGGTCCCCCTTCTCACATGGCAATGTAATTTTTAGTCAAGCAGTTTAAAATCTACATTTCTCATCCACCCTTACAGCTGGATATGGCCAATGGTATGTGACTAGAAGTGGTGTTGCAGCTTGTGGGTTGCCATTAAAAGGAAGGGAAATTTCCTTCTCTTTCTCCTTCTATACTTCCAGCTGACTGGAATTTAGATGTACTAGTAGGAGCTAGATAATCTATCTTGTACCACAAGTGAGTAGGATGCATATCAAGGATGACAGAGCAATAAGAAAGAAGGAGACTGGCCCTGATAATTTTGTGGAGAGCCATCCTACCAGCTAGGACTTTTATGTGAGAGATAACTTCCATCTTGTTTAAGCCATTGTCCTTCGATAGCTTGGCAAAAGCAGCTGAACCAATATACTGACTAATTTAGTAGGTATAAATAGAAATATGTTAGAAATCATAGTAAAAGTAAATAGATTAGACCCACTGGTTAAAAGACAATGATTTTCAGATCAGAATAAAACAAGCAAACAAAAAATAAATGCAGCCACATTCATTTGTTACATGTTGTCTCTAGCTGAGGTATATTGACAGGATATTGCCAGAGTTGAATAGTTGCAGTAGAGACTGTATTGCCTGCAAAATAAAAAATAATTGCTACTTGACCCTTTACAGGAAAATTTTGATGACCCCTGAACTAGGTCATAAAGCAAATTTTAACAAATATCAAAGAATAACTATCATACTGGCTGTATTCTCTGATCTTAATGAAATAAAATGTGAAGTCAAAAGCAAAGAGATAGCCAAAATAACCTCATTACATTTGGAAGTGTGTTAAAGAATTCACAGGGTAGGGCTTCCCTGGTGGCGCAGTGGTTGGGAGTCCGCCTGCCAATGCAGGGGACGCGGGTTTGTGCCCCGGTCCGGGAGGACCCCGTGTGCTGCGGAGCGGCTGGGCCCGTGAGCCATGGCCACTGAGCCTGCACGTCCGGAGCCTGTGCGAATTCACAGGGTAAAGAAGAAATCATAAAGGAAATTATAAAATATTTGGAAGTGGAGAACATTGAAACACAATATAAGAAAATTTGTGGAAATCAGCTAGAGCAATGATTAGACATTTATACCCCTTGAAATATATATTAGAAAAAGAAAAATACTAAAAATTAGTAAGCTGAGTATGCTCAACTCAAGAATTAGAAACAGAATAATAGAATAACCTGAAGAAAGCAGTGAAAAGGAAATAAGAATGGACGCAAACAAAATAAAAAACGAAGAAACAATAGAGAGATAAACAAAAGCAAAAGTTAGTTCTTTGACGAAACCAAGTCAAACCTCTGGCAAGATGCACCAACAAAAAAAAAAAGAGAGAGAGGAAAGGAACAAATAATAATAGGTTAGTTTACTAAATTAATTTACTAAATGATTTAATTTAAAATAATTAAAAAGTGAATGTAATAAAAGGTACTGTAGAGATTTTTTTTAATTATGAGAGAGGACTCCAAGCAGCTTAATGCTGACAAATTTGAAATGTCAAAAGAAATGAATGATTTTCTAGAAACGTGTAAATGTCCAAAACTGATTTGCGAAGTTGTAGAAAAACAGACTAATTCTCTATCCTTTGTATCAGTTACCTAGTGCTAAGTAACAAAATCACCCTAAAACATAGTGTCTTAAAACAACAACCATTTTATTTGCTCATGATTCTGCAGGTCAGCAGGTTAGCTAGGCACTATGGTAAGAACAGGTCTTCTGCTGGTCTTGCCCTGGGTAACTCAGGCAATGGCATCCATCTGGCAGCTCTACTGGGTCTAGATGGTTCAGGATGGCCTCCCTGAGATGTCTGGCAGTTGATATTGGCTGTCTGCTGAGTCATATGCCTCCATCAGGTTATTCCATGCTTCTCATGTTAGCAGAAGGATTCTAAGCAAGCAGCAGAAAGGGGCAAGCTCCAGTGCACAAGTATCTTCAAGCCTCTGCTTGTGTCACATTTTTCCGTGTCTCACTGGCCAAATAATAACAAATCGTGGCCACAGCAAGTCACTGTGTGAGGGATTATACATTGGTAAGGATACAGGGATAGGCATTTATTGGGGGCTTGTTTCTATAACAATCAAAAAAAACTGTTAACTCCCTAAATATAACATGGTATTCCACATTGGATGCTGGAACAGCGAAAGGACATTGTGGAAAAACTGGTGAAATCCAAATAAAGTCTGGAGTTTAGTTAATAATAATGTACCAATTTTAGTTTCTTATTTTGACACATGTTCCATGGTTATGTACTCTTATATTAACATTAGGGGAAAGTAGGTAAGAGTTATAGGGGAATCCTCTTTGCTATCTTCGCAAAACTTTTCTGTAAGTCAAAACTTATTCCAAATTAAAAAGTTTATTTTTTAAAAAAACAATAACCCTCCAACATACTGAAGCGCAACTGGCCCAGATAGTTTTATGGGTGGTTTTTTTGTGTGTTTTATTTTGCGGTACGCGGCCCTCTCACTGTTGTGGCCTCTCCCGTTGCGGAGCAACAGGCTCCGGACGCGCAGGCTCAGCGACCATGGCTCACGGGCCCAGCCGCTCCGCGGCATGTGGGATCTTCCCAGACCAGGGCATGAACCCGTGTCCCCTGCATCGGCAGGCGGACTCTCAACCACTGTGCCACCAGGGAAGCCCTATGGGTGTTTTTTGCCAGGTTATTTAAGAAACAGATATCCTTCTTTTATTTTATTTTATTTTATTTTATTTTGCGGTACGCGGGCCTCTCACTGTTGTGGCCTCTCCCGTTGCAGAGCAACAGGCTCCGGTCGCGCAGGCTCAGCGGCCATGGCCCACGGGCTCAGCCGCTCCGCGGCTTGTGGGATCTTCCCGGACCGGGGCACGAACCCGTGTCCCCTGCATCGGCAGGCGGACTCTCAACCACTGCGCCACCAGGGAAGCCCGATATCCTTCTTTTATTTAAACTGTTCCAGAAAATTGAAAAAGAATGTATGTCTTGTAATTAACTTTATGAGGTTAATATAGTCTTGATATGCAAGCTGGTTAAGGACAGTATGAGAAAAGAAAATTATAGGCCAATCTCACTTATGAAGAGAAAGGCAAAAATCTTAAGTCAAATATTAGCAAGTTGACTATATATGTAATTGATCCAGCAGGGATACAAGAACAGTTTAAAATGAGAAAGCCCAAATTAACAGAGTAAAGAAGAAAATCCAAATAATCATCTCAATAGATGCAAAGGTAAAAAGCACTTGATAAAAATTTAACATCACTTATTATAAAAACTCTTGACCAACTCGAAATTGAAGGAAACTTCCTGAACCTGTTAAAGTTTGTCTAGCAAATACCAACAGCAAACAATATCCTTGATGGCAAAATATTTGAGGGATTTCCTTTAAAATCATGCATGGGAGAAATCTACCCGCTATTGCTGTTACCATTCAACGTCGCACTACATGTTTTAGCTAGCAGACACAAGAAAAAGAAATAAAAAGAATAAAAATTACAATGGAAGAAAAAAATTGCAGTTTTATGTACAGATGACATGATTATCAACATAAAAAATTCAAAGAAATCTACAGGTAAACTGTTTGAAGAAAGAAGCGTTAAGTAAGATGGCTGGATATAGGGTCAATGTACAAATGGGATATGGAAAGCTAAACAATTGTCTCCAGGAGGAAAGATGGGGAACAGGACGGAGCATGGGCTTTAGACACATGTGTAATGTATATTTCTTTTTAAAAAAAATTCTTTTAATTAATTTATTTTTGGCTGCATTGGGTCTTTGTTGCTGTGTGTGGGCTTTCTCTAGTTGCAGCAAGTGGGGGCTACTCTTTGTTGTGGTGCACGGGCTTCTCATTGCGGTGGCTTCTCTTGTTGCGGAGCACGGGCTCTAGGCACGCGGGCTCAGTAGTTGTGGTTCACGGGCTCTAGAGCGCAGGCTCAGTAGTTGTGGCGCATGGGCTTAGTTACTCCGCGGCATGTGGGATCTTCCCGGACCAGGGCTCGAACCCTTGTCCCCTGCATTGGCAGGCAGATTCTTAACCACTGCACCACCAGGGAAGCCCTGTAATGTATATTTCTTAAAAGACAAAAAGAGGAAGGAGGTCTGAAGCAAATAAAATCTTATTTGTTAAATCTGGATGGTGGGTACAGGTATATGGTTTTCTTTTTAAAAATTTCTGTGTAATATATATAATACACATAGAGTGATTTATGCAACAAATATATGACTTACGAAGTATAATTTAAAAATGAGCCTGGTGACCCCTCCAACACCATTTTGCTACCTGTGTCCCCCTTCCTCATTCCTTGTCTTTCAGCCCAGAGGTAAGCCCTATCCTGAGTGTTGCACTGATAAATTCTTTGCTTTTTAAAAATGGAATTTGATCTATCATATTATTTTCTGTGCTCTTCCATGTGTTTGAAATACTTCAAAATTAAGATAAAATAAATAAAGCAAAATGTGTCTGTTCACAATCTCCAAAAGAAAAATGATTATAGGAAAGAAAAGTTTGGAAAGAGTACCTTGACGGGGAGGAGCTTTGATTTATCCGTGTCCACCTCACTATTCACGCAACAACATTCCTGAGCGAGCGCCTCCCTGGTGCCAGGGACTGGGGATGCAGGCCCTCAGCGTTGGGGTGAGTGTGAGGCTGGGATCATGTGTGTGAGGTGCATCAGCATGGTGGCTGGAGCATGGTTGCCACTCAGTATACGGGGACCATTACTATTACTGATTCTTAAGCAATGGCACAGCTGTCAGATTTTCATCTGCCAAGGTTTGTCTCCCATTGATCCTACCCTGGGCTTCATTGTGCCCAGTGCCTGCTCATTAGAGTCAGTATTCAGCCTGTTTGACACAGTTCTGGAGGCTAGCAGCCCAGCGTGTAAACCAGTCATCACCAGTAGAGCCACTGGTGCAGCAGCGTGGGCACCGGCTGGTATGTAAGTTGCAGGGAGGCCTGTAGATTTCATGAGGCAGAGAGTGAAGGACAGAGCCCTGGTGGGGTGTGACTGTTTCTGCAGGCGACGCACAGGCTCCCTGGGCCTCTGCCCAAGCCTGGCTTTGCCCTCATTCCTTGCTGCCTGTGCCTCTCTGCATCACCTTCAGCCACCCAATCAAACATTTGTAACAAAAGAAAACAAACAAGACGTGGAACTTGGGTAGCATTTACATTTGCTGTTGCTGAGAATCTGTTCTTGAACTAAAGGCAAAGGGTATAGGGGTTACAGGGGTGTGTCTGGCTTCATTATTCTAGAACAAAAGAATCACCCAGTTGTCTGAAAACTCTGGAAGCCCTTGCATGCTACAATGGCTCGGGGATGTGCCGATGCTCAGGAGGCCTGAGGTGTCAGCTCCCACGGGTGACTGTGAGCACGGCTGCTCAGGCGCTGGGTGTGGGGCATATCCTGGAGGGCCGGGGAGCCCCTCCCAGGGTCCAACACCCACTGCACGTGACAGGCGCCCTGACCCTGCTCTGCTGTAGTTTTGGTTGGGAGACGCAGGCTTTGAAACTCCACTAGGCTCTGACGCCAGCCAGTTTCCTCCTGGTCTGGAGCTGGGGAAGGCCTCGGTCCAAGCACGTCCAAGCCTTCCACCTGGGCTCGCACCCCTGAAACTGGGCCTTAGCTCTGTGGCCTGGGAGCCTGAGAGCCTCACGTTGGCTGGTGGGGAGGAAAGACGTAGGCGTGCCCAGTCTGCTGGTCCTGTCGGGGCCTTTCTTTCCCCATTGCCCGGAGCCTAGAGCTCTGCAGCTCCCTGCCAGCGTTGCTGCCTCACAGGTTGGCTAAGCCTTTCCAGACCAGCAATTTGTGAGTCATGGCCCGTCTCAGACCAGGAGCCATGGGCAGTGCTGAGTCACTTGGGCCTGTCTGTTCTGCTGAGGACTGCTGGGAGGGCCAGCCTCACAGGCACTGGGGAGAGTGATGAAGCCCACATTCGACAGCTGGGTGGACTGGACTCAGCCTGGGGGGGGAAAGCTCAAGGGGTGGGGGGACCAGAGCCTGTCTACTGGGGTCACAGTCCCCCTGGAGAGAGGCTTGGGAGAGCACACAGAGAAACAGTTTATTTCTTTAGGTCAGAAGCAGGGGCGGAAAAACACACCCAGAGAGGAGTGCAGATGTCCTAAATGAGGAGCGCAGAGAGACGTGATTGAAATCACCTATATAGGACAGTCCTTCCGGGTTTTTGTTTACATTTGGCCAATTATCTTGTTTCTTTTTTCACACCTGACTGGTCCTAGGACCTGCCCCAAGATGTGTGCACAGCTTTTTGCTAAGATGGATCCCACTGCAGAGGCCTGTGGGCGTCTGTCCATACTTATTATGCAGTGGCACCCCGTCCGGTTTTTTTTGTGTGTGTGGTACGCGGGCCTCTCACTGCTGTGGCCTCTCCCGTTGCGGAGCACAGGCTCCGGACGCTCAGGCTCAGCGGCCATGGCTCACAGGCCCAGCCGCTCCGCGGCATGTGGGATCTTCCCGGGCCGGGACACAAACCCGCGTCCCCTGCATTGGCAGGCGGACTCTCAACCACTGCGCCACCAGGGAAGCCCCTCGTCCGTTTTTGACCCCCAAGGAGCCTTCCTGCACATGTGCAGACAGGGAAGTTTTCCTTGGTCTCAGGGGTGGTCATCATATCTCTTTATTCCAGCAGAGCTCAGCTTCTGCCGCTAGCTTTGTCCTTGGAGTGTCTGGGTGAGAACAAAGCTTCAATTTCACTTCACTTGACAGACAGCAGCCATCTGGCCCAGGGGCCCGATTATCTCCGACCTCAGAGCCGCTCACTCAGCCTTCCTGCACTACTTACTTAGAAAACAAGGACAGAAGTGGCAACGGCGAGGAGCACCTTTTGATTCTTTCTCTGCTCACCAGATTGGCAAAAAATTTAAAGGACTGATAATACCCAGTGCTGAAGAGAATACAGGGAAACAGGTACTGTCCCATGAATATGGCAGGGAGCAAGGGGGCCCAGCCTGCTCCTGAAGGGCCACTTGGCAGCATCTGTTAACATTTAACCAGCAGCACACTTCTGAGAACATTTCATATGGAAAAATTTACAAAATGATACAAAAACGTCTTGCAACTCCAAATATGTCTACAAGGGTAGGTAACACAGAAAGTTAGGTTCAAGAATGTTTCCTGCAGCTTTGTTTGCAATTGTTAAAAATAAATAACAAGAGCCTTAGTGTCTGTCAATAGGATGATATAAAAAAACTAGACTCTGGGGCTTCCCTGGTGGTGCAGTGGTTGAGAGTCTGCCTGCCGATGCAGGGGACGTGGGTTCATGCCCTGGTCTGGGAGGATCCCACATGCCGCGGAGCGGCTGGGCCCGTGAGCCATGGCCGCTGGACCTGCGCGTCCGGAGCCTGTGCTCCGCAACGGGAGAGGCCACAACAGTAAGAGGCCCGCGTACCGCGAAAACAACAACAACAACAAAAAAAAAACCTAGACTCTGTACTATTGAATACTCATAGCTGTTTAAAAAAAATGAGGTAGATCTGTATGTACCAACTGATGTGAAAGAATGTTTGTGATAAGTCATAAAGTGAAAACAAGTCACAGAACCATGTGTTTAATATGATTTTGTTAAACAAGCAAAGCCCCGGGTGGTCCAGTGGGTAAGACTCTGCGCTCCCAATGCAGGGGGCCTGTGTTCAATTCCTGGTTGGGGAACTAGATCCCGCCTGCCTGCTGCAACTAAAAGGTCCCTCATGCTGCAATGAACATCCTGCATGCCACAACTAAGACCTGGGGCAGCCTTAATAAATAAATAAATTAAAACAGACAAACAAAAAACCAAGCAAAGCCCAGTGTGTGTGTGTGTGTGTGTGTGTGTGTGCGCATGTGCACACACGCACATAGGAAAAGTTCTGGAAGGATGCCAGTGGTGGTTTTCTCTGGGAGGGGGCTGATAACTGAGATAAGGGGAGACTTTCACTTTATAATCTATATATTCCTATACTGTGTGACTTTTTACTAGTGTGTGTTTACTTTCAAGTAAAAAGAAAAAACAATTAAAAACAAAATAAACAATTGTCTTTATGCATCATGAGGACCCGAATGATTGCGTGAATACACATGTGCATGCATGAGAGATTGGGAAGTGTCTGAGATTTCTCCTGCTTCCCCCAGTGCTGAAAACTCTTCCCAGGGTCCCTCCTCCCTCAGGTCAGATCACCCAGTGGGTGCCACAACTGGGTCTAAATCCCATTCCTAAACAACTTCCCACATCTACCCTCCAACCCTCCCAGTGACTCCCTTGGGGGTCCTTCCTGCCCCCACCCTATGTCCCAGAGCCCCCTGCCTGTCTCCTTTGTGACCTCTTCACACTGGTTATCATCCCCTCCACCCCACGCAGTTGCACCTTGGGCACCACCAAGGCAGGAACCTGCCCCTCTTTGCTTTTCATTTATATGCACAGAGAGGAGCCTAATAAATGTTTGGTCAGTGACATAAGAATGAATACTAAAGGAACCATCAGAGGGACGCTGGACGGGAAGGGACCTCTGAGATCAGCCAGCCCACTTTCCTACCCAACACCCAAATGCCCTCGGCTTGACACCTCTGGTGATGGGGCAGCCGCTCCCATCCAAGGCAGCTCACACCCCGCTTCCTGTGAGGCGTTAGTGGCTTCCTTGGGTTAATCAAGAGCAGGGGCAGTGGCTGAGGCATTTCCCAGGTAAATTTAAAGTCTGTGGTCAGTTCAGCTGGTAGTTTAGAAGCTGGACAGGGTGAAATGAAACCCCTCCATTTCTCCAGCCAGGAGAGACCATACCTGCTGCATACTGCACCTCATCCAGTTCCAGCAGGTCAGCCCCACCCTAACCACCACGCTGGCCAAGTAAATTAAGCATTAAAGACAAACTAATTAGTACTTCAGGGTAGCTTCATTCAGAAAATTACCACACCAAGGAGGTGTCTCATTTCGAACCGACTTAATTAGAAGACACTTGGTAAATTCCTGTAAAGATGAAGACAGCACTCCCCAGAAACGCTTAACTGAAATGTTTTACTCTGTATATCAAATGGTTATTAAATCTTTAATATCATAATTCCTTAAGAATGCCATTGTCAGTGACAAACATCAACCCTCACAACGAAGGAGTCAACTCTTCCCTCCTCTTGGCTCTGCAAAACTGCAGGAAGTCGTAATTTCCCTGGTGTACTCCGTTCTGTGCCAGCTCTGGGAGGAATCCACCATAAAGATAAAGAATGGGAAGAAGACTGTTTCTGACTGTTTCTGACTGGTTGACTTGTGGTTTAGAAAAAACCGCATCTTTCCCAGGTGAGACGGCAGGGGTTGGTTGAATATCTGCCGTGGTGGGTGGGCTGTGGTCTGGGGTTAGCACAGAGATGCTGAGTGAGTTGCCTAAGTTGCCCAGCAAACTGGAGGTTGGAGAGAAGACCCTGCCCATCATCAGTGTGGGATGGCCAGGCACTGTTCCTGCCCTGGATGTGGCCTGAGGTAGGCAGGATGGTGTGAGCAACCTGCTCTGTCCTCCCACTTCCCACCTTGAGGGTTTCCTCCCAGCTCAGCTCTTGGGGGACTGAGCAGGTCTTCCTACAGGATGGGGGTCAGGCCTTCTCCCAGAGCACCTGGCCCTGGCATGACTCGGAGGAGGAACCTGGCAAACGGTGGAGGGCCGGGCAATAGGTCCACTGAGCCACGGGAAATTGACAAAATACAGAATTTCTCAGGCTTTGGGGGTGGGTGTGTGGGAGGGGGGACTGAGGGAGTTTGTGAATAGAGTAGGGGCCTTCTCAGAATAAACTGAAAGTTACCTTTCTGCTGACTTGCTGTGGGGCTGGGCAACTGGCATGCCCACTCCTTGCTTCCGTTTCCCCACTTACAAAAGAGGTGGAAACGTCATGAGGGCCTGTGTTTGGAGACAGCATGATCCGAGTTTGAATCCTGCTTAGTTATGTATTTTGGGATTTGGAACCTCTGTCCCTTCACCTTGCAAAATTGGGAGCGTGGCCCCAGGGCATGCAGGTCAGAGTTCAGTGAGTGAGCACAAGTACATTGACAGGCACCGCTGCTCAATGCATTGATTGGTGTTGATTGTTCCTGCCACTTCAGCTGGGTTTACAGAAAGAGGAAAGGGAGAAGGTGCGGCTGGTGTCACATCCAGATGAGGAGTAAGGGGGACCTGCTGACTTGCTCAATAGGGCTCTGACAAATAATCAAGCCCTCAAAATGGAGCTGAAGACGGTTGGTTATTGGTTGCCCTGACCTGTGCAAGCACCCTAGTGAGTCTTCTCTCTCGCCCCGGCAGGCGGAACGCACAGTGGGTAGTGCAAGGACTGCTTGTAGATTCTGAGAATAGACTTAGAGCGCAGAGCTCCGTGGGACCATCGGAATTGGCTAGCCACCCCCCCTCCTCAGACAGATGGGGGTACTGAGGCACAGAGAAGGTATTTCAGGTTCCCATCTGGAGAGCCATGGCCGAGTGGGAGTCAGGGCCTGGCCCCCTGGCTCTTGGTCCAGGGCTGCTGCAATTCACTGCTCCAGTCCACGCAGCCGCTGGCCCTTCCAGCACCTTTGGGAAAACTGCAAGAAGGTGTTCCATCCCCCTCGCTGGAGGGTGCGGGCTGGATTTCAGCGTCCCTGGCTCCCTCGACCGCGTGCTCTTGTGCAGGGCACAACCCACACACTGTATGTGGCGTCTACGCTGCCCACTCTTCCTGCAGCCAGGACCATGCACACTGTCAAGAATTACCCAGAGGGCTCTTCCACGGGGGCTGGAGAGGGAGGGGGTGGCTTCCCTGGCCCTCCAGACGCCCCCCACCCCTGCCCTTCGTGCTTCTTTGCTGGGGAGGCAGGGAGGTGTCTTTATCTACCTGGGTCACAGCCCCCTGTGACTTACCCTGATTCCCCCACCCACTCACACAAAGCCCATTCACTAATGTGCCCAGCAACAACCTCATTCCCAGTTTGACATATTTCTAATATTATGTTTGAAGAATTTTTTGCATCTTGTGAGTTTTTCAGGGAGTTTCTTAAGCCAGTTCTTATTAGGCCTTAACTCCCGGTCAACCAGTGCACTTCAGAAGCTTCTAAGAACACATGGCAGACCTCCTGCATCCTGTCCTGATTTGCTGAGGGAAGTTGTGTGAATTGTCAGATTGGTACTCTGGAGGAAGAAGAAAAAATGCCCTTCCTCCTTCAAAATACAGGACAAGTTATAATAATATAAGTAGCAAGAATAAAACAATGCTGTTTCCTGGAATAAGCTTTTCGTGTTTTTTTTTGGAATAAGCTTTTCTTATTCCTAGTTGTAGGGACCCCCGTTTTCACCTTCTCTTACAGTGCTGATTCATAAGAAATATTGTTACATACAGGAAAACTTCATCTGTATGGGATATTTATTTGCAGTGGTGTTTGAGCACTGTATTTTTTCTGTGCATTACCTTAGTGTCAGAATGTTGTCTTTATTTTAAGATCATGTGCATGTTCTCCTGCCAAAGAACCTTTACCCAGACCCAAACAAACAAAAATTCCTTCATATTCTGAGAAAATGAGGCACAGCATGGGAAAGGAATAGGAAGGAGAAATCAGTCACAACTTGGGACACAGACATATGTCTATAAAGCCAGTGCACACAGGAACAGTGGGCCTGGGTAAAGGGTGATGTTGGTAGGACCAGTAAATAAAGAATAATAAAAGACAAAGGGAAAGAAGAAGAAATGGAAGACCTTGGGAGAAAGTCATTCATGTGTAGAAGAAGGGGCACTCCTTCCCCTGTAATTAGGAGAACGTCAGTCTCAGCAGAATTTCTCACTTTCCTTATTTTCAATTCCCTTTCATCTCTCCCCCTGCCCAGAGGAGGGGGGATTACTAGGGGGACTTGGAAGTGTAAATAGGGGCCTCTCTCTAGCATATCCCCCAAAGGATGCACTGAAGGACTAAAGGGTTGAATAATTTAAAAGCAAACTGTACAACCAGTAGAAAATAGAATTAGTAACTTCTCTGGAAAGGGAAGGTGCTTCAGACCTGGAAACAGTGGATGAACATGTAGAAGGGTAGGTGGTGGATGGAATAGGTCTACATTTCCATAAGTAAAACAAAACAAAACAAAACATAATTGAAAGGAAAACATGCTTGAAAGATTTTAAAATGCACCATTTGAACCAGTAATTCAATTTCTGGGGAGTCTTTGCTAATGAATAGACATATATAGAATTTCGTTATGCATGAAGTTGTTTATTGTAGAATTATTTATGAAAGTAGGGGAAAAAACAGAAAATAACCTAAATATGCTGTGATTGAGGAATGGCTCAGCCTATTTGAAAGAACACCAAGAAGTTATTTTAAATGCTCTTTCTAAAAGTGTTCACTGAGAGTCAGTGATACAATGCATTAGCAATATAGGCTTGGGATCGGCTAACTTGGGTGAGAAACTACACAACCTTGGAACTTAATCTCTCTCTCTCTAAACCTTAGTTTATGCATCTGTAAAATGGGGATAATGATAGTACCTACCTCATAGGGTTATTGTGAGTGTCACATGAAATAATATATATAAAATACTCAGCACGAAGTAAACCCTCAACTGTCACATATTATGATTATTATTACTTTTGCATAACATAGAAAAATTATCTATGTTCATTCATTCCTTAATTCAGCAGATATTTACTGAGGTCCTATTTGTGCCAAGCACTGCACTAAATGCTGGAGCTATAGCAGTAAATGAGTTAATGCTAAATGAAGAAAAATCAGAAGGTATGCATGCAGCATGAACACAGACATGTTAAAAATAAAAAGATGCCGTGGGGGAAAAAAGATGAGACAAAAAATAAACCAAGGTATTAACTGTAATTTTCCTTGGATAGTGAGGCCATCGGGTGGTCTGTCCTTACCACCCAATTTTCTTTAATGAGTATGAACTTTTTTTTTCACATTTTATTTTATTTTTTTTAACATCTTTATTGGAGTATAATTGCTTTACAATGGTGTGTTAGTTTCTGCTTTACAACAAACTGAATCAGCTATACATATACATATGTTCCCATATCTCTTCCCTCTTGTGTCTCCCTCCCTCCGATCCTCCCTATCCCACCCCTCTAGATGGTCACAAAGCACCAAGCTGATCTCCCTGTGCTATGTGGCTGCTTCCCACTAGCTATTTATTTTACGTTTGGTAGTGTATATATGTCCATGCCACTCTCTCACTTTGCCCCAGCTTACCCTTCCCCCTCCCTGTGTTCTCAAGTCTATTTTCTAGTAGGTCTGCATCTTTATTCCCGTCCTGCCCCTAGGTCCTTCATGGCTTTTTTTTTGATTAGATTCCATATATATGTGTTAGCATACAGTATTTGTTTTTCTCTTTAGGACTTACTTCACTCTGTATGACAGACTCTATGTCCATCCACCTCACTACAAATAACTCAATTTCGTTTCCTTTTATGGCTGAGTAATATTCCCTTATATGTGCCACATCTTCTTTATCCATTCATCTGTCGATGGACATTTAGGTGGCTTCCATGTCCTGGCTATTGTAAATAGAGCTGCAATGAACATTGTGCTACATGTCTCTTTTTGAATTATGGTTTTCTCAGGGTATATGCCCAGTAGTGGGATTGCTGGGTCATATGGTAGTTCTATTTTTAGTTTTTTAAGGAACCTCCATACTGTTCTCCATAGTGGCTGTATCAATTTTCATTCCCACCAACAGTGTAGGAGGGTTCCCTTTTCTCCACACACTCTCCAGCATTTATTGTTTGTAGATTTTTTGATGATGGCCTGAATGTCTTTTATGAGTGGTGACAAAGCTCCTATGTTTTTAAAAAGTCAGAGAAAAATGATGGAGCATACTGATTAACATTTTATGACCCAGTATCATGCCGTGATGTGGCGTTGTGAAGAGCAGGGCCCGGTGGTGAAGTTGCCTCTGAGACCCTCATACGTGTCCTGCGTCACTGCCAAGCCAGCCTCGCCACCCACGTGGGAACACCACTGAGTCACGAGCTGATTTGCCTCGCATATATCCACATGGCACAGAAAAGTGTGCAGAATCAAAACAGAAAACAGCAAAGGCAACCCCAGAGGGCTGGTTGCAGCTGATGGCAGGGTCTGCAGTATCACCTAAGGAAATACTTCTTGGCCATATGACAGTAAGGAGGCAGCCTCAGGGGAGAGGCCTGGGAGGCTCTGCAGTCTTTTCTGGCCTGGCGTTCCCTACTGCGGGGCTGAATGAGGACCCTGTGGCCTGGAGATGGGCAGGAGAGTATCTCTTCTCTCTCCTGCAGGAATGGTCCTCGGAGGCCTGGCTCACACCGCCTGCCCTGGAAGCCTTCCCAGTCCCCCGGGAACCTCTCCTTACCGCATCCCAAACTCCTGTTTGGAGAGACCTTGGCAGCACCTCTGACGTCACCCCTCCCCCCAGCTATGGGAACACTTACTGAATCTCTGTTGCCTCTGTGTGGGCACCGCGCCCCTGGGGGACCCCATGGACTGCTTGCCTGTGTCTGCAGTCATGCAACACCCAACTCTATGAAGCAGGGTTTCTTCCCTGCACCAGCAGGTGGCTTTATCATGCAAAAAGTATCCCTTTGTTCCCTTTCTGAGACCCAGTTAGGTATCAAAGGCTTCCTTCCCTGGGGAGATTCCAAGAAAGTGGCCTCCCCACTGCTCTGGGGAGGGGCAGGAGAAGGGTTCCAAGGGTCAAGGGCACTTGTTTGGTTACCAGGTCTTCTGGGTGCATGTGTGCCTCCCTGCCCTCTCCTGGCCTTCACGTCTCGCATTTCCAAATGTGATGAGTAGGGCGGTGGGGGGCGGCTGAGATCACTGCCACAGCTCTGACAGTGCAGCCATAATGCAAGCTCATTGCACCCTCAAACCAGGCTTCGTGGTGGCTCTCCTCATCATCCCCACTTCACAGATGCAAAGATCGAGGCGCTGAGACATTAAGCCACATGCCCAAGGTCACCCCACTAGTAGGTGGTGGAACTGGTGTGAAAAACAAACCAGGTGCTATTGACCAGTCTGCCCAGCATATTTTAGGAGACTAGCTTAAGTTTGGGGGGCAGCTTCTTTCTCCTCTATCCTGAGGTGCTGCCCCAAAGGACAGAGAACCAGGGGGTCTGCAGCCTGAGTTCTGGCCTTTACCCAACCGCTTCAGACCTTGGGTAAGTCCTTCCATTTCTGAGTGTGGGAAGCAGAATGATGTTCCCCACCTGCCTAAAATGCCTGGGTCCTAATCCCCAGAACCTGTGAATACGTTTCCTTACATGGCAAAAGGTACCTCACAGATGTGTTTAGGTAAAGATCTTGAGATGGGGAGATGACCCTGGATTATCCCAGTGAGGTCAAAGTAATCACCAGTCTCCTTCAAGTGGGAGGCAGGAGAGTCCGTCAGAAGAGGCGACACAACAAAAGCAGAGGTGAAGGAGGTTTCAAGCTGCTACGTGGCTGGCATTGCAGACCGTGGATGAGGTCAAGACCCAAGGAATGCAGGCAGCTTCTAGAAGCTGGAAGAGGCAGGGCAATGATTCTCCCCTAGAACCTCCTGAAGGAAGGCAGGCATGCTGACACCTTGATTTGAGGACTTCTGACCTCCAGAGCTGTAAGTTAATAACATTTGTGTTGTTTTGAGTCACTGCGTTTGTGGTAATTTGTTATAGCGGCAACGGGAAACAGATACACAGGGCTTCAGCTGTGCCCTCTGTAAACAAGTTGGGCGCTGGTCAGAGGGGCCAACACGCTGTGCTTCTCCACAGGCAGCCAAGTCTACGCCAGCCGGGCCTGGAGTTGTTTTGATTGATTTTGTGGATTTTCTTTGGGAATCTTTTTGGCCATTCTTTTTCCTCCATGGAAGGAGCTGTTGCTTTGTCCCTCGTTGGCACTAGGGGGTTGGCCCGTGAAGAGATCAGGGATGAAAAGAGTGGGGCTTTGCCAGGCGGGCCTTGTTGGGGGTTGCTGGGCCTTTGCCTTGAGACCAGCCCCCCAAAGGCTAAAACTGCCCTCTGGCTCCCATGTAGAATTAGAGCCCTTTCCCCAGCCTCCCTTCCCCAGAATGGCCTGGGTTGAGGGTTCCCTCTATCAGGGCTCTGCTCTCCATGTGGCCCAGGTCTCTCTTGTGTTCCCAGAACTGGCACAGTGACTCTCATGGAGCAGGTGGTCAAGAATTGTTTGTTGAATGAATGATACAGTGACACAGACACACAGCTCAGTAAATCACAAGGTCTTCGCTATACCTGGACACACGCTTCTATAGGTACCTGAATACAAGTGAGCACACACACAGATAGGAACATGCACACACAGACACACACATATAGGAATGTCTACACACACACACACACACGGATAGGAACATGCACACACAGACACCCAGAGGGGAATGTGTGCACACACGTGCTGTTGAGCCCCTCTTCTGAAGGAAGAGGAACCACCTCTGTTCTGTGGAGAGAGTTGAAATGCCAGCTAGCTTAGCAGGGCCCTGCAAGTTTTTATGAATCCACAGGCACTGGGGGCTTCCCTGAGGGCCCAGAAGCTGAGGAGGACCAGGCAGGAAGGAGGCGGCAGATCTCCCATTGATAGTCGGTGGGTAGCCAGATGTTGGCTGCTGTTGGTGGGCACACACACCTGCACACAATGCGAGCTGGAGCTGGGTATGGGGAGGGACTGGGGCCCCTGCACAGATGTCTGAGTCCACCTTCCTCCAAGGGGAGATGAGCCCCTGAAGGTTAGGCCCCAAACCACAACCCACCTGGGATCCTGGAGGAGACCCAACTTTGGGGCAGTTATCATGGAAACGAGGAAGTGCAAGCTCGAAATTCCACTGGTAAAGAGACAGGGGAGGGAGGCAGGGTACTGAGCAGAAAAGAGCCTGATCTGTAGTGGGAAAGGCTGGCTTCTGACCCGCTGGGTGACCTTGGGCTTGTTGATGAGTATCAGCTTCCTGATCTCTGAAATAGGCTGATGAAGGTGCCGACTCCTCAAGGCTGGAGAGGGGTTTAGATGAGAGAATGAGAAACAGGTGCTTAACTCATTGCCAAAGAACTGAAAAATGGTCGGAGCTGAAGAAAATGGAGTCACTCAGTACAAAGTCTACTCAACCCATCCTAGACCAGAATAACCAAGGAAGGAGGTGAGGAGTCCTCTCCAGCCGCTTCCCACCAGTCAGCGCCACAGCCTAGAATCCTGCTCTCGTTGGGCTGATTCCTGGGAGGGGTATGGCCCATGCTAACCAGGTGCTGGCTTGCTGTGTGACCTTTAGTAAATTTTTATTTTTTTTTTGGCCGCACCACGCGGCATGAGGGATCTTCGTTCCCCGACCAGGGATTGAAACTGTGCTCCCTGCAGTGGAAGCGCGGAGTCTTAACCACTGGACCGCCAGGGGAGTCCCTTTAGTAAATTGCTTTGCTTCTCTGAACCCCAGCTGCGTCATTTTTCTCCAGCCTGGAAGAGTCGTGAAGCTCAAATGAGCTTCAAATGAGAAGCTGTGCATCTGCAAGTTTCAGGAAAAGTGAGGAATTCTCAATCAGTTGGGAGCATCTCTGGCTATCCTTGGCAATTCATTATTGATGATACCACTCTGCCAGGCCAGCTGACCCTTGAGTCTCTGACCACGGTCCTCCTGCCACCTCTCACACCAGGCTCATGGGTGTTCACTGAGGCTGTTGACAGGATCCAGTAGCACCAGATGGGCCTCTCTGGGCCTGGCTTCACTTGCTCCCGTTCCCTCATCCAAACTCAGGAAAAGGCCCAGGCAGGGTCCCCAGCCAGCATGTCTCTCAGGGCCCACACACCCTGGGTATCAAGACAGGGGAGTCCCCAACCACTTGGAGCCTCCTGGTTTCTGCCCTGCTGTGTGCTCCCTCCAGGAGGGTGGAAACATGGGGGAGCCCAGTTTCATCAGGAAACAAAAGTCCTACAAGCAGATGAACCAGAGCCTGTCTGGACTTGCCCTGCGGCACCAGTGCTGAGTGAGCCCACACTATCTCACCTGCTGACCAGGAGCTCCCACGAGGCAGGGCCCGGGTATGATTCATCTGGTCCTGGGCACTCAGCACGGGCCTGTGGGCTGTGGGCGGCTGAGATGGAGGGTGGGCTGTGAGGTCCACAGTCACTGGCTCGGTTTCCATTGCCATGCCCTGTCTCCTCACCCCTCCTTGCTAAGGGAGGAGACCTGGCCCCATCAGGGCCTAGTCGCCTGCCAGGTCTAGTCTGCCCAGGCTGAGTATGGGGTGAGCAAGGGGTGGCCATGGCCTTGAGCAGCCGCTGCTGTCGGACCTGGGCTCACCGGAGCACGGTGCCGGGTCAGTGGGCAGCCTTGTTTCTGAGCCTGCCACGCCCTCCCTTGACTCATCTGGAGAGAGCATTGCCGTGAGGGTTTCTGGCCTCTGTATTCACCTTTGGTCTGGTTTCTGCTCGGGAAGCTCAGAGCAGTTTTGTTTTTAAGTGCAAACCCACAGAACTGCTTTCCCCTTTCTCTGATGCCCCAAAACAAACAAAGGATGTTGGTCTGCATTTTGGTTTGTTTTGAAGCTGAGGGAAACGGGTCACCTCAAGAGCTTCAAGGGTGGCCAGGCCAGTCAGGGAGTGTGACGGTGTCTGAGGAGAGCTGGGTGGTGGCCAGGCTTGTGCCTCAGTCCCTTGGAGGGTGGGCTGTCCAGCCCACCCCGTGTGGGCCCTGCTTCCACGGAGTCCCCTATTAGCAACAGGGAGGCTTGGAGCTGGGGACTCCTCATGGGGCCTGGGCAGGGCCCCGTGCTGAAGGCAGGAGGCCTGGGGCAGAGGCATGGCTCTGAGGACCCTTTCTGTGTGACATTAGGCAAGGCCTGCCCCTCTGTGAACTTTAGTTTCCTCCCTGGTGAAATGAGGTATTGGGGGTTGGTTTTTTTCCAGAGAGAGGAAATTTTTATTTCATTTAGTAATTCACTTTCTGTTTTTTTTTTTAAATTATTAATTCATTTATTAATTTATTTATTTATGGCTCTGTTGGGTCTTCGTTTCTGTGCGAGGGCTTTCTCTAGTTGTGGCAAGTGGGGGCCACTCTTCATCGCGGTGCGCGGGTCTCTCACTATTGCGGCCTCTCTTGTTGCGGAGCACAGGCTCCAGATGCGCAGGCTCAGTAGTTGTGGCTCATGGGCCTAGTTGCTCTGTGGCATGTGGGATCTTCCCAGACCAGGGCTCAAACCCGTGCCCCCTGCATTGGCAGGCAGATTCTCAACCACTGCGCCACCAGGGAAGCCCTCTGTTGTTTTTAATTTATGAAAATTAAAAAGGAAAATAAACACAATATTGTTGTATAAATTTGAGAATCTATTAAAACTTTTTACATCATGTTAACTTTTTGTTTCATGTGCACGTCACTTCATCAAACCAATACTCCATGTGGCTCTCTGGGGAAGTTAAGGTAATTCAGGGAGAAATGCCTTCTAGAGTCCCCTCTTTCTTATTTGGGAAGTAGGCACACTATTGGGTACCTGGGTTTTTCTTCAAAGGGCATTTGGAGATGGGGAGCCAGTGGCTTCTTTTAAGGCATGAGTGCTGCATGCTTAGGGGTTTCTCTTGGTTGCCAAAAGGGGCAGTAATTTTCCTGCGGACTGAGGGAACTAAGGCCCCGCTCCCCGTCCTGAGAGGGGCCTGTTTTGGTGGTCCTGGTAGGCTCACCGCCTACAAGGGCTGTGCTGGCACCCCTTGTTTTCTTAGTTGACAGGCATGGGGGAGTTTGCTCCGTATGTGTGTGATGGGGTGCTCTTTCTGGGATCCCCTGTAGCCTACTAAGGCCCACGCAGGCTCCAGCCAGGAGCAGTCTGAAAGTTTTGGGGAAATGTCTGTGGGCAGACACCCCACGCTCTTAGGGTGAAAAAAGCCCCTGGGGGCTGGAGGCTAGCGCCTGCCCCCTTAATCTGGAGGACTCTGTCTCCTCCCAGGAGGGTTTGAGAACAGCCCTTTTGGGCCTGATTCTAGTGCCACCTGGTGGCTAATTCTCTAATAGCAACCAGGTCTCCACCTGGCGGTAGAGGGTTCTCAGCCCTCGCTGCGTCCTAGATTCACCAGAGGGAGCTTTTCAAAGTACTGCTGTCGGAGGGCCATCCCAGACCAATTAAAGCGTCATCTCTGGGGGTGGGGCCGGCATCAGGGTTTTGTAGCCCCTCTGTTGCACTTTTAACTCTTTGAAATGTATCGTTTATGTGTTTGTTTTCTTGTTTATTGTTTGTGAACCCCATATGTTGTAATTCCTTGAGGATAGAGGCATATCTAGAATTTACTACAATACCTCAGTCCCTCACACAGAGATGTGATTTAATAAATACCCTTTAAAAAAACTCCTTTATTTTGAAATAATTTTAATTATAAAAATAGTACTGAGGGCTTCCCTTGCGGTGCAGTGGTTAAGAATCTGCCTGCCAATGCAGGGGACACGGGTTTGAGCCCTGGTCCGGGAAGATCCTACATGACGCGGAGCAACTAAGCCTGTGTGCCACAGCTACTAAGCCTGCGCTCTAGAGCCCGCGAGCCACAACTACTGAGCCTGTGTGCCACAACTACTGAAGCCCACGCGCCTAGAGCCGGTGCTCCACAACAAGAGGAGCCATTGCAATGAGAAGCCCGCGCACTACAACGAAGAGTAGCTCCTGGTCGCCACAACTAGAGAAAGCCCGCGCGCAGCGATGAAGACTCAGCGTAGCCAAAAATAAATTTAAAAAACAAATTTACTAAAAAACATTGTACTGAGAGTTCAGATATACTTTGATTCTGCTTACCCTATGTATCATTTATAACCATAATACAATCATCTAAAAAAAGGAATTAACACTGATACCATACAATGTGCTAATCTACAGATCTTTTTAAAAAATTTTACTGAAATACAGTTGATTTACAAAGTTGTGTTTAATTTCTGCTGTACAACAAAATGACTCAGTTATACATATATATATTCTTTTTCATATTCTTTCCATTATGGTTTATCACAGGATATAGCACAAGGTCCTGTGCTATATGGTAGAGTCCTGTGCTATATGGTAGGACCTTGTTTTTTATCCATCCTATATACAATAGTTTGCATCTGCTAACGCCACACTCTCAATCCTTCCCTCCCCCACCCACCTCGGCAACTACAAGTCTGTTCTCTATACTTGTGAGTGTTTTTGTTTCGTAGATATGTTCGTTTGTGTTGCATTTTAGATTTCACATATGTGACATCATATGGCATCTTTTCTCTTTCTGACTTAGTATGATAATCTCTAGGTCCATCCATGTTGCTGCAAATGGCATTTTTTCTTTTTAGTGGCTGAGTAATATTCTGTTGTATATATATATATATATATATCAGTATATATATCATATCTTCTCTATCCATCTGTCGATGGACATTTAGGTTGTTTCCATGTCTTGGCTATTGTAAATAGTGCTGCTATGAACATAGGGGTGCATGTATCTTTTCAAATTAGAGTTACGTCTGGGTATATGCCCAGGAGTAGGATTGCTGGATCATATGGTAGCTCTATTTTTAGTTTTTTGAGGAAACTCTATACTGTTTTCCATAGTGGCTGCACCAATTTACATTCCCACCAGCAGTGTAACAGGGTTTCCTTTTCTCCACACCCTCTCCAGCATTTATTATTTGTATAATCTACAGATGTTAATAGAACTTAAATGGACCCATTAGTGTCCTCTTTTTTCTGGTTGAAGTTCCAGTCCAGAGATTGCATCCTGTGTTTAGGTGTCATGTCTCTTCAGTTTCTCCAAATCTGGGACTGTTCCTGGTCTTTCATGACCTCGGCACTTCAAGAGTTTCGGCCAGTTATTTTGTGAATGTCCCCCAAACTGTCACAATTAGGCTGAGGTTATGCATTTGGCCGGAAGACCACAGAGGTGATGCTGTGCTCTTCTCAGAGTGTGACAGCAGGGGGCACATGTGTCTCCATGTCTCACTGCTGGTGATGCTATCTTTGATCACGTGATTAAGGTGGTGTCTGCTGGGGTTCTCCACTGTAAAGCTACTATTACTAAGAAATATCTTGAGAGGAAACACGTTGAGACTATGAAAATATTCTATTTCTTGTCATATTTTCGCTCACTCATTTTAGCACCCGTTGATGATTCTTGCCTGCAACAATTACTGTGGTATTTGGCAAATGGTGACTTTCTATTTCCATCAGTACGTCTACATTTATTAATTGGAATTCTAATGTAAGGAAGAGTTGTCCTTTCTCCCCCATTTATTTATTTAATATTTTTTATATCAGTATGGATTCACGGAGATTTATTTTAGTCTGTGGATTATAATTCATTAATAGCACTACTTTTTTTGCTCAAATTGTCCCAGGTTTGGCAATTGAGAGCTCTTTCAGGTGGTCTCCTGGGTATACCTATCCTTTTTTTTTTTCTTAGAAAATTTGTAATTTCTGGAATCACAAAATACACCAGGCTCACCTTGTACAGTCCCTGCCTCAGCCCAGGGGCAGCCATTTCTCCAGAAAGCCCTGGTCCTCTCTATTGGAGCCTGGCGCTTAGAAACCAAGATCTGGGGGCTAGGTGGACTCATTGTTCCTGGAGCATCATTGCTTCTAGGCCCTGTCAGTGGACAGAACTAGGAAATACATGGGCATGTAGACACATACACATACATCTCAATCTCTTTCTTTTATTTCTCTCTCTTAAAACAATCATGACTTTATACTGATAACTCTGACCCAATTCAGTACCCCAGGGTTTATTTTAATTTATCCTCTTACTTATTTGTAATGCCTTTCTTCAAAAATGACAAGCCTGGTCCTCTTTATCCACATATGTTTACTTATTTGCTCAAGCCCAGTATACACATTTTATTAATTTCGTAAAGTCACTGTAACAAATTACCACAAACTGGGTGGCTTAAAACAACAGGACTTAATTTTCTTCCAGTTCTGGAGGCCAGTAGGCCAAGATCAAGGTGTCAGCAGGGTTGATTCCTTCTAGAGGCTCTGAGGGAGCAACTGTTCTATGCCTCTCTCCTAGCTTCTGGGGACTGCCGGCCACCATTGGCGTGCCTGCACAACTCCAGTCTCTGTCTCTGTTTTCACATGGCCTTCTTCCCTGTGTGTTTCTGTGTGTCCAATCTCCCTTTTCTTTTTCTTACAAGGACACCAGTCATTGGATTTAGGGCTCCCTCTCACCTCGAGATCTTTAACTTGATTACACCTGCAAAGACCCTATTTCCAAATAAGGTCACATTCATAGATTCTTGGACACATATTTTTGGGGGACACAACTCAATCCACTACACACACAAAGTAGTTTTAGAATTGCTAACCCATACACTCCTGAGAAACAATTTTTTTTTTAAATGACTTTCACATGTCTTTTACTTATTTATTTTTATATTTTGGCCACACCACATGGCATGTGGGATCTTAGTTCCCCGGCCAGGGATTGAACCCATGCCCCCTGCAGTGGAAGCACGGAGTCTTAACCGCTGGACCGCCAGGGAAGTCCCCTGAGAAACAAATTTACTAACTGAAATATATATGTATAGTTCTTTTCTGGTCTAGCCATGTACAGTCAAAATCATGTTTTCCAAAGTTACTTAGATTAGCACTTTTCTTCTTCACTTTCTGGTGTGACTGGTTCCATTGTTTCTAATATAATTAAATTCATTTGTTACTGTTTTTATTCCATTTGAGGCTCCCCCATATCCTGGTTGATTTTCATTAATTTTTTTGGTATATGAAATATTCCCATGGTTTTAAAACGCAGAACGATACAAAAAGATAAACTCCGAGAGGGAGCGCTCCCCCATCATGACTTCTACCCATTTCCCTTCCCTCCTTCTTACCGTCCATTCCCATCCTCCCGTGTAGGTAAGCAATCTAATAGTTTCTCCTTCCTCAATTTTACTTCTTTGCAGAATGAACAGATATACATATATTTTCTTATATCCCCTTTTTCTTCCATGAAAAAGTAGGATACCATAGATACTCCTTTGCATTTTTCTTCCTTTACTTAATATCTCTTGGGAATCAATTTGTACTAGTTTCCTCATTTTTATGTATAGCTGCATACTACTCCATCACACGGTCATACCAGAGTTTATTCAACCACTTTCCTGTGCATGAACACTTAGTGGATTCCAGTGTTTTGCAAATCACAAACAATTCTACAATGAATAACCTTGTGCATGCATATTTCACATTGGAGGTGTAGCTTCAGAGTAAATTCCTAGAAGTGGGTTGCTGGGTCAAAACTTAGGTGCACATGTAGTTTCGTTAGGCAATATGTTAGTCTCATAATGCTGTAACAAATTGGCATAATTTTTGTGGCTTAAAACAGCATGAATTTACTGTCTTACGGTTCTGGAGACCAAAAATCGGAAATGGTTTCACTGAGCCCAAACCAACGTATTGCAGGGCCATGTTCCCTCCAAGGTTCTAGGAGAGAATCTGTTTCCTTGCATTTTCCGGCCTCTAGACCTGCATCCCTTGACTCATGGCCTCTTCCTCCATCTTCAAAGCTAGCACGTAGGCTTATGCAGTCTACTACAGGTAATTAATTCATGCTTGTTTGAACTAAGTGAATTTGATACTTATAGATTTATTCCAAGTCTTCATTTTCCCATCTATAAAAGGCAGGGATAAATCCAGAAAGTCTTTAAGGTTCCTCACTCTCTAAAATCCTATACCTGTGTTTAGCTCTTTCTTGATCAGCTGGAATGGTCAGTCATGGCTGCTTCAAAATCTGACAGGGTGGTCTTCCAGGGCCGCATTGGGGCAAAGTGTGAGGTCCTTGTAGTCTGTCTCATGAGCGACAAGTGATAGTGATGAAAGTGGTGGGTGACTGGAGCACTTTTCTTGTTGCGTCCCTTGGGCTCCCTAGAGGTGAGAACTTGTTCTAGAACGTCTGGGCCTAGTTCATGATTCTAGCACAAATGGAGAGGTGAGGGGAAGACTTTTCTACCCTGAAACCTGCTGGCCTGCACTTTCTTCTTATTAGAGCCACCAAACAGAACCTTGTGAGGCAGTGAGTTCCCTGTCACTGGGAGTTCTGAACAGAGGCTAACTGACCAGAAGATATTCCAGGGGGATCTGTGCATGATACAGGGCCTCACTGTCCAACATGGTAGGCACTAGCTACATGTGCTATTTGATGCGTTATTGCTTATATTTAAAAATTTTTAAAACTTTTTATTTTGAAATAATTATAGATTGCTGGAAGTTGCAAAAATAGTGCAGAGAGGTCTCATGTACCCTTCACCTAGTTTCTCCCAGTGGTTACATTTTATGTCACTGTGGTACAATATCAACCAGGAAATTGCTGTTGGTACAACGTGTGTATAGTCCTATATCATTTTCTTACGTGTTTAGATTTATGTAACCACCAGCACAATCAAGATACAGAACTACTCCATGACCACAAAATTCTCTCACATGCTGCCCTTTTATAGCCACACCCATCACTATTTCCCCCACCATCTGTAACCCCTGGTAACTACTAATCTGTTTTCCATCTCCATAATTTTGTCTTTTTGAGAATGTTATATAAATAGAATCATACACATGTGCTATTTAAATTTAAAGTTGAATTCGTTAAAGTGAAATCAAATAAAAAAATCAGTTCCTCGATCTTACCAGTCACATTTCTAAGCTCAGTAGCCACAGCTGACCAGTGACTATCACATTGGACAGCACAGATATACCGCTGTTTCATCGTTGCAGAAAGGTCTATTGGAAAGTGCTGCTTTAGGGAATAAGACCAGATCCATGGTTCACAAATGCTGATTCATAGCCCACGGCACCCGGGAATGTCATGAAATAGAGAGTTCTGAGTATATTACTCATCTGTTGCTGTTTAATAAATTATCCCCAAAGTAGTGGCTTGAGACAACAGTCAACCTTTATTATCTTGCATACATTCTGTAGGTCAAGAGTTAAAGAGTGACTCAGCCGTGTAACTAGGCCCAGAGTCTTTCACAAAATTGCAGTGAAATGTTGGTCAGGGCTGCGGTGTCTGGATGCTTGGTTGGGGCTGGAGGACTGACTTGCTCACATGGCTGGAAAAGTGCTGCCTGTTGGGGTGACCCCTCATTTCCACTTGCCCAGGACTAACAGGTTTCATGGGATGTGGGACTTTAGTGTGAACACTGGGACTGTCCTGGACAAGGAGAACAGTTGTTGGCAGGAGGACTCAGTTCCTCCCACCATGGGCCTCTTCCGGGGCTGCTTGAGTGTCCTTATGACATGGCCATCGGCTTCTCCCAGAGTGAGTGATCCTAGGGAAAGCAAAGCAGAAGCTCCGATGTCTTTTCTGACCTGTCTTGGAAGCACATGGCGTCACTTCTACTGCATTTTTTCATTAGAAGCAAGTCACTAAATCCTTTGATCCACAATCAGGAGAGGAGAATTAGGATCCTCCTTTGGAAGGAAGGATTGTGAAAGAATTAGTGGGCATATTTTAAACCCTCTACACCGGCCTATGCTTGGGATCCTGATTGGGCAAATGGGGCACAGCCCAGGAAACCATACCAAGGTTCCCTGTTGACCCCTGATGTGCAGTCACATTTGCCCATCTCAAGGTCCTGTCCCACCATAAGATAGCGGTCATCCCACGTACCTCAGTGGATACTCATAGGAGGGAAGAGGGGGAGGGCAACTCCAGGCTAGTGAGATTGGTGAGCTGAGCATGATTCCTGAAGCTCTATTACATTGCTTGGATGTCCTTTCCCACAGGATGAGGGAACAACAACTGGGGAACCATTGAGAAAAGTTAAAAAATTCTCGCCACACTGAAATGCTTTTACAAATCACCATCACCAAACTACATAGCAACAAGGGAGAAACAAACTTATGACACAATATATACACTCATGGGATGATTGAAATGCTATAGCAATACAGGGACAAGGTCTGGAGATGAATTTATTATACAAACAGCAACATAGTTGCAGTTATGGTAAGTGGGCGGGAGAGAATTGTGAGTAATGTAAAGAAATGCATGTTAGTGTTACGTATATTGTCTTTTCAATAAAAGAGAGTGGTTCCTTCTTCAGACCTCAACTGTCACCTTTCAGAGGCCTTTCCAATCTTGGTTAAAGTTGGGCCCCTCTAGTTTTTGGTATCTCAGTGCCTTGTTTGTGCCTATGTAACACTCGTACCATTTGAAAATATGTTGTCTCTCCCTGCAGCCTCTGAGCTCCTTGAAAAAGGCAGGGACTTTATCTGCTTTTGTCCCCTGTGGTCTCTCCAGGGCCAGAACAGTGCCTTGGACATGTTTGCGGATCAGGAACCGTCGAGTGAGGCACGAAAGAGGTGATGTCTGTGGGAAGGAGGAGGGAGATGCTGCAGGTGAAGGACGCAACGGGAGGCCTCTCATGGCTGCCTGGGGGAGGGGGGCTGGGAGTCAGCCTAGTCCAGTGGCCCCTGGTCCATGGATGTCCAAGACCCCACGAGCCACCCACTCTTGAGACTCTGATTAAATTGGTTTTCTCACGCTTGGCGCTGTTGCTCACCTGGGCTAGATGGTCCTCCTCGTTGTGGGCGCTGTTTTGTGTACGACGCTTGGCAGCACCCCTGGCCTCTCTCCAGTCTTTGCCAGTAGCACGTGCTCCCCTGTGGTGACAAACATATCTCCAGATGCAGCCAAATACTCCCTGGGGATCACCCTTGGAGCTGGATCAGAAAACCAGCCCAGCACCCTAGTGGCCTGAAATCTTTGCATGAAGATGAGCTGGGGGTATAAATGAGGGAGACTGATGCCTGTCTCACGGGAAAAGCTTCTTCGGTTTTTTTTTTTTTTTTTTTTGGCCGCACCACGCAGCGTGTGGGATCTTAGCTCCCTGACCAGGGACCATACCCGTTGCCCCCTGCAGTGGACACGCGGAGTCTTAACCACTGGACCGCCAGGGAAGTCCCCCGCCATTTTTTTGTTTGTTTGTTTTTGGAAAAGCTTCTTTGAGAATTTGTTGTTCAGAGCCTCTCGGTGATGGGCACGGAGTGTGCTGCCACCTGTTGGTGGATGGGTGGGAGTGCACCCTTGGCTCAGCCAGCCCAGAGCCAAGTGGAGCAACTTGCCTTGGCAGGTGGGCTGCAGTCGGGCTAGTTAAGGGCCACTCCTTAAGGCTGGGCCAGAGAAGCCCCACATAAGGCCAGGGTGTGCAGCAACCAGGGAAGTCAGCGAGAATGGGACATTTTCCCATCATTTTGGTTAAATGTTTAACGATGTACTTGTTAAGAAAAAATCAGGCCAACTTCATTGGTTGCTCTCTCCCCTTTTCCTACAGACGTGATGATTCCTCCACCTCAGACTCTCTTTCCCACCAGGCTGGGCTTGGGGAAAAAGGCAGGAGGTTGGCGCCTCCCATGGTCAAACCCAAACTCACCATCTTTCCCACACCTGTCCCTCCTCAGTGCTCCCAGCTCAGTAGAGACAGTACCAGCCCCTCATTACACAGCCAGAAGCATTACCTCCATCACTGAGCCCTACAGGTTCCTCTACTTCCTCCACTCTTCCCATCTTCACTGCTGTTCTCACCATTGTCTGAGCCACATTCATCCCAAGCCTGGGCTAGTGCAGGGACTCAGCTGTTCCGTTCCTTTGTTCCATGTTGTGTTGCCTGGGGTCACACTTGTGGTCGCATTTAGCTGGGAGCTCGGCAGAGCTGGAGTGTTCTAGATAGCTGCTGGGGGTGGGGGTGTGGAGGCAGCTGGGCCTCTCTCTCCAGCAGGGTAGTTGAACTTATTTGCGGGGGGGGGGGGGGGACCGGGCTGCAAAAGACAGAGAGCGGCAGTTGACTGGTCTCTAAGGTCTAGACTCAGAACTGGCACAGTGTCTCACCCACCACGTTCTGTTGGCCACAGCAAGCCCCGAGGCCAGCCCAGTTTTAGTAGGAGGAGAAGCAGACTCTACCTCTTGATGAGAGGAGAGGTTGGGGTGAACTGACCTCCATCTTTACAGACAACCGACCACGCCCACCTTCCTCAGGTCAGGTCAGGCCCTCCATTCAATATCCACTTGCTCACTTCATTCACATCCTTCATTTCTATTCAGAAGTCACCTTCCCAGAGAGGCTTTCCCTGACTGTCCTGAGTAGATCACCCCCCTGCCATTGGTCTCTACCCCAACCCTGACTTAATTTTCTAAAGAACACTTACCAGCACTTGACATTGTAATTCATATTTATTTGCTGTCAGTCTTGCCCACTAGACAGTAAGTACCAAGAGAGGAAGGACTATATCTGCTTATTTTAATGCTGAGTCCCCAACATGTAGAACAGTGGCCGGCCCATTGTAGGAGATCAATACGTAGTTGTTGAATGAATGAATGAATGAATGTTTCTAAGAATCTTTCTTCCATAGAACTTATCAAAGTTCATCTTTACGTGTTTATTTGTATGATGATCTGAGCAAAGTCTATCTTTTCCACAAGGGAAGGGACAGTGTCTGTTTCTACCAACCATTATATTAGATCCCCAGTTCTCAGGGCAGTGTCTGGAAAACAGCAACCTGCAATGAATATTGGCTGAGTAAATGAGTAGGAGGGACAGGACAATGGCAAAAAGTGAAGCATCTTCCTAGAGAGTCACATCCCTCTCTACAGCACACAGATGTTGGATCTTGAAGAAGAGCAGTGTTAAAAAAAAATCTTCTGAATTTATTTCCTTTAACACCCCAGGGGACTGATGTTCAGAGCAGCCACACCCCGTATTTCTTCCTGTGAGGTTATGTAAGGTCACAGCCATTCTCTGAGCCTGCTGTTCCAGGATCAATTGGGGTGCTTGTGAAAAATGCAGGTGCTGGCGCCATGCTGGAAATATTAATGGAGAAGCTTGAGAGGCGAGGCCCCGCTCCCTTCACGGTCCACCAGCCCTGCAGGTGACTCTCATGTACACCACATGTTCAGAAGCATCACCTTTCCATGGCTGTGTTCTAAGTTTGGATTTTCTTGGACTGCTTTTTCCTTTAGGCTAGCTTGTGTCTCTTAAGACCTTGGTAGCTTTATTTACTTATTTCCCCAGGAAGCCTTTGTAAATAAGCAGCCTGTTCCATAATCCCTGGAAAATAAAGAGTGTTTCCTTACTTTTGCTGAGCCTGATGCTCAGGGTCATGAAGAGGTCATGTGGTCCAATCTTCTGTGGTTGGGCAGGATGATGCTTAAACCACACCAGACAGGGAGGAAGCTAAACTTGGTTCTCTCCTACTTCAGATTTACTGTGCATGGAATAATGAGGTTTGTGTTTGTGGCTTAGGGAGAAGAGGGGTGAGGTCCTTGGGGGTAGGGGTGTTTTAGCACCCTTAAGGGGAAGCAAGGATTTCCCCAGGCGTTAGGAGGAGCTGGGGAGGAGTGAGGGAGGGAATAAAGGGCCTAATCTTCTTATGTAAGAGTCATGGATGAACTTGTTTTGTAACACCAGGGCAGTAGGGCTGCTAAGTTTATTTTATTTTATTTTTAAAATTTATTTATTTATTTATGGCTGCATTGGGTCTTCATTGCTGCACACAGGCTTTCCCTAGTTGCGGCGAGTGGGGGCTACTCTTTGTTGCAGTGCACGGGCTTCATTGTGGTGGCTACCCTTGTTGGGGAGCATGGGCTCTAGGCGCGCAGGCTTCAGTAGCTGTGACACGCAGGCTTCAGTAGTTGTGGCACACAGGCTCAGTAGTTGTGGCACACGGGCTTAGTTGCTCCACGGCATGTGGGATCTTCCCAGACCAGGGCTTGAACCCATGTCCCCTGCATTGGCAGGCGGATTCTTAACCACTGGGCCACCAGGAAAGCCCAGGGCTGCTAAGTTTAGATTTGAACCTGAAACTTCTAAACTTCTGAGAGGCATCCAAAGCTGCTGCTGTCTTGGGCTCTGCTGACTGTGGCTGGAAGTGAAACAGGAGGGAAGGAGGCAGGGCACACCTCTGAAAGAGTGACATAGCCCGAGGACATGACATAAACTGATTAGAACCAAATGCATCCAAGATGGCAGACAAGTCGACTTCCACTAGACCTTGAGCCTCAGTACACACTCACTGTAACACATCAGCAAGCTAAATGACACACCCACAGGCACTGTGACAGATCCAAAACAGACCTCAAGGATCAAAAAGTGGTCGGTGGCCCAATTCCTGGAAACCCCCGCCCCTTCCTGAAATAGCTGGAATGCTCCTCCCACTCATTAGCCTATGAAATTACCCACCCCTATAAAAGCTGACAACCCCATACCCTGGTGCCCTTTCTCACCTTCTGAGGTGGCCCACACTCTGTCTGTGGAGCGTGTGTCTCTCTAAATAAATCCACTTCTTACCCGTCACTTTGTCTCTCACTGAATTCTTTCTGCCATGAGACATCAAGAACCTGAGCTCCATTAAGTCCTGAAACCAGGTGTGTTATCTCAGTTGAAAGACTGTGGGTTTTGGCCGGGTTCGAGTCCCAGCTGCATGGGTTCGAGTCCCAATCTGAGTTTAGGCTAGGTTCGAGTCCTGGCATGTGTGTTTAAGTCCCAATCTGAGGTGCACGGTTCCAGAAGGACTTTGTCTGTGGCTCTGCAGTCTCCTCCTGGGCAGCTGGGGGAGCTGGTGGGCAGTAGAGAAAGGAGGGTCCTAACAAGTTTTAGGAAAGCTCCAGCATTTCCAGAGAAAACCCTGTTGGTCAGCCCACCCTCTACAATCTCTTCTCCAGCACAGACTAGAGTAGGTCACAGAGGAGAGGCCTATGAGAGACTGGGGTGGGGACAATAGCAGGGACACTTGAGCTCCTAGCCAGGCTGCTGATTTGTTGTCTGTCTACCTGTCACTGCCCACACTGGAAAGAAAGTTCTTCCCAGCAGCCAGGAAAGAGGAGCAGAGGAAGCAACTACTCTCCAGCTCCTGGAGGAGGCCTTGGGGAATAAAAACCAGTAGGCAGTGTGCTCCCAGCCGGGGCAGATGCCTGGTGGTCTGACAGCAGACCTCAGTCAGCCAGGAGAAACCAGGAAAAGCCAGTCCTTGGGCAGTGTGTGTGTGTGTGTGTGTGTATGTACACGTGTGTGTGTGTGTAGGGGTCAGGGCAGTGCAACATTGGAGGGAGGACAGTCAGCAGGACGACCCCCACTGCTGACACCAGTTGCAAGTTTGGGGTCTCCAAGACCATCCTTACATTTGATAATTCAGTAGAAGGACTTGCAGAACTCACTGAGGGCCGTTATACTCACACTGATGGTTTGTTACAGGGAAAGAGTACAGATTAAGATCAGCCAAAAGGGCTTCCCTGGTGGCTCAGTGGTTAAGAATCCGCCTGCCAATGCAGGGGACACGGGTTCGAGCCCTGGCCCGGGAAGATCCCACATGCCGCAGAGCAAGTAAGCCCATGCGCCACAACTACTGAGCCTGTGCTCTGGAGCTCACGTGCCACAACTACTGAGCCCGCGTGCCACAGCTACTGAAGGCTGCGCGCCTAGAGCCCATGCTCCGCAACAAGAGAAGCCACCGCACCACAACCAAGAGTAGCCCCCGCTTGCTGCAACCAGAGAAAGCCCGCGCACAGCAGCAAAGACGCAATGCAGCCAAAAATTTAAAAAATAAATTAAAAAAAAAAGATCAGCCAAAAGATGAGAAGCGTGGGGCAGAGTCCAGCAGGGCTCCAAATGTGGAGCTTCCAGCTGCCCTCTCCCAGTGGACTCACAGACACTGTTAATTCCTCCAGCAACGATGTGTAACAATACCCATGAACTATTGCCCACCAGGGAAGTTCACCCAAGCCTTGGTGTCCAGAGATTCACTGGGGCTCTGTAGTCGACTATCCACATAGCTGACATCAGCCTCCAGTCCCCCTGGAGGTTCAGCTGATACCGTGTGAGTCAAAGCACCCGCCCTAAATCATAGTTAGTTTATCCTGTGTGGCCAGTCCCCACCCTAAATCACACTGTTAGTTTATCCTGTGTGGCCAGCCCTTGCCCTAAGTAAAGATACTCCTATCTGGCGTGACATTGCAAGGGCTCAGAGGTTTCTTTCCTGAAGCCTAGGGCAAAGTCCAGACCTTCCTTTGGGTGAGGTTAAATTCTTTACACGGGCAGATTAAACAGTACCAGCCCACACCATGGCTGTGAGTCCATTCTTCCTGGAGGATTCACAACGCATGGAGCATGATTCCTAGATGTCTGGCCATTAGGACAGAAAACAGCGTTTGCCAAGGTGTGCAACCTGCAAAGAGGAGCGTTAAGTGACTCCAAGTCAGTCCTCTTTCTTTCTTTTTTTTTTAAACAATATCTTTAAAAATATATATTTATTTTAGGCTCCATTGTGTCTTCTTTGTTGCTCACGGGCTTTCTCTAGTTGCGGCGAGCAGGGACTACTCTTCGTTGACGTGAGTGGGCTACTCATTGTGGTGGCTTCTCTTGTTGCAGAGCACGGGCTCCAGCTGCACGGGCTTCATTAGTTGTGGAGCATGGGCTCAGTAGTTGTGGCTTGCAGGCCCCAGAGCGCAGGCTCAGCGGCCATGGCGCACGGGCTTACTTGCTCCGCAGCATGTGGGATCTTCCCGGACCAGGGCTCGAAACCGTGTCCCCTGCATTGGCAGCCAGATTCCTAACCACTGCACCAGCAGGGAAGCCCCAGTCCCCTTTCTTTATGCTGCGTGTCCCTCGTCATTTATTCAGTCATTTATTTACTCACCATTTACCGAATACCTGCAACGTGATCAGCACTCATTCTAGTTGGGGAGACAGATAACAAAGAGCAAACCAGCTGTTAAGTCATTTTAAAGGGTGCTGCGTGCTGCGGAGCAAACAGGGCTGAGGTCCGAGTAAGGAAGGAGGGGAGAAAGGAACCTGCCTTAGATTGTGGGCGGGGAAAGGCAGCTTTGAGGTCGTCCAACTGAAGCTGAGGCTCAGAGAATGAGAAGGCACCAGCTGTGGGAGAAAACAACAGAAGTCAATGCCTGGCAGAGAGACACATGGGCCTCAGCTGCCAGCTGACGCCTCCAAACAGATTGTGAAAAGGTGCCCAGAAGCAGAAACACAGTCCTTTTCTTGTGGCTGACACAATCTTGTTGGGACCCAAGGCTCCGTGAGCTGTGGCAGAATTTCAGCCCCACGCATCCCCTTGGCCTGTGCTTGTGCAGTGTGTAAACCACTCCACCCTACATGGCGGGCTTGGACAGACAGTGTCTGGAAGCCAGCATCCCTGGGCAGCCCTACAAGGTTGGTACCAGATATAAACTCCATTTGACTTCACCCACCATTTAAATTAAAAAACAAAACACGTTGTGCCTCTTAGCAGAGTCCATGATGTAGAAATTGGGAAATTCTTCATCAAACCCCAGACCCTTGGGCAGTGAAGGCAAGTCATGGGGAAGAGGCAGCTCCATTTCTGCCTTTAGAGAAAAGCACATGTGTCCACTTACTGGTAAGGTCTGGAAAAGGGGTTCCCTGCAATAAAAGGGGATCCCAGCTGAATTTCCCCCGTTTTCTTCATCTCTCTCAGGAGCCAGCACATGCTGAGCGAAGGAGAAACTCTTGCTCCTCTTAGCTCAGAAGTCTGTGGTAGGATTCCAGCCCGGGTCAATTCTACTCACCACCCTCACAACCCACACCCATGTGCACAGGCACACACACTGATGTCCCTTTTAGGGGACCGGACAAGTAACAGAGCCGGGCCTGGATTGAGGCCTGGGTTGGCTGCACAATGATAGGAAGGTCTGTGTTCCAAACTGCAGTTGGTTTTATATAGCAGAAATCCCTGCCTCTTTTCATGATTGTTTGCTTTTAATATGTTTACCACATTATTTAAAAGTTGGAAAGTAGAGAATATAAAAGAAAAAAGCCACTTGGAACCTTGCCATTTATTGGGGCCACGTGTTTGTGTTTCCCCACCCCAATTCCATTGTTGAACCACCAATGGGAAGGTCTTAGGTTGTGGGGCCTTTGGGAGGGAATTAGAGCTAGATTAGGTCATGAGGGTAGGGCCCTCACGATGGGATTAATGCCCTTATAAAAAGGAGAGGAGACAAGGGATCTCTCTGCCTGCACACATCAAGGAAGACCATGTAACCAGGCAGAGGGCTCTCACCAAGAACCCGATCATGCTGGCACCCTGATCTCAGACTTCCAGCCTCCAGAACTGTGAGGAATAAATGGCTTTAAGCCACCTGGTCTTGTTACACATAGCAGCCCGAGCTGACAGCATTCTAATAAATCATTTTTAATATTGTCTTCCAAAGGTTCATGTATTAGTTTCCTACTGCTGTCATAACAAACTACCACAGATTGAGTGACTTAAAACAATTTAGATTTATTATTTTACATTTCTAGAGGTCAGAAGTCCAAAATCAGTCTCAGAGGCCTAAAGTTAAGGTATCAGCAGGGCTGGTCCTTTCTAAAGGTTCTAAAGGAGTATACATTTCCTTGTCTTTTCCAGCTTCTATAGGCTGCCTGCATCATGTAGCTCACGGCCCCTTCTTACATCTCAAAGCCAGCCATGTAGATCTTTTGGCTTCTCTCTCTCTTTCTCTCTGATCTCTTCTTCTGTTGTTACATCACCTTCTCTCACTCTGAGGCTCTTATAAAGATCCTTGTGATTACATTGGGCCCAACTGGGCAATCCAGGTTAATTTTTCCATCTCAAGATCCTTAGCGTAATCACACCTGTTAAGTTCCTTTTGACATGGAAGTCTTGTGTGATGAGGGCAAGGACCTCTTGTGGAGGTCATTATTCTGTCTACTATTTTTAAGGTTTTTAAGCTGTGGTTGCAGTAATACTGAAATATAATTGTGTTCAATGAGCACTGTAACAGAAATATTTCCCCAGAGGAAGTCTTTGTAACCTTCTTTCCTCAAGGTCATGAGTGCTCCATTGAGGGGATGTGCTTCTGTTTGCTCATGCTGGAAACTAGTCTGTATTGCATTCTGGGCTGCGATCCATCTTTCTGAAGCTAGCATTCCCCATACTTGGGATTGTTGCCTTAGCATAGGTTCTCAGGAACAGGTCAAAGGGAGCAGGTTTATGATTTTTATTACATATTGCCTAATTGCTATCCCGGATTGTATCACTTTACGTGATCTCTCCTAATCAACCTCATTTGGCTTTGTTAAAAATGAAAGAAAGTTCTTTTTATAGGAAAGGTATTACATCCTCATTAAAGAATATCTGGGAAATACAGAAAGAGCCAAAGGAATAAAAATACCTCATAGTCCCATAAACTGAAACGCAGCTTTCATTAGTATTTAATACCGTTCTTTCTAATATTTCTGTCTTTGAGCGTATATATAAACACCACCACCACCACCACCATGGTTATGATATTGGAACTTCTTGGAACTATTTTAGTTGTAGGACACCTCATGGTTTTGGATATGGGGGAGAAAAACTTTTATTGTTCTTATCTTGGGATGGTTACCATCTTGTTTTTCCAATTGATTTCTGCTCTCCGTGTCACTCAGAACCTGGAGGCCTGGTCAAGTCCTTTCCTGGATAATGAGTGACAGGGCACATTGTAGGGAGTATGGACTGGGATTCTTGACCACAAATCCTCAGTCTTGACTCCTGCTACCCAGTCTCTAGCCTGAAAAATGGTTGGAAAGTTTAAGTTTTATAACAATTCAGCTTTATAATCCAATTCACTGATGCTGGTTACAAGTAGAATATTTTTAAAGAATAATTTATATATATATGTTCCATCTTCCATCTTCCATTTCTATTTTCATGGACCTCATCTTCAAGCTCTGGTTACTTGACAAAGACAGTATTAAGAAATCATATTGAGGAAGTCCTGGCCACAGCAGTCAGATAAGAAAAAGAAATAAAAGGAATCCAGATTGGAAAGGAAGAAGTAAAACTGTCACTCTGTGCAGATGACACGATACTATACATAGAAAATCCTCAAGATGCCACCAAAAAACTACTACAACTCATCAATGAATTCAGTAAAGTTGCAGGATACAAAATTAATATACAGAAATCTCTTGCATTTCCATATACTAACAATGAACTATCAGAGAAACATCAAAAAGAATACAATACCTAGGAATAAATCTGAGAGGTAAAAGACCTATACTTGGAAAACAATAAGACACTGATTAAAGAAACTGAAGACAACATATACTTACACTGATCACCCATTCCAATATTAAAAATGAAAGTAAAATCTCCTCTTTCCTAGATGTTGTACATTGCTCTGCTTGCACAGAGGAGAGGAACAGAGTTAGGACCTGGAAGAAAACCTAATCCCAACTGGACTAAGCAAAAAGGGAATCTTTCATTTCAGAGAGCTAGAAAGCACAGGGGGTAGTCAGAGGCAGGGCTAGATCCTGGAGCAAGATGTCCCCAGGACCTGGTTTCTGTCTCTTTTGTGGGCTGGCTTCATTTTTAGGGAAAATCTTTATTTCAACAGACCCAGGAAGTCTGGGCGGGTCTCACTGGTCCATCCCTATAGCCAGGGGAGTGCAGTACTCTGATTGGTCAGGCTGAGCCAGGGTCACCCCAAGGACAGCCCTGGAGTTAGGGATGGAGTCAGCTCCATTAAAGCTTGTGCACTGAGAGGAGAAAGAGAAGGGTCATTCCCCCAAATGAAAACTTTTAGACTTGACCTGGATTTCTTAGTTTGCAAGAGAGGACCTGATTGGCCACTCTTGGGTCAGGTTTCTATCCCCAGCCCAATCAGCTGTAGCAGAAGGAGTGGAGGCAGGGCTGGCAGTGTGGCTCTTGGTGGTGTGGTAAGCCTGGTAGGACAGGCTGCCTTTGCTCAGCTCTTCCCTCAGGGCTGCGGTCGGGAGGGGTCAGCACTAGGTCCTGAGGCTTCCGTGTCCTACCTGATTTCCTTCACTGTTTTCTGAGTGCTTATTTGTGTGTGTCTCATTTTAAAATCACAAAAACCCTCTGAAGTTGAAGCTGAGAGGTTGTGCCTCTTGCTCAGGGTCACACAACCAGTAAGTGACTCAAAGGGCACTCGGGTGATTAATCTGAAAGTGAAACTGTGCACCTCAGATTGGGACTCGAACCCATGCAGCTGGGACTTGAACCCACGCAGCTGGGACTCGAACCCGGCCAAAACCCACAGTCTTTCAACTGAGATCACACACCTGGTTTCAGGACTTAATGGAGCTCAGGTTCTTGATGTCTCATGGCAGAAAGAATTCAGTGAGAGACAAAGTGACAGGTAAGAAGTGGATTTATTTAGAGAGACACACACTCCACAGACAGAATGTGGGCCACCTCAGAAGGTGAGAAAAGGCACCAGGGTATGGGGTTGTCAGTTTTTATAGGCGTGGGTAATTTCATAGGCTAATGAGTGGGAGGAGCATTCCAGCTATTTCAGGAAGGGGCGGAGATTTCTAGGAATTGGGCCACCGATCACTTTTTGATCCTTAAGGTCTGTTTTGGAACTGTCACAGCATCTGTGGGTGTGTCATTTAGCTTGCTGATGTGTTATAGTGAGTGTATACTGAGGCTCAAGGTCTACTGGAAGTCGACTTGTCCGCCATCTTGGACCCATTTGGTTCTAATCAGTTTATGTCATGTCCTCGAGCTATGTCATTCTTTCAGAGGTTGTGCCCTGACCCCTTCCCTCCTGTTTCAAGAGTAGCACCTAGGGGAGCCCTAGAAGGGACCCAGAGACGGTGGGGCATGGGGAACTCTCCCCAGGCTGAAGGTCAGTGAAAGGGGGGTTGACAGGGAGGTGCTGGAGGGGAGGGAGCACCTTGAACATTTGGTCCCAGTGTCACACCTGGGCGTTACTGACCTTGGGCAGGCATCTGCTCCTAGCTCGTGAGGTTTCTGAAGCTGCATCTTCTAGAAGAGCCACCTGGTCCTACCTACCTCTCTGAGGTCCTGTCCTCCCAAGTTCTTCCTCACTGCATTGGTGGGTAACTCAGTGGCTTTCCAGGAGTGGGCTGGGGCCTTTGTATGGGGGTGGGGATGGCCAGGTTGGGGAGCTCCAAGTCTCCAGTCAGTCATGGAGCAGGTCATGGGCCTGGGGAGAGTTCTGGTATTAGTCTTCTACTCTTCAGGACCTCAAGGCGTCCAGGAGCTCCTCCTCACATTTTCAGTCAGACCGGAGCCCCTACAGGGGCAGGGCACTCTGTTCACACCCGCCCCCCCACCATAAGCTACTTTCTTTCTCAACACCCCCAGGGCACTGGAATACTACTTGCCACTTTCCTCATTGAAGCTGCTGCCTCTTTCCAGCAGCCTGGCCTGCTTGCCTCTTTGAACGCCCCAGTTGCTTACTCCTCTAATTTGTGCCACAACTGCTGCGAGCAGGTGTCCTGATTCTGTAGACTGGCGCCTCCTCCAAGGGGCCCTAGACGCCTCAAGCCTTGGAGAACGTTTTTTGGCCAAAGGCGAAGGATGTGCAGAATCTTCATCCAGCCTGGCATTCATTAATTCTCCAAGTCCGCTAGGGGTGGGTCGCGTAGGCCTAGGGGGGAGACTGCGCAGGCTTTAACCGAGCCCCGCGGGCAGGCAGGCCCTGTCTGAACGCGGGTTCCCGAAGGGCCCTAGGTTGGTCCGCGCGCCATAGGACCCAGCAGAGGACGTTCTTGCAAGAGGCAATTTACTTTTCTCACTTCTCAAATGCTCCGAAAATGGCTGCTAGCAGCTTCGCTATAGGGGTAAACTGTGTACTCATCTTGAGGGGTTTTCTCGGCGCGTTCCGTTCCAGGCCCCTGCAGGGATTTGCGAGCCTGGAGCTGCAAGACGGAGGGTCGGAGGCGCCGGAAACATTGTGTCTGGAGCCGGGAGCCGAGGGCCGAGGGCCAAGGAGCAGCATTCGTGGGCGCTACTCTGTATCCGCGCCGCCTCGGGCGCCCATTCCCCTCGCTGAGTCTGTGACTGCCCTCAGGGGCTCGGAGTCTGATTTAACACCCTGAGCAGGTTTTGCTGGGGAGGACCCGGGGGTCACCTCGTCCACCCAGGCCAGGCCTTGGTCCAGCCACCCGCCACATCAACTCCCGGGGGAGGGGTGTTGTCTCCCAGCTCCGAGGCCGAGCAGGAGGCCCAGGTCCCCGCGTGTCTTCTGTTAGCGCAGGGGACCTCGGCCACTGCTCAGCTAACCGGAAGACCCTTCCCTCCCCGAATGCTTCAACCTGGAGGGACCTCCAGCAAGGTCGGCCCGCGCGGGCGGCGACACGCCTGTCCCTGCGCACGCACACAACTTTGCACACGTCAGCCCCACGCTGTCCCGCCGCCCTGTGCCCGGGCGCACGCAGGCAATCACGCGTGTCCGCACTCGCCCGTGGGTACACGCGTCCGCCGCGAGTACCGAAGGGCCCCGAAAGGTCCGCGCGCGGATCAGGCGCTGGAAGCGAACCCGGTCGGGGCCCGGGCGGTGTCCCGGGAGGGCCCAGGGGGCGGAGCTCGCGGGGCCGGCCTCGCTGGGTCGGGGCGGGTCTGCGCCGCCGCCGTCTGTGCCGCCCCGCCCTCGGCCCCGCCGCTGGCTCTGTTCCTCACGCTGCAGCCCCCGCCGTAGCCGCCGCTGAGCCCACTGCCACCGCTTCTGAGGTAGGCGCAGCGGAGAGGGGCCAGGCCTCTGACTGCGCCCCGAGTCGCGGGCCGGCCCGTGGGGAGTTGGGGGAGGAGATGGGACGGGGAGCGGGTGAGGGCGAGGCGCCCAGAGCCGGGCCGGGGCAGGGAACGGGAGCGGCCCGCCAGGGCCTGGCGGGTCAGCGGCTGGCAGAGCAGGCCGCGCGGGGCGGGCGGGCGGCGAGCAGGCCCGGGCGGGGGAGCGGGTGGCCGGACATACGGAGGCGCCTGCGGCTGGGGACCAAAAGCCCGCGGGGACCTTTGGGCGGAAGGGCACGGGCCGCCGCGTGGAGGCCCGGCCCGCCTTAGGTCTAGGTGACCTTCCTTGGAGGCGACCTCTGGCCCTCGATCCCGCCAGCGCGGGTCGGGCAGGGACCCGCCCGCCACCTAAGCTCGCCGGGCTGGGCTCACGGACCTGTGCGGGCCACGCTGTCGCCTCGGGGATGAGCTCATGTGACGACTGGGGTCCCGCGCCCCCGGCCCTGCACGCCCTGTCGGGTCCACGCCCGGAGAAGCTGGCTCCCGGCACTGCCTGCGCCTGCCAGCACCTTACGGGCGGAATGGGAGGCTGACAGTCGACTTAGGCCGCAGGGACCAGGGCCGGAGCTGGGGGCTGGGCAGAAGGTTAGGCCTTAGAAAAAGAGGTCCCGCGGGTAGTGATGTGGCCTTCTTGGCCTTAGGAGGGAATCCTGCCTGATTCGGTTGCTCATTCATTCATCAAATGCAGCGGTGCCTTCACGAAACTGCTTCCGAGCCCTTTGGATTTGAGGCACGCAGCATTAGTGATTTGTCCAAGGTCACACAGCCGGGAAGATACTAAGCCTCTGTATTTTCATCTGTAGAACGGGAGCAATCATACCTCTTCTTCATCGGGTTTTTGGGAAGAATAAAATGAGTTGATGAACTTCAAACATTCAGAACAGTGCCTGGTAGGGAGAAGGTCTGGGCAGAAACCTTGACACTTACCCTTGAGGCTTTTAGGGGAGGATCTAGCCCATCCCCTGCAGACTATTTTGCTCTACATGGTGCTCTGGAAAGTGTTCAATAAAGGTGGTCTCTGTTATTTTAAACATTATTATTAGGCATTTGTGTGCCAGGCATTGAGTAACTTTCAGGGTAATTTAAAAAACCTTTAAGTTTACAGACAGGATCAGGCTGGAGCAGAAAGTTGAATGTGGGTTCAGACCTGGGCTAAGCCTAGGCCTGTTCCACCTGAGGCCCCCAGCCCCTGGACCAGCCTCCCCTCTCCAGAGGAGATAGGGAAATGAACACCTCCTTTGCCTAATGTGCTGTAGGCAAGGGCAGGGCAGACTGCCCAGGGTCTGCCTTCTTTCCACCCCAGCTCTGGACTGAGTTCCTACAGGGTCAGGCTTAAGCCTTATACAACTTGGTTTTCAGTGCGTGGGGTGGTGCCACCTGGCAATACTAGGTACTTGAGAAGGGTCTGTGGGGGTGAATGCACTCTTGCTGACAGAAGGATAGTTTTCACCATTCCAGCATGTGGCTTATAGTAGGTGCTCATTAGGTATTTGTGGGATTATTGAATGGGTATATGTAGTGGCTGCAGGCCCAGACCATAGTCCCTTGATCTTGGACATCCTTTTTGAGGGACACACGTCTCATTCACTTTCAGAAAATAGCCTTGCCTAGCAGAGAGTCACAAATAAATAAAGGGCTACAAGGGTGTGTACAGCCCTAGAACAGTGATAGGCAGAACTGTTGCCTAATTTGAAATAATTGCTTTGAACATGTTATCCTCATTCTGTGACTTTCCAAGTCCTTTGGGAAACTTGTTGAACTGGTGTTTCTGGGCTTGCAGGGCTGGGGGTGACACCGGTGAAGGGGATTCTCCTAAAACCCTTGGGCCTGGTGCCTCTTCCCTCTCAGATGGTGAGGGGGTCAATGGCTTCTACTGGAGTTGTCCTGAATAAAGTGCTTGAGCCTGGGTATGGGGGCCTCCTCTCAGTCAATTAGTTTATTTCTGCTATTCTATAGGCAGGGGCTGTTTGTAGACAAACAGAGGGGCTCAGGGGGACCATATAGTGAGGATTTGCCTTTGGGCCTCTGGCCCCACTGGACAGTAGGCACACGTCGACAACCACCTCCAAGATGGTGGTCATGGGGAACATTCACCGCCACCTTTACCGGTAAGGTGCTCCCAAAATCCATTTTGCCCTTGATGGGATTTCTCAAAGTGTGACATCTTTGGTAAGAGAGAGGCATGTATGGCTGAGAGCCAGCCCAAGCCTGCAGGCAGCCCCCCAGGGTGCTCAGGGGCTCCCCTCTAGTTGCCACTGAGGAAAGGTGATCAGGTGATCAGCTGGGCCTGGGCACAATCCTCCATTTCACTGCCTGCTCTCAGAGGGGTGAGGGTAAGTGAGAATCTTAGCCCTTTACCCAGAACTCTGCTGGAAAGAGTCCAGGAGAGCAGATTGAGCTCATATAACACAGCTCTGACATGAGCCATAGGGTCTAGTTACAGGCCAAGTTACTTTCTTGTTCCTCAGTTTCTCCACTCTAACTGTGATCGTCATCATTACAGTCATTCTTTATTGAGGGCCTGCCCAGCACTCTCCTGGCTGGTTGACGTATGTATTATGACGTTGAATCCACTGTCCTCCAAGCTCTGGGAGAGAGGTACTGTCGTTTCCATTTCACGGGTCAGGAGACTTGAGCACAGAGTGGTGAGGTAACCATCCCAAGGTCACACAGCTCAGCAGGAACGGGGTTGGGATTCAGGGCCTGGACTGGCTAGCTCCAGTGCCGATGCTTTCACACTGCAGTTGCCACTCCAAGGGGCCACTGTGAGGAGCTAATAGATTTGAGTGCCTTTTGAAAGGTAGAACTTGCTATTCAGAGCGGCACTGTTACCCTTTTACACTGATCAGAGGGAGCATGTGCATGGCTGGGTATAGTCTAGCTGTCAGTGGACAGCAGTCAATGGAGTTACCCTGTTTGTTGCGAGGACAGTGGCACAGGGTGTTTATCAGGAGAAGGGTCAGTTTTCCGTGGGATGAGGTAGGAGGCATTCTTCCAGTACCTGGCTGGACAATATTCAGCCAAACAATACCTCATTATGGTTGGGGAGAACTCTGGACCCTGTGGTTCAGGGTGACCTTTCGGCAACCTGCACGGCAGCTATAATTATGATAAGAAATATATAAAATGAAAATCTGTAATAAGTTCTCGCTGTGTATGTTACATGTTTACTGGGTACCAGCCACTGTACTAAGTGCTTTGTACTAGCAGTCTCATTCAGTCCTCAGAATGATGCTGAGTCAGGGACTCTTTTCCTGTACTGGAACTGAAGAAAAATGAGGGGCAGATAGGTTGTGATTTGCCCAAGATCTCGTAACAAGAGAGTGGTGGAGCAGGATTGGAACTCAGGTCTGCTCGAGTCTACCTGCCCAAGCACCGTCTATTTTATCTCCACTGGGTCAAGCCAGGCAGCGAGCAGGAGCCCTAGGTGCACCTGGGATCCAGACCTTGGCATGCTGCCTGCCAGCCCCGGTCTTCTCCTCTTGATGGGTGGGTGGGTGGGCAGGCAGGGTGTCCCCAAGTCAGCTGCATTCTCTTGAGGCTTGTGGAAGGCTGTGCCGGTGGTGGCCCACCTCCCAGGGTGTTTTAAAATAGAAGCAATACCTGGAAAGCCCAGCTGCCCTGTGTGAGACATTCATGGAGCGGGGTGGGAGGACAGATGCACTGAGAGGACCGACCTACCAGAGTCTGGAGTGGATCTGGAGGGGCAAACAAAGAATGTCCAGAATAATGGATTGTGGTTCCACTGCCACTTATTGAGCCCGGGCATTGGCTTTGCCAGCATCCTGGAGATTCAACCAGGGCCCTTCTCCTGGGCTGCCATTTCTGGTGAGAAAGTGTGGGGTAGGGGTGTAGGGAGGCTCCTGATGGCGTTGACCTCACATACTGGCTTTCAGAGCAGCTCTGGCCTCCTGCGGGCGAAGTTGCTTTTCCTGGTCCCCAGAGTTAGGAGTAGTTGCTTTTGCTCTAATCCCTGGCTGGTCTGTTGCCCCTCTTGTAGGCTGGCCCAGTTCTGCCCTGACAGACTACCTAGAATGGTGTTAGAAATAGCAGAGCCAAAGGCTTTCCTACAGTTCTCCCTTCCTAAGGGGAACCCGGGATGGTGATGGTGAAGGCGATGATTGCTGTGTTGGTTGGAGTCCTTGCAGGAGTCAGATGTACACTCCCATGGGTTAATTAAAGAAAGCGTGATGAAAGGATCATCTGCAAAGGTATGGGCAGAGTGTGGGGGACCTGACAAGGGGTGTGGGCCCCTTGGTCCTTTAGAACAGGAGGGGGTCCTTTGGCAGGAGCTGTGGCGTTGGGTAGAGGAAAGTCACTGCCCACCTGAGGACCAACAGGGAGGCAGCCTGGGGGATGAATACCCCAATTGCACTCTCCTGTCTTCTGCTGGTGCCCCCTATTTGCTGAGCCCAACCCATAGCTCACTGAAAACAGTCCATAATGATCAGCTCTTGGGGCACAGAGCAGGACGGAGGAGGGTGGGTCTGGAGGGGCAAACAGAAAATCTCCAGATTAATGGATTGTGGTTACACTACCATTTATTGAGTGCTCACTGTGTGTCAGACATTTCTGCATGCTCTATTTTCCGTACTTAATCCTTGCAGCAACAGTGGTAGCAAGGCACTATTGTTAGCCCCATTTTATAGCTGAGTAAAATGAGACCCTAGGAGTATAAGTGGCTTGTCCAAAGTCACACAGCTAGAACGTCTGCCAGGCTCATAGCCCCTTCCATTCGTCACTGTGCCCTGCCACCTGGGTACTCGGATGGGTGCAGAAATGCCATGGCAGGGTGGCTCTTGGTGTTTAGGTCCTAGCCCAGTTATACCCTTGCCATTAAAAATGTTGTCTGTTGACCCACTGGGTGTTGCCTGTGTTCAGAAAACTTTTCCTCTCCACTGTTCCTGACTCAGCCGTTTGGACCCATGGCCGCCCTGCTCTCTGTATCAGCCATTGCAATGGTTGCTGGCTTTCTGAGAGCACCAAGGCTCCCCTGCCTGGATCCTTCTGAGGGAGCTTCTGCAGAGAAAAGAACATGCTTCAAAGTGGGGGTTCTGGGGGGTGCTTGGTGCGGGGAGCCAGCCCACTCTTCTCAGTGGCATCTGAGGGCTGCCCTGCCTGTGCAATAGGCAATGAAAGACTGAGAGGGAGGAAGGAGGCTTTTGAAAACGTGCCTCAGGAGACTCTCATGCACACTGAAGTTAGGGAGCTCTGCCCTACTCCTACCTTCTGGGCAGGGTGGCCAAAGCCGTCAGTGGTCACCTGAGGGTAGAATGTGCCCCCCACAGGCCTTACCTGTTAACCCTGCCACCTCGGTGTGATTTGAATCTGTTCTTGGAACCAGTATAGACACTTTGATGGTTTTCCCTTCTGGCACCTCTGCTGCAGTAGCCTTTTGGAATGGGACTTGTGGCATCATGAATGCAGCGTGGCTTAATTTTGAACACATTCGTTAGGTTTTTAAATTTTCTGTCCTTAGTTTAAAAAAAAATTATCAAGTACACAAACAACTTAAGTGATTAAGTAGAATCAAAAATGAAAATCCTATTTTAACTTCACTCCTTTCCTAACCCCCCTTTCCTTTCTAGAAGCAGCTCCAAGGCAGCCACAGTTTACAGGTTAGCTCATGTCCTTCCCTTTCACATGCTTTTCCATCCATTCACAAATGTGGAACATATAAAGATGCATATGTAAAATGGTTTTCCTCCAATCACATGGAATTATACATTTTCTGTGGCTTGCTCTTTTCATTGAACTATTATCATAGGTAGCTTTCTATGCCACCACGTAGAAATCCACCTCATTCTTTTTGATTACCACATGGTATTCCTTAGTTTGCAAGCACCTTAATTTTTATTCATTTGTTTCCTTATTGGTGGACATTTAGGTTGCTTCTGGGTTTTGTGTTAAAAATAACCCTTCAGTCAGCATCCTCCTGTATACATCTTTGGGTGCCTTGGGTGCCACTGTGAGTGTGTTCCTAGCAGTAGAATTGCCGCTAGAGTTACTGCGTGTTCACTTAGGCACTGCCCACCAATGGGCTCCTCAGGGGCTGTACTGTACGTAGTATTCCTACTTGGGGAGAATGGGAGTGATCATTTTCCAATGCAACAGTAGATATTGTCATTTACATTTTTGAGAATCCATTGGTTGAGTGAGCTGCCCAAACACAGATGTGTCAGACTTTCTAATGTGGCTCTCTGAGGCCCTTTTAATAAAGTCTGCTTGGTTCTGATGTCAGAAGTGGCAGTACTCTCTTCCGAAGGCGCTTGGTTGGTCTCAGCTTGAGTTCAGCTCTCCTTAGGCCATTGTGGCGGTGGGGCATGCTAGTTGTGCGTCTCCCCCCCATCCCTGGTGATGCCGCAGTTTCCCTGTAGAGGGAGTTCCTGCCTACTGGTTACGTAGTCATTTACTTAGTCCCTATTGTCAGATACTGTTTCCTTTTTTTTTCTACTGTAAAAATACTTTGATGCTTACTGCGCGTATACTTATTAAACAGACAGTGCTGTCAGAACACCCTGCTTCATGCTCAGCCTCTAGAAGCTGAGTTTCTTCTTTTTTTTCTCTTTTTTATTGAGGTAACATTGGTTTATAACATTGTTTCATGTATGCAACCTTATATTTCTACTTTTGTGTGCACTACAGTGTGCTCACCACCAAAAATTTAGTTTCCATCCATCACGATATCAATCCCTTTACCCATTCCCACCCTCTCCCCTCCTTTTCCTTTCTGGTAACCACTATTCTGTTCTCCGTATCTATGTGTTTGTTTTGGTTTGTTCATTTATTTTGTTTTTTGTTTATTTATATTCCATATTTGAGTGAAATCACAGGGAATTTGTCTTCTCCATCTGATTTATTTCATTTAGCATAATACCCTCAAGGTCCATCCGTGTTGTCACAAATGGTCAGATTTCATCTTTTTTTTTTAATGGCTGAGTAGTGTTCCAGTGTGTGTGTGTGTGTGTGTGCGCGCGTGCGTGTGCGCGCGCGTGCGCAGTATCCAGTATTATCCATTATCCATTCATTATCCATTCATTTGTTGGTGGTCTCTTAGGTTTTTTCCATTTTTTGGCTATTGTAAATAATGCTGTGACGAGCATAGGAGTTCACATGTCTTTGCGAATTTGTGTTTTCATATTCTTTAGATAAATACCCAGAAGTGCAACTGCTGGCTCATATGATAGTTCTAGTCTTAATTTTTTGAGGAATCTCCATGCTGTTTTCCGTAGTGGCTATACCAGTTTATATTCTCACCAACAGCGTATGAGGGTTCCCTTTTCTGAAGACACGTGGGGTGGATGCTGCAGAGACAGATGGGGAGTGATTTGGAGCTGATTGAGGTGGCGGGAGGGGCCAGGACCAGGGTTCAGTCTGCAGGTCAGTGCAGGCAGGGTGTTAAGTGAGAAAGCAGAATGCTGAATTCTCTCCCCATCTAGTCCTGGCCTGAGAAAGTGTGGATGGCAGTCATTGTTTTTACATTAAAATTGTTTTTGAAGCAGGTGCTGAGAACTGTGCTGGCTGCTGTTTGCAGCTGTAGGAAAGCTGGGCTTCTCAGAGAGGCAGAGCTGCTTCAGTCCTGTCAGATAAGTGCAGCAGGAGGCGAGAGGTGGGGAAAGAGGAAGACTCCATGAGAAGCAAAAGGGGAAGCTACAGCCACACAGCCTTTGGTGCAGGGGAGTCAGCGTCTTGCCCCCCTTGGTGGGTGTTACCTCAGGGCCAGGAGTGGGTTTGGCTCCACTCAGCTCGTGGCTCCTGTGCCTCTTCCCTGCCCGCTGCTGCGCTGGGGATGCAAGGAGAGCCTGGCCTTATGTGAGTTCCCTCTGCCATCCCACCTCTCCTGTGCTTGCATGGTAATCTCCTCAGTGGCCGCTTTAGGGGGATTTTTGCTGTGGGTGGAGTGTGTTTTGACAGTTGGCTTTGCTTTTCAGTTTTGGGGATTAGGGATAAGCAGGGGCATTTGGGGAGCATTAAATGATGAGTGTTCTGACTTTTTCCTGAGGGATGGACCAGTCCACACGTGAAAGCCACGTGTGCCACGTGTGGTGAGGCGGGTCCTGGAGCCAGGGGAGGGTACTCGGGAAGGCCCTGACCTCTGAGGTACAGGAGGTCTTAGCTGACCCGGAGATATTGCCACTGGACTGCTCTCCCTGTCACCCGGCTGGGGCTGAGTTTGTAGCCCAGCTGGGAAGGGGACAGCACTGAAGAGGGGTGTTCTGTCCACTGATAACTGTTAGCAATCGGTGTGTGTGTGGAGAATGTTCTGGGCCCTTTGCTGAGATGTTTTGCACATTTCCTTGGGGCTCTGTTACCTAGCCTTCAGTCCAGGGTTGTTTCATTGCTTCTCCTGGGAGGGGCCCAGGCCCATCTGTGGCTGGGGCGTGTGCCTAAGGCAGAGAGTGTTTCTGGAGAACCTGGTGGATGGTTTCCTGGTTTGTCCCTGGGGTGGGTGTGCCTATGGGGTTCATTTGGGGTGGAAGGGGAGAGGGGAGAGAGCCTTGAAAGAGCCAGTGGGAACAGCCTGAAATGGGTCTTCCACCGTGTTCTTTATGCCCTGATCCTAATGGAGACTGAGTTGCCCATGGTTCTGGCCCGATCATGTGTGAGAAATACAATAACAACAGCAACAAAAATAGGAGCGCGTAAACAGCTTACTGGGCTGCTCCTCTCTGCTCTGACACAGAAGGGAGCTGGGACAGAATTAGCAAAACCTCTGAAAAAAGTAAAATAGGACCAGGACCACAGTTTTATAATTTAAAATTGTGCAAGTTTATAGTTTTTTAACATTATACTCATTGGTTTTTTGGGCTCCCTGCAATGTCTTTGAAGTTGAGGCTTTGGTCAGGATGCAACTTCCAGTTGTGATATTGTTCCCCTGAGATCACTTGCACCACTTTTCATTGGGTTCCCATTTAACCAGGAATATGCCATGTGGGTGTTAATTTGTGTGAATACATTTATATGTGACTTTAGGTGAGGTGTATGCAGTTTGGTAATTTAGGTATGCTGTATTTAAAATGGATGGAACCATCCTTGGGTTAATTGAATTTCTGGCTGAGGCTAACAATTTTGGAGATGGAGAAGATGCAGGAGATGGTGCTTTCTCGCATTCCCCTCTCCTTCTGGGTGGAGCACAGAGTGTGTGCCATCTGGATTAGGGTTTTAATTCTATGTACATAATGTATCAGTGCAGAGCCTCCCAGCAGCGCAGTGTGGTCCTTAGGGCAAGGACTATTTGAAGTTCTTGCCTTCCTTGAACAGCGAGGTGTTTAATAAATGCTTGTTGACTGACTTAGTGATGTGCATCAATCCCAAGTAGTACTTTGATAGTTGGTTTTAAAAGTCAAGTCACATTGAAGCTCAATAGATGTTTATTTGAATTAAATTTGGGGGGGATGTGGTTGCATTTCCTTCCATGTGAAGAATTGCCTAGTTAGGTAGGTAGGTTTTACTGTTTTCTCTATGAGGAATATGATACTCTAAAAGTGGGTTCCCGTAGCAAAGGTTTTGTGAAAAGTTGGGTCCATTCTGACACATAGTAGGTACTCCATAAATATTTGTTGAATGAATGATATCAGAACTGTATAGAAAATACATTGCCATGTATTTAATGTCCTAGCAGTTGATATTTTGTAAGAAGATATGTTTTATTGGCAAGAGTCCTGCAGTTCAGTAAAGTAGCTGGCTTATGGGACTGTGTCTTTGCCAATGAATTCATTTAGAAAATATTGACTGACTCCTACCATATTCTGGGCCTGTGCTCAGTCCTGGGGATGCCTAGGAGAAGAGGTCCAAAGTCAGGCTGGTCTGCTGTCAATAAAAACTTACTGGGTGTTTCAAGCTCTGGCCACAGAAAGAAGCAGGAGATAGCACAGTCTTCTTTGTCCACACCTGGGGGAATAAGGTATGTGGAACTCAGTGCTGATGATTTTTATTGGTGGAAAACTTACCAATGTGTTTATTCTGGTGGTTCTTTTATTATAGCAGAAGATGGCTGTGCCTCCCACGTATGCTGATCTTGGCAAATCTGCCAGGGATGTCTTTACCAAGGGCTATGGTGAGTGTTGCATGGAGTGGCCTTTCAGCTCAATAACTGGGTTGGCATGTTTGGTATTTTACCCATTACAGTTTGAGAGACTTGGGTCAGTCAGCTCTCAGAAACTTCATGTCAGGGAAAAAAGATAAGCCTTCTATGGCTAGTGAAGCAGTTTTGGTTGTGCACCCAGTACGGGTAGGCTTGTGAATTGCTGCAGACAAGTGGACATTCTTGTTTCTTCTCCTAGGCGGGAGCAGGTCTGTGGATGCTGCTGCAGTGGAGCGCGGCTTCTAAATTTGGAGCTCGTCTTAGGCATGTGCTCACGCTGTCATGCACCCTTTTCTCAGACTCCACTGGGAGTGCAGGTGGGGCCTGTGTCTGTTCTGCCTGCCACTGTTCCATGGCAGCCGGGCTCCACACACAGAGAGGCAGGCAGCAGTGGAGACCGGTGCCCTCTGCACTCATCTCATTTTTAAACAACCTAAGGGAGGCAGAGATGCTGCTCTTGAGTTAGTTATTTAACCTATTAACAGTTACCATGTTCTTTCTTTAGGGTTTGGCTTAATAAAACTTGATTTGAAAACAAAATCTGAGAATGGACTGGTAAGTTGTCTGCCTCTATGGAGCATGGATATTTATTGTAGATCAATAAATAATCAATAACTTCCGTCTGGGTGGCAAACAAAGGGACTTTTCTGATTGTGGCAGCTTGTGGTTGTCACATTCATTGCATCCTCTGTGGCATGGGTGGTCCAGGGGAACCATGTGACTAGGTCCCCAGTTAAGCAGCTGTTAATACTCATAGGAATATGGGGCAGGCCTCAATTTTATTTTTCCTCATGTTTCTTATTTCAAAATTGACCTGTGTTCCATACCACATAATTATTGAAAAAAAACCCCAAATCTTAGTAATCCCTTTTAGATTGTGAATTGTTGGAAGGAGGAAGTTTTGGGTAGAATTACTGCAATGTCAGCTTTAGCTCGAAGCTTTTTCTCTGTACGAGCCTGGAGGTAGGACAGAAGGAGAATTGCCTTCCTGTCCAGACTAAAGAGTTACAGGGGAGGAAGGAATCTTTCTCCTGATAAAGAATTCCCTGAAAGATTCCTTTAATTAGCAGCCTCCATCTGTACTTCAAATATCTAACTGAATTATAGAATGAGCTTTTGCACCCACACATTCAGGGTCTCACCTCTTGCATAAAGGAAAGTACAGTGCATTTAGGGGTGGAGCAGTGCAGAATGAAGTGCTGGCATGCAGGCTGTGACTCTCTTCTTTAAAGGAATTTACAAGCTCAGGTTCAGCCAACACCGAGACCACCAAAGTGACGGGTAGTCTGGAAACCAAGTACAGATGGACCGAATATGGTCTGACGTTTACGGAGAAATGGAACACTGACAACACACTAGGCACGGAGATTACCGTGGAAGATCAGGTAATGGTCACTTGTGAAAAGACACAGTTTTATTAAGTGACATCGGCTGCCTGTCTTGTGACTAAACCTGTTGGTGAATTTCTTTTCTGTTCAGCTTGCACATGGCCTGAAGCTGACCTTCGATTCATCCTTCTCACCAAACACTGGGTAAGAATATCATCTGTTTTCTCCATAAGGACCTTTAGTGGTGTTTCATAGTAAGATTTAAGATTCATTCTGTGCTGTTTGTTATTGTTCTCCTGGCCTCAGCTGTGGAGGCTGCAGGATTTCTGGTCCAGTAATGCTCCATTCCACGTGGGTGAGGCGGCTCACAATGTAAGTGGCCAAGGCTCTAGGGCAGCAGGCAGTGTTTGGAAGCAAGGGCTGTTGGTCACTGTTGCCAGCCCCATTTTTCATGCTGGAGGGCCTCTTCCCTAGCTTCCTACTTAGGGACACTGAGAGTATGTGGGCTTAATTGCAAGGTGGCTCCTGAGACTGCACTTTCCTGCTTTAGGCCCTCCAGTCACAGATAGATTAGGCTTGCTGGTTATTGGGCACATCAGGAGGCAAGAGGGCATGTTGATCTGCCTCAGCTCCTGGTGCTTTTCAAAGTGGCTAGAGGGAATCAGTCTCTTCTAGAACACTCTCTTGTTTTTTTCCATTCAGAGCAGTGGGTCTCCTAGGCCTGGGAAGGTTGTTTTGCACACTGATGACAAGGCCAAGGGCATGTATTGAATTTCATTTCATAGTTTTTTTAGTTTTTAAAAATTGTGGGGACTTCCCTGGCAGTCAGTCCAGTGGTTAAAACTGCACGCTCCCAGTGCAGGGGGCACAGGTTCAATCCCTGGTCGGGGAAGATCCTGCATGCTGTGTTGTGTGGCCAAAAATAAAATTTGTGGTAAAATACACATAAAATTTACCATCTCAACCATCTTTAAGTCTTTATTTTTCATGACTCTGACACTTTCAAAGATGATTGGCCAATTATTTTGTAGAATCCTTGATTTGGATTTGTCTGATGTTTTCTCATGGTTAAACTCAGGCTATTTATTTATTTATTTATTTTTCAGGTTATTTATTTTTGATAGCTGTAGATAGGATGTTGTGTTCTGTCCATCTTGGTGCATGACATCAGGGGGTATATATCAATGCGCCTCATTACTGGTGACGTTACTTTGGTCACTTGATTAAAGTGGCGTTTGCCAGATTTCTCTGTAAAGTTACTTTTTTTCTCTTTATAATTAACAAGTATCTTGTGGGGAGATGCTTTGAGACCATGCAAATATTCTAATTTTTATACTTTGACTCACAAATATTAGCATCCATTGGTGATTCTTGCCTACAACAACTGTGTTTGGCAAATGGTGAATTTCTTTCTTTTTTTCTTTTCAATTTATTTTTTTATATGTTATTTATTTATTTTTGGCTGTGTTGGGTCTTTGTTGCTGCACTCAGGCTTTCTCTAGTTGCAACGAGTCAGGGGGCTTATTGAGGTGGCTTCTTTTGTTGCAGAGCATGGGCTCTAGGTGCGTGGGCTTCAGTAGTTGCAGCACGTGGCCTTCAGTAGTTGTGGCATGCGGGCTCCGTAGTTGTGGATCACGGGCTCTAGAGTGCAGGCTCAGTAGTTGTGGTGCACAAGCTTAGTTGTTCTGTGGCATGTGGGATCTTCCTGGACCAGGGCTCAAACCCGTGTCCGCTGCCTTGGCAGGCGAATTGTTAACCTCTGTGCCACCAGGGAAGTCCCCCAAATGGTGAATTTCTATTCCCATCATTCCTTCTACATTTATTAATTGGGATTTTACTGAAAGGAAGAGCTCTTTCTTCTCCACCTTTTATTTATTTGATCAGTCATCTGTATCAGTACGGATTCTTGGACATTTATTTTATTCTATGGATTGTAATCCATTGCTATATTTTGTTACTTATATTGTCCCAGATATGGCCATTGGGAGCCTTCAAGTTGACATCCTGTGTGCTTTTGACAAGCCCCTGTCATTTTTTTGGAGCACTTCTTCAGAAAGTGTACTTGTTCTTCCCTAGTCCTGCTATCAGCTATTTCTCTGAGGAGCCTTTGTTCCTTTTATTGAAGAATGGTGTTTAGAAACTAAGACTGTGGGTACAACATGTACTCATTGCTACTGGGTATTTGAGGAAAGTTTTGATGACTCGATGGAGATTGGAAATGAAAGGTGACTTTCCAAAGTGTCTGAGGGGTACAGCCTGGGAAAGTATCCTGGCTTCCTTTAAAGAGGTAAGCATATACCACATTTGGATGAAGCTGCAGACAGACCTCATCAGGGGACTGGCACCCACACTGAGTACTTACCACAGATAAAGCCAGCTTGTTAACCACAGATTAAGAGTATACCTCTCTCAGGTGCTGTCACATTAGCACCATTATTTAAATAGCTTTAAAAAAATCCCAATAATATTTGAAAGAGGAAAAGCTCCAAAGGCATAGAATGCTGCCTTAGAGCCAAGCCTGGAGAGAAACCTAGTCACTGCCCCACCAGTGCCCTTCCCCTGGGGACCTGGTGCCTCTGGCCAGAATCCAGTGGGGTGGCATGTGGAGGCACTGTGTAACTGTCCAGTGTGGCTTGTGCACACCACTGGTCAGAGGCCCTGATACAGGTGTCACATTTTGTGTCAGCAGCAGCATTTTACCCAGTGGTTAAAAGATGCCGAATTTCTACATGTCTTGATTTCCCCTTCTTTCTAAATGTCAGCCTCTGAGCAGCTGTGTTTTTCATCAATCATCCTACCCTGCTTGGTGCCAACTGGATACTTGGTCATAACCCAGGTTTCTTCCTCTAAGGAGCCAGCAGACCAAAATAGGTTTATTTTAAGTTTTTCTTATTGAGAGTTAGTTTGATTGTCACTCCTTTCCTTCACAGCTTGCAAAAATGCACAGAAGCAACTTGAACAGAAGTTGTAAGTTTCATCGTCACTAGGGACGGGTGTTAACTTTATTTTCACCTATGACCTCTGAAATTCTGACTCATTGGAACTTGGAGTGTTTAATCTTTAAATTTTTTATTATGGAAAATTTCAAACATGCGAACGAATACGGAAAAGCATATTATACCTTCATCATGTTCTCATCACTCAGCTTTAATAACTATCAACCCATGGCCAATCCTGTTTTATTTATACATCCATAATCAACCCCTCCCACCCTCAGATTATTTTGAAGTAAATAACAGATATCACATACTTTCATCTGTACATATTTTCATATGTATCTTTAAATAAGTTTCCTTTTAAAAAAAGCATAGCCACCGTATCATTACATTGTGAAAATTAATCATAATTTCTTAATATTGTCAAGTCTGATCTCTTCAAATTTACATGATTTCATGAAAATTTTTTAGAGAATCAAAAATTGTCCATGCAAAATTGTAAAAATTGCTTCATATGGCTCCTAAATCTTAGTTTTTAGGTTCTTCTTCTGGTTTTTTTCCCCTTGCAGTTTATTTGTTAAAACTAGATCATTTGTCTTCTAGAATTATATATAGAGTAAATTTTGCTGTTTGCGTTCTGTGGTGTTGTTTAACTTGTTCCCCTGTCCCCCACATTTCCTGTGAATTGCTAAGTCTAGAAGCTTCATCACATTTAGATTCCGTTTTGGGGGGTGCTGAAATCTGCTTCCATAGGGAGGCACACAGAAGGCCTGGTTTTCTCTTTGTATGTTAGTGCCATTCATGATCTACTCATAAGGGGTTACGAATTGGTGATAATTCCACCTTTATCTTTCCTTCTTCATTTTTAAGCTGGAATATTTCTATAAAGAGAAACTTATCAAATCTTTGGTTATTTTGAGATATAGTTAGTATAGGAAAGGTGGGATACATGTTTGATTCCTTTCTTATTTACCCTTTTCAAAATAACAGATTGATCCTCTAGTCTCCAAAGATGACCAATGTGTGTGTGTCTTGAGTGTCATTATGAGTTCATAGATTTAAACATTTGATGTGCTTCAGTCGCTGCTGATACTATTCTTGATGCTTATATTGTCTCATATTTGAAGCCCTTGGGAGCCTGTTTTTTTTTTTTTTTTTTTAATATATTTACATATTTACTTATTTGGCTGCACTGGGTCTTAGTTGCAGCATGCGGGATCTTTTAGTTGCGGCATGCGGGATCTTTTAGTTGCGGCGTGCAGGCTCTTAGTTGTGGCATGTGGGATCTAGTTCCCTGAACAGGGATCGAACCTGGGCCCCCTGCACTGGGAGCATGGAGTCTTAACCGCTGGGCCACCAGGGAAGTCCCTGTGGGAGCCTCTTCTTCTTAGCTCTCCAGTCCTTTTGCCCCAACCTCAAAGTCTTTGATAGCTTTGATAGATGCTTCAAGCTCATTTTGCACGTTTCCTGCCCCAACCTGTAATCTGCAATTTTCTGAGGAGTGCTGGTTCCTTTTAGGAGGGAATGGTATTTAGGGCCCCCAGTTTGGGTGCTGGGGATGAAGCTTTAATCTCAGTGTGAATGAAGCTGGGCTGGACAGGGCTGTGTGGTCCTTGAACCTTGAAGCATATCTGGTTTCTCCTGTGGTGTCTGCTGAGAATGTTTCTCGCTGTGGAAGATGTCCATTTTGCAGTTGAATGACAGAAACAATCAGGTGAAAATAGTCTAAATTTTATTTGATAGATGTGATCTTGTCTCTAATGCTGACTTTTGGTAAAAGTCATTGTGATAATATATTTGCAGGTGACATGAGTCACCTGCCTTTCCTAAGAAATGCTGGGTCTTGAGTAATAGTCAAGGGAGGCACTATCTGGCCGTATACGCAAATCTGGGATCAGCAAACTAGACCTGGGATCTTGTCCAGTCCACCAGGGCTTCCTGGCCCCCTATGACTGCAGGGCCCCAGGTTCTACCTCACTATCCAGTTCTCTGAAATATATATTCATTGGGATCTCATAGATACTGAATTAAAAGCTATCTAACTGTTGTATTTACTTAGAAGGGAATTAGTATATATTTCTTTACTAAGTGAGCCACAAAGTAAGAAGATGACCATCTCATTAAAAGCTGCTGTTTAGATAGCTGCCTTCATGACAGATGTATCTTTTCCACAGACTTGGAAAATAGCAAAGATGCATCTGTTTCATAATTACATGGTGGTGCTCTGCATAATGAATGCCTGTGTAGGCCACTGTATTGAGCACAGGGAGAGGATAGTAAAAATTACTTAGCGCTTCTTTTTCCAGCTTTTCTTGCCTGTGTTCTCGCTTCATTATGGTGGTGTTTCTTCATTATTCTGGATTCCAGTTGAAGAGAGGTTGTGTTCTGCCCATTGTGGCACAGAAGTTGCTTAAGGGAGATCTGGGGCCCTGGCTTTGCCTTCCTACCCTCCTATTCAAACGGGGATTATTATTTTTATAAATTTGTGTCTCTTGGCATGCTTGTTGCAAGATGAGTTAGCTTCTGATTTTAATACAATTTCTTTTCCTCCAGGAAAAAAAATGCTAAAATCAAGACAGGGTACAAGCGGGAACATATCAACCTGGGCTGTGACGTGGATTTCGACATTGCCGGGCCTTCCATCCGGGGTGCTCTGGTGCTGGGTTACGAGGGCTGGCTGGCTGGCTACCAGATGAATTTTGAGACCGCAAAGTCTCGAGTGACCCAGAGCAACTTTGCAGTTGGCTACAAGACTGATGAGTTCCAGCTTCACACCAATGTGTAAGTGTATGTGAGTGTGTGCAGTCGGGGGATTGTTTACCATGATTTTTTTCTAAGCTTAATTTTTAATCACTGGGAAGTGAGTTTGTTGGAATCAGATGAGCCAAATGGCCTGCTAGTATTGTTCTTGTTTCCCACCTACCCGTTTCCTGAAGTGATGTAGTTTCTTACTATTCTGTGAACAGTAAATGTTGTCCCTGGTACACACAGAATGGCTGATCACTTACGGCAAGGGCATGATGTCAGTCCACAGGCGTGTTCCTTCCCTGCAGCTTTATGGACGTTGGAGGGCCTTTCATTTTAGTTAACAAAATGGGGGTGGGGAGGTGTAGCTCTCTTTCTCTGTATACTGCGTGAGGACCAGCTTGCTGTGCTTTAATGAAATGTAGGCATGGGAGCCAAATTAGGAGTTGATTATCTCAGTTAAATACTGAGTGTCTTCTCTGCATGGCAGAACATTTAAAAGTTTATTAACTGGACAGTATCATGAAGGGAAGAGGAAATTACAGGGTAGGTTAGAGAGAGCCCTTTGTAATCAAACTTGAGGGTTGAAGCAGAGTGCTGATTTAGATTTAAGGGAAACAGATTTCATCCATGAAATCTCTGTAGACATGAAGAACTAATGCATGGTGCAAGTTGGGTACAAATTTACCAAATTTCTCTCTTTCCACTAGAGGTCACTAAAGTGACTTTTAAAATTTAGAGACAAGTAAATGGTATTTGGGTCTAATAACATTGGGTCTAGTAACATTTCCGTAATAAAAATTTTTGAGGAATTTTTATAATTAATAATATAATACATTAATATAATAAATTAATAAAATTTGAGTCTTTTAAAACTAAAAAAAATCACAAGAAAACTATGGAGATGGACAGCCCAGTGGTTGGGGGAGGGGAACAGGAAGGGTGTCACTTTGAAGGGGTGGCACAGGGGAGTTTGGTAGTGGGACTGTTCTGTATCCTGGCTACAGGAGTCTTTGTATTAAAATTCATAGAAATGTTTACTGAAAAAGGTCAAAAAAGATACGTAAATTTAAAAAAAGTAACATGCAAAAAAGCCATAGGAAAAATATCACATGCATAGAAGTGTTTTTTAATTGAAAATTTTGGCTGACATGGAAAGTGCTTCCTTGGTTTAGAATTGGGAACTTGCACCAGTTCCAGGAAGAGCAATGACTTTTAGGTTTTACTAACCTGAGTTTCAAGATTTTTAATAAGTGGACCTGGTTTATTTTTGGAACTGGCATGGAAACAGCTGACACAGCTAATCTGGGTTGCTCTGGTCTTGCAGAGGCCCAGGTGTGTAACAGGTGTTCTGTGTGCTTCATGTAGATGGCTTTTTTGTTTTGGTTTTTGTTTTTGTTTTGGCGGTACGCGGGCCTCTCACTGTTGTGGCCTCTCCCGTTGCGGAGCACAGGCTCTGGACGTGCAGGCTCAGCGGCCATGGGTCACGGGCCCAGCCACTCCGCGGCATGTGGGATCTTCCTGGACCGGGGCACGAACCCGTGTTCCCTGCATTGGCAGGCGGACTCTCAACCACTGCGCCACCAGGGAAGCCCTAGATGGCTTTTTTTAAACAAATTAATTAATTAATTAATTTTTGGCTGAGTTGGGTCTTCGTTGCTGTGCGCAGGCTTTCTCTAGTTGCGGCAAGGAAGGGCTACTCTTCATTGCGGTGCGTGGGCTTCTCATTGCAGCGGCTTCTCTTGTGGCAGAGCACGGGCTCTAGGCGCATGGGCTTCAGTAGTTGTGGCGTGTGGGCTTCAGTAGTTGTGGCACGTGGGCTCCGGTAGTTGTGGCTCACGGGCTCTAGAGCACAGGCTCAGTAGTTGTGGTGCATGGGCTTAGTTGCTCTGCGGCATGTGGGATCTTCCTGGACCAGGACTCAAACCTGTGTCCCCTGCATCGGCAGGTGGATTATTAACCACTGCGCCACCAGGAAGCCCTAGATGATTTTTGTTTGTTTGTTCGTTTGTTTTTGTTTTTTTGCGGTACACGCTCTCCCTGTTGTGGCCTCTCCCGTTGCGGAGCACAGACTCCGGACGCGCAGGCTCAGCGGCCATGGCTCACGGGCCCAGCCGCTCCGTGGCATGTGAGATCTTCCCAGACCGGGGCACAAACCTGTATCCCCTGCTACGGCAGGTGGACTCTCAACCACTGCGCCACCAGGGAAGCCCCCTAGATGATTTTTTTTACAACGAGTTCCTTTGTGGTTTTAAGAGTTCAGTACAGGAAGGCAGTGTTGCTGGTTTTAGAATGTATTGAAAAATCTAATGTTTAAACACATTTAAGCCCAAGGAAATTTCCCCGTTTGAGTTAAAATCTATTATTTTTGACAAGCTGCTGTTTTGTAGCATGCTCAAGACTTTCTGAAGAAGTCAGGATTCTCTGTGAATCAGGTGGTGTCTATGCTCTTCCTGTACTTTCTGGAAGCACAGTGTCTGTCTGGCTGAATTTCAGGGAAAACTTAAGAATTTAGAATGTATTTAATGAGCATCTACTTTAGGGAGAGTATATTAGTGAAGAGCAGAGTTTGCAATGAAACAGCAACAATTTATTCATGGGTTAGTGAGTTCTAAGCTCTTTGCTGGATTCCAAAGCGTATGGGACCTGCCTTAATAGTTTCCAGTGCTATTTCCAGTGGAGACACCCAAAATGATGAGGCAGAACTTTGACATTGTATTTTTTTTTTAATTTCTTTGTTTTATTTGTTTATTTTTGGCTGCGTTGGATCTTCGTTGCTGCACACTGCCTTCCTCTAGTTGCGGTGAGCGGGGGCCACTCTTTGTTGCGGTGCGCATGCTTCTCATTGCGGTGGCTTCTCTTGTTGTGCAGCACGGGCTCTAGGCGCGTGGGCTTCAGTAGTTGTGGCACACGGGCTCAGTAGTTGTGGCTCGCGGGCTCTAGAGTGCAGGCTCAGTAGTTGTGGCGCATGGGCTTAGTTGCTCCGTGGCATGTGGGATCTTCCTGGACCAGGGCTCGAACCTGTGTCCCCTGCATTGGCAAGTGGATTCTTAACCACTGCGCCACCAGGGAAGTCCCCTGACGTTGTATTTTTATGTTAAAAATGTTAGAGTGGGGAAGGGGATATTCCCAGAGGCTGCGGTCAGTACGGTGTGTTTGGAAGAGAGGAAGGAGTTTGGCTTGCTGGGTTTCATTCCATTTTTGAAAGACAGAAACATTTGTAATGTAGCAAGTTGCTCCTTTTCAGATCTCACCAGGACCATAGATGTTGCAGCATGGGCCAATAGTATGCATAGGCCAACAAGTCTGAATAATAGGTTAAGCTCTCCTGTAATTGCTGTTCCTCCTAGGGCCTGGGTCAGTTCTGGCTGTGCACCCTCAGCAGTGGATGCAGCTAAGGGTGCTAAGGGTGCTGGTGCTAAGGGTTATAAGCTGCCTTCTGAGGAACATGAGTGGCCCAGACTTTCTTGCCATTTCTGGCTTTGTTCTCTCTTTCCATTTTTATAATAGAGCATTTATAAAAGTAATAACCTTAGCAGCAGAAGAAAGAAATCACTCAGAATCCAGAATCCCAGTGCCCTAGTTACTGCTTTTATTTTAAAGATTAATGTAGAAGCAAACTTCAAGTTCCATGCAGCCTGAGTAGTTGACTGAGCTGCCTCTGGGTGTTCCCAGTGATGGCTGAGATAGCCTTTCCCTTCCTCTGAACCTTCCTGACCCTGGTGTCTGTGCCATTCCTATCAGGCTTGCCATAATTTGGTGCCTGTTTTGTGATCAGTTGAATCCATTTACAACATGCTTGTCCTCTGTTAGACTTGGTCAGCTCTGCCCAGCTCAGGTCGCCTTCCTGGGCTGCTTGGCATCCGTGCTGTGCTTATTTGCAGAAATGACGGGACAGAGTTTGGTGGCTCCATTTATCAGAAGGTGAATAAGAAGTTGGAGACTGCTGTTAATCTGGCCTGGACAGCAGGAAACAGTAACACTCGCTTCGGAATAGCAGCCAAGTACCAGATCGACCCTGATGCCTGCTTCTCGGTGGGTACCTGTGGAATCATGTATCTCTGAGACCTTACCCTGACCCTTAGGTTGGAATCCTTTTGGACTGATGGAATTCCATGCTTTGGCTAGAGATTTTCTCACTGTGAGAGGGTTCACAATGAGTAAAACGATCAGAGTAATGGTATTTACTATGGCTGTCAGGCACTGTATGGAGACCATTATATGTGGCTTACTGTATTTAATTCTTATACAACCCATTTGAGATAGGTGCTTTTTTTTTTTTTTTTTTTTTAATTATCCCATCCATGTTTTCACAAATGAGGAACTGAAAGCTTAGAGTGGTTGAGTAACTTGCCCAAGGGCAGGCAGGTGGTAAGTGCTGGGGTTTGTGTTTGACCCAGACTGCCTTGCTGTGAAGCCTCCTTCTCTAACCAGTCCCTGGTCCATGCTGCAGACTGTAAAGGGGGTTACCTTGAACCTGAAGGTTTTAAATGTTCCTTTCCCCCTCAGTTTTCATTCTCTTGCCCAGCTCCTGTACTGCATATTAAGAAATCAGGCCCTGGCATTGGGTGGTTGGCATCTTGTCTTGCAGACCCTGTAGCATAGCTAATGGGCCCTTGCGTTGCTGCACAGTTTTTGCGTTAAATCTTGTTGAGCTCATCTCTGTTGTCACAGGGCACTGCTGGCTGTATCCTTTTTGGGGTGGAATGAGGAAATCTCATGTTGCAGGATGGTTTCTGGGCTGACTTGTGTAATTTACAGACAGCCTATTTTAAGTCTCCTGAAATAGGAACTGAATTTGGCTTCCTTAATGTCAGGCACTTTAAAACAAAGGAAAAGGGGCCTTATTATTTGGAGGGCATGGGCAAAATGGAACATCTAGATGGGGCACTGACTGCCTGGAGGCCTACCTTCCTGTTTTCTCCTGTGGGAGATGCTGCGTCTAAAAACAGCATGTGAGCAGGAAGACACACACCCTGGTAGCTCTGGCTTTCGCCAGGTGTTCTCACAGCGTGAGCTTGCTCTACTCCTGACCTCTCCTTACTTCCCCAGAAAGGGGTCAAGGAGAGGCCTAGATTTTCCTACAACTCAGGCAGAAGAATAAGGGCGAAATTATTATCGACTCAGCTGCTTTATTGATTAATTTATTAATCAGCATTCAGTAAGTGCTGACATTTAAGTGATTGTCTATGTTATTGTTTTGCTCCAAAAATTCAGGCTTGTCAGTGCCAAATTTTTTTGATTTTTGCTTCTCTTTTTCATGAAGAAAAAATTCGAACAATGTTCTGCTGTTTAAAAAAACGCTTTAAAACCCCATCTGACATTTGGTCTGTTTTTCTTTATCCCAACAAATACAAGAAAGTCTTTTATGTCTCTGGCCATAAATGAAGGTGTCCTCACCTGTTATAACTTAAAAATACAGACCTACTATGTATAAATGGAATTGGGCACACATACTGTAAGGAATCAAATGTAAATAATAACTTTCTTTTACTTGAAAATTGTGTTGTTTCTTTGCGTTACCCTTCTGAGACCTAGTTCCTAAATTTGATATATTTCATATTGAATTTAATGAATCCTATAAACAGAGTGGTCATGAAAAAAGAGAATTTGATACTGAAGTCCAGAGTTGGTTGATTAAAAAGCTCTTATTCAGTTTGGAGACAGAAATGTGAAGTACTTAACATTTTCACTCTCTTATCTTTTCCTTGACTAGGCTAAAGTGAACAACTCCAGCCTGATAGGGTTAGGATATACTCAGACCCTAAAGCCAGGTATGTGTTGGTTGTGTGAAATTAGTTCTTTGTCTTAAAAAAGATGTGGTGCTCGTTTGCTGCTTTATGTTATTGCTTGTAAAATGACTGTGTAGTACATTGTAAATGAGTGTATATAAAGTTTTATAGTTGACTGTTTGTAAAGGAGTGCAGAGTCATTATAAAACGGTTGGCGAATAGGAGAAGTAGTAAGTAGGAGGAAAAAGGCCAAGGCTAACATGTATTACATTTTTGGTTATTTTCTTCCATTCTTTTTCCCAGTGTGTGCCTAATGCTTGATACTTATTGCCAGCAGGTTCTTAAAACCAGCCTATAAGTCATCCCCATTGTGAAACTGGTTTGTAGGTTTCCTCTGCACAGTTAGCTAGGCCAGTCCATAGTATGTTACAGCTACAGGAAATAATACCCCCTTGGGGTTAGTTTGGTCAGACTGGGGCTTTGAACCCTGGAAATCTAAGGTTACATGATGGCAGAATCAAGCTGTTCTAGAGAAAATAGCATTTAGTCGTGTGTGTGTGTGTGTGTGTGTGTGTGTGTTGTGTTTGCATTTGTGTGCATGCTGTGATTGGGAGTGTAAGACCGTGGAGTCTGATTTGTGGTTCGGGTTTCATTTCAAGGGGCTTTTGCTAAGGAAGTTTTCTGCATGGATTTTGTAGCGGGGATGATGAGAGGATGAAGGAAAGTGGATTTGGGTGAGCTATGGAGTCGTCATTATTGTTGCACAAGCTCATCCTCAGCTACCCAGTCATTAGTTGGATGGCGCTGAGTAACAGGGATTCAAGGGCCTGTGGTTTTGCCCCTGCTGATCACACTCAGCTGGAACAGGTTCTGAATCTGGTGTGGTGTCACCAGTGTGCTTCAGCCGTCCTCCATTTGCTAACCTTTCTTCTCTTTTCTTTCCTCCCTCTCTCCTCCCTTCCTCTCCCTGACTTCTCCCCCTGCAGGTATCAAACTGACACTGTCAGCTCTGCTGGATGGCAAGAATGTCAACGCTGGTGGCCACAAGCTTGGTCTAGGACTGGAGTTTCAAGCATAAATGAATACTGTACAATCGTTTAATTTTAAACTATTTTGCAGCATAGCTACCTTCAGAATTTAGTGTACCTTTTAATGTTGTATGTCTGGGATGCGAGTATCGCTAAATATCATGTTAGACTTCCAGGTTAAAGATGATTCAGCTTTAGAGTGTTACCCTTTCAGAGGTACAGAAGAAACCCAATTTCAAAAAAGTTCCTTTCAGCTGTAGACTTGAGGGGGAGCTTGCTGGCCCCTCTAGAGATGTCAGGTTTCTTTTTTACCTAGAAATGGCTGCAAGTGGAAGTTGATAATTTGCAGGCACTTTGTAATTTGTAAATTCGTATTGAGTAAATGAATGAAATTGTGACTTCCTGAGAATTGAACCTTGGTTTCCTACCCTGATTGAGGAGAAGCTGTTTGATGGTGTACACAAACTCATCTGAAAGGGACTTTTTTAGGCAGGGACTTTTTCCACCCCAATCCATCACCTCTTTTACACCAAAAGTAGTCTGCAGGGCGTGGTAGCTGTTTCTTTTGTGCCATTTTGGGGTGGAGAAGGTGGATGTGATGAAGCCAATAATTCAGGACTTAACTGTGTTTTTTCTCATGTTGTGTTTTTTTGCCCTTGCACCAGAGTATGAAATAGCTTCTAAGAGCTCCAGCTGCAAGCTGGGAAGAGTCTCTGTGACTGTAATCACATGGTGACAACACTCAGAATCTAAATTGAACTTCTGTTATATTCTCGCCACTCAGTTTATTTTTTAGCAGTTTAATGGGTACATTTTAGGGTCTTCCATTTTGTGTGGAATTAGTTCCTCCCCTTCAAATGCTGTAATTAACATCACTTAAAACTTGAATAAAATATTGAAACCTTATCCTTCTTTTGTTGTCTTTATTAACAGGAGTGTGAATAAACAGGACATATGTTTGGTCTTGTTCTTTGGCCCCTTGGTGTGGCTGTGTGTGTGTGATATTTTTAGTTTTCTATTGCTGCATAACAATTACCACAAATTTAGTGGCTTAAAACAACACTTAATTATTTCACAGGTCTGTCTGTCTGAAGTCCAAGCACCGGGTGCCTGGGCTCTCTTAAGTTTCTCACAATGCTGAAATTAGGATGTCAGCCGGACTGTGTTCTCATCTGAAGTTTGGGGTCCTCTTCCAGGCTCATATGGTTGTGGCAGAATTCAGTTACGTTTAGTTGTAAGATAGTGGTTTCTATTTCCTTGCTGGCCATCAGCTAGGGGCCACTTTCAGCAAATAGAGGCCACCTGCACTCCTTGCCATGTGGTGTCCTCCATCTTCAGAGCTGGAACAGAAAAATTTCACTGTCAAATCCTTCCCTACTTCAAATATCCTCCAGAAGAGCCCAAACACCTTTATAATTTTTTGAAAATTTGTTTTTAAAATTAAGATGTAATTGGCCTATAACATTATATTAGTTTCAGGTGTACAACATAATGATTTGATGTTTGTATATATTGTGAAATGATCACTACAATAAGCCCAGTTAACATCCATCACTGTACAGAATTGTTTTTTTCTTGGGATAAGAACTTTTTTTTTTTTTGCGGTACGCGGGCCTCTCACTGTTGTGGCCTCTCCCGTTGCGGAGCACAGGCTCCGGATGTGCAGGCCCAGCGGCCATGGCTCACGGGCCCAGCCGCTCCGCGGCATGTGGGATCCTCCCGGACCCGGGCACGAACCCGTGTCCCTTGCATCGGCAGGCGGACCCTCAACCGCTGCGCCACCAGGGAAGCCCGGGATAAGAACTTTTAAGATCTACTCTCTTTGCAACTTTCAAATAAATAATGCAGTACAATTAATTATGGTCACCATGCTGTACATTACATCCCCATAACTTATTTATTTTATAAGCATTCCTGTCCTTTTAAGGGCTCACCTGATTAGGTCAGGTCCACTGAGGATAATCTCCCATTAAAGTCAACTGTCCACACATCATAACCTAATCACAGGAGTGATATCCCATCATATTCACAGATTCCTCCCACACTCAAGGGCAGGGGATCATATAAAGGCATGGGTCATTGGATATGGTTTCAGAATTCTGCCATATATATTAAAAAAAATAACACGGATTTCAAACGTTTACGAAGTATCAATAGAATAGGAACAACTCTGCATATACATTATCCAGCTTCATCAAATGTAGACTTTTTTTTTTTTTTTTTTTTTTTTTTTGCGGTACGTGGGCCTCACTGTTGTGGCCTCTCCCGTTGCGGAGCACAGGCTCCGGACGCGCAGGCTCAGCGGCCATGGCTCACGGGCCCAGCCGCTCCGCGGCCTGTGGGATCTTCCTGGACCGGGGCATGAACCCGTGTCCCCTGCATTGGCAGGCAGATTCTCCACCACTGCGCCACCAGGGAAGCCCTAGATAGTTTTTTCTATTCAATGATAAATATTTTTAGGCAGAATTCCTTTTTATGGACGTTTGGAAGTGACAATTCCCAACAGGTATCAGATTTACTTCCAGCATTTTGTGTAACTGGTCACCCCAAACCTGCTGGCCTCAGTATTTGTTATACTGTCTTCATCAGGTTCATAAGGACCCGCAGCTATTTCAAAGTTCACTTTATTAAATGTGTCCAGAGATTTTTGTCCATAATGGTTGTTGGGTACATCCAGTCAGAAGCCAGTTGCATTTTTGGTATTTTGAAATGTACAAAGGGCCCTCTGAGGGAATATTTTCCTCTCATTTACATATTTTCTGGTTGTTGCATGTCAGAGTATTGTGCAAAATGCCTTGAGTTCATGATATCTCACCAGTAAGAGAATTGAAATAATCTGGTATGGGGCCAAAGGAACAAAGTGGACAAAGAAGAGAGGATTGAAGGTGTGTTTATTACAGGAAAAAGGCCTGATTAAGTCTGAATCTCCCAACATGCAGAAGCTAGAACTGAGAGGCTTATTCGTTAAACTGAGTGAAGGTTTCTGTACTCACAGAGGGAAAGCTCCAGGGGAACTTGGGAAGACTTTGTACCCTGGCTACCCTGGAAGTTTTGCAATAAGTGCACCATTCAGTCTATCTGGGCTTGTGGTGGGCTTAAGGAAATGAATAGATGAATGACCTCTTAGTTTTCTTAACAACACAGAGTTTGTGTTTTTGAGCGGTCACTAGTGCCAGATAAAATGTTAAAGGAAACCAGATTGAGGAGAACACAGGCTTTTCTCTCTTCAAAGAGGCAGCTCAACTGTCTCTGGGGGATAGCAGCAATCCTCTGAGGAAATCATGGAGACCAGAGTGGTGAAGCTGTGGGGTAAAATAAATGTCTTGCTTCATGCCATGCTGATTTTCCTGCAAATCAATCAAATGTAATTTTACGAGCTGAAGCCTATAGACATTAAGAAAATATTCACAGAACACACAGACCAAAGCATTGTGGCTAGGGCCCTAAGGGAACTTCCTGGAAGTTTCTAAATTTGCACTTTCATATTCTGGGGGGTTTAAGTTAACAACATTTAAAAGAAGCTTATTGTAGGAAATGTGGAAGCTGTTTGCACACCTCTTTCCTAGCCCACTTCCCTGCTTTTCCTCCATAATACCTTTACCATTGTATATAGTATGTATTTTACACTATAGTCTCCCTCACAGAAAAATAAATTCCACAAAAGTGTTTTGTTCAGTGCTGTATATTGAAATATGGACAGGTACTAAGTATTTGTTGAAGTAATAAATGATTATGGGGAAATGTTAAAAATAGAACACTTAACCTAAAATACCACCAACCTAAAATCCCACCACCCACTCAACATTTATTTCCTTTGCCTTTTCTCATTTTTGGTTGCATTGGGTCTTTGTTGCTGTGCACGGGCTTTCTCTAGTTGCGGCGAGCAGGGGCTACGCTCTGTTGTGGTGCTCAGGATTCTCATTGCGGTGGCTTCTCTTGTGGAGCACAGGCTCCCTGCGCGTGAGCTTCAGTATTTGTGGCTCATGGGCTCTAGAACGCAGGCTCAGTGGCTGTGGCACAGGGGTTTAGTTGCTCCGCGGCATGCGGGATACTTCCTGGACCAGGGCTCGAACCCGTGTACGCTATATATTGGCAGGCGGATTCTTAACCACTGCGCCAGCAGTGAGGTCCCCCTTTGCCTTTGGGAGGGGGAGGGCAGTTACTTCTCTTTTGGGATCAGTCTATTACACGGATACTCCTTCTAAAAATGTTCTAAAAGTTATTAGCTGATACTAGCCCATCACGTGGGAAGAAGGGGCTCGTTCTGACTCTCTTCACACCTTACACAATACATCCTTAGCTTGCAGCCGAGTTCCTGGTGCTTCCCTTTGCCCCAATTCCCGCTAACACTCTCCCTCATTTCCGGCTCCCAGAACCCAACTCCAGGCTGACACGTCATCACGTTGGGACGTAAACGCCTACGGCCGCGATGCCATACGCAGTGTCTGACGTCATGACGTAGAGCCTAGCAACCGCGCAGGCTCGCAGCCGAGACCGTTATGGCCGCCGCCACCCTGAGGAGGATGAGGAGCGCCCAGCAAGCGAAACTGCGGCCCAGGCCGGCCATCCAGGTCCCCGGAGGGCTGGCGCTGCCGCTGGTCCTGGCGCTTCTGCTTGCGTCCAGTGGTAAATGGGGCGTGGCGGTAGGGAGGTCGCGGGAAGACGGGGAGGGCCCGGGCGCGGGCGCGGAACGCCAAGACGGGCCCGACCAGGGAACGGGCGCTTCCGAGTGTCCGGAGCAGGTGGCGATGTCTAGAGGGGCAGGGTCTCTACAGCCCCGAAGAGGGAGAGTAGGCTGTCTGAAGGGGTCTGTGGAGGTGAGGTCTCCAAGAGGCCTGAGAAGTGGGGTTGAGAGCTGCAGGGACCCAGGCAGCGAGCGTGTAGATGGGCGGGGAGGGAGGAGTGGTGGTGGTGTCTAGAGTCTTGAAAAATGGGTTGCCACAGAGAATGGCGGTGATGCGGTCTCCAAGATCCCTTGGAGGTGTCGATTACAAACAAAAACGCACAACTGTAAGAACTGTGAGTTTATTCAGTGTCTTACTGAAGGCTGTAGCGGGGGGAGCCAGTTTCTCAGTTCTGAGAAATTGTTCGAAGAGGTGAGGCAGGAGCCAGGTTAATGGATGAATTTTTTGCTGGGAAAAAAACATGTAGTCAAACATCAAAAGATTACTGCTCATCATAAAGAACAGACATCTGAAGTTCATAATTTTAGTACTTTGTATGGGAAGACGCAAGAATCTGGGGTTATTGAAATTCTTCCTTAGGTATGCATCTTACCTGTCTAGGACCCGTGTATCCAAAACAGAATACTTCATCCTGTTTTTCTCCATCCTTAGTTCCCCTCAGATCCACTGTAGGTGGGCAACTGCAGTGGCTAATAGCTTGATTCTTGTAGAACTGGAATGGCATGCAACGTTCTTTTTTTTTCTTTACAGAGATGGGAGTTAGGAGGGTCTAGAAGAGAGCACAGAGGGGACAGGTGCTGAGGAGACAGCCGAGAGTAAGAGGTGTGGTGTCTAGAGAGAGTCCCAAGGTCAGGTGCGGGTGCCCAGGGGTTTAGCTGGGCCAAGGGAAGGCGGGGGCTTTCCAGAACGGGTGAGATCAGCGGTAAAGACGAAGGTGGGTAGGGGCACTGACCGGGCCGAGCTGATGGAATAATTTGGAGAGCGAAAGTGAAAGGAAAAGAGCTATCTTTGAGTATTGGTGCATCTGTGAGGACTGGGAGGTTCCGGGGCTTGGTAAAGAGCCAGAATGCTGGGGCGTTGGACTCCTGAGGGTCTTGGGAGGAGAAGAGGAGTTCTGGGACAAGGGAGATGCTTTGTAAACATGGTCCCCCTTCTCTGTGTCCTGGGTTAACCAGACAACCCTGCTTCATTTCAATGGATCTGTAGGATTTAAGTATTTATTTTTTAATTGAGGTATAATTGACATATTAGTTTCAGGTGTATAGCGTAATGATTTGATGTTTGTATACACTGTGATCGCACACTAAGTCTAGTTACCATCCATCACCACACATAGTTAACATTTTTTTCTTATAATGAGAACTTGTCAGATTTACTCTTAGCAACTTTCAGACATGCAGTACAGTATTATTAACTATAGTCACCGTGCTGTACATTGCATCCCCATGACTTATTTATTTTATAAGTGGAAGTTTGTACCTTTTGATTCCCTTCACCTCCACCCTGCCCCTGTCCCCGCCAACCACCATTCTGTTCTCTGTATTTATGAGTTTAGATTTTTAATTTGTTTTTATTTGTTTTGTTTTTTTAGATTCCACATGTAAATGAAACCATATATCTGTCTTCCTCTGACTGATGTATTTCACGTAGCATGTAAATGAAATCATATATCTGTCTTTCTCTGACTGACGTATTTTACGTAGCATAATGCCCTCAAGATCCATCCGTGTTGTTGCAAATGGCAAGATTCCATTCTCTTTTGTGGCTGAATGATAATCCACTGTGTGTGCGTACCACAACTTCTTTATCCATTCATTGATCCATGGGCACTTAGGTTGTTTCCATATCTTGGCTATTGTAAATAGTGCTGCACGATTAAGTATTCCTTTTCTTAGAAATGTTACATTGTGAATCAAGATATTGAAGGCTTTATTGAGAAAAGAGGAAACCTGTAGACCATGGCCTGAGACTTAGGGGGAACAAATCCACTAATAAGAATTTATAATGATTAAGCAGTATCTTGTTTAGTAGTCCCTTTTTTATTTCAGGCCAAGACATGATCCTTCTTTTTCTGCCTAAATCTTGTTTGAGTTCAGATGAAAAACAGTATAAATGGGATAGTGTTCATTTATTTGCCAACAGGGGCTGTCTAGCCATACATTCCTGTACTACAGTGCTGTGGTTACTTACTTGGGTTTCCCCAGCAGCCGTGAGGGCAGGGCACCTGGACCACCCTCCCAGAAGTGTTTGTAACTCAGTGTGAAAGAACTGTGGCCCATTTTCCCAAGGCCCTTTCATTGTTAGTAAAATATAATGAGGATTTCTCTGGTTGATGCAGATACTCCTGTTCCTAAAGTTCCTAAGTAGCATGGTTGTTTTGGTCATTTAATCATCTAAGAAAAAACTGACATTTAAGCATTTATATTTCTTGCTGGAGTGCTTAAGATACACAGTTTGGGGAATATGTAGCTGGTAACTATAGTTTCAAAAACAACTTTTTCTCTTAAGAGATGGTTGAAAATTTTCTGATGTGTGGGTAAGCAGGGTGAGTGTGGAGTATTAAGGTGTCCTCTTGTCTTTTTTTATTTGTTAAGGCCCCATAAACATTGCTCCAACTATACTAGGACATTTCAGGGAATGGTTTTCTTTTATTAAGTTTTTGTATATATCAATTTTAAATTCAGATTATTCCCTATTGAAAATAACTTAAATGAAAACTAACATGTATGCTTTTAATAGGGAAGCAGCTCCATTGTAGTACAGTGTAGCATGTGTAAAGCTTTGGGTAATATAAATGTTTTTTGTAAGCGTGCCTTATGGTAAAGTGATTTCAAAGTAATTACTCTTGTAATAAGAAAATTAAAGTCTAGCTAGAATATATTGCATTCCAAACTTCAAGTAAGCATAGGAAGTTAGAAAGTTTCTATATCAGATTTATTTAAACTTGTTCCATATTAGGTTTCTTAAAATTTCAGTGCTTGGGTATATTCTTGGCAATCTGTAAGACTTTTTACAGATGTTTTTGTTTTGGTAAAGTTTAAAGAAGTTAATGTAAGTGTTATTTTGGATCACTGGATGCTCACTGTCTGACCTAGTCTGGCCATGCCATTTCAAAAGTGCCTGCTTTCTACATTGACCATCATATTGCTCCTAGATGTTGCCTAAATTTATTTAATGTGTATTTAATTTTTAAGGCATTGTTTCCCAGAATTCAGTGTGTGAATGAATTCTCAGGGTCTTCTGCATTCTTGTTCGAGAAATATTGATATAGTTTATTTTAAGGCAGTTTTTAAAAAGGTACCAGTAGGAGAGAATTAAATTAAAAAATTTTAATTTTAAAGTGTTAAGTTTTAACTAGAGAGGTGATATCAAATAGGAAAGGGTAGAAATGGAACATATATCAATATGTAAAAGTCTAAAGTTTATATATATATATATATATATATATATATATATATATAAACTGAAACAAATCCGTAAAGTCAGAGTTATCACTTTGTTCTGAATACTCTTTATAGCTGACTGGATCAACCTCTTTCATTTGAAGGAGTGGCAGTCCAGGAGGTTGATCTAATTTACATCAAATGTTTCAGATGAAGTCCTAGTTTGTTTTCTTGTATATAACGTCCACGTGTTTTTTGGCTGTGTTTTGTGGCATGTGGGAACTTAGTTCCCCAACTAGGGATCGAACCCTTGACCTCTGCAGTGGAAGCGCCAAGTCTTAACCACTGACTGCTAGGGAAGTCCCAACTTCCAGATTTTTACTCCTTGAACAATATTTATTAATTCTGCTCCTACTTGGTGCTAGGTATTGGAGTTACAGCAACAAATAGGGTGATGTTGGAGATATCCTTAGAAGAGTGGCGGGGTCTTACCTGGCTGAGAACTATGAGAAAGGCTTTTCAGAGGGTGTAGTAGGTGCAAAAACGCTACTTGGGAAGCAGTGTAGGATTTGTGGTGAGAGTTGAGCATTTTCAATAAATATTTATTGAATGCCTGCTATCTGTTAAGTAGGCAGTGGGGATAGAATAGTTAGGAAGATTAGTAGGAGATAACAGCATTGAGATAATGGGGACCAGATCATATAGGATCTTATAGGCTATTATAAAGACTTTGAATTTCACTCTTGAGGGAAATGGAGAGCTACTAGATGGTTTTAAGCAGAGGAGTAACGTCATTTTAACTTAAGTTTTTACAGGATGACTCTGGCTGTTATGTTGAGAGTGGACACTAGGGGTTAAGGGAGAAGCATACAGATCATTTAGAAGGCTACCATAATAATCCAGGGGAGATTGTGGTGGCTTGGACTAGGCAGTAGCAATGGAGGGGTGAAAACTCTTCAAATTCTGCATATATTTTGAAGGCAGAGAAACAGATTGGATGTGGGGTGTTAAAATAATGACTCCAAGGCTTTTGGCTTGAGTAATAGAAAAATGGAGTTGCCATTAACTGAGAGGGAGACTATAGATAGAACAAGTTTTTGTTTTTGTTTCTTTGTTTTTTCTTTTTGGAGTGGGAAGAAAAAATGCATTTCTTTAACCTTTTCATTCTGAAATAATTGTAGATTCACTTGCAGTTGTAGGAAATAAAATACAGAAATTCTGTGTACCCTTTACCCAGTTTTTCCCAGTGATAACATCCTGCAGAACTGTAGTATAATATCACAACCAGGATACTGATATCGATACAATCAAGATACAGAGCATTAACATCACCATAAGGATCTTTCCTGTTGCTCTTTTATAGTTATCCTCACTTTCTTCCTATCCCTACTCCCTCCTGAAATCCTGGCAACCACTAATCTTTTTTATTTCTACAATTTTATCATTTTGTGAATATGATACATGGGATCATATGGTATGTAACTTTTTGGGATTGGCTTTTTTCACCTAGCATAATTCTCAGGAGATTCTTCTAAGTTGTTTCATTTGTCTATAGTTCGTTCCTTTTAATTGCTGAGTAATATTCCATGGTATGGATGTACTACACTTTGTTTAACCTTTCATCCATTGAAGGACATCTGGGTTGTTTCCAGTTTTTGGCTATTATGAATAAGGCTGCTATAAACATTTATGTACAGATTTTTATGTGAACATGTTTTCATTTCTCTGGGATAAATGCCCAGGACTGTAACTGCTGGGTTACATGGTAGTTGCACATTTAGTTTTTTAAGAAACTGCCAAGCTGTTTTCTGGAATGGTCGTCCTATTTTACATTACCAGCAGCAACATATGAGTGATCTTGTTTCTCTGCATCCTTGCCGACATTTGGCATTGTCATTATTTTTTATTTTAGCCATTCTGATAGGTGTGCAGTGATATCTCATTGAGTTTTTTTTAAAAAATTAATTAATTAATTATTGGCTGTGTTGGGTCTTCGTTGCTGTGTGCGGGCTTTCTCTAGTTGGGGTGAGTGGGGGCTACTCTTTGTTGAGGTGCACGGGCTTCTCATTGTCGTGGCTTCTCTTGTTGTGGAACACAGGCTGTAGGTGCACAGGCTTCAGTAGTTGTGGCATGTGGGCTCAGTAGTTGTGGCTTGTGGGCTCTAGAGATCAGGCTCAGTAGTTGTGGCACACGGGCTTAGTTGCTCCACGGCATGTGGGATCTTCCCGGGCCAGGGCTCGAACCCGTGTCCCCTGCACTGGCAGGCGGATTCTGTGACCACAGATTCGTAACCACTGTGCCACTAGGGAAGCCCTCTCACTGAGGTTTTAATTTGCATTTCCCTAATGGTTAACATCTTTTCATGTGCTTATTTGCCATCTGTATGTTCTTTTTGGTGAAACGTCTCTTTATGTCTTTTGCCCATGTTCTAATTGGATTGTTTGCTTTTTCACTTTATGTATTCTAGATACTAGGCCTTTGTTGGGTATGGGGCTTACAAATATTTCTCCCACTTTGTAGCTTGCCTTTTCATCCTCACAGGAAGGTCTTTCACTGAAAAAAGTTTTTAAGTTTTGATGGAATTGGGCTTCCCTGGTGGCGCAGTGGTTACGAATCTGCCTGCCAATGCAGGGGACACGGGTTCGAGCCCTGGTCTGGGAAGACCCCACATGCCACGGAGCAGGTAAGCCCATGCGCCACAACTACTGAGCCTGTGCTCTAGAGCCTGCGAGCCACAGCTACTGAGCCTGCGTGCCACAACTACTGAAGCCCGTGTGCCTAGAGCCCGTGCTCCACAACAGGAGACACCACCGCAATGAGAAGCCCACAATGAGAAGCCCTACTCTACCGCAACGAAGAGTAGCCCCCACTTGCTGCAACTAGAGAAAGCCCATGTGCAGCAACGAAGACCCAAAGCAGCCAAAGATAAATAAATAAAATAAATAAATTAAAAAAAATTTGATGGAATTCAATTTATGAATTTTTCCTTTTATGTATTTTTGGTATCAGGTCAAAGAATTTGTTGTCTAGTCCTAGATTCTGAAGATTTTGTCCTAAATCTTCTTTAAAAAATCTGTGTAGTTTTACATTTAAATTTGTGATACATTTTTAGTTAATTTTTGTAAAAGGTGTGAGACTTAGGCTGAGGTTCGTTTAGCTTGTTAATATGGTGGATTACTTTGATTTTTGAGTATTGAGCCAGTCTTGCATCCATGGAATAAACCTTAGTGATCATGGAGTATCATTCTTTTTATATATTGCAGATTTCTTTGTTTCTTTTTTTTTTTTTGGCTGCACTGTGTGGCTTGTGGGATCTCAGTTACCCATCCACGGATTGAACTTGGGCCACGGCAGCGAAAACCCTAACCACTAGGCCACCAGAGAACTTTATATTAAAGTTGATTTCTTTTTAAAAAATATTTATTCATTTATTTATTTTCGGCTGTGTTGGGTCTTTGTTGTTGCACGTGGGCTTTCTCTAGTTGCGGTGCGTGGGCTTCTCGTTGTGGTGGCTTCTCTTGTTGCGGAGCACGGACTCTAGGCACGCGGGCTCAGTATTTGTGGCACACGGGCTTAGTTGCTCCGCGGCATGTGGGGTCTTCCTGGGCCAGGGCTCCAACCCATGTCCCCCGCATTGGTAGGTGGATTCTCAACCACTGCGCCACCAGGGAAGTCCTAAAGTTGATTTCTATTTGCTAATACTTTGTTAAGGATTTTTGCATTTCTGTTCATGAAAGATATCAGTCTGTAATTTTCTTTTTCTGTAGTGGCTTTGGTTTTGGTATCAGGATAATAATATTAGCTTCATAAAATGAATTGTGAAGTGTTCCCTCCTCTGCAAGTCTCTAGAAGAGATTGTGTAGAATTGGTGTTAATTCTTCATTAAACATTTGGTAGAATTCTCCAGTGAAACCATCTGGGCCAGGAGATTTGATTTTGGGGAGTTTTAAAATTAAAAATTCAGTTTCCTTGATAGTTAAAGGGCTATTCAAATTATGTATTTTGTATGGGGTAAATTGTGGTACTTTGTGTTGTTAAGACTCTGGTCTGAAACTTTCTCTTTTAGTTGGCTTTTTATGACATTGCTCTGGCAGGGGAGGTGGGGATTGGTGCACATTACTGGCAGGTAGAGCTAGAAATCTAGGGTCTCCACTTGATCTGTGTTGGCACCTGAAGGGTGGTGGTGGTCCTGTTAGTTCTGGGCAGGGGTGGGAGTTTTGGCTCCCCTCATGGTCTGCACTGACATATTGTTGGGGGTGGCCTCATTACTGCTAGACCATGGTTAAAGTCTTGACTGTTCACTAGGCCTCCTCTGACATCATCCTATTGTGGAGGGGAAGGGGCACCTCATTACAGCTTGGTGAGGGTGGAAATCTAGGCTCCCCACTCGGTCTTTGCTGGTGTAGGTGTGAGTGGAGCCACAGTTTTTTCTATGTTGTTTGCTTGGAGTAGAGCAGTCACTGTCTAAAAGTTTTCTTTCTTGCTAGGCTGCCTCTCTCCTGATCTCCTGGCAAAAGAGAGCAGGCTTTTTGGGTGGCCCTTTTTGTCCACACCCGTGGTGTTTCCAGGTTGCTGGGCTCTTCAGCTCAAGTCTGGAATATGTGAGGTAAAAAGAAAATCCAGAAAAGTCACCACTGGGTTGTTTCTCATGTCCTCAGGTCTCTAACCACTCTGCCTTATTCTTTCCACCTTTCAGAGTCATCTTATGTTATTTTATATGTAATATGCAGGGTTTTAATTTGTTTTTAGTGGGAAGAATAGGGAAAAATACATCTACTCCATCTTCCTGGAAGCCGAAGTCAGAATTCATTTTGAACATGTTAATTTGAATGACAGACGTCTAAGAGGAGATATCAGGTAGGCAGCTGGACTTATGAGCCTAGAGTTCTGGTAGTACATGGAAGTTCTCTTTTGATGGCTTCATTTTTCTCAGAGAAATTAGGAAGTGATGTTAGCCTTTAAAAATGAGGACAACAGAGAAGGTGTTAGAAGTTTGAGGACAGAGGAAATGTGAATGGTCTGCTAAGGGAGTAGAAGGGTGAACGGACTAGGAAAATACAGTATAATTGCTGACAGCATTACATGTATATCTCAATTTTGGGCATTGAATTTAAAATGAAATAAAAAAATGAAAAAGTTAAAATGAAATAAATTGAAGCAAAAAATGAAATATTCATCAGATAACAATTGCCTTGCCAGATAGTAACAACTTAAGCAGCATAAGAGACCTACTGCATTACATAGCCTGCCACTGTAAGAAAAAGAAAAGAAAGAATAGAGAGGGGTTTGACTTTAGGTCACAGTGGCAAAGTTCACACAGAGCTTGTACCCTCTGTTTTCATTTCACAGAGGTTTGACTTCAGGACCCAGACTCTACCCCAACCCCAGAACAGAAAGACAGGTGGCTGATCCTAGCTTAGTGGAAAATTTAGGTATATGTGCTTCTAGCTTGGTGGAGATAAATTTGAAGATTTCAGTTTAATGTTCTTTATTTACTTATTTTAGCTCTATCACAGGCTGATTCGCCGAGCCAGACTGTACCGAAGTCACATGTTTCTACTCCAAATATGGATGCTTTAACAAATGAAACCAAACCTTCTGTTTCCCAAATCAACATCACTCTCCCTCACACAACTAGTACAGAAAAAAGTGGAGTGGCATCTCTGTCCCCTCATCCCTCGCCTACTACTTCTCTGTCCCAAGAGGAAGCTGATAACAATGAAGATCCTAGCATAGAGGAGGAGGATCTTCTCACACTGAATAGTTCTCCGTCCACTGCCAAAGACACTCTGGACAATGGAGATTATGGAGAACCAGACTACGACTGGACCACCAGCCCCCGGGACGATGAGTCCAATGAGGCCTTGGAAGAAAACAGGAGCTATATGGAAATTGAACAGTCAGTGAGATCTTTTAAGACCCCACCCTCAAATATAGAAGAGGAAGATAGCCATTTCTTTTTCCATCTTATTATTTTTGCTTTTTGTGTTGCTGTTGTTTATATTACATATCACAACAAAAGGAAGGTAAGTTTGGGATTTTTCACCCCCTCTAGTTGCCCTCTATAATCTCAGTCATATTTCTTATTAATACTTCTGCTGATTCAGAGTTTTTTCTTTTTTGGTCAGGTTTCTGTTGATGGTAAAATATCAAGATGTCTCATATCAGTTTATAAATTTGTGGTGTATTTTAACAAATGAAAGACAGAATGCTTTACTACATGTGCTTCTGAAAAAAGAAGCCAAAATATTTTTATTGAGCAAAACCAAAGCCCAGTGATTTTTTTAAAAAAATGTTTTGTATCTTAACTTAGCATTGCTACTTCACTGGGAGTGCTTGTGGAGAGAGATTGTTAATTTAAGACTTCTAATTTATTAAGCACTGAACTTTATGATATTTTGATAACTTTTTTCCCTGGTTGTTAAAGTATTACATGTCTTTTTTAGGGACACAGAAAAGTGTAGAAAAGAAAATATAAGCTACTACCCAAAGCTGAGCATTATTAACATTTTGGTATATTTCTGGTCTGTAAATGTGTGTATAGTTCAGACATATATGTGTATGTTAATTTTTAAATGAATTTGATTATTTCATATAGAGTTTTGTATCTTCCCTTTTACCTAACAAATCATGAGCATTTTTCATATCATTAATATTCTTTAAAAACATGATTTAATAGCTACATAATTTATTTGGCTATTTTCCTGCTGAGTATTTAGATGGTTTTCAGTTTTTGGTTCAGAAATAATATTGTGATGAACACTGCTGTACTGGAGTTGGTGTGTTGGACTACGTGAGGCAGAGGAGGCATAAATAGGACTGAATGGATAATTTAGTGTGAAGGTTCATCTGGGCACTGTGTAGTCCCAGAGCTAAATAGTTAAGCTTTTTAAACATTTAAAGGGAGATCAAGCACAATGTGCTTTTTCTTTTTTTTTTTTTTTTTTGCGGTACGCAGGCCTCTCACTGTTGCCTCTCCTGCTGCAGATGGAGCACAGGCTCCGGACGCGCAGGCTCAGTGGCCATGGCTCACGGGCCTAGCCGCTCCGCGGCATGTGGGATCTTCCCGGACCGGGGCACAAACCTGTGTCCCCTGCATCGGCAGGCGGACTCTCAACCACTGTGCCACTAGGGAAGCCCCACAATGTCCTTTTTAATACTTATTGGCCAGGAATTCTCAGTCTTGACTTTGTTGTAACTTGCTTTGTTATTCCTGGCAGCCACCTTCCCCTTTGGGACCTTGATTTTCTCACTTGCGAAATGATAGAACTGGACCAGAGAATTTCACAATGCCTTCCAGCTTTGAGAATCAGTGATTCTAATATTTTACTTGTTGTTTTGACTCAGAAAACAAGCAAACAAACCCTTTGGTTATTTGTGGTTTAGTGGTCTGTCACTAGCTCTGTAAATATTTGTAGGTGGACAAAATTTTGAATGCCAGTGATATTTTATTCCAGTGTTTAGTGTTGGACCATCTCTATTATAAATACCTAAGGGACTTGTTAAACAGGTAGGTTCCTCGACTCCACTGCAATCTACTAACTCATCTCTGAAGAGAGACGCCAGGAATCAGTCTTTAATAGGCATTCCTATGTACATTAAAAATTAAAAAGCACTGTCTCACCTTGTTTACAAGATGGAAAACAAAATAGCCCTTTTGTTGTTGACATTTTACTTTTGTATTTGGGAACCTAGGAGAGAGATACTTCACTTGTTATAAAAAACTTTTAGCATGTCCTCTATTTTCTTTTTTGCATATCTGATTTATTTTGTTTTATTCCAGATTTTCCTTCTGGTTCAAAGCAGGAAATGGCGTGATGGTCTTTGTTCGAAAACAGTGGAATATCATCGTCTAGACCAGAATGTTAATGAGGCAATGCCTTCTCTGAAGATTACCAATGATTATATATTTTAAAGCACTGTGATTTGTGTTAGCTTATTACATAATTTTATTTGCTTGACTTTTTATATGATATTGTGCAGATGTTCGCCATTGGCAGTTAGTACTTAAATGAGAGGTGGGCCTCTCTTTATTTTGCCTTGGTGCTTTGGAAGTTAAGTTTCATGAACAAGGAGTATATAATTTTTTTATCTACATTTTTAGAGTTGAATTCAATCAGGTGTCCAAAATGTGGAGCTAAGCATTACCTGTTTTTATTGTTTTAGATTTCTTTATTGTTCTTTTTCTGGAAGTGTTAGTAATGCTACTTTTAAAAGATCCCAAACTTACAATTAAATTCTAACACATCTGATACTGCTGACTCAGATTCTCTTTCTGCCATCCAAATACTGTTTCTTAAGCACACATTTCTTTGTGCTGTCAAACTGTATCTATGTAGGTAAGGATGTATGTAATAATGCTTTATATATAAGTAACATTTTTTTCTTCCAGGAAAATTGCTTTGGATATTTTTGGATAATTTATACATAATTTATTATTGCTCATTCTGACCACAATTTTAAGTAACACATTAATAAATTTGTCTAGAAATTCTGCAGTAGAGACTCTGCAGTTTGCAGTGGACATAAATAAAATGTTATAGAGAGCATTTTTTGGTTTGAATTACTGAATTAAATTTAGAGGTAGAAATTGTCATAAAATTTTAAATACGTGAATAATTGCTTTTACTTAGCAACTGATTGTAGCAAGGGTTTCTCCAAGCTTTCAAGCTAGGGGCAGAGTTTAAAATTATACCATATTTGTTCACTTGTTTTTTTTTTATAGTAAGTTTGAATAAATTTTCGGGGCCATGTCACTTAAATAATATTGTATCTAAGTCTTTCAAATTAAAATTATACCTGAATGAAGTTGTTTGTATACATGAAGGATATATGTGTATGCTGACTCTTTCTCCCCCTGTATTTGTTTTGTTTTCTTGTTCTTTTTTAATAGAAACTGGAAATGATTTACTGTATTTAATTTTAGCCTGTCTTTCTATCATAAGGAGTTGATCAATATGTAAATATGTGATTTGAAACCTGGTTGACTTCTTACAAGTGTCACGACAACTTTTTAGAAAACATAACCCCTAATATATGTTAAACACCACTCACAAAGCCAAGATGAGCCAGTGGGCATGCGGTTTGTGTAGAGGTGGAAGAGGCAGGGCAGTCCATTGTTGCTCTTGGGTGGACAATTTACTGTTATAATAAGGAAGGGAAGCAGAGTGGAAATACACCTGAACTGTTTTATTGCAGTAATTTTTTTCATATCTGAAATTGTATTATTTAATATTTTGAATAAGATTTTAAAAATAAATGGCAAAGGTATAAATCCATGATTTTATAAGTGTGTTTCATTTTAATGCTGGCATGGGGTCCTTCATTTGGGTGGTGATAGATGGGTAGTGCTGTGTCTGGGAGGAAGGTAAGCTGATTAGCTTGCTTTCATTCCTTTTAGCAATAGGACTGTGCTTCTATGAATTCCACGTACATTTCTAGATCTTACTTTAGGTCTAGTTTACTGTTATGTACTGAAGTTTATTGAAAACTGTAGCAAAGTAGGGTTGCAAAGAAAGGTAAAGCAGCTAAATCAATGTGCACTTGTAGCATCCTAGCTTCCCTGTTGTCTCTCTGTTGAAGGCCCCCCGATCCTGGAGGATCATCCCGCTTAGTGGATCTGGGGTTCTTGGGTGCTTCCGGATGGCACAGTCTTTGCTACCCATGTCCCAGTGCTGCAGTCAAGTAGCCTCTGACTTGGAGCATCAGACTGTACATTGATTTAAAATGCTGCCGGTGTCTTACAGAGGCACCCAAGCCACTGGTCTATAAATGTGTATATAATTCACACATATGTGTATGTTAACAATTTTTAGATGAATTTGACCTCTATAGCGTTTTGTATCTTGCTTTTTACCTAACAGATCCTATCATTAATATTCTTTAAAAACATTTAATAGCTACATAATTTATTTAGCTATTTTCCTCTTGAATGTTTAGATGGTTTCCAATTTTTGGTTCAGAAATAATATTGTGGTGAACATTTCTGTACTGGAATTGGTTTGTTGGGTTAAATGAGGCAAAGGCGTAAATAGGATTGAATGGCACAGATAAGACCCACATTTGAGTCTTACAGCACTAATATATCCTACTTACATGTGGTATTGTCTGCTGCCTTCTTTCAGTGTCAGTTTCTGGAGAGACCAGGAGCACTGCACCAAATGTTGGTACTAACGGCAAAATAGAAAACACTTTAGTTCCTCTTTCTGTATCTTATCTGAAAAAGAATGTGTTGAAAGTTGTGAGGCAGACAGAAACAGACATTTAGAATTTGTGCAGGCAGGCATGTCTTGACTGGGGTTTTGATTTTAGATGTGAACTCAAGAGGGTGAGTGCAAGCTCTTTGGTAGAATGTGTGCAGGAGGCGGCCCTTGCTATGGTTTGCTCCACAGAGTGTGAGCTTGAAGACTGAGACTGGCCCTTACTCAACTCTAGCCCCTTACTCAGCACTGCCTGACACCTGCTAGGCCCCTTGAAATCATTCGATGACATACTTGCGAAATTAGATGAGAAAACAGGCCCTGCACTGGCTCATGTAGTCAGCATACAGTCTAATACTACTAACATCTGGGACCTAGCACTGCAGGCAGTGGGGGAGAACCAAGATGTAGTGTGTGAGCTTTATCTGAATATCCACATTCCTACATGAGGCTAAAGCCCACATTAATTGTGTGAGATATCACCTCTTCATTCAAATCCCAGGTTCTGATCAAAGCAGCTGCTGCCCGTGAAGGTGAAGGGGATGGAGAAGGTTACTGCAGGCACAGCTGCCAGTGTTCTGGTTCTCTCTTTACCTCTCTGGCTGACTTTGCATTTTGTCTTTTGCCTTTTGCCCTCTCTCAGTCCTATCTGGTGGTGCAACAGTTTGCCTCCTTTTCAGCAGTAAGCTGAAAACGGTGTGGGAACTTCCCAGCAGAAATTCAAGAGGTTAAAAGTATCTTGTGAGGGCCAGACGTCTTCCAAGGGAGCTGAAAAGGGGGCTGTCCTGAGGTTTGAGGTCAGTCTGTAGCTAGATTCTGTTCACCTGTCGTTTTACTTACTTGACATTTACTTACTTGAGGGGAAGTTGCTAGGATAGATTGTGGAAATGGAGCTGGGGCCATTTCCGACTCCCCTCTCAAGAGCCCTGTGTGGTGGTGACCTGCTGTCTAGGCTGCTGAAGTGACTCCAGGGAGCCTGATTTTGGACCCATAAGCAGCAGCTTTTACCCACCTCTCTTCCAGCTCCCTCTTATGGAGTCCCAGACCCCTCTGCCACTATTGATGAGGTTTCAGATTTAAAAGCCCCTGCTCCTTAGGAAGCCTTTCTCTACCTAACACACTAATATTTCTGCTCTGAAACCCTATGGATCTTTCTCTCAAAACCCCAAAACTCCCTCATTTCTCTGCTGGGAAACCTAGAGATGCCGTGTTCTGGGAATCCTTTACTTCCGGCATGCCCTTCTAATAGGGCCCTTTGTGCTTCTCTCCCAGGCTACCCTTCGGAATGTAGATTGGACAGCACTCCCGGGACCCTTCCAAAGGAGGCAGTGCCTTGCAGTGGGTTAGAGCTCTGGTGGGCCCTGTGTCAGACAGTTCTGGGTTGGATTCTCACTCTAGGCCTGACCTCTAGACTCAGAGTCCCTCACATGCCATTTTGCAGCCTCCAGGGAGAGACCAAACACATTTCCTGATCCCCTGGGAGTGAGGAAGGGTCCGGGATCTCCAGGGCTAACTTGAACGTCCCTGGGCTTTGCTGAGTCTAAGGATGTCCTGGCCCACGTTGCACCTACCTGCTCTTCTAGGAAGACAGACCTGGGGAGAAATGGAGGGGAAGGAGGAGTGTGGGATGAGGTCAAGGCTGGATGACTTTGGTCTGAGCTTTGTGTTTGTATTAGCCTCCTACCTTATAAAATGGGCAACTGGTTAGCTTCCGGGTTTGTCAGGAAGAAAAAATGGATTTATGTTTGTGAAAGGACTTTGTGTACGGGGAGGAGTTTCCAGCACATCACTGACGACAGAAGAGCCAGCTTGAACCTTGGGCCCACCAAGGAGTGAGAGACCGAAGGAGCTGCTAGAAGCTGTCCACAGTCCTGGGACTGCCTGCCCAGCTCCCCCGGGGCTCGCTGGAACCATGCAGCTTGTCAGAGCTGGGTTTATACCCTGTCATCTAGGCTTGTACAACCTGCTAGGGAGCAGATGGGGCTTCCTTGGAGCCTCCCAACCCCATTCCCTCTTCCCATCCTCATCCTTTCCCTGAAGCAAGGCTAAAGGGTCCTTCCCATCATGCCCTGGGCTGTTCCCAAGAACTTTGTCTAAAGGCAGTGAGACCCAGGACCCCAGGGAGGGTTGCTTTTAGGCTCCTCAGCGTGCCTGAGCTAAGGGAGCCTGCAGCTCTGCCGGGGGTGAGGGTTGGGAGGCGTGCAAGGACGGAGGCAGGGCTTGGGAGCCGAGGTTCACCCTCAGGTGTCCACTTTCTGCCATTACCACAGCATCGCACTGAAAGCCAAACACCTGGGCTCCTTTCACTCCAGCTCTCTGCTGTGAGCTGGGGGTGCCAGTAGGTCAAGGCAGACACTGTCTCTGTCCCCATGGTGCCCTCTGTCAGGCAGAGAAGAAAAGGAATTAAGCAGTCACAGTGAAGTGCGATGAATGTTATATGCCAGAAACCAGATTGCGCCTTTTTTTAAAAAAAGTTTGACCATGCTGCTTGGCTTGTGGGATCTTAGTTCCCTGACCAGGGATTGAACCCCGGCCCATGGCAGTGAAATCACAGAGTCCCAACTACTGGACTGCCGGGGAATTCCCTCACCTTTGTTTCTTCATGGTCAAGGTAATTTTTTTTTTGCGGTACGTGGGCCTTTCACCGCCGCGGTGTCTCCCGCCGCGGAGCACAGGCTCCGGACGCGCAGGCCCAGCGGCCATGGCCCACGGGCCCAGCCGCTCCGCGGCACGCGGGATCCTCCCGGACCGGGGCACGAACCCGCGCCCCCCCACCCCAGCAGGCGAACCCTCAACCACTGCGCCACCAGGGAAGCCCTCCAGGTGCTTCTTTATTCACCTTTCAGAGGTAACCATTTTCTGATTTCTTTCACCGTAGATTAGCTCTGCCTGTTCTACAACTTCATATAGGTGGAGTAGAAAGTATGTATTCTCTTGTGTCTGACTTCTTTTGATTAGCACAATGTTTTTGCTTTTGGTTTTTGTTTTTAAATTCACCCATATTGTTGCATTGTCAGCAGTTTATTACTTTTTATTGCTGAGTAGTGGTCATTGGACTAATAGCCCATAATTTATTTATTCATTCTTCTATTGGTGGACATTTGTATTTTTTCTAGATATAGTCATACACATATATCTGGATTTAATATATATTATCATATTAAATATATTTTAGTAATTTAATAATGTTAAATAATTAATATATAATATTAAACTTTTAATTTTGAGATAATTATAGATTAATATGCAATTATAAGAAATAATATAAAGATCCTGTGTATCTTTTACCCAATTTCCCTTGATAACATTTTATAAAACTAGTACGAGAATAATACACTATCACAGCCAAGGTACTATCTTGATACAGTCAAGATACAGAGCATTTCCATCACCACAAGGGTCTCACTTGTTGCCCTTTTGTGGCCACTCCCACTTCCCTCCCACCCTCGAACTCTCTTTCATCCCTGGCAACCATTAAGCTCTTCTCCATTTCTGTTATTTTGTCATTTCAAGAATGTTGTATAAATAGAATCATATAGTATATAATGTTTTGGGATTGGCTGTTGCATTCAGCATGATCATCTGGAAATTCATCTAGGTCATTGCGAGTAGCAATAGTTCCTTCCTTTTTATTGCCCAGTAGTATTCCATGGTGTGGGTGTACCCCATATTTTTTAACCATTCACCTGTTCAAGGACGTCTGGGTCGTTTCCAGTTTTTGACTATTATGAATAAAGCTGCTTATAAACATTTATATACAGATTTTTGTGTAAGTATAAGTTTTCATTTCTCTGGGATAAATGCCCAGGACTGTAGTTGCTGGGTTATATGGTAGTTGCATATTTAGTTTTTTAAGAAAGTGCTAAAGAGTTTTCCCGAGTGATTGTCTCATTTTGCATTCCTACCAGCAACAAACGAATGATCCAGTTTCTCTGCATTCCAACCAACATTTGGTGTTGTCACTATTTTTTTACTTAGGCATTCTGATAGGTGTGTAGTGATGCCGTATTATGGTTTTAATTTGTATTTCCTTAATAGATAATGATATAGAACATCTTTTCATGTGCTTGTCATCTGTATATTCTTTTTGGTGAAATGTCTCTTTATGTAACTGGAATGTTTGCTTTTGGCTTTAAAAATTTTTTTTTATTGTGGTAAAATATAACTTTAAAATTTATCATTTAACTATTTTTAAGTATATAATTCAGTGGCATTAATTACATTCATACCATTGTGCAACCATCACCACTAACTGTTTCCAAAACTTTTTCATCACCCCAACAGAAACTCTGCAATCATTAAGCAATAGAAACCCCCCTAAACCTTGGTAACCTCTAATCTACTTTCTGTCTCCACGAATTTGCCTATTCTAGATATTTTACATAAATGGAATCATATACTATTTATTCTTTAGTATCTGGCTTATTTCACTTAGTATAATGTTTTCATGTTGTAGCTTGTATTAGAACTTCATTCCGTTTAATGGATGAGTAATATTCCATTATGTGTATATACTACATTTTGTTTATCTGTTCATTTGTTAATGGTCACTTAGGTTGTTTCTACCTTTTTTTTTTTTTTTAAATGTTGAGCCTTCTTTTAAATTAATTTATTTTTATTTTTGGCTGTGTTGGGTCTTCGTTTCTGTGCGAGGGCTTTCTCTAGTTGTGGCAAGCAGGGGCCACTCTTCATCGCGATGCGCGGGCCTCTCACTGTCGCGGCCTCTCTTGTTGCGGAGCACAGGCTCCAGACGCGCAGGCTCAGTAGTTGTGGCTCACGGGCCCAGTTGCTCCGCGGCACGTGGGATCCTCCCAGACCAGGGCTCGAAACCGTGTCCCCTGCATTAGCAGGCAGATTCTCAACCACTGCGCCACCAGGGAAGCCCCGTTTCTACCTTTTGACTATTGTGTATTGCTGCAATTAACACTGGCATACAAATATCTGAGTCCTTGTTTTCAGTTCTTGTGGGTTTATACCTAGGACTGAAATTGCTGTGTCATATCATAATGCTATGTTTAGCTTTTTGAGGAACTACCACACTACCACGGCAGCTGCAACGTTTTTACATTCCTGCTAACAATGTAGGAGGGTTTTAAATCCACATGTTTGCTAACACTTGTTATTTTCATTCATTCATTTATTTATATGTATCCTAATAGGTATAAAGTGGTATCTTATTGTAGTTTCCATTTGCATTTCCCCAATGACTAAAAATGTTGAATATATTTTCATATGTTTATTGGCTATTTGTATATCTCTTTGTCCTTTTTTTGATTGGGTTGTTTGTCTTTTTGTTGTTAAGTTTTAGGAGTTCTTTGTGTATTTTGGATCTTAATCCCTTATCAGATATATGATTTGCAAATATCTTCTCCCATTTTATGTTCTTTGTTGCATAAAAGATTTTAATTTTGATAAGGTTCAATTTATTTATCTGTTTTTTCTTTTCTTGCTTATGCTTTTGACTTTGTGAGTAAGGATTCATTGCCATATCCAAGGTCATGAAACATTGTTTTCTTGTAAGAGTTAATGGTTTTAGCTCTTACATTTAAGTCTTGATCCATTTGGAGTTAGTTTTTGTTTTGTTTTGTTTTGTTGTTTTTGGCCACACGGCCTGTGGTTCTTAGTTCCCCAACCAGGGATGGAACCCGGGCCCCTGGCAGTGGAAGTGCAGAGTCCTAACCACTGGACCACCAGGGAATTCCCCATTTAAAGTTAGTTTTAACATCTTGTGAGGTAAGGTTACAACTTCATTCTTTACTGCATGTGGAAATCCAGTTGTCTTAGGACCATTTGTTTTCTATTTCCAGAACCATTTGTTGAAAACACTGTTCTTTCTCCACTGAATAGGCTTAGCATCCTTGTCAAGAATAGTATCTATAGATATATGGGTTTTTTTCTGGACTCTCTGTTCTATTCCATTGGTCTATATGTCTATCCTTATGCTAGTACTACACTGTTTTGATTTCTGTAGCTTTGTAATAAGTTTTGAAATCAGAAAGTACAAGTCCTCTGAATTTTTTTTGGTGGTTTTGGGCCCCTTGCAGTTCCATATGAATTTGAGCATCAGCTTTTCTATTTCTTCAAAAATTCTGTTGGAATTTTGATAGGGGTTGAATTGAATCTGTAGATCTCTTTGAGTAGTATAGACATTTTAATAATATTAAGTCTGCCTACCTATGAACATAGAGTGTCTTTCCATTTATTTAGGTCTTTTAAAAATTTGTCAGCAATGTTTAAAGTTTTCAGCGTATAAGACTTTTACCTCATTAGTTAAATTCATTACCAGGCATTTTATTCTGTTAGATGCTATTGTGAATGAATTTGCTTTCTTAATTTCATTTTTGGATTGTTCACTGCTGGTGTACAGAAACAAATAGATTTTTGTGTTTTGATCTTGTACCCTGCAACTTTCCTGAACTTGCTTATTAGTTTTAGCAGCTTTCTGTGGATTCTTCAGGATTTTCAATATATAGGATAATGTCATCTGCAAATATAGTTTTACTTCTTCCTTTCCAATTTGGATGATTTTTTTTTTAAAATTATTTATTTATTTTAGCTGTGTTGGGTCTTCGTTTCTGTGCGAGGGCTTTCTCTAGTTGTGGCAAGCGGGGGCTTCTCACTATCGCGGTCTCTCCTATTGCGGAGCACAGGCTCCAGACATGCAGGCTCAGTCGTTGTGGCTCACGGGCCTAGTTGCTCCGCAGCATGTGGGATCCTCCCAGACCAGGGCTCGAACCCGTGTCCCCTGCATTAGCAGGCAGATTCTCAACCACTGCGCCACCAGGGAAGCCCTGGATGATTTTTATTTCTTTTTCTTGTTTAATTGTTCTGCCTAAAACTTCCAGTACAATGTTGAATAGCAATGGTGAAAGTGGGTATTCTAGTTTTATTCCTCATCAGTCTTTTACCACTGAGTATGATTTTAGCTGTGTATTTTTTGTAAGTGCTCTTTATCATGTCAAGTAAGTTCCCTCTTAGTCCTAGTTTTCTGGGTGTTTTTTTAAATGAAAAAAAGTTCTTTCATTTTGTCAAATACCTTTTCTGCATCAATTAAGATGATCTTTCCCCCCTTTTTCTATTAATGTGATATGTTACAGTGATTGGTTTTCTTATGTTGAACCACCCTTGCATTGGTTCCACTCAGTCATGAAGTATAATCCTTTTACTATGCTGTTGGATTTGGTTTGCTAGTATTTTTTCGGTACGCGGGCCTCTCACTGTTGTGGCCTCTCCCGTTGTGGAGCACAGGCTCTGGATGCGCAGGCTCAGCGGCCATGGCTCACAGGCCCAGCTGCTCCGTGGCATGTGGGATCTTCCCAGACCCGGCCATGAACCCGTGTCCCCTGCATCGGCAGGCGGACTCTCAACCACTGCGCCACCAGGGAAGCCCTGCTAGTATTTTAAAATCTATATTCATAGGGATATTGGTCTATATTTTTTTTCTTCTGAGGTTTTTATCTGGATTTAATATCATGGTAAGGCTGGCCTCATAGAATGAGAGGAAGTGTTCCCTCCTCTTCTATTTTTTGGAAGAGTTTGAGAAGGGTTGGTGTTAATTCTTGTTTAAATGTGTGGTGGAATTCACCAGTGAAGCCATCTGGTCCTGACCTTTTCTTTCAGAAGGTTTTGTTTGCTGATTCAATCTCATTACTTGTTATAGGTCTGTAGAAATTTTCTATTTTATCTCGAATCATTTAGGTAATTTGTGTGTTCCTAGAAATTTGTCAGTTTCATCTATGTTATTCCAATTTGTTGGCATACAATTGTTCATGGTATTCTTTTATAATCCTTTTTATCTCTGTAAGGTCAGTAGTGATATCTCCACTTTAATTTCTGATTTTAATTATGTGTATTTTCTGTCTTTTTCCCTTGTCAGTCTAGCTAAAAGTTTGTCAATTTTGTGATCTTTTCTAAAAACTAACTTTTGGTTTCATTGATTCTATTATTTTTCTATTTTCTATTTTATTTATCTCTTTTCTAATCTTTATTTTCTTTATTCTGCTAGCTTTGGGCTACTTTGCTTTTCTTTATTCTAGTTCCTCAAGGAATAAAGTTATTGATTTTAGATTCTTTCCGTGTTTTTATTATTATAGGCATTTACATTTATAACTTTCTGAGCACTGCTTTCTCTGCATCTCATAAGTTTTGATATGTTGTCATTTCCATTCATCCTTGTTTTCTTGTTTGATCATTGATTAAGAGTATGTTGAATTTTCTGGTATCTCTTCTGAATTATTTATTTTTAGCTTAATCCCATGGTTGTTGGAAAATATACTTTTAAAGATTTCAGTGTTAAAATATTTATTGAGACTTGTTTTGTGGCCTAATATTTGGTCTATGCTGGAGAATGTTCAATGTGGATTTGAGAGGAAAGTATATGCTGTTGTTGGGTAGTGTTCTATGTATATCTGTTATGTCTAGTTGATTTACAGTGCTGTTCATGTGTTCTGTTTTCTTGTTGATCTTCTGTCTGATTGCCTACCCATTATCAAAAGTGGTGTATTGAAGTATCTAGCTATTATTATAGAACTGTCTAGTTCTTCCTTCAGTTCTGTTTATACTTGCTTTATATATTTTGAGGCTCTGTTGTTCGTTTATATATGTCTATAATTGTTATATCTTCTTGATGGCCTTTTTCTCAATATATAATGACTATTTTTTTTGGTCTCTTTCAAAAATTTTTGGTTTAAAGTCTATTTTGTCTGATTTACTATAGACATCCCAACTCTCTTTTGGTTACACTTTGTATGGAATTTCTTTTTATGTCTTTCCACTTTCAACACATTGGTATCTTTTGATCTAACGTGAATCTCGGGACTTCCCTGGTGGTCCAGTGGTTAAGACTCCATGTTCCCAATGCAGGCGGCCAGGGTTTGATCCCTGGTCAGGGGACTAGATCTCTCATGCCACAACTAAGAGCCCACATGCCGCAACTAAAACAATCGCACATGCTGCAACTAAAGATTCCCCCATGCTGTGACGAAAGATCCCACATGCCGCAACTAAGACCCAGCACAGCCAAATAAATAAATAAATATTTTAAAAAGTGAATCTCTTGTGTATATAGCATGTAGTTGGATCATGCTTTTAAATCCATTCTACCAATCTCTGCCTTTTCACTTGAAGATGTTAATCCATTACATTTAAAATAATTACTGATAAGGAAGGACTTACTTCTCTGCCATTTGACTATTTGTTTTCTGTATGTAATTTTAGCTATGATATGTCTTGGTGTGGGTCTATTTGGGTTAATCTTGTTTGAGATCCTTTGTTCTTCCTGTACCTGGATATCTATTTCCTTTTTCAGTTTTGGGAAGGTTTCAGCCATAATTTCATCAAATACATTTTTGACCCCTTTTTTTCTTTCTGGGACCCCTATAATGAGAATGTTGGTACACTTGATGTTGTCTCAGAGGTCCCTTAAACTGTTCTCATTTTAAAAAATTTGTTTCCCTTTTTGCTGTTCTGATAGGGTGATTTCCATTATTCTATCTTCCAGATCATTTATGCATTCTTCTGTATCACCTAGTCTACTGTTAATTCCTTTTAGTGTGTTTTTCATTTCCATTATTGTATTTTTTTGGTTCTGATTGTCTTTTTAAAAATTTTTTTTAGTTCCTCGTTAAAATTCTCACTGTGTTTATCTCTTATCTTTCCTAATTCAGTTAGCACTCTTATTACTAATTCTTTGAACTACTTATCTAGTAAATTATTTATCTTTGTTTCATTATTTGTTTTTTCAGGGTTCTTTTTCCATGTTCTTTTATTTGAAACAATTCCTCTGTCTTGTCATTTTGCTTAACTTTCTATCTATTAAATTAGGTGAAACAGTTACCTATCCTGGTCTTGAAGGGTGCCCTTGTGTGGGAATATCCCTATATAGTCTGTGTGTGCCCAGTGGCTTTGCTGGGAGAGTGGGTCTGACATGAGTATGAGTCATGTTTTCCCCTAGGGTGTGCTGGCAGCTATCACTGAGGTGGGGCTGGAGATGGAGGGGCTAGAGCAAGCCAGGTGTGAGGCAGGGCTTCTCCTCTGCTCACTGACCATCACCACCCTATTGGGGGTGGGGTCGGGTCCCAAGTTTCTGGAGTGGAAGCCCTGAGGCTCAGGTCCATGCTGTCTTGGTCCCCTCTAAATGTGTGCTTCCCCACCTCCCAGCACTGGTAGCTTTGCCCCAGAGAGGAGCAGTGCTGGAGCAAGAGGGGCTGGAGTGGGTATTTGGCATGGGTTGGGGTGCAGGCTGGGGTGGTCCCATCGTCAGTCAGAGCTCCAGGCCACTCCTGATTGGCTGCCTCCATGAACACCAGCAATGGCTGCCCTCACCCCGTTCAGATGCTGTGTTGGGTCTGAGCTGGCTCTGTCCTCCACAGCTGCTCACTCTCTTTTTGGCTGTGGTAGCCTTCACCTTAGTGTGGAGCTGTGCCTTGGAGCAAGTGGGCTGGAATAGGTGCTTAGCTTGGGCTGGGGTGCACACTTAGGTGATTGCAGGACATCGGCCAGAGTCCAGGGCAGTTTCTTCTGCCTTGTTTCGAGGGTAAGCAAGTGTGTGCACTTTTCATGAGTGGAGTCTAGATTTCCTACAGCCCCCCTGTCATTCCCACTGGTTTTCAAATCAGCTAGGGGGACTCATCCTCCCAGTGTTGAACCCCAGAACTGAGGTGCCCAATATGGAGTTGGAACTGCTTACTCCCCAGGGAGGATCTCTGAGCCTATGTAACCTCCTTTCGCTTCTGTGTCCCCTCCCAGGGGTGTAGATCTTGGACTGCTGGCTTCTCTTCCCTTCCTATCTGATTCCGTGTAGATCTTTCTTACAGTCTTGGTTGTATAAGAGTCTTTCTGCCAGTCTCCAGTTTGTTTTTCAGTGAGAATTGCTCCATTTGTAGACTTTTTTTTTTTTTTTTTTTTTTTTGGTGAAGGGAAGTACAGCATTTATTGATTGCAGGGCCCAGCGAGAATTATGGGCAGCTATGCTCAAAAGGTCTGAACTGTGGATATATTTTTGATGTGTTCATGTGGGAAGCTGAGCTCCACGTCCTCCTACTTTGCCGTCTTGATCTCCTCCCATTTTCTGTATGTCTTATACTTTTTTTGGGGGTCCCTCATTCCTCTGTTACTGCCTTATTTTGTGTTTAGTTAATTTTTTATAGTGAACCACTTTGATTCAGTTCCCATTTCCTTTTGTATATATTCTATAGATATTTTCTTTGTGATTACTATGGGTTTTACATTTAACATTCTAAATTTATAACAATCCATTTTAAAACTCTGCTCTTAAACATTTCCATCTTCCTCCCTTTAAGTTGTTGTTGTCACACACATCTTTTTTCATTGTGTGCCTAGTAACAGATTTATAATTATTTTTTAGGTATTGATCTTTTAAATCCTGTAGGAAATAAAAAGTGGAGTTATAAGCCAAAAATATAATACTTGTTTTTATATTTGCCCATGTCTTTATCTTATCAGAGATCTTTATTTCTTCATGTGGCTTTGTGTTACTGTCTAGTGTCCTTTCATTTCAATCTGAGGGACTCCCTTCGACATTTCTGTAGGGCAGGTTGGATAGTACTGAACTCCCTCAGCTTTTAACAAGTCTGGGAATGTCTTAATTTATCTCTCATTTTTGAGGGACAGTTTTGCTGGACTTAGAATTATTGGTTGACAGTTTTTTCTTTCAGCCCTTTAAACATGTCATCCCACTGTCATCTGGCTTCCTTGGTCTCTGATGAGAAATTGATTTTTACTCTTATTGAGGGTCTCTTGTACGAGATGAGTTGCTTCTCTCTTACTGCTTTCAAGATTCTCTGTTTTTCGACAGTTTGACTATAGTGTGTCTCATTGTGGATCACTTTGAGTTTATCCTGCTTGGAGTTGAGCTTCTTGGATATTTGGATTTGTAGATTTATGTTTCCTGTCACATTTGGGAAGTTTTTGGCTATCACTTTTCTTCAAATATTCCTTCTGCCCTTTTCTCTCTCCTCCTTCTGGGATTCCCACAATCCGTCCGTTGGTCTGCTTGATGGTGTACCACAGGTCTCTTAGACTGTGGTCATTTCACTTTTCTCTTTCTGCTGTTTAGACTTGATAATTTCAGTGGTCCTATCTTCAAGTTTGCTGATTTTATTTCTGCCTGTCCAAATATGCTGTTGAACCTCTCTAGTGAATTTCAGTTATTGTCCCTTTCAGCTCAATAATTTCTGGATATCTCAGCTGACTGTCAGGAGTGTTAATGTGGTGTTATCCTGTGTTAATGAGATTTCTTCACTCAGGCAGGGTGGTAACATCAGTTTCCCTCAGCACTCTTTCTCTCAACCCAACAGCAGCTACTATCTGGCAAGCCTTAGGTGGTCTCTTTCTACACATGTATAGCCTAGCCATCAGCCACAGATTTGCAAGGAACCCCTACACTGACCTCTTGGGCTCCTTACCTGCACATCTCGCATTTTTTTTAATGACCTACCTCTCAGATTATAGCTGCTTTAGCTGGTCTGAACTCTGATCTCTGCCTCTTCAGCTCAGTAGGTAGTCCTGTCACGCTCTATTTGGACTCCAGCTCTTTGAAACATGATTGGGAAATAAATGAACGAACAAAAACCAAACAAATAAATATTCCAGTTTTATAGATGTTTATGGTGGGAGGACTAGACTGTACTAGCTACTCCATCATAGAGGCAGCAGTTTCCCTCTTCCTGGATGAAATGGATTATGTGTTGGCAAAGATGTCAGGCAGAACTAGCTACTCTCTCTGATGCCCTGTGTTTGTCAGGTCTCTGAGCAATAGGACCATCCCTTGTTAGGCTCTACAAGTGAATAGATATGATGTTTTGTGTCCCCCACCCCCATCCTTAGTGTACTTCAAGTGAAGGGACTTCTACTACATGAGCGTCGATGGCAAGATTCTCTTGGACCCTGGAAGTCATTCACCTTCTTGTTGCCAACAAATAAAGAGTGTGTTCATTTTCCATTAAAAACTCGGTTCTGCCTGCATTAGCCTGCTCTTTCGCAGCAAGGAGGTTAATGTTGCTCTGTTGCCTGGTGGAGGGTGGACGGGAGCACAACACCTTCAAAGTCTATTTGGCTTCTTTGCTGCTGTAAGTCATTAGCATGTGGACCAGACTCTAGGCCTTGGGCCTGCAGGCTGAAAGCCATGTGGTAAACCACGTTCCAGCAGAGGAGGACACACAAGGGATGTCTTTCAGAGCATGAGGAAGGAGGCACTGCCAAGTCAAACACAAAAACACAGGAGTTACTCTGAGACATGCTATGCCTATAAAGGAATATAAAGTTTGGCGTCTCACCCTGCTCCAGGAGCCCACAGGCAGATCATTCATTCAATAGACATTTGATGACTGCCTGTACTGAGCCAGGCCCTGGGTTGCGTTCCAGGGATACAGGGTAAGGGGAAGATTCATCAAGGATATGATGCTTGAGTTGGCTCCTGGGGTCAAATCTTGGTTCCAAAGAAAACTGAGGGAAAAAATTGCAATCAACTCATCTTTCCATATTTCTATTTGAATAGAAGAACATACAAACTGAATTTATTTTCTAGAAAGGGGCCCAGAGATTTCATTTTGGAGGCTGGAACACTGCTTTGAGGGGGACCTCTGGCCTTCTCTAACTCACCCACACACTCTTAGAATAGGCCCTCTCTAGAGCCCCTACTTAGTTGTGTTTCCATAGCTGAAGGCATGAATGAGCTCTGGCCTTTCTGGAGGGTTGAGGACTCTTTCTGATCTCACTCCTCTTCCTCTCTTCTCCAAGAAATAGCTGTCTGAGCTTTGGGTGGCCCACTCCACAGGTAGGATTAGGTGTGGAACTTTGGACTCGATCCCTGGGTTACTCCTGGGACTGGACCCTCTCTTCTTGACCTCCTGGCGCCCTCAGTCTGTAGGTGGGTTTCTGGTAGGTAGAAAAGGGGAATTTCTATTTTAGGTGCCATGAGCCTCACTCTGGAGCAAGGAGACTGCTGGCCAGGGTGAAAATTTGTGGGTCTGTGTGTTCTTTGAATAAGTGAAACTACCACCCTCAAAAAAAGTCTTGGCATTTTCTCTGTAAATTCGGTTTCTGTTGTAGGGAGGTTTCTGCAGGATCTAATGGTACCAAGACTCCAGAGACTTCCTAGGTTTCCAAAGATGATTTCTGGGCTTCCTTTTTGTTAGTTTTACAAATACATCTCTGCCTTCTTTCCTCAGTCACGTTCTTGTGGGCCCTCTGGCTTAAGGGGTCTGGAGCCATAGAATAAGGGAAGGTAGGCAGGGGTTTTTTGCCTGCTGGGTGTAGTTTTGAGGTTCTCTTGGCCACACTGGTGGAGGAAGCTTCCAGTTTGGGGTCAGACGCTGCCCAGGGCCGTATGCCTGGACAATGCCCTTACCATTCCTTGTCCTGGTTTCCCCATCTTCTCTCTCTGCCCCTCCCACCAGGTTGCACAGCCTTTTCCCTTTTGCCCACTGTCATGGGCATGATGGTACTGCTCACATACACCGTGCCCCTCCATGGAAAGGCTTAGATTTTTGAGGAAACACAGATTTTTTGTGTGCGTGAGGGAGGAAAAGTCTATGATATTGTGGTTAGAATTAATTGTGATGGAAATTTATTGATTTAAAAATAAAACAATTAGGTCTGGAAAAGATAGCTTAGATGAGGTTCTCTAGGTGGAAATCTGTGGGCTATGTGCTATGCTCTGTTTGTGGTTGGAATGGGGTTGACTTAGGAGGCTGGAGCCTGCCCTTCTGTGCAGAGGGAAGCTAGTCAGCACCACCACTAGGGGGCGACAGAAACCACAGCTGCCACATTCCTGGGCGATGGATCTAACACCGGCTTGTTCTCCTCTCTCTGGAGAGTAGGTATGAATGCTAGACAAGAAAGGGGACACTGTTCTACAACCTGCTGTATTGTACAAAGCAAGTAAGCTGTTTGGGAACACTAACCAAGGTCACCAGGGTGTATTGGGACCAAGGCTTAGAAACGGTGCTTTGGACTTTCCAGGAATGTACCCGAAGGGGAGGAGGGTCGGGGGCAGGGAGACAAGGGGGAGTTCACAATTTTGACTCAGGCAAAACAAAAACAAAAACAACAACTAGATAAATAAATGAATAGGGAGAATATATGGAGCTGAGAGTAGTATTGGCCAAATGGATCCAAAGCTTTCCGATAGACCAGACTTCGAGGACCGGGTTTTCATGGTGCATGAACTGCTCTGAGCCTTAATGGGTTTGATTCCTCCCTTCTCACTCTCCCTGCACAGTGAGAGGCGGCTTTTCTATAATTGGCCCTTGAAACATTACTACAATCACTTTGTGGCCTCCTTCAGCTTATTTTTAATTACAAGCTCTATTGCATTGTTAAATTATTAACTCTGACAATTACTTATCTTAGCATTTTCTTATCTTGATGGAAATGAAAATAGCAAGGTCATGTTAGCTCACTTGTGGTTTTAGTCTGCTACCGCGAAAATTGAGCTGGAGCAGCTCAGCAAATGTTTGCAGAGCGGCGAACCGAGTTTGCAGAGGGTCTGCCAGTGGAATGGTGCTGAGGGGTCTCTGCACCCACAGGTGCTTATTCTGGCCGGTTAGGGCCGGGCTGTCCCTGGAAGTGGGACGTGCTGTTGCAAGTGATGGTGTCGCAGGCGTGTGCAGCTTCTTCTGTAACCTTGAGGAAGGGTCCTGCTTGCAGGGCTCACACTTGCAGAAGCTCTCAGTCCGGTGACTGAGACAGTCAAGGCAAGGTCGGGAAGGGGAGCACGTCCCACTGCCTCTCCTGATGTGTCCCAGCTCTGCTCTGGCTCACGGTCCCCCTTCTGCTTTTCTAAGTCCCACTCATCTGAAGCCCTTTCTGGACCCCTTCTTCCCTACCCCTCTCAGCCCACACTGACCTCCCAAGGTGCTCACTGTATGACACACTGGCAACAATGACAGCAACTAAACAGCCACAGTAACAATGACTAACATATATTGAGTGCATACTGTATACCTGGTGCCTTGCCCGCAGTGGACTCTTGGCAAATGTCTCCAAATGCTGGCCATGGCAGGCCTCATTGTCATGCTGCCTTCTGTCCAGCAGGGGGTAGTGTGACTACACCATAAAGGGGACCCTCCTTTACCTGCGTTCTCAGGAAAAGTGAAGCTTCAGAGTTTCTGTGGATCCAGAGTGCTTCTGGCTTTCACAGTGGGTCCAAAGGCTCCGACAGACAGTGAGGGTAAAAGGCTGCACAACGGTCACCCCTTGTTCCCCCCAGCCTCGGGCACTTGGGGTCCATCAGTCCCAATATCAAGTCATTCTATGTTCAATCCCTGGCTCTACTGACTTCATGGAGAGCAAAGGGCAGGCACGAACTTGGAGAAATGGCTTTGGCCTCAGTCGACAGCGCTGATTCCATGGCAGTTACTTGGCACCTTGCTTCCTTAGGGATACACAGATGGTTCCCAAATCAGACAGCCTCTTGGTAGGAACTAGAGATTGGGGGAGCGCAGATCCCCAGATGTGTTATACACATTAATGGATGGTACCGCTTTTGGGAGACCCCTTGGCCCCAGGAGGCAGTGGTTTCAGTGGGCAAATGTCTAGGCTGTCTAGAATTTCTCAGGCAGAAGCCTGTGAGAAAGTCTCATCTTTCTCATAGCCTGGGAGCCAATTGTTCCCACAGTGAGAGGAAGAGGGGAAGAGGTGAGACTATTGGCGGGTTGTGGTCACATCATCTCCCACCTCTCTTACTTGCAGAGGACCTCGGTGAGAAGGTAAGGTACGAGCTGTCTCCCACTGTGGGCAACTTCTGTTGACCCAGCTCTGGCTGTGGTCTCATACTTTGGAAAACAGGCAAGAGCTTCCCAGAAATGACTCCACTGACATTTCTGCCAATACTAGGGCCTGCTCAAGACTCTGAAGGCTGATTCTTTACTTGAGGAGGGATTTTTGTGTCTGGTCCCCAGCACAGATAGGCTGGGAGATCTCTGGCTAACTTCCGTGAGGAATTCAGATCCTGGGTCCCACATTTGAGTCTCTAGTTCCATGAACTTAAAGATCGATGTGGCTGCCCAACCTCTCGGCTTCTGAAGTGCTTTGGGTTCAGATGTTCAAAGCAGCCCTGAGTTATCTTTGTAGCTTCTCCAAATTCCTCCCCTATTCTCTAGGCCCCTGTGAAAAGAAAATGCTAATCTATCACAGAGTGCTCACTCCACCCCGAACCATCCACCAACTGGCAGCCAGAGGGAAGCGATCAATCAGAAGATGTTCAAACTGTAAAATGTCTGTGCGTCCAAGGCCATGCCCACATTTGAGGCCTCTTGCTCCCCACCACCAGGCCTCACCCAAATTGGCCTTTACTCTAAAAGGGCTCAAGTTCAAGGAAACTGTGTCTGTGTGTGCATGCTCACGCCAAGTCTTTTTTTTTTTTGCGGTACGCGGGCCTCTCACTGTTGTGGCCTCTCCCATTGCAGAGCACAGGCTCCGGACGCGCAGGCTCAGCGGCCATGGCTCATGGGCCCAGCCGCTCCGCGGCATGTGGGATATTCCCGGACCGGGGCACAAACCCGCGTCTCCTGCATCGGCAGGCAGACTCTCAACCACTGCGCCACCAGGGAAGACCATGTTTTTTGTTTTGTTTTTTTTTTTAAATATTTATTTATTTATTTTTGGCTGCGTTGGGTCTTCGTTGCTGTGCGCGGGCTTTCTCTAGTTGTGGCGAGTGGAGGCTACTCTTCGTTGTGGTGCGTGGGCTTCTCATTGCAGTGGCTTCTCTTGTTGCTGAGCACGGACTCTAGGGGCGTGGGCTTGAGTAGTTGTGGCATGTGGGCTCTAGAGCTCAGGCTCAGTAGTTGTGGTGCACGGGCTTAGTTGCTCTGCGGCATGTGGGATCTTCCCAGCCCAGGGCACAAACCCATGTCCCCTGCGTTGGCAGGTGGATTCTTAACCACTGCACCACCAGGAAAGCCCCCCCAAGCCTGTTTTGAGAGATTTGCCTTTCACTGCCCGAGTTGCTGCTGAGGAGGACACGTTCCCTAATTCCTCACCTGGTGGATCAGTTGGGGCCATTTATGTACTCTGGTTTAAAATAATAATAATAATAATGGTAATAATAATAATAGTAATAATATGTGGCAGTTTTGAGCCCTTTACATTAGCTAGGTTCTTCTAATGGATTACCCAATTCAATTTTCACAAGAACTTTATGATATAACTGCTATATATAATATAATACATATGATTTTTTTTTTTTTTTGCAGTACGCGGGCCCCTCACTGTTGTGGCCTCTCCCGTTGCGGAGCACAGGCTCCGGATGTGCAGGCTCAGCGGCCATGGCTCACGGCCCCAGCCGCTCCGCGGCATGTGGGATCTTCCCGGACCGGGGCACGAACCCGTGTCCCCTGCATCGGCAGGCGGACTCTCAACCACTGCGCCACCAGGGAAGCCCACATATGATATTTTACACATATTTTATATACTATTTATAGTGTTCCCATCATATAAGGTAGAATCAGAGGTGTGGAGGGGTTAAATTGAAGGTGATCACGGAGGATGTCGCTGAGGCAGAATCTTGGGGAAGGGGATCAGAGGAGGCTGGCTGACAAGCAGGAGACACGCTTCAGACCCCTCAACACCCCAGGTGCTTGCGCCCACCTGATCTGGAGGGACCTGGGGCTTGGGAAGTACAGCATGACCCACCCTGCACAGTCTTAGGAGCAGGGAGGAATGGCTGTATCCTTCAGCCTTGAGAAAAGTGTTCTATCACACTTTGATCTGACAGATGGCATGACTCCCTGGAATTCAGGGAGGATGGTGGGGCAAATGTCTAGCAGGTGGGGAAACTGAGGCCAGAAAATTTAGGGGCCTGCTCAAGTCAATAGTGGGCTTTTTGGGGCTTCCCTGGTGGCGCAGTTGTTAAGAATCCGCCTGCCAACCGCAACGAAGAGTAGCCCCCGCTCACCGCAACTAGAGAAAGCCCGCGTGCAGCAACGAAGGCCCAACACAGCCATAAATAAATATATATAAAAGAAAATAGTGGGCTTTTCTGGATCTATAGCACCTTCTCCAAGACCACATAGCCCCTGAGTTGGGACTCTGAATGTCTCTGTCTGAGAAAACTGTCTAGTGAGGTCAGAAGCAAGGAGGTCACTTTAAAAATTTTATTTTAAAAGGTGCCAGGTTAATTTGTATTTTCCAGATTGCTAAAACATATACATGAGAAATTAATTCAAACAGTACAAAATGGTAAATGGTGAAAACTAAGCCTCCGTCCCACTTCTGCCCCCTGTTCCTCTCCCCTGTACAATCGCTGTTCTCGTGTATCCTTCCAGAGATAATTCATGCATATGTAATCATCTATGGAAATGTGACAGGTTGTTGGAATGGGTTCTCTACCTCTCATCTGAGGTCCCAAGCCCAGCAAGTCTAGCAAGAGGGGCTTCGGTAAGATCACTTGTAGGAAAATCACTTGAATGTGGCCTCTGGAGTTGGGGGGCTGGGATAGACACTGGAAGAGTCTAAACATGAGATAGAGGGGGGGTGGATGGGAAGAGGAAAGGTGAGAAGAGGAGAGGATTGTAGAAGAGAGGACTGGGAGAGAGAGAGAGAGAGAGAGAGGGAGGGAGGGAGGGAGGGAGGAAGGGAGAGAGAGAGAGGCGTGTGAGGTACTTTTGGAGCCAATTATGCTTTTGCCAAAAGCGAGGCCATTGATACATAAATGTTCTTACAGACCAGCTATGGGCAAAATGGGGAGAGGGCTGGTCTAAAAACACCAGAAGGAGAAAGCATCCCTAAAGAGAGATAGACCCCTAAATTCCTGCAGATTGAGGGAGGGAGGGGACCAGTAGCCATGCAGAGGAAAATGCAACCAAAAGTTCCAATGTTGGTCTCTGAAGAATCCACAAAAGCACTCAGGAGAGGAAGGTTAAGTCTAGAGAAAACCAGCTTTCAACATCAGTTGTGACCAGAGAAAGCCAATGCCAGATGACACTGGTGACAGTCAGGTATCCTCCTCCTTCCTCCTTCCCACGTATTTAGTGTGGTAATCAAAATATGTTGTTCACGGACATTTTTGTTGGTAGCTGCTCTATCACAGTGCCCCAGAGGCGAAGTAGATGGGCAGCATCCTCCAATACTACTTGGTCTACATAGCAGGAAAAATGAGATCCCGTGGACAGAAGCCAAGTTGTGATCTCTTGTGCAGTTGCCCAGACCTAGGCCAGTTCACATACCTGAAACCACACGACTGAAGGGGGTTCTTGGCCCTCTTGAGGAAGAAATCTACAACAGTGCCACATGCTCCCAAGCTTTCCCCAAGGGAATCCATAGCCATTTACTAGGGTGACTGTAGACTAAGGAAATATACAATCCTTTTGGGGGCAACTTGACACTGAATCTTAATTTTTGCTAATTCCTGGGGACTCAAAATGCCCCTGTAGTCTACCAGTCAAAGAAAAGGTTTATGACGGTCAGGTGATAAATGAGGTTTCGGACAATCTTCCTCTCACACTGGGTCCTCCCTGTTCTGTGATGGCTCCTTAGTTTCTAAATGTGTAATCGGCATCGATAAACCCAGCAGCTGGCAGAACTTTCACATTAACAACCTGACCTGTGAAGTGAGAACTAATACAGAATTTCCCTTTCCTACAAGGATGCTAGGCCAAACCCAATAGTGCATCCTTGCCAGGGGTAGAGGGTAGGGAGAGGATTTCAGAGATTAGCATCAAAAAGTCTTGAAAGATGTAGAGAGAGTGATTTCTATCCCATGCCCATTTCACTCATGTATTTGACCCATGTGGAAAGTGAGGGGATCTTGGAAAATTACTATGGATTTTCATAAACCTAGATTTTTTGGTAATTCTAGTTGCAGCCACTGTTTCAGTTGTGGTATCTTTTATTTATTTATTTATCTATTTATCTATGCCTGTGTTGGGTCTTCGTTGCTGAGCGTGGGCTTTCCCTAGCTGTGGTGAGCGGGTGCTACTCTTTGTTGCAGTGCGTGGGCTTCTCATTGCCGTGGCTTCTCTTGTTGCGGAGCACGGGTTTTAGGGCATGCAGGCTTCAGTGGTTGTGGCACGCGGGCTCTAGAGCACAGGCTCAGTAGTTGTGGAGCACGGGCTTAGTTGCTCTGCGGCATGTGGGAGCCAGACAAGGGCTCGAACCTGTGTCCCCTGCATTGGCAGGCAGATTCTTAACTATTGTGCCACCAGGGAAGCCACCGTTGTGGTATCTTTATTGGAACAAATCAACACAGCCCCTGGCACCTGGTATGATCTGACAAGTACTTTTGATTTTACCTGTCAGGTACTGTTGACAGGGCACCTCTCTAGTGTTGTCTCAGGATTATGTCATCTTTTCTGGCATTTGCCATTATATAGACAGTAGAGATCTTGATCACCTTAGCATTCCGCAGAACATCACACAGGTACATTGCACTGATGACAGCTTGCTGACTGGACCAGATAAGCAGGAAGTACGTAGTATCTTAGAAGCCTTAGAAAGCCACATATAAACCAGAGGATGAGAGATTAACCCTATGAAAATTCTCCGAGGCTTCTGGAGTCCAGTGGTTTCGAGAATATGGGGATATGCCATCCAAAGTGAAAGAAAAGATGCTGCGTCTTATATCCCTTGCCTTTCAAGAGGCACAATGCTTGGGGGGCCTTTTTGGATCTTGGAAGCAATATATACAACACTTGAGTGTGCTGCTCCGACCTATTTATTAATTTATAGACTTACAGTTTTGCAAGGAGCCCAGAGCAAGAGGAGACTCTGCAGGATGTCCGGACAGCAGCACAGATGCTCTGAGACTGAGCTTCAGGACCTAGTGAGTGCCTGTGGTAAATAAGGATGCTGTGTGGAGACTCTAGTAAGCCCCAAGAGGATAATCAGGGCAGAGACCCTTAGGGTTTTGAAGAAAAACCATGCTTTTTTATGCAAAGAACTATTCTCCATTTGAGAAACAGCTCCTGGCTTCCTACCAGGCCCTGGTAGACTAAATTCCTGACATCAGTAAACAGTCCACCTGAACTACCCATTGTGCACTGGGTCTTATTTGACCACAGCCATAGGCTGGGTTTCCATAGCAGCAATCCCTCAAGTGGAAGTGGTTGCTGAAGGAACTGGGAACTACAAGTAGGGTGCATGAGTAAGTAAGTAGATGCTCTTGCTGCATTGCTTCCTCTCCCTCAATCCATACCTATGGCCAAATGGGGGAGTTTCTTATAACTACTTGAGTGAGAGGAAAAAAATGGACCTAGTTTGCAGAAGGTTCTGCAGGATATGCTGGCACATTCTGGAACAGGATTGCTAGGGTAGAGACCATAGTAAGGAATATTTCTGAAAGAAAATGGTGAAGAGAAATCCTCCAAGAGGACAGAGCTTCGAGAACCACCTGTGGTTTTCCACCTTCTGTGGGCTCAGAGGTGGCCACAAGTAAGAATCTACTCTAATTAATGGGCCATGGCTGATAGTTTGGCTGGATGGTCAAGGACTTGGAAAGAACAGGATCAGAAATTCATGGACTTTACAGACAAGCAAAAGCTAAGAGAGTTCAACACCTCCAAACCAGCTCTACAACAAATGCTAAAGGAACTTCTCTAAGTGGGAAACACAAGAGAAGAAAAGGACCTACAAAAACACACCCATAACAATTAAGAAAATGGTAACAGGAGCATACATATCGATAATTACCTTAAAGGTGAATGGATTAGATGCTCCAACCAAAAGACACAGTCTCGCTGAATGGATACAAAAACAAGACCCATATGTATGCTGTCTACAAGAGACCCACTTCAGACCTAGGGATACATGCAGACTGAAAGTGAAGAGATGGAAAAAGATAGTCCATGCAAATGGAAATCAAAAGAAAGCTGGAGTAGCAATATTCATGTCAGATAAAATAGACTATAAAATAAAGAATGTTACAAGAGACAAGGAAGGACACTACATAAAGATCACAGGATCAATCTGAGAAGAAGATATAACAATTATAAATATATATACACCCAACATAGGAGCACCTCAATACATAAGGCAACTGCTAACAGCTATAAAAGAGGAAATCGACAGTAACACAATAATAGTGGGGGACTTTAACACCTCACTTAAACCAATAGACAGATCATCCAGATAGAAAATTAATAAGGAAAGAGAAGCTTTAAATGACACAATAGACCAGATAGATTTAATTGATATTTATAGGACATTCCATCGGAAAACAGCAGATTACACTTTTTTCTCAAGTGCACATGGAACATTCTCCAGGATTGATCACATCCTGGGTCACAAATCAAGCCTCAGTAAATTTAAGAAATTGAAATCATATCAAGCATCTTTTTCAACCACAACACTATGAGATTAGAAATCAGTTACAGGGAAAAAAACATAAAAAACACAAACATATGGAGGCTAATCAGTACGTTACTAAATAACCAAGAGATCACTGAAGAAATCAAAGAGGAAATCAAAAAATACCTAGAGACAAATGACAATGAACACATGATGATCCAAAACCTATGGGATGCAGCAAAAACAGTTCTAAGAGGAAGTTTATAGCAATACAAGCCTACCACAATAAGAAAAATCTCAAATAAACAATCTAACCTATACCTAAAGGAACTACAGAAAGAAGAACAAACAAAACCCAAAGTTAGTAGAAGGAAAGAAATCATAAAGATCAGAGCATAAATAAATGAAATAGATACAAAGAAAACCATAGCAAAGATCAATAAAACTAAAAGCTGGTTCTTTGAGAAGATAAACAAAATAGATAAACCTTTAGCCAGACTCAACAAGAAAAAGAGGGAGAGGATTCAAATCAATAAAATTAGAAATGAAAAAGGAGAAGTTACAATAGACACTGCAGAAATACAAAGCATCCTAAGAGACTACTACAAGCAACTCTATGCCAATAAAATGGACAACCTGGAAGAAATGGACAAATTCTTAGAAAGGTATAACCTTCTGAGACTGAACCAGGAAGAAATAGGAAATATGAACAGACCAATCACAAGTAATGAAATTGAAGCTGTGGTTAAAAATCTTCCAACAAACAAAAGTCCAGGACCAGATTGCTTCACAGTGAATTCTATCAAACATTTAGAGAAGAGCTAACACCCATCCACTATGGAGAACAGTATGGAGGTTCCTTAAAAAACTAAAAATAGAATTACCATATGACCCAGCAATCCCACTACTGGGCATGTACCCAGAGAAAACTATAATTCAAAAGACACATGCACCTCAATGTTCATTGCAGCACTATTTACAATAGCCAGGTCATAGAAGCAACCTAAATGCCCATCGACAGACGAATGGATAAAGAAGATGCGGTATATATATACAATAGAATATTACTCAGCCATAAAAAGGAATGAAATTGGGTCATTTGTAGAGATGTGGATGGACTTAGAGTCTGTCATACAGAGTCAAGTAAGTCAGAAAGAGAAAAACAAATATCGTATATTAATGCATATATGTGGAACCTAGAAAAATGGTACAGATGAACCGGTTTGCAAGGCAGAAATAGAGACACAGATGTAGAGAACAAACGTATGGACACCAAGGGGGAAAGTGGCGGGGGTGGTGGTGGTGGTATGAATTGGGAGATTGGGATTGACATACATACACTCATATGTATAAAGTGGATAACTAATAAGAGCCTGCTGTATAAAAAAGTAAATAAAATAAAATTCAAAAAAATAAAAGAAATCGGTAGAGGTTTGGCTAAGAGGTATATCTATATCTGTCTGTCTGTCTGTCTCTCTCTCTCAGGAAGAGCACAGGGCATGAAGATGGTTGTATCCCATGTGAATGCTCACCAAATTACATCCACTGCAAAGGAGGCTTTCGGTCATCAGGTGGATGTGATGACATGTTCTCCAGAGTGAGTCAACCTCTTTCCCCGGTGGTCCCAGTGCTTGCTCAACGGTCCCATGAACAAAGAGCCCATGGTGGAAGGAATGGAGACCACACATGGCCTCAAAACCTGGGCTTGTCTGTCCCAAGGCTGATCGTTCTCACCACCACTGCTGAATGCTTAACCTGCCAGCCACAGAGACCAATGCTGAGCCCCTGATATGGCACCATTCCATGGGCTGTTTGGCCTCTTCCATCATGGAGGGGACAGCAATTCGTTCTCTCTGAAATAGACAGGTATTCTGGATATGGATTTGCCTTCCCTGCTTCCTGCCCGCACCGCCATTAATGGACATATAGAATGCCTCGTTCACTGTTAAGATACTCAGGTGACATTGCTTCTGACTAAGGAACTCATTTTGTTGTAAAACAAGCACAGCAGCGGGCGCATGCCTACGGAATTCACTGGTCTTATCCTGTAACCCATTGCCGAGAAGTAGCTGCCTGAAAGTAGGTTGAAATAAGCAGTTTTAATGATTCAACTCAATATAACAGTGGAATGGCCGAATGAAGGTTCATGTATGGTACCAGCTGGGAGACAACATCCTGAAGGATTGTATAAGTATACTGTCTTATATGATGCAGTATGCTTACTCTGAATCAAGGACCAATTATGGTGCTGTTTCTCTTCCAGCCAGAACACAGGGGTCTAGGAATCAAGAGGGTGAGTGTTGGAGTGGCTCCCATCACTACTATACCCAGTACCCCCCACTATGATGATTTTTGCTTCATGGTCCTGCAACTTTGGGCTTAGCTTATTTTGATGTCTTGGTTTCCAAGGGAGAAATGCTTCCACCAGGCAACACAACAACCACACAGTGGAAGTGGAAGTTGAGACTGCCACCTGGCCACTTTGGGCTACTCATGACACTGAGCCAACAGGCAAAGAGTTGGTTTACTGTACTGGGTGGGATGATCAATCCCAATTACCAATAAATTCATTGTTTTGCTTAAGTTAGTTTAAGTTGGTTTTCTGTCCTTTGCAACAAAGATATACAATAGGAGCTCAATAACTACTGAATTATAGGTTAGCATCTCTCTATCTCTTTGGGTTGTTCCATAGGTGGGTCACAGAAAAGCATGTATAATTTAAGCTTTTTCTCTGGGTGGGAGCTTCCTGTCTTTGGCTTTTTTTTTGGCTGCATTGGGTTTTTGTTGCTGCGCGTGGGCTTTCTCTAGTTGTGGCGAGTGGGGACTACTCTTTGTTGTGGTGTACGGGCTTCTCGTTGCAGTGGCTTCTCTGGTTGCGGAGCACGAGCTCCAGGCACGCAGGCTTCAGTAGTTGTGGCTCGCGGGCTCTAGAGCGCAGGCTCAGTTATGGCACACGGGCTTAGTTGCTCTGTGGCATGTGGGATCTTCCTGGACCAGGGCTCGAACCCGTGTTCCCTGCATTGGTAGGCAAATTCTTAACCACTGTGCCACCAGGGAAGTCCAGGGAGCTTACTCTCTTGAGGACACCTGGAGATGCTGCTGTCCACTCCAGGAGGGATGAGAGGGCAACCTGGATAGAACAGCAGAGAACAGAGCCAAACTTCTGGTTGTCACTTAAAACATGAAAAATGAAAAAAAAAAAAGAGCAATTTCACAGATATCAGTTTGTGTTTAATTCTTTTCCCCAAACTCTCCCAAGGATCTCTGGAAGTTTGAAATTGCTTCTTTATTTCACACCTTTGACCAGGGATGGCTTAAGGTCCGAGTCAGAGCTCTAAACGAAGTTGCTTTTCTTCCCCCTTCTCCTAGTTACAATGTCCAGTGATGCCTATTTAATGGGTCAGAAATGAGGTCCCATGTGTCTACGTCAGGGCTTTGAGAATCTTATCTGGTCGTACAACTTTCACTCAAAATTAAGGCACTGTGTGGTGAGGGGGATAAATAAACTTGTTAGGAAAGTTAACCAGCATCCTCATTGTCACCTAACAGCATTCATTGTGTGTGTGCTTAGAATAATGTCTTTTCTACAAGCCAGATGAGGAGTTGCTCTAATGCACTTTCCTGAATTTGGCCTGCCACTCTTGTAAATTACCTTGCTTAATGAACTCTGGGATTCTGTTATCTATTTGGAAACTCCGGAGCTCCTGGAGAACCAAATCAAGTGCCTTAGTCTGGAGGAAGGGAAGGCAGGCTTAGAAGATTTACAATTCCGTGAACATCATTATTAATGTCTGTTGTGTTTTGCAAACAACTTTCTAGTGGAATAAGTGCTTATGATGAGGCCACGGGCACTTTTTTTGATAAGTGGCCCTGAAATGATGACTACCAGGGTCCATAAATTACCTCCGGAAATCAACATGCCAGGATTATTCCACCCCCACCCCCAGCCCGGCTTCATGTGGGCATCCTGCCAAGGCCCTCAGCAATCTTCCGGCCATTTACCAAGAGCCGCTAAAATAGTCATAATATACCCACCACCACCACCATGGCAGCCCACAGTGTGGAGCACTTTACAGCTGACAGAGGGGTTCGCTGGCCTCGTTTCGTCTGCTGCGACGTGGAAACGGAGGCCGGGAGAGGTCAGCCAGGAGTGAGGGCCAGAAACAGAGTGGAGCCGGGGCTCCTGACTCACTTCTACTGTCTTTGCTCCCTACCACTGGGACAATTAATTTTATGTGTTGGCTTGACTGACCATGGTGCCCAGTCATTGGTTCGAACATTATTCTGGGTGTTTCTGTGAGGGTGTTTTTGGAAAAGATGGATATTTGTATTGGTAGACTGAGTAAGGCAGACTGCCCTCCCCAGTGTGGACGGGCCTCATCCAATCTGTGGCTGAACTGACTAGAACAAAAGGCTGACTCTCTCTTGAGTAAGAGATTTTCTTGCCTGATGACCTTCGAACTGGGACATCAGATTTTGGCTTGCCAGCCTCCATAATCACATGGCCAATTCCTTAAAATTAGGCTTTCTCTCTCTGTCATATATATGGGGGTTGGCTGTAACATGTTACGGCAAACCCCGAATCAACTTTTTGGCCAGCCCCAATATGAACTTCCTATTGGTTCTGCTTCTTTCTCCTCATGTAGTTACACTGACGGCCAGTCCCTGAGCTGAGGTATGGACCTGAGCTGGGGGCTACAAAGGCTACAAAAAGGCTAAAATTGGTTGTGAAAGTAAAGGTTAAAAAAAAAAAAACTTAAAAGAATTTGTTTTTAATTGTGTTAAAAAATGCATTACATAAAATTAACCACCTTGATCACTTTATTTATTTTTAAAATTTTATTTATTTATTTTATATTGGAGTATAGTTGATTTACAATGTTGTGTTAGTTTCAGGTGTACAGCAAAGTGATTCAGTTATACATATACATGTATCTATTCTTTTTCAAATTCTTTTCCCATTTAGGTTATTACAGAATATTGAGCAGAGTTCCCTGTGCTATATAGTAGGTCCTTGTGGGTTATCTATTTTAAATATAGCAGTGTGTACATGTCAATCCCAAACTTCCAGTCTATCCCTTTCCCCCACCCCATCTTGACTATTTTAAATTGTACAGTTCAGCATTGTTAAGTATATTCACACTGTTGTCTAAAGTTTTGATTTCAACTGGGCTAGATAGGGCTTTTTCTTTTTAATTTAATTTAATTTATTTATTTTATACAGCAGGTTCTTATCAGTCATCCATTTTATGCACATGAGTGTATACATGTCAATCCCAATCACCCAATTCATCCCACCATTGCCCCCCCCACCACCACTTTCCCCCCTTGGTGTCCATACGTTTGTTCTCTACATCTGTGTCTCTATTTCTGCCCTGCAAACCGGTTCATCTGTACCACTTCTAGGTTCCACATATATGCGTTAATATACGGTATTTGTTTTTCTCTTTCTGACTTACTTCACTCTGTATGACAGTCTCTAGATCCATCCACGTCTCTATAAATGACCCGATAGGGCTTTTTAATACCTGAAGATGAGATCAGGCTTACAACGAGAAGTGACCCCAATAGTTATGGGATTTGCCCGAGATGGCTCTGAGCGACAGGAAAGGAGACCCAGTGGAGTGTGTTTGGAGGTAGGGATGAGAGGAAAATAAAAAACAAAGCTCCTGGCTGTTTGCCTCTGTGGAGCAGAGGCCTTTCTCTAAACCGGGAACAGAGCCAGCTGCAGCGCTGTGATAACATCAAGGTGAAGTGGGGCTGAGGAGGCAAAGGAGGCTTAGGGGGAGGTGGTGGCTGAGTCGAATACTGAGGGGTGGTGGGATCTGAACAGCTGAAGAGGGGAGGGATGTGGGGGCGTGAGGCAGAGAGCAGTGTGGGTGAAGGCCAGCCCCGGCCTGTACACTGGCCTCCCTGCAGCAAGGATAGCGGTCACATGGCCTTGGGCCACGTCTACCATGGTGACCATACACGTTCCCACCAGCCTCCGCAGCCCCGAGCCCTGGCCAGGCTCTGAATTCTGGAGGAGCGCCGTGCCCACCCCCCAACTCCCCTTGAGCTTCCAATCCACGCCTGAGAAGCAGCATTTTATACATAGCCGTGTTGACAAAACCTTAAATATAGAACCTCTGGGAGCTTAATTACCCAGTGGCAAAGCTGAAAGTACCATCTGGGGTGTAACTAGTGGGGCTGGCAGTGCAGGGAGGGGCAGGGGGTCTGAAACGCGGCAGGCTGCCCTGACCCCACGTGCCCGTCCCCCCGCCTGCACCCCCTCTGCCCCACGCCCTGATCATTACCAGCAGGCCTGGCCTGAAAGAGGGGGGTAGGAGCCCCTGGGAGCAGCCTTTGTCTACACAGAGGGAAGTACCAGCCCAGCCCTGTCTTGTGGTGCTACCAGTTCCCTGTCCCTCATCTGATCAGGCCTCGGGGTCCTCCGTCCTGACTGGCTTCTTCTTGGAGACCGTGAGATGGCAGAGGCCACAGCAGGGGCAGTTTCGGGAGGAGCCAGCTTCTGGGGTCAGGCCTGGGACCGTGCTCAGAGGATTCTACCTGAGCAATTCACTTAAGTGGACCAAGTCCGGCCTGCCTGCTCTCAGCAGCCCCCCAACCCTCCACCATGCTTTCCACACCGTGGCCCCAGGCGCCTTCTCTTGGGACCTCACAAACACCAAGCCCGGGCTGCACACAGCGCTCCTCTCCCTGCCCAGAGCGCCCTCCTCTTCCTGTTCCCCTAACAGCCTTTCCCTGCTACCCTTCTCATCCCAACGTCAATTCTGCAGGTGAGCACCCCTGCCCTGGTGGAGGGCAGCCCCCAGGGCACACTCACGAGGCACTGTGTTTTTCTTGGGTACCTCATATTCTAATCGTTATTGCGTCCTCCTTGGTGTCATTGTTGGCTGCATGTCTGCCACCTTTGTGAGGCTGTAGGCTCCACGAGGGCAGGGGCAGTGTCTGGCTTGTTTCTCCCTATATCCCCTTGCACAGGGCTTAGCACACAGTGGGTGTGCAGTGAGTGTGCAATGAATGAAAGAAGGACTATCTAGCAGAGCCAACACTTGTCTAGGACCAGAAGCACCCACATCCCACAGCTGAGACCTCCCTCCACCTCCCTGGAAACATCTGGCAACCTCAGCAGCTGAGGCCAGCAGAAGGAGATGGAAGGGGCAGCTGAGACCTCTCTGAGACCAGGGTGTATGAAGCACTGGGCTGAGGTCTTTGGCCAGCAGGACTGTAATGGCAGCAGGGACGATGGATACACATTGGTTCATGGTCGGTGCCATCGTGTCAGCCACTCCGAGTGGTCCAGAGGGTCAGGGAGACCACCTATACCCACAAAGCAGGCTGTGGAGGGGCGGGACCTGCTGGGGAGGGGCACCTGCGCAGTGTAGGCTGCCAGGCTTCAGGAGGGGATGCGCAAGGCTCCAGGGTGTGTCAGGAGACAGAGACGAGGATGCGGGGAAGATGCAGGGATTGGCCTCAGTTCTCACAAAAGCCTCAGCCTTTCCTGATGAGTCCAGGCTTTGCTGCCCACACCGGCAGCCTGATGGCGTGGTCCTTTAGATCCTCTGCCAGAGAGCTGGAAGTCTGGCACCCCTGGGCAAGCCACAGCCCAGCAAGTCCTTGGGGCAAGGCAGAGGACTGGCCAGCAGAGGCAGTTGGTCCAGACAGGGCAACAGGTCTTCACAGTTTGCAGGGCTCAGAGGTCTGAGAGGAGGAAGATGGGGGAGAGGCAGGGAGGGGAGGAGAAGGAAGGGGGTGGGAGATGCCCTGGCCTCATGGTCACTGGAACAGGCCTGGTCAGGCACATGCGTGGCCTCAGCACTCCCCCTGGGGGTGCAGGGCCTAGGCTGGTGCCAGGGCAGGGAGCCTTTGGGCCCAAGCCTCACATTCACAACCACCTCTTCACATTTAGGCTTTAGGAATTATTCCAAGTGAGGTTTTAATGTTAAAAACAGTAATTTGTTCAATGTAAGCATTTAAAACCTGCCACAGGTTTACAGCTCTATCTTGGCATGTCTTTGGTTTTTAATCAGAGGACTAGAAAAGTGGAAGTGGTCCAGGCCTCTTGGCCGTGGGCAAGCCAGCGGAGAGGGCCTTTCTCAGGGACAGAGACCTAGGTGCAGCCCCAACCTGTACACTTTTGTTGGGTGTCTCCCCTTGCTGGCTTTGCTCAGGCCACCATGCACCCCTCCCACCCCCCCCCCATGGAGAGAATGTAAGGATGTTTTCATTGCTTCTTGTTCACCCTAGGGTGATGGGGCTGCTGAAGGACAGATGAGAGTGACAGCAATTTATGGGTCATATATACTCCCGGCCTGGGGAAGGAGGAGACAGCACACCAGGCAGGGCCGCACGGGGGCTGCGTGTGGGAACAGAGTGGACAGCCAGGCTTTACGAGAGACAGGTTTTATAGCATCAAGAGGGTGAGGTGGCCCCTGTTCCAGTGGGAGGATGTGATTGGCTTGTTTGAGTAACTCAGTGACTGGCAGGGAACTGAGCGCTGCTACTCAGGGATAAGCAGGAACTATGGCTGGCCTCTGTGATGGGAAAGGTTGTTAGCTAGGGGGCCTTATCTGTGGGGCAGAGTGGTGAGGGGCAATGCGGTTAGACCATTCGAGACCCTCCCATTTTCACCAGCTGTCGGACAGCACATGATATTAGGCCTTGATTTCAGGTTGTAGCGCTCTTGCCGAAAGTACAGGGAGTGACACAGGCTGAGACTGGGCAGATAGCCACATGTGCAGGGCGTCAGTGAGAGCTTGGGACCGATGAAAGTTCTCCTCTAGCTGGCATGTTGCTGTGAATGCTTCTTGAAGCTGTCCCTGCTGTGTTTAGACCAAATCAAACGTACTCCCACTAGAGCACAACCCTGTTTTTCTGACCTGATGGAGAACACATATATCGGTGTCCTTGGACCAGGGGTCCCAAGGCCAGGAGCCTAGCCACCTGGGAGACAGACTGACCTTGGTAGGGGAAGGCTCAGGCTCCTGGGAAGCAGGAAACCCCTCAGAGTGTCCACTGCTGCCCCCCCTCCACCCCCAGACTCTGGATCCAGGCTCCTGGAGGGCTTTGGGGAGCCAGGGGCAAGATGGAGAGATATGGCCCAGAGTCACACATTCCAGATCTCCATGGTTCTGCCCTCTGGTCAGGACCTTTGTCTCCATCTTCTCGCAGTGACGCTCAGCCCCTTGCAGGGTGTGCTTCACTGCAGCGGCCTCTGTACCCTCCCCGCAGGCTTGCTGCTCTGCCCTGCTCTGTGCCAGACCCCAACACCTCACCTGAGCCTTCCTGGAGCTCCTTCTGGGGTTCCACCTGCCCTTCCATAGACCTTTTCCAAGGCCACACACGCTGAGCATCTGTCCTCAAAGGCCCTGGTCCCTATTACACCTTCCTGAGTTGTGTGTAAAATGCAGGATGCAGGGACAGTTAATTTGAATGTGGATCAGTTTTGTTCTCACTGGCACATTTGGGGCCATCTTCCTAAACCTGGGAAGGGGCTGGTGGTTTGGTTTGCAGATTTTACAACAATAGAGATGGTGCCCCAGGCCTAGCCATTCCCTAAGGATGGGCAAGACCTCAGGGAGGACGGTGTGTAAGATGGGCCTGGCAGAGGTCCACCCTTGATGCCCTATCGGGGGTGACCAGGGAAGACCGAAGATGCTAGATTCTTCCTGAACATTCTCCTCTGTGCAAGAGCCCCAAGAATACTGCACAACTCTAGGGAGGGGAAGAGGCTTCCCTAAATCCCGACAGATGTTGGCTTTCTCATCAACCTTGGTGAGTGGCACGCTCGTGAAACACTGCGAGCTCGTTTTATTCTAGGCAACTTGTCTTAGAAAATTTGGAAAATATGGAGAAGTACAAAGACACCCAACCTCAGCCAGGGGTCAGCACGACTGCCATTTCGGTATCTTACCCTGCAGTCGCACCTTATGTGTATCAGATGTGGGTATGTCCAGTTGACAGGACGGGCATTCACTATAGAGAGAGTTGTACTTCCGCCTTTGGTTTAACAGCTGCACGACATTCCACTCTGTGGATCTGCAATCATATAACACTTTCCCTATTTTGGGCAATTGGGGTTGTTTCCAGTGTTTTGCTATTATGGGTAATGCTGCAGTAAATATCCTTGTTTGTCAAACCGTATGTATGTTTCTGATCAAGTGATTTGTCAAGTGTTACCACGTAAAGCCCTCGCTTGGGAGTCAAGGGGTCTCTGACATAGAGGTCCAAAGCCAGAGGCAAATGCCCATCTCCGGAGGTCTCTTCCACTTAGAGCTGAACTTCCCTTTAGCTGCGTGTTCTCATTCAAACCTTCCTCACGGCCTTTTAAGGACACCCTTCCTGCCCCCACTGGACAGATGAGGGAACTGAGGCACAGACAGAGCCAATTAATTGCCCAAGGCTACAGAGTCGGTAAGTGGCTGTGCTGGACTTAAAGACAAAACAAACAAAAGCAAACGGCCCATGCAGTGCAGAGAGGGGCTCTGGCCTGAATGTGGATCCGACGTCTCTAGAGGCGGCTCCTGGGCACCCACCGCTGCACTTCGCTTTCTCCCCTCGTGTTTCACACACCCCAGCTTTCCGGTGGGTATTCGGACGCTCCCAATTCAGGACTGTTGAGGCTCACACTGCCTCTGCATTTGTTCAGCTCAGAGCTGCTGTCCACCTCCACCTACCTCATCTGAGCAGCGAGAAGGAGCCTTGAAAGTGCCACTGGAGCAGGAATGTCATGCTCTCGGGTGGGGGCCCCGCAGTGACTCATGGTTGGGCTCCGAGCCTCTGGAAACACTCCTCTTGGCAAGGGGGTCACTGTGGCCGACGGAGCTTTGTGAGCCCCAGTTCCTGCCTGAGCTACCCAGGAACAGAGCTCCCCCTGGTGCTTCCGGAAGGACCCCCATGGTCTTCCACAGCCTCCACAGATGCTCTGAGGAGTGAGACCCAGGCTGCAGGTGGCACTCAGAAGTCCGCAGTTGCCACCACACACTCTGGGCTCTCCCCAATCCCAGGATCCTGCAAAGCTGCTGGGCCACCTTTCCAGAAGATTCTTCCTGCCAAAGCCTGAGGAGCTGACGAAGAAGAAGCAGAGTGAGACCGCGATGCTGGAGAGCGTGTGCATGGGGGGCGTCGTGGGTCAAATTGTTCAGGTGTTACCACCATCGTGTGACTAATAGGAAAACTGAGGCTGCATGGGGTGAAGGGACATGTCCATGGTGCCATGGGGCTGGGGTGTGACCCTGGCTCTCCCTCCTGGAGTCCAGGCCTTGTAGCCTGGATCAGTGAGGAATACTAGTACTTGTTAATTTTGACATTGAAAAAGAAAACAGCCGGCCCATCCAGCATTTTCCAGAATGTGCTCTGAGATTTTTGGACCCTCAAGTTGCTTTGTGAAAAGTCTGCAAGCTCTGGTCTGTTGCATGGGGGCATAAGGGAATATGTCACAAACACATATATCAGCATCTCTGAGGAGACCTGCCGTAAAGCTGCCCTTTTAACTTCCCAGAGCACTGGGCTTCCCTGTGGGTTTGGACCTTGGAAGCCTCTTTCCCTATGCCTTCCCTTCATTTCTCGTAATGAATAACCATCCTGCAGTAGATGACTTGGACTCCATCAATTCTTTGGTTTCTCCTTACAAGAAAAGCCCTCACTTGCCATTTCCAGGTGATAACTGGAGGGGAGGAGGGGACAGGGCAGAAAAGTCACGGCAGAGCCTCAGATGTGGCACCGAATCCTCCTGGGCTCCTGGACTCACGGATCCTCTCGGGAAGTGCTGCACTCCCCAGGAGGGAGGGGCCCCGGGGTAGCCGGGAGCGTGTGTGGGCTCGGAGAGAGCCGGGTCCTGTGGCGGGAGCTGCCCTCCTAAGACAAGTGGAGCAGATTGTGGTTAGTTATTTGTTTTCCTGGATAGCACTGCCTACCCCTACCTGCAGTTCCTGGGCCTGATCACATTACCTCTCTCCGTGCAGATTCATCTCCAACCTGTCTGATGCTTCTCCAGAGAGCTCCATCTGGTTCCTGCACCGTTTCTGACAGGTGGCTAACACAGCTCTCCCGAGCGCCCTCAACACCGGGAAGCATCGTCTGCGGAACTGACTTGGCTTTTAGGTCATGTTTCCGTCTCCCAGTCGTGTGTTTGCCACGACCACAGACATCCGTATGAAAATGGAATCCGTGTTTGTAAGGGCTCATCTGCTCGGGCTGCCCGAGAGGAGGCCCTGGGGGGCACTCTGCCAGCCCGGCAACAACCCACACGGCTCCACGGCTCCCCATGCCCGGCTCCCCCGGCCTCTGAAAGCGTGGGATTCAGCCGGGAGTTATGGCCTGAGTGGGCCTCCCTGGGCCTCGGGAGCATCTGCTTCAGTGTGGCACCATCTCCAAGCATCTGTCCAGGCCTGGGCTCAGGCCTCGCAGGCTGCGGGCCCCATCGTGGAGCCTTGGCAGGGGATGGGGCCGGCCTGCTGGGCTGGGAAGGGCCGGTGACTATCAACAGGCCAAGGGGGTTAGAGATGAGCCACCAAAAAGGACATTGAGTGAGGTACCAGGGCCTGGGTGAGAGCCAGCCCAGGTCCTGGCCTGACGCAAATAAGCAGGGAGCGTGTGTCTTTTCCTCCCATGTGAGCATGGACCTTTAGTGTTTGGTGTTTTCAGGGTGGGTATTAGGGACTGAACATTTGTGTCTCCCCAGAATTCATGTGCTACGGCCCTACTGCACAATGTGATGGTATTTGGAGGTGGGGCCTTTGGGAGGTAATTAGGTTTAGACTAAGTCATGAGAGTGTGGACCTCATGATAAGATTATTGCCCTTATAAAACGAGGGCAAGACATCAGAACTGCCTTGCTCCACCATGTGAGAACACAGTGAGCAGGAAACCAGGAAGCGGCCTCACTAGAACCCAACTTTGCTGGCACCCTGATCTCGGACTTCCACTGGAGGGCTCTGAGCAGAGCAGTGACAGAGCCTCACCCATGATTTTTTTTTTTTTTTTTTTTGCGGTACGCGGGCCTCTCACTGTTGTGGCCTCTCCCGTTGCGGAGCACAGGCTCCGGACGCGCAGGCTCAGCGGCCACGGCTCACGGGCCCAGCCACTCCGCGGCATGTGGGATCTTCCCGGACTGGGGCACGAACCCGTGTCCACTGCATCGGCAGGCGGACTCGCAACCACTGCGCCACCAGGGAAGCCCTCTCACCCATGTTTTGACAGGAGCACTTTTTGTTGAGAATGGACTGCAGGGCCAGGGGTGGAAGCAGGGAGGCCTGTAGGGAGGCTGGCGCAGTGTGATCCAGGGAAGAGATGGCAGTGGGTGCCTGGACCAGGGAGGAGGTGGTGTCAGATTTTGACATATTTGCTGACCATTTGGATTTGGAGTGAGAGAGAGAGGGAGTGAAGGAGTTTGTGGCGTATGCAAATGGAAGAATGGATTTCCACTGAGAGGTGGACGATGTAGGAAGAGCAGGCTTCCAGCCAAAAGACAGCACTTCCATCCTGGAAGGGAAAGGTTTGTGATGTCCATTAGAAATCCGAGTGAGGCTGTCGAGTGACCCTGGAGCTCAGGGGTGAGTCTGGCTGGAGAAATCAAGCTGGGAAGGTCAGCAGATGGAGCGCATTTAAAGTCACGAGACAGGATGATATCACAAGTGCAGGAATGTTGGTAGAAGAGAGAAGATGCCCGAAGCTTCTGTCCTGAGCTGACCAATGTTAAACATTGGGAGAGATGGGGAGGAACTGACAAAGGTTCTGAAAAGAAGGTACCAGGGAGGTGGGAGGAAAACCAGGAGGACGAGTTCGCTGGAAGCCAACATGTGTTTTAGGGAAGAAGCCTATTGCATTTTTCATTCCTCTGGCCACAGTGTTTGGTTCACACACATGACCCAAGTTGGTCTAATTGGAGCACATTCAGGGCTCTTAGTGAAATTATAAAGAATAAGAAACATACTCTCTTTTGCCTCATGGTTCTTAGCTGGGGGATGAGCCTGGAGCTATTGGTAGCCATTTTACCCACTGGAGTGAACAGCCAGCACAGAATCAAAACCGCAGAGACACAGAAGGAGACAGACCTCTGATGACATCATCTCTGCCCTGGATCCAACCATGCCTGAAACCCCTAGACTTTTAGTTTCCCACTTTTGCCTACGTCAGTTTGAACTGGATTTCTGAATTTGCAACCAAAAGTGTTTCTTCTTCTTTGTTTTTTTATGTGGTACGCGGACCTTTCACTGTTGTGGCCTCTCCCGTTGCGGAGCACAGGCTCTGGATGTGCAGGCTCAGCGGCCATGGCTCATGGGCCCAGCCGCTCCGCGGCATGTGGGATCTTCCTGCACCGGGGCACAAACCTGCGTCCCCTGCATCGGCAGGTGGACTCTCAACCACTGCGCCACCAGGGAAGCCCACAACCAAAAGTTTTGACCAAAGCAGTAATGTGCCCCTTCCCTAATACCATCCACGGGGAAAACATGCCCCACTGAAATTGTGAGGCTCCCTTCCCCCATGTTGAACACCTGTTCCATGTGGCACTGAGCCCTCTGTCATAGGGACATCTTACAGTAGTCACCTTTATCTGAGGTTGAGCAAAGAGAGACTGAGGAGAAAGCAATGGAGAATCCCTGGAGAGGATTTTTTGTTTGTTTGGTGGTTTATTATTTGCTTAGCTTTTTATTATTTAAAAAGTTCTGAGCTTCCCTGGTGGCGCAAGTGGTTGAGAGTCTGCCTGCCGATGCAGGGGACACGGGTTCGTGTCCTGGTCCGGGAAGGTCCCACATGCCGTGGAGCGGCTGGGCCTGTAAGCCATGGCCGCTGAGCCTGCGCGTCCGGAGCCTGTGCTCCGCAATGGGAGAGGCCACAACAGTGAGAGGCCCGCGTAATGCAAAAAAAAAAAAAAAAGTTCTTATTATTTTAAATATTTGTTAAATTGAAAATGTTTATTATTTTTATTATTATTTGCTTTATCAATTAGTTTTTTTAAAAAAGGGGCAGGGCTTCCTTGGTGGCACAGTGGTTAAGAATCCGCCTGCCAATGCAGGGGACACGGGTTTGAGCCCTGGTCCGGAAAGATCCCACATGCCGCGGAACAACTAATCCCGTGAGCCACGACTACTGAGCCTGTGTGTTGCAACTGCTGAAGTCCTCGCACCTAGAGCCCGTGCTCCACAACAAGAGAAGCCACTGCAATGAGAAACCTGCACATATGCAACAAAAAGTAGCCCCTGCTCGCTGCAACTAGAGAAAGCCTGCGTGCAGCAACGAAAGACCCAATGCAGCCAAAATAAATAAAAAAAAATAAATCAATTTATAAAAAAAATAAAAAAGGGTGGCATGACAGGATTGTACCTGTACTTTGGACCCCAGTGGCTGTGATAAAGGTGAGCTGGAGGGGCTGAGGCTCCCGGCGTGGGGAGGGGTAACAGGAGGATGGGCCCCTGAACATGGGAATAGGCAGGGTGATGGGTTCAAGAGAAGTAGAAATCTTTAAGAGTTGTGACATATTGACCTGAGGGGATGTGTGGAGAATGGAATCGAGGACTCCTGTTTATTTTGTTTTTGTTTTGGCTAAAGCAACTGGGTAGACAGGGAAGAGCCACTGAGTCAGATAAAGGGTTGAGAGAAACCAGCCCCTGGAAGGGGTAAATCCTGGCCCTGGCCCTGAGGCCCCCTCCCCAGATTATTAATCTCTTGCTGTATCTACATGTTTGCTTTTCTTTTAATATGATTTTTTAAAAATATTTATCTATTATATAGTTTTGGTTGCGTTGGGTCTTTGTTGCTGCGCGTGGGCTTTCTCTAGTTGTGGCCAGTGGGAACTACTCTTCATTGCGGTGCGCGGACTTCTCATTGCGGTGGCTTCCCTTGTTGTGGAGCACGGGCTTTAGGTGCGTGGGCTCAGTAGTTGTGGCTCGTGGGCTCTAGAGCGCAGGCTCGGTAGCTGTGGTGCACCGGCTTAGTTGCTCCGCGGCATGTGGGATCTTCCCGGACCAGGGCACAAACCCGTGTCCTCCGCATTGGCAGGTGGATTCTTAACCACTGTGCCACCAGGGAAGCCCTACATGTTTGCTCTTGAAGGGCATTTTTTCCTCCATGCCTTGGAGTTACTTAATTCATTAGTCCTTCATCATTTATGTCCTACTTCATTATGTTATGATTTTAAAAAAATAATTAATTAATTATTTTTTGGCTGTGTTAATTAATTAATTAATTTTCGGCTTCCCTTATAACAGGGAAGCCCCGTCATAATCTTTACAGTCGTTAATTTGCATTTCATTTCCTGCAGTGACAAAAAAAACCCTACCCATGAAGAATGTTATTGTTGTAAATATTAATACAAGTCGCAAATAATCACCATACAGACCCCATTTCACAGAGCAACAGCTCCCTTTGTCTGAAGCTGGGAGGATTCAGGGTAATTACCAAAAGCAAGAGCTCTGCATGCCCTGAAGCTGAACGAGCAGAACCAGTCACAAGCCCTGAGATAATATTAAAAGAGGCAGAAAAAACAGCACTTGTGGGAACTTCCCTGGTAGTGCAGTGGTTGAGAATCTGCCTGCCAATGCGGGGGACACGGGTTTGAACCCTGGTCTGGGAAGATTCCCCCATGCCACGGAGCAGCTAGGCCTGTGAGCCACAACTACTGAGCCTGCTTTCTAGAGCCCGTGACCCACAACTACTGAGCCCGTGTGCCACAACTACTGAAGCCCGCGGACCTAGAACCCATGCTCCACAACAAGAGAAACCAGTGCAACAAGAAGCCTGCGCACTGCAACAAAGAGTAGCCCCTGCTCGCCGCAACTAGAGAAAGTCCTCGCACAGCAACGAAGATCCAATGCAGCCAGAGGGGGGAAATAAAAAAGCACTCGTGGATGGCCACAACCCACTTGTGCACCTAGTGCCACTCCTGACACAGACCTCACGCTGCTGCACCTGAGTGGCTCAGAGGCGAGAGGGATAGATGGCTGCCTGCATGCCCTGGGGGTTGGGGAGAGCCCCTTTGTCCAGGAGGACAGTGGAGGAGCAAAGCTGAGGTGAGGTCCTCCCTGGAGGAGAGCCAGGGAGAAGGGGGCCCTGGGAGGGAAGGAGAGGGTGGGCGGTGGGTGAGCTGCTGCATGTACTCCAGCCCCAAGCCCCTCAATTCCTTCTCTCCTGGTCCAGAGCAGGACTCTTGCTTTGTGTCTTTTTAAGGACGTTTGCACTGCCAAGAGTCATTTCTTTGCCCTGGAGACTAGAGATGACCAATACTCCCAGCCCCTGAATGAGCTGCCTCAACATCTAGATCTGGAAGGAAATGCCCATCACTCCTGAGAAAGTTCTGTGCCTCCCCGTGGACCCCCCCCAATCCCCCGCCCCTTAAGAAACTCCAGAACAAATCTGGGGCAGCTGAGTGAGAGCTCTTCCCGGTGGGGCCCAGTGCTACGCTGGGAGGTTAAGGCTATGAAGGTCATCCCCACTGTGGTCCCTGCTCCAGAACATATCTGGGTCCCAGCTCTGACCACTGACTGGCCCCCACCTACACCTGGCCCCAGGATGAGCTCCAACGCTGGTCACAGAGGTCTCTGGACCCCACCTCTGATTAAGCCCTTACTCTGACCAGGTACTACTGCCCCAGTCACTGATCCAAGAAAGAGTCCCAGTTCCACTCACTTCTCCCCGGTGTAGCCTTGGCTTTGATGGGACATAAATCTCTGCTGTGCCACACACCAAGCTCATAATCGATCAGGCTGGGCCAGGGGCTGCTGGAAATCTGTCCCCTGGGAGCCGTCTCCCCACCATCCTCTTCTCCGTGTGCTTCTCCACTTTTGCTGGTAACTTCAGTCCCTCTTCCTCCAGAAAGTCTTCTCTAGTCAGCCCAGCCCTCACTGACCTCTCCTGCCACGGGCAACCCGGGGCCTGGACCTCCATGACTTTCTGGTTCTCCTGCTAATGTTAATATCATTTGCTGTTACTAACTAGGACTTAATAGGCGCCAGCCACTGTGCTCAATTCTTCACACCCCTTAGCCCAGTTAATCCTCCCAATGGCCCGGGAGATGGAGACTAAGTTATGCCCTTTGTACAGAGGGGGAAACAGGCTCCGAGATGCAAAGGAAGTTGCTCAAAATCACTCGACATGTAGATCACAAATCCCAAGGTTTGAATCAGGTACTCTAGCTATTTCATTTCTTTAAAACATTTTCTTCCTTCCTTCCTTTCTTTTTTTTCTGTGGAAAATTTTAAACCTACAGAAAAGTTGGAAGAACTACACTGTGCCATGAACACCTGCGTACCCCGGTTAATATCTTCTTGCCCACTCCATTTTTCTCTCTTTATATACACACACAGAGTTTTCTTATTTTGGTTGTCACTACGGACTCACGATTTTTTCCCCCATCAAATGTGCGAGGATTTCCATGATCATCATTACTCTTTTTGTTGCTAGATTTGTCCCAGATTTGACCCATGGGATCCCCTTTTGGCTGGTTATGTCTTTTAAACATGACCCCATTAAATCTTTGATCAGTCCCTTGCTTTCTGGTCCACGATATTCCAAGTTCCCTTTGTACTTTCCCTGCTCTAGAACTGGCGTCAGCTGTTTTCTAAGAAGTCCTGGGTTATTATTTTTTTTAATTAATTAGTCTCCTCACCGGTTGAGCAGAGAGAATATGCCTACTTCTTTCTTTATTATTTCTTGTAGAATGGGTCTCCTGGAGAGATCTTTTGTGATCTATGGGTCACTATCTGAAGGTGATGTCTGGAGTGATGATGGTCAGGAGAAATGGAGATGACCTCAGGGTGGTAACAAATCATTGTCCAGAATGCTAAGCGTGGACTAGGGTACCCGCAAAGCAAAGGCACTGAGTGGGCTGAACAGGACCCCCCAAAAGATATGTCTGTATTCTGGAAACTGTGATTGTGACCTTGTTTGGAAAAAAGGAGCTTTGCAGATGTGGTTGAGTTAAAGATCTTGAGAGTATCCTGGACTACCTGGGCCCTAAATCCAATAACAAGTGTCCTCATAAGAGCTAGAAGAGATGCAGAGAAGGCCATGTACAGACAGAGGCAGAGATGATTGTATTTCAGCCACAGGCCAGGGAAGGCCTGGAGCCACCAGAAGCTGGAAGAGGCAGGAAGGACCCTCCCCTCTCCTTCTGAGGGAGCCCGGCCCTATCAACACCTTGATTCTGGACCTCTGGCCTCCAGAACTGTGAGCGAATAAATTCCTGTTTTAAGACACTCAGTTTGTGGTTCTTGGTTAAGACAGCTCTAGGAAACTCGTGGCGTCAAGAAACACTTTTCCTGAAAACTCATCTAAGTGTTTACCATGGGAGAGATCAGAGCGGTATTAGATCATCTTACGCTTTGGTATGTGCGCTTTACTGTTATCTGGGACCACTGCTTGAGTCCTCTAGGTCTCGACTGATCCGGCTCTGCCCTGTGTTCCTGATGGCTGTGGCCGTGGCTCTGTGGTGTTTGCTGTGGTCTGATGCAATCCCCCAGATGTGTGGTGGCCAGCTCTGGGCCGTGCGTCCAGGTGTCTGCAGGCTGCCTCCCCCAGGGCGCTGCCACTGCAGCCTGATGGTCCCCCGCAGTGCAGAAGGTGCCTGACTATATCCCTCATCTGCCTCCCCCATTCCGTGGTGTGTGCACCCTGGGCCACACGACTGGAGCCCAGAGCGACACTGAGGTGACACACCAACATGCTAGTCTGGAACTACTGTCACTGCAGCTGTGAATTCCCCCAGTAATTCTGAATCTGATGGGCTGGGGAGCAGCCCCCAGAGTGCAGGTTCGGGCCAAACCACAAAGCCAGGTGGGGGCTGGAGAGGCCAGGGGGTCTGAGAGAGAGCCTGGTGCTATAAGGCTTGGAGGCCCCGAGACTGTTTGATGAGGGGCGTCTGCTGGAGGGCCTGGCATGAGCCCCAAAGAGCTGAGAAGCAGGCTGGTGGCAAACACAGCCTGGTGGCTGCCAGGCGACCGAGGGAAGAGATGGGCTGTATGGGGTCAGTTTCTCGCTCAGAAGAACTAAAGCTACTCCTCTCTTGAGACGTGCCTAACTGCAGGCTTTGCTGAGTAGTTTTGCACCCTGAGTGGTTTGGAGCTTTTGAGAAGGTGGGTCCTCAGAGGTGAACCAGACCAGGGTGCCTAAGCTGAGCCTCGTGGCCTGGGCCCTGGGGGGGGGAGGGGACTGCACAGCAGTGTTTCTGCAGAAGCCCCCACCCCAATCCCTGGGATGCTTAGAACCTTGGCCTCCTGACTAGAGGAGGGCAGGAGGAAATGACCTTGGGCCTGAGCTGAGCCCTCTAGCTCTGAAATAGGGACACCGCTCTGACACTCCTGATCGCCACTAATGGCCAAACCAAACCATAAATTCTGATTAGGGAAAGACGCTGGTTAGCAATGACATACAAAAAGTTTGTGATCAGTGAACTGTAAAAGCTAACATGACATGCTCATAATTGGGATGTATTTACTGTGCAAAAAAGTGTCACACTGCCATTCGGGCAAAGTGACTTTGAGGGAACTTTCTAGAGGAGTCCAACACAACTTTCCTCTTTTGCTTACCAAACAGCAAAATAACCATTATTGATGGTGCTTTTCAAATGGCAGCTACAGAGAGAGGGGGCTGTGATTTCTTGTCAGAACTGTTTTATGGTGTCGTATTTTCCGGGTGTTTAAGAAGTCCTGTTCATGTGTGGCATTATCCTGGGTGATTTATGGACCCTCAAAAAGCTCACTTCATTTCGATGTTTTAGGCATTTCGCTTTTTTACAACAAACCTTCTTCCAATATAATCAATGGAGGTTTCTCCCTCTGGCCTGTGAGGGGAGTGCCGTGTGGGTTTATAGCAAAATCAATAGGAGGATAAATGGACAGCAAAGAAAGTCCATTGTCAGGGTGGAAAGAGGCTTGAAAGTCCCCGGCCCCGCGGCACAGCCATCCGCAGGCGCTGGTCTGGAGGCCGGCCTTGCTGAACGCGGTTGCGGGAAGTTGTTCTAGCTGACCAGCCCAGGGGGACGCTGGGGACAGCACAGCCAGGCAGTGGGGAGAGGGCTCAGACACACTTTTTAATTAAATAAGTTTATTTATAAGTTTATAAGCGACCCCCCCCTCAAGTCTCGTGAATGTTTGATGCTGTTTGAATGTGTTTTGTAATTAAAGTGAAAAATGATTCCCAAACACATCAGTGTTCCAACTGATGAGAAGGGGATGAGAAAGCAGTTGAGTAGCTCCGGATGGGTCTAATGTCCCCTGAAGGAGACCTTGCAGCTGCAGAGGCCCCTGGAGGAACCCTGGATCCAGTTGCTAACCCTTGTCCCCCAGTCCTTGCCAGGAAAGTCCTTGGGTTTGCTCCGGAGACATGGAGGGGTACCACGGCAGGCCGCTGCTTCCAGAGGAGCTTGGAGGTGGGGGAGTATAGAGCATCAGGATGGGGTCCATCATGAGGTAAATGAGGCCATTTAAGACAGATATGAGTTTGCTTGTATAGGAGAAGGAAAACTTACAATCCTCTTGAGGCCCCTTGGTGGAACACAGTAAATATTAAATTAAGGAGCAAACAAAGAAAGTTCTGTCTGGAAGTAGAATCCAGCTCCAGGCAGAATAGACAGACAGGTAGAGGGATACCTCCCTGCCCTGGGCAGCCTCACGATGCAGACAGTAGCTCTCTGTCCTATCTGCTGGCCTTACGTTCATTCACTCATGCATTCATTCACCGATCACCTAGCATGGGCCAGGGCCGGCCCAGGGCCTGCAGGCACAGTGGTGCCTGGGACAGGTAGGCTCCGGCCCTCAGGGAGCTCACAGTCTGGTGCAGTAGATTCATATATCACTACCAATGATCAGTGTCATGAAGGAAAAGAGCCCAGTCAGCTCCCCAGCCCTCTAAAGTACTCCCACTACCCTCAGGCCAGAGAGAACAGCCTGTTCCTAGTGCGTGATGGATTTGGTTCCGGCCTCAGGCCTTTATTTAAGTAATCCTCCATCCCCAATAACCCTTTCAAGGAAGGTCACAGACCGCTCAGGGCCACCCCTTCATCCTTTCCTCCCCCATCTCCCCCAGACGGTTTAATTTGAGCAGGCAGAGGTCTTGTGAGGTTTGGCTCCACGCTGGTCCTGTGCTGGGCATGGAGAAGTCAGCCATCAACATCCAGAAACAGTTCCTTTCCTCCAAAAATGTACACCCTCATCTTTGTGCCAGGCACCGTTCAGCATTTGATTATCTCCTGCCTTGGGCTGGTGCCTGCTCTTTTCACACATTAGAGCTCCAATATATCTGGGGGTTGCTAGAGGCTGGGGCCTGACGGCCCCCTTGGTGGTCCCCTGGAGCACGTCTGAGCACCGGGCCAGACTCAGCTGGGGCTCCTGCTCAGCTTGTTCTGGCTCCCCCGGGGGACTCGTTACCTGTTCTAAATTACGGTGACTCTATCACTAGCCCACACAACTAAGTCGAAGCTGCATGTGGCAGAGATGGCTGGCTGCCCAAGGAAATCCATCCTCTCCTGGCCAGAGCAAAGAGCAGTATCTGGAAAGCCCATCCAGGGACATTTTCCAGCCTCATCCCCGCTTCCCTGCCCCCATCCCATGCATCTTAGCATGACTGTGTGCCTAGTTTTTTTTGTGACCAATTTTTTTTTTGTGTGTGTGGGGTACGCGGGCCTCTCACTGTTGTGGCCTCTCCCGTTGCGGAGCACAGGCTCCGGACGCGCAGGCTCAGCGGCCATGGCTCATGGGCCCAGCCGCTCCGCGGCACGTGGGATCTTCCCGGACCTGGGCACGAACCCGTGTCCCCTGCATCGGCAGGAGGACTCTCAACCACTGCGCCACCAGGGAAGCCCTCAATTTTTTTTTTAACATCTTTATTGTTGTAATTGCTTTACAATGGTGTGTTAGTTTCTGCTTTATAACAAAGTGAATCAGCTATACATATACACACATCCCCATATCTCCTCCCTCTTGCATCTCCCTCCCACCCCTCTAGGTGGTCACAAATCACCGAGCTGATCCCCCCTGTGCTATGCGGCTGCTTCCCACTAGCTATCTGTTTTACGTTTGGTAGTGTATATATGTCCATGCCACTCTCTCACTTTGTCCCAGCTTACCCTTCCCCTCCCCATGTCCTCAAGTCCATTCTCTAGTAGGTCTGCGTCTTTATTCCCATCTTGCCCCTAGGTTCTTCATGACCACTGTTTTTTTTTTAGATTGCATATATATGTGTTAGCATACGGTATTTGTTTTTCTCTTTCTGACTTCACTCTGTATGACAGACTCTAGATCCATCCACCTCACTACAAATAACTCAATTTCATTTCTTTTTATGGCTGAGTAATATTCCATTGTATATATGTGCCACATCTTCTTTATCCATTCATCTGTTGATGGACACTTAGGTTGCTTCCATGTCCTGGCTATTTAAATACAGCTGCAATGAATATTGTGGTACATGACTCTTTTTTTTTGTTTTGTGGTACGCGGGCCTCTCACTGCTGTGGCCTCTCCCGTTGCGGAGCACAGGCTCCAGATGCACAGGCTCAGCGGCCATGGCTCACGGGCCCAGCTGCTCCGTGGCATGTGGGATCCTCCCGGACCAGGACACGAACCTGTGTCCCCTGCATCGCAGGCGGACTCTCAACCACTGCGCCACCAGGGAAGCCCAACGTGACTCTTTTTGAATTATGGTTTTCTCAGGGTATACCGTGACCAAGTTTTGACAATAGAATGTGGATGGAAGAGGTGTATGTTGCTTCAAGGCCTGGATTCTTTGTCCTTTCATCAGCCGTATGAAGATGACCAAAGGCCGTAAAAGATGGTAGAGCCACAGAAATAAAAATCCTGGGGCCCTGCATCACTGTGTGGAGAATGCTGTCCACCTGCCTGGGACACTTGGTTTAAACTGTTTTGTAAGCAGGAAATAAACTACTATTAAGTAAGCCAAACCCCCCGCATATATTTAGGGCTACTTGTTGCATGCCTGTCCTCCCCAGTCTGTACACCAGCATGAGACACCCCCCCCCCCACTTTTCCAGCCCCCACCAGGCTCTGCTTTCTCGGCCACTTACTCATCTGTCTCAGTCTTTTGCTTATGAGGGAGAATTGTGCCTTTGGCCAGAGCGTGTCTCAGAAATCACCATGGTTTGCTTGTTCGTGTTGTTTTTAAACTTTATATTATGATGATATATATACAGAAAAGTAGAAGGAATAGTATAATGGGCATATATAGTATAATGTATATTATAGCAGTCTAATGGACACCCTTATGCCTGTCACCTGCATTGAACTACTGTTTACATCCTGTTATATTTGCTTCATCTGGTTTTTACTTCTGAAGTATTTAAAAATCAATTACAGACACTATTACAATTCACCCATAACTATTTCAATATGCAACTCCAAAACATAAGGTAATACTGACACATAATCATAATGCCATTGTATTAGTTAGGGCTCTCCAGAGAAATAGAACCAACGGGATGTATGTAGATACATAGAAAGAGATTTATTATAAGGAATCAGCTCACGTGATTATGGAGGCTAAGAAGTCCAAAGATCTGCAGTTGGCAAGCTGGACGCCAGGGAGATTTGACGGTGTAGTTCCAACCTGAAAGCCAGCAGCCTTGAGACCCAGGAATTGCCGATGGTTCGGTACAGAGTCCCAGCTCAAGCAGTCAGGCAGGAGGCATTCCCTGTTACCAGTGGGAGAGTCAGCTTGTCAGCCTTTTTGTTCTCTTTCGGCCTTCCACTGAGCAGGTGAGTCCCACCCATGTGAGAGAGGGCAGTCTGCTTTACTCAGTCTACCTAGTCAAATGTTGATCTCATCCCAAAAACCCTCCCAGACACACTCAATAACGTTTGACCAAATGTCTGTGGCCCAGTCAAGTTGACACGTGAAATTAACCATCACAGTAATTATTGTACCTAACGAAGTTAACAGTTCCCTGACACCGTCCAGTACCCTGTCTCTATTCAGATTTCCCCAAATATGACATACAGAATTGTTTCTTCAGACTAATATCCAATGAGAGACAAAGCATTCCATTCAGTGGTTTCCCATGACCCTTTGAGAAACCCAGCGGCCAGGGTCCATGACTCCTCTTGGCTGGGGTGAGGAGGGACTCTTTGGATGTGGAGTTGGGCTGCAGGTCTGAGAAGAGAATTATTCATTACTGAGAACAAGTGCAAGTGAAGCCTCATCATGCTCAGAGCTCCGTCTCTGGTGATTTATGGGCTCCAGCCATCAAGCACTTACGTCTCTAAGTGCTTTACATTGTCAATTAGATACACTCGGGAACCCCAGCAAGGGCGAGTCATCGCTGCCAGGGTAACCTCCAGCAGCGCATGAGTGGCTGAGCTGCCCACTCAAGGTCACCAAGCAGGTCTGGGCCTGAGTGTGGACCTCTGCCCCAAGAACAGTGTTCTGGACTCCTCTCCAAGGCTAGAAGCCAAAGTCCAGCCAGACGGGGGCTGGGCACCAGCCAGGCCTGGCCCAGCCTTCCCAGGCCCAGGATGATGAAGCCTTCTTCCCTGCAGGGAAAGTGGCAGGACAGCAGCCCAGGGCACCCAGAGGCAAGCAGAGGTTCCCAACAGGCAGGGCACTAAGTATTGTAAATCAGATCACATTTTAAATGCATTAGGGAAGTTTGCTCAAACTCCAGGTGAGTGCTTTCCCAAAGAAAAAGATCCTTTCCTTATATGGATCATCTGTCCCTGAACTATCAGGTTTCTGTGAACTGGGTTTTCTGAAAATGACCATAGAAGCACAGGAGTTAAAGTGGCGGGCCACTGGATTCCAGACTCTGCCTCACCACAGGTGGCTTGCCTGTGCAACCTCACATATCAAATGGGGATTATAACAGTGTCTCCCTCAAAGGGCGGTTACGAGGATTATGTGAGATAATGCTCAACTTAGTGGCTGGCACATTACAAACAATAAATGTTGCCTAGCTTTCTTGTTATCATTTTGTTATGATCTATTGGCCAAACAGATAGATGATCACATGAACAAAACTGCATTGAATTTAGTTCAGGTCCCAGGTTTCCTATTGGTCACCCAGACTGTACTAACACCTGGAAGACGTCCTCAGGGCGTGATGACCACTAGTGTGGGTTCCTGGTGGGGCAGGGATGCAGAACAGGCTGGGGTGATTAAAGCCTGGGGAGTGTGTTTGGGCTGATCTAGACGTTGTCCAACACAAAGCTCCAGAAAAATCCCAAGCTTCATCCAGGCCTGGACTGTCTCAGGCTAGCCCAGGACTGAGGCTTGGCCATGTTGCTTAGTCTCCCTTTCACCTTAGTTTTCTTGCCGGTCAAATGAGGGTGATAATGTCCACCTCCCAGCATGCTAAGGCCAGAATGGGATTCAGTGGAGAAGGTGTTTTGCTCAGGGACTGGCATAGGTGGTCTGGAGTAGCCACCTGTCGTGCTAACTTAAGTCCTAAACACTCCTTGAGGGCATCTCCCAGAGGTGACAGCCACCCCCATGAGCCAGAGTGCTGGTGTATCCGGGCTTCCACCACCAGGTCCAGGGCCCGTCCCCATATTCCAGCTCAGGAGTGGAGAATCTCTCTTGGAGCTCCCTCTTGCTGGGGCAAGTGGCCCTCTGGCTCTAGATGCGCCCGTCTGCCCAGGCCTCTCTGCGAGCAGCAGTTGTGCATGCCCCTGCTTGCCATTCACAGCCAGCTGCCTCTGCTTCCCTTGCCACATTATTTTTCAAAGTGATGACCCAATGAAGCAATTACTGTTCCAATCGGGAGGAAGATCTCTCCAGCCTGCAACGAAGCACGGCCTCTGCAGCAGCTGTTACTCTCCTCATTTCTTCCTTCACCTCGCCAGAGACCTTCTCTATGTTCATGCCCACTGAGGGTCTCTAAAGGCTCCAACAGCAAGGCCAAACCCCCCTCTGAGTGGACACTTTTCCTAAGAAAGGGGGCTCCACGTTATCCCAAGAGCCTTTGCGAAGAAGCCTTTGTTTGGTTCCACCCATAGTGTTTGGATTCCAAGAGATATTTCCCCCTCGGAGAGCAAACAATTAAAATTGCACTTTGTTTATAGATATGGTATGACTGTAGTCTAGAAAGTTGAATCGTGGAAGAGTAGTTCCACAACGCTTGGCCAGGCACTGGTGGTCTATGAAAAGACTGCTTGCTCCAAGGTGCCGTCAAGAAAAAATAATTGCGGAGCAGAATAAGATGGGGATCCTAGAAGTTGTGTCTGCACGGATTCCACTTCTGCACAGTGTGTAGACGCTGCCACTGAAGACGCACGGATCATCTCACCTGGTGCAGGTGGAGTCCCAGCCTGGAACTGTGGAGAGCGGGGCTGTCTGGCATCCCATCTGCAGGGGGACTGTTAACTGCAGGGGTGGGACCTTGCACTTGGAAACAGGCAGGGGGCTGGCAGGACGACTGATGCGTCACCTTCCTCCTGAGGCCTCTGCTCTCATCCCCACCTTCCCCCAGAAGCGTCCCTCCAAGGTGCTCAGCTGGCTCTGCCTCAAACAGTCGTTCCTGGACCCCCAGGCCCCCTGAGAAGTCTTCTCCAGGTAAAGGAACAGGGGACCACTGTGCCGGGTACTCTACTCTGTCCAGCTGCCACAGGAAGTTCCCGAAGGCTGTGTGTGCTGTGACCCTGCGAGCCTCAGCCATTTCTGTATGAATATGGACCAACCTAGGACTTGGGGCGGCAGGGCCCTTGCTCCAGCCTGGCTGGGGCTATGTGCAGATACTCTGCAGTCTCAGAAGAGGTTATAAATCTATGTGGCTACAGGTCTCTTTGCTGGGAAGGGGAACTGAGAGGGACATTTCCTGACACTGCAGAACCTCTCCCAGCTGCCCCGTCTGAGGCTACCCAGTTGCCCACCGCGAGGGATGCAATGGGCACCGAGGCCTACAGGCAAATCCCAAACGCTGCAGTTAGGATACCCGCTTCTTGCAAAGGGCCCAGGCTCAGAGCTGCCAGGACAATGAGATATTTTTGAATACCAGTGCCCAGTGTCCCTGCAGGACGACTCAGAACTGCGCTCTCCCAAATCAGAAGCAACGGCAGTGCAACTGTCATCACATTTTGTTATTCTCTGCCTGCATTTACATAACGTTTCTGCAAAGTGCTTTATAATCATTTCATTAGTCATTCATTTGCTTAATTGCATAGCCTTCAATTCAATTAGAAATTCTGACTTTAAATTCAAGTTTCCACTACCACAAGTTTTAATTCAGAAAACCTTTTTTTTTTTTTTAATAGGTGGAAACATTTCCAGATTTTTGAGCCCCATCCCATAAGCAGTGACTGTTTCTGGAGTATAGAGGGAAAGACATTTAGAAGTGGTGGCAGCGGTGGCCTGGTTTTAAGGTCTAATTTAGAATGGCAGAGGACCCTTGCCCACCATCTTGAAACAGGAGGAGCGCCAGGTTGAGCACTAACGTGGCAGCTGGACAGAGTGATTGTTAAAACAGACTCACAGGACCTCAAGTCATGATGCTTAAGAGCCTGTGGTTTATTGCAGGACAAGGATACAATACAGCACTGGCACACAAAAAGGAAATGTGTCCCTGCCAAAGGCTGCCTTGTGGTATCGCCCAGAGAGGCCAAGTTTGGGCTCCAATTGTTCTCTCTGTGAAGGGTCATACTAGATACACTTCCTCTCTTGGACCAGGAATCTCCAACACGTGCACGGAACACCGTGAATTGGGAAGCCCGAAATGGAGTCTCGGCCAGGACTCCTTATCCCCTGCTGGTCCCATAGGCATATTTCTTGCTGCAGTACTGGCCTAACGGCAGAGCCTTTGGGGTCTCATTGAGACTAGGTGCAAGTCATCAATCTCGCCGTTCTCAATAAACAATGCTGTCTACCCGGTATAAAGCGCCCTGAAACTCCTCAGACCCGTGGTTGCAAAGCAACACTATTTTTTTTTTGCGGTACGTGTTCCTCTCACTGTTGTGGCCTCTCCCGCTGCGGAGCACAGGCTCCGGACGCACAGGCTCAACGGCCATGGCTCACGGGCCCAGCCACTCCGCGGCATGTGGGATCTTCCCGGACCGGGGCACGAACCCGTGTCGCCTGCATTGGCAGGCGGACTCTCAACCACTGCGCCACCAGGAAGCCCAAAGCAACACTATTAATCAGTGAATTTACCGCGCTGATCATGGGGGCAGCACTGTGCAGGTACATCTCTTCTTTCTGTAACACAGCTCAGCCCAATACCAGGCCTGCTGGAATTAACCCTCCCAGTTCAGCTCAGGGAGTATGCGTTACCAAGAATGAAGAGGGAGTAGAACTCACCCGCTCTGCCAGCCTGGGGAATCCCCTGGCGGAAGCCACAGGGCTCAGCCTGCTGGTGGACAGGGCTCCCTGACCCTGACCATGGCCACAGCCCCTAGTGGCTGCAGGCCTCCAGCCTCTCTCCCCTCCCATCCATTCTCCATTGACCACCCAAGCCCCACTCTGGAGCATGCAGTTTTGGTCATGTCCTGACTCAAGTGACTCTCTTTCATAGAGCCCTTCCCTGCACCCCTTATTTAAAATTGCACCCCCTCCTCACACTCCCTATTCCATTTCCCTGCTATATTTCCCTTTTTCATGTGTAACCCACATATCTTGCTTATTTTTGTCTTTCCCACTAGAGTGCAGGCGCCATGAAGCAGGGGTTTTGCATCTGGGTGTTCACTGCATCTCTGTGCTTAAGTCAGTGAGTGCCTGGCGTGTACTGTCTCTAACTTGATGCCTCATATCCCACATTCGTTCCCCCTGGTTTTCAGAATCCTGGCCTGGGCCCTCTCTCGCTTGGCCCAGGCTGCCTTTTCGGTCTTCTCTCCCATAGCTTCCTCCATCCCACCCAACACATACCTGTCATGGCCACCAACCGCTTCCTGGTCCTTTAACCCCTCCCACCTCACACATGTTGTGCCCCTGCCTGGATTCCCACCTATTCTTCACCTTCCTGTCGCCCCCAGTGCCACTGTCTCCAAGCCTGTTCCCCCAGCTCCTAACCATCTTTCAAGCTCCGATTGAAACGGCACTTCCTCCCACATGCCCATCCCTACCCTGATTCCCCCAGACCAAACCCACTGTCATAGCACCTTGTGCTCGCCCTGCAGCCCAGCCCTGCTCCTGTGGCCAAATGTTCTGTCTGTGACCACCCGCCTGCTGGACTCTGAAGCCTCCAGAGAAAGGTGAAGAGAATTTCTGTGGCTGCTGCCATGGCCACCACCATCAGGTGCCAGATGTTGGGTGGAGGGCCTGACATGGATGATCTCGTTTGGTTTCCCAAACTCCCCACGAGGTAGGTATGTGACTGTCCTCATTTTACGGAGGAGGAAACTGAGGCACAGAGATGCCAAGAACCTCACTGAGTGTCACACAGCTAGTAAGTGGTGGAGCTAAAAGTCAGATCCAGGTCTGACTCCAAAAACTTGTGCTCTTGGGCTTCCATGGTGGCGCAGTGGTTGAGAGTCTGCCTGCCGATGCAGGGGACGCAGGTTCGTGCCCCGGTACGAGAAGGTCCCACATGCCGCGGAGCGGCTGGGCCCGTAAGCCATGGCCGCTGAGCCTGCGCGTCCGGAGCCTGTGCTCCGCAACGGGAGAGGCCACAACAGTGAGAGGCCCGCGTACCGCAAAAAAAAAAAAACAAAAAAAAAACTTGTGCTCTTACCACTCCCATCCCACGCCTCCTCCCCCAGCTTGCTGATATATTTTAAAATTTATTTTTATTTTAAAATTAAAAAAAATTTATTTTTAAATTTTACGTTAAAAAATTTTTTTATTTTATACTGGAGTATAGTTGATTAACAATGTTGTGTTAGTTTCAGGTGTACAGCACAGTCATCCAGTTATACATATACGTGTATCTATTCTTTTTTCAAGTTCTTTTCCCATCTAGGTTATTCCAGAATATTGAGCAGAGTTCCCTGTGCTCTACAGTAGGTCCTTGTTGGTTGGTTATCTATTTTAAATATTTGCTGCTGTTTTTACTCACCATGATGTTGGGGGAAATATCACCTTTCCACACCTCTGGTTCCCCTTGATGGCTCCTGACTCCGTGCCCCACCCCTTGCTGTGCCTGGTTGCGAGGTTTGGGGAAGGAAGTGGGTGTGCCTGTCCTGCCCCTTTCCTTTGTCTTGGTCCTGGGAGCCAGGGGCCTCCAGACAGCCCGCACTCCTAACTGCTGTCAGTCCTGTGGTGTGTCCCCACCTGACGAGATGGGAAAGCCTATGTATTTTTGAGGTCGAGTATCAGAGCTACACGCCCTCAGATACAATTCAACTGAGGAAATGAATTCCTCAATTCAGCCTGTTCAGAAATCAAGGCAGCCTTTTAGTCTCCCCCTCCCTTAATATCTTGTTTGTCAGTTGGCTCAGATTCAGGTAGAGAAGGGGGTAGTTATTTACCAGGTCCCTGAATGGAGCTGAGGTAGGAGAAGTGACTGTGAGGAATGGAAGGCTTGGTGGGGGGCAAGGGGTGCTGGGCAGAGGAGGGTGGACCAGGCTCTTTGCACAGAATGGAGATGTTCTCCAGCCATAAGGAGAGCCCTGGGACAAAGCGGAAGCTACAGGAACCGTGCGGGGGTGATTCTCCTGGGCCCCAGGTGATCCCATGCTGGGGCTTAATGAGATCAAGGTTAACGGAGAAGGTGGTCCTTTCAGTGCAGCTCCCAGCCCAGCATTCTGAAGATGACTTTGTGCCTCTCCCGTCGCCCTGGCCTCCATGTGGCTAGCATCCTTCTGGCCCACAGCCAGTCTGCAAAGAGTGTGTGGTCTTCGGGGTCAGCCGCAAGTTCTCCGGGCTTTCCTCTGTGCCCCGCGTTTGCTCCATGCTCAGGCCCAGCCTCGCTGTCTTCCAGTCAGCTCTCCCACGCTCAGCACTCCCGGCGGCTCCTGCCCGTGGGGCTGTTTGGAGCTCCCACGGCTGCGTCTCGCCTCATGGCCCCCTTGCCTCCCCTGAGAGCAGGGTCTCCAGCTCACCAGCCTGGCTGCAGTTGGCTGGATCGTCCTTGGTATGCTGTCACACAGAGCCCGGAGCAGGCAGCCTGAGGTAAGGATGCGCCCCGCCCCGGGCATGGCTGCTCAGAGCTGAGCACTCAAGGGCTGCATGGCGTTCTCTCCGTCAACTTTAGCTTCTGAGTCTGGGCGGTCTGCCCCTGGGGCTTGGCAGGTGGGAAAGTACAGAGGCTCAGGGTGTCCACGGCTCAGCCAGAGCCCTCAGCAGCCTCCCTCTTTCCCACTTTCCTCTAAAAATCTCAGCCAACTTTTCGTGAGGCTTATTGTGTGCAAAGTGACTTACACACAGCACCTAATTCCATTCTCACAGCCTCTTTCCCCATTACAGCTGGGGCGGGAGAGGCCAGGCCTGAGGTCCCGGCAGGTGCTGCAGCTGATGCTCGTTTCTCTTTCTCCGCCCTTTCTCTACCAGGGCCCGTGCTTCTCCCACCAGGCCCTTCCACCTCCTATTGTGGTCAGATGTGCATGAGCCCTGGGAGGCCCGACTTGGAGCCCGGGTGTGCCTGCCTGTGGAAAGTTCTGTTCAGGACCGAGCTCACTAGGGTCTCTGTTCTTTTTCTGTGTGACGGATGTCTGCCCCTTGCTGGGTACATGATCCTTAAACTGTCACTCTGTACTTACCCCTGTAGCCCACTGAGCCAGGAGAGGAGACCAGGCAGTACTGGTCACGGCCCCTTGGGGCACCTGGTATCTATCAGGGCAAGACAGGAAATTCGTAACATTTCAGTAGCTTAGACCAATGATGTTATAAAGTTTATTTCTTGCTTACACCTAGTCCAGTAGGGCTGACCCTGGTCAGGCAGCTGATGCAGTGATTCAGGGACTCAGGCCCCCTGAGTCCGCTGACTTCGGTGAGCCACAGTCACTTAGGGGTCGTTTCCCCTCCAACCAGAATGGAAAGCAGCAGGGTGACTCTCCCGTGGAAGGTTTGTATTGGCCAGGCTTGCAAGGAGCACACATCACTTGTGCCCACATTCCATTTGTCAGAACTTATGGCCACAGGGGCAGCTGGGAAAGGCCTTCCGGCTGAAGGCCCAGGAGGAGACAAGCTTTGGTGAGCAGGCAGTGCTCTGCTATGAGGCCTGGCTTGGCCACATGGGGGCCATCTGCAGCCTCAGAATCCTGGTGTGTCTCCTTGCTGCCCGCTGGGACAGGCCGGGTGAGCCCCTGGTGAAGGCCCTGGTGCCTCTGCAGGATCAGGGGCGCTGAGTAGTGAAGGCTGGGTGAAGGCTGGGCTCCTGCCCCGACTGATGTGCAGGTGCCCATGGGTGAGGCCTTGCACCTCTGGTGGGTCCAATATCTGTTGAGCCCAGCCTGCCTCTGGGAGTTGCCAGAGGAACAAGGAAAGGCACTCAGAGAAGATAAAGAGCTGAAGGGAGGAAGAGGCAGAAGGATAAGGAGGTTGATCACAGCTGGACACACCCGACAAAAGGCTGTGGACGCCCAGCCCCGAGGATGGTGAGGTACCCAGCATGCACGGTTCATTAGGCCCTGCTCTGCCTTCCATGGCCAGGCCGTCCACCTTGACCCTTTGTCTGATCACTCTGCACTGTACACCCCTCCTCCCAGGGGATCTTAACACATTAGAGGCATTTGATCCAACACTGTTCCCCTCCAGTTAAAAATAAGGCTCATAAATTGAGGCCATGCCCTAGGGGACAGCAATGTTATAAGCTCATCACCTGATGATGATCAAACCTAGTTATAAAAATACACAGCACCTCCGCACCAGGGAGCAAGTGACCTACTTTATACCTCATGGACCGACACTAAGTTGGCAGGGGGAAGGTCCAGGCCCTTGTTCTGCCTTTACATTCTTTATTTTTTATTTATTTATTTATTTTTGCGGTACGCGGGCCTCTCACTGATGTGGCCTCTCCCGTTGCGGAGCACAGGCTCCGGACGCGCAGGCTCAGCAGCCATGGCTCACGGGCCCAGCCGCTCCGCGGCATGTGGGACCTTCCCGGACCGGGGCACGAACCCGTGTCCCCTGCATCGGCAGGCGGACTCTCAACCACTGCGCCACCAGGGAAGCCCTGCCTTTAAATTCTTGACAACCGGTGTTCTCTGGCTGATTGCTCTTCTTAAAGCCGGAAGCCCCTAACTCGTGTGTTTTTCTTGGGCTAGTGCTGCAGCTTGCTTGACTCTGGGGCCATGCAGCAAGGTGCTCTGGGACTCAGGTTTTCTGGACACCTGACAGGGAGACTTCTTGGGTTTCTTTCTGTCTCCCCCATCCAAGGGTGTTGGTCCCTTAGAATGAGGAGTGAGGCCTTCCCAGGTGTTTGGTCTCCCCCCTTCACTGTGCCTGTTGCCAGGTCCCTGCAGGGTGGGGCCCCATGGTCCTTGCTGTCATTACTCTTGCGTCCGCAGTCAGCTCTGTGACCTCCCGCCTTGGAGCCTCCCCTGGGTCCAGAGGCCGAGGACACAGAGGACCATCTGCTTGCTCTTCACTCATTCATTCAACAAGTGTTTACTGTGGGTGTTCTGTGACCCAGGCCTGGCGGGCAGCAGGGCACGCAGATGTGAAACCTCTTGTGTGTAGCTCAACCTCCTGGGGCAGGTGGATGTCTACCTACCAATTTCCTGAGTGTGTGTCTCTCTCTATCTCTCTATATGTCCAAATCTATCTGTCTACGTATATGAAAATTGCTAACGGTGGTAAATTCCAGGAAGGGAGGGGGCACCTCCATGGTATGGTGCTGGGAGGCTACAGCGTGGAAGTGTGACCTGATCGTTGACATCAGGGAAGGCTCCCTGGAAGAAGTGACGAGGTTGCTGAGACTGAAGATGTGCAGATCAAGCCGGGTCAAGGAGGAGAATGTAGAATCAGGACATGAGGTGTGCAGCAGAGCACGGGAGGTCAGCTGAGGAAGGCTCCCGGGGCTGCCTAACCATAGCTGCATCCGGCTCCCACTGGGGGCACAAGGGCCAGTGGCCAGGCTGTGTCTCCTGACCCTCCTCCTCTAATAGCTGTGCCTGTAGCAGTCACACACCATGGCTGTGCAGCAAGCCCTTGCTGCGTTGAATTCAAGAACAGTTCTTCATTTTTCTATTAACCCCCCTCAAGGTTTACGTAGTTTCTTTGAGGTCATAACATAGCCCAGAGTCACCTGTCTGGTCAGCTTTGGCGGTGGCGGGGGGCAAATGCCCACACCTAACTCTGCCCCTCCCGTGAGTTTCAAAGATACTCTCAATATTCATTTTTAAAGGGAAGACATTTGTTTTCCGGAAAAAAAAATCCGGGATGTTTGCTTGCTTGGGGAGTCGGGGTGCCATCGTATTTGACCTGTTTAGAAGTTGGGCCTGAGAACTGAGAGATTGCTCCTTTCTGCCCGCTGCCCCTGGTTGATGTCGACTTCGCACACAGCAGTGTGCAGTCAGCTGACCCCGTTGTCCAGGCTGTGAGTGACCAGTGTGCCCCCTGTGGCTGGGTCTGACCTGATGAGGCTCCAGGGGGAGGCCAGCGGCTCACAGGTGCCGCCACCTGGGAGAACACTTGGGGGGTGGTCCTGTACATTGTGGGGAGGCGACAGTGCTAAGGTGAAGTTGCTTAAGGCAGCACACGGGACCCATGTTTCCCTCTGGAAGACCAGCTCTCTGTGTGAGGTTCTGCTCCAGCACTAGTGCCTCCTCTGTTCCCACATCTTACCTCTGGCTCTTGTCCGCTCCGCGTTAGCCTGGAAGGGGCTCACTGGCAGTGCAGGCTCTAAGGGCTCCCATGGCCTCCTCACACCGGAGCTGGCCCTACACCTCTCTCCTCATTTCCAAGGCAGCTCCCAGTCCTGACTGTGGAAACACCCAACCTGCCACACTGGTCTCAGGGCTGTGGCCTCCCTGCTGGGAGAGGCCATCCCACGTTCTCCCAGTCCAGGGCCCCTGGAAGACCTAGGATAGAGCTGGGAGGGGGTCTACAGATCTCTAAGGCCAGAACTTGGCATTAGTGGCGTGGCTAGAGAGAGCTTTTATTTTATTTTATTTTATTTTATTTATTTATTTTTGGCTGTGTTGGGTCTTCGTTTCTGTGCGAGGGCTTTCTCTAGTTGCGGCGAGCAGGGGCCACTCTTCATCGCGGTGCGCGGGCCTCTCACTGTCGCAGCCTCTCTTGTTGCGGAGCACAGGCTCCAGACGCGCAGGCTCAGTAGTTGTGGCTCACGGGCCCAGTTGCTCCGCGGCATGTGGGATCTTCCCAGACCAGGGCTCGAACCCGTGTCCCCTGCATCGGCAGGCGGACTCTCAACCACTGCGCCACCAGGGAAGCCCCTAGGGAGATCTTTATTGATGTAACTGTTACCCTTTGTGGGACAGTTAGAGTGTAATTAGGTAAATAATGAACTGAACAGCACTGATTTTACCTTGTTATGTTTACACTTACCAAAGAGCTTCCCCTCTATTATGAGGGGTCATATTTGACACCTCAGGGCTGAGGGGTCAGAGGGCCGCACAGAGCAGTCCTGGCCAGGTGTGGAAGGCAAGCCTTGGGGACACCTGAAGAGAGAAGCAGGGACCCTGGGAGGCCCAAGCAGCCCCATCCTCAAAGCCGGAACACAGGTGTGTCTCGGTGCTGAGCCCCAGCACGCCTTGCTGGAAGGGCCTCGGTACTGGGACTCTCCCATCCGTGTACTCAGTCGTCTGCACTCCTGCTGTCTAGCCTGCCCTGCCCGATGCATTATTAATAAGGCAGCCTTCATTTCCAGCTTTGGGTAGCTAATTTGTTCCTACAGTCATGATTTCAAATATCACATGAATAATTTAGAGAATTGTTTTATTGTAGTTTGATAAGCCTGTTAGCTGTCACACATCTGAATAAATTAGCTTCCCCATCTCATGGGGCGTGGAGGAGCGGTGTTGGCAATGAAGCGGGGGTCTAGCCCAGGCCAGCACAGCACTCAGATCTTGGCTTCAGGAGGTCAGGTCTGTCTCGGGGCTGAGGGTATAACATGTCCTGTAATTTGTCATGGAGGAGCTTGGTTGATCCTGAGAGTGGGTTGGTCACAAATGACAGTCTCCCTTGCCCAGATCTGGATTGGAGATGTGCACAGCTGTTCAACAAGCCCTGGGTGGTACAACTGAAGCCCCTCAACTCAGAAATGCAGACTAAGGTCCATGCTCTGCATGTGAAGCAGGGGACTCTTCCACGTGACAGTTTCAGAAAGCACCCCCGACCCCGCATCCATATACTCCCTTCAGGAAGGTGGGGCACAGATAGAAATTCACCTGATTTTTAATTTTGCTGTTGGTGGTGGTGGGGTGCCCTGGGTCCATCCCTCATTAAGTGGGTTGTATTTGGGAATTTGCTTCCCTTCTTTGAGTCTTGTTTTCTTCATCTGTAAATTGGGTACAATATTCTTAGAATGCCTCACCCCACTGGGTTTTTGTGAGAGATGAAAATGAAGTAATGGACATGCAAAAACTTTGCAAACTTCAGAGTCCCGCAGGGCTATCCAGGTTACTCAGTGCCTGCCTCCTTCAGGACAAGCCTTATCTGTATCCCTCCTCAGTAAATACCCGAGAAAAGGCAAGTCTAGCCCGCTCCCCAATATCCATTCTGGTATTTGAGAACCTACCCAGTTCCCCTTTTATGCAGCCATCACTGGTCATGTGCCAGGACCTATCTCTGGCCTCATTCCTTGTGCCCCTGGTATGTCATTCCCAGGAACAACTTTGGTTAGGACAGGTGGTCACCTGCGCCAGGGGCAGCAAAGCTTCTGGCCCTGGGGATGAGGCTGTCTCTGGTGTTAACCATCTGACCGAGAAGCTATGTCGTTGAAGGCAGAAGAGTAAGGTGCCCTTAGGCCCCATCAGGGAGCAGCCTGAGCCTGGGAGACCAGGGAAAGGGGCAGGTGTGGCCTGGAGGCACGTCTGCTTGTGCCTGGTGCAGTGCTGGCCGTGGCATGTGTCAGCAGGCGCCTGCTGAAAGAATGACCAAGTCCCTTGATCCCACTTGGATAAAGTAGGCTGGGTCCCCATGTGGGTCCCAGCTAGAGCTCAGCTTGAGGGGGAGTTTGGGGAGCAGCTGGGCGGGGCCTGTGGAAGGTGGGAGTGAGGTGCTCAGCTGGGGTGACCAGTGCCGGTGAGGGGGAGGTCTGGGGCTCCCACAGGGGAGGGGAGGAAGGAGGCTGCAGAAGAGCAGTGGGAAGGACTGGAGAGAGAACCAGGGGCCAGGGCTTCAGGGGCTATGGCCAAGGGCAGTGTGGCTGGAGGGTAATGATGCAGGCTCTTGGTTCAGACCTAGGAATGGTCCTGGTGCCACTACTGGACAAGGACCGTGACCTCTTCAGACTTTGGTTTTCTCCTCTGTGAAGTGGAGGTGATAAATGCACTCATCTCTGGGTACCATGGTGTGGGTTCCATGAGATAATACTTTGAAAGCTCTTAGCACAGTGCCTGGCATACAGGGAGGGCTCAGTACACATGAACTACCACCCCTACCGTCATCATTGTACCCATTACTATGGTCCTCACTGGTTTCTAGACACTTGTCAGTTGCCTCAAACCGCAGGGCCTTCCCTGGAGTCCTGGCCAGACAGGCATGAGGTACAGGGGGAGATGTGTGCGCTGCCCCACCCTTCATATCTCCTTTGAGGCTATGCTGAGCGTCTTTCTAGCACTGCCCACTACCCACTGCTTGGGAGTCCAGAACCTCCTCATTGGCTCCTCATTGGCTTCCTTAGCCTCTTTCTCTGGGTCAGACCCTTAGGCTCGGCTTAGATGCCCCCAGGGGTGTGTGGCGGAGGTGGGGGAGACTCTGCATCCTTAGGGACACGTGGTTAATTTAGTTGGAAGACTAAAGACATCAGCGTGCACAAGCTGGGGCTGGTGGAGGCTATCCTGGGGGATCCTCTGAATTAGGGAGCCCCAGGACAGAGTGGGAAGATGCTACCTGCCTAGTAAGGAGGGGTCCGAGCACTACCTGAGGGAGGAATCCATGAAGCTGTGCAGGAAAGTGGGATGGCTTGGTGGAGATGCCAGAGGCAAGCAGGGCTGCAGAGCAAGCCATTTGTCAGGATCTCTGCGACAAGTGTTTACAAGGAAAAATATTCGCATATGTACATTTTTTCAGAATGATTAATATTCAGATTAGCGTTGGAGATTCAAATTGCTAAAGTGTAACTAGGCAGAAAACTTCTCTGACAGCTTGTAATTTTTGGTCCATTGCAGCGTTCCCCACTCCCCCCATACCCTCCTACCTAGTTCCCAGATATACCTCTGGGCTTCTACAGACTGGTCCCGGGATGGCAGCAGCTCCACGGAAACTCAATTCCTGCTTCTTACTGTGCTGTGGGTGCCTGACCTTCCAGGCCAAAACAGCAGCTTCCCTGTGACCGGCCGGAGCCCTTGAGATGCTCACCTCCTGACATGCTCCCCCCTCCCCCTCTGGCATCCTCCTGCACACATCACATTCCAGAGGTGCCATTCTAAGGCACAGCTGTAAACATTCCACCCCCTGCTCTGACAGTGTCTGCATTACCCCAAGTGTTTGCAGAACAATGTCTGAATGCTTTTTTCTGGAAATCAACATCAGGACCCAAACTAGCTTTACAGCCCTCTAACTTCTGCTTCCCTCTGCTTCAGCCAAACGAGCACCTTCCCCATCCCCTCCCCTCCACCCCCACCCCGCGGCCTGTCACCATTCCCTGGGCACGAGTGCATCTCCTTTTCCGTGCTGTTGCTCAAGCAGTGGCCTCAATGGGAGTATTTCACTGCACTACAGCATCTTGTTTCAAAGTTCTTTAGGGTCCACTTTCCCTTAACCAAATGTAATTCCACTTGCAGTTGAGAAAATGAAACTGGCAGAAGGTGGCAACAATAGTTACTTTTATTTCTCAGGTTTAGAGCAGGCTGTAAATATGCTTTCCAGTTTACAGATTGTTCTTAATACTCTAAGATACACATGGAAGCAAGATCACTGCAGCATGGATTCATAACTTTTAATAGATCTTAGGCTCTACCTATGGGAGCTTTTGTCTGAGGATGGTTCACTGAGCCTGTGCCCCATGAACCAGCCTCTGGCAGACTAGCTCTACCAGCCAATCACACATTCCACCCTCTCGTAGTCCCTGCATCCTTATTCTTGGCTTGTTTTTCCTCTTACGTACTGAGTGTTCCCTGAGGGCAAGTATAGTGTCTTATGAATCTCCAGCATTTGCATGCACCTATCCATCCATTTACCTATCCCTCCATTCCTCCATTAATCCAACCAGTATTTATGGAGCACTTAATGAGTCTTAGGCCTTTTTCTAAGGGCTGGGAAGAAAGCAGCTATCAACCCCAATCCATTTCCTGACCTCTAAAAGCCCCTTGTCTAGTGGCCAAGGCAGCAGGGCAAGGAAGCAGTTATCACGTAGGGTGGTCAGGGAGCTTTGGGAGCCGGAGGAGGCACAGATCAGGTAGGGTGGGGAGGGAGCAAAGGGGAGGGGTCAGAGGAGCCTTCCAGAGTCAGTGACATTTAGGCCCCAAGAATGGGTGCTAGAGAGAGGGGGCTTTGGGGTCAGGTGGCCCTGGATTTAAGTCCCAATTCTGCAAGCTGAGAGACTGTGGGCAAGTGAGGTCACCTCCCTGAGCCTCGGTCTCCTCATCTCTGAGATGGAGATAATAATAACTATCTCATCTGGTTATTGTGGGGATTTAATGGATTTCTATGTAAAGTACTTAGCATAGTGCGGGGCGCTTGGTACGTGCTCAAATCTCTAGCTAGTAAGCTGAGACCTGCAGGCTGAGTAAGAAATAGACAAAGACAGAGTGTTCTAAGCAGTGGGGTTGTCCACAAGCGGAATCCAGAGGCAGGAGAACCCATGAAGCTTCTCTCTCTGGTGGGCATCTTGGTGCTCTCTCCTGCCTCTGGGAGTGGGGGGAGGGCTGGTGAGGAGGAGGAGGGAGATGGGTCCAGCCGGGTGGAGTGAGTGCAGGGGTGGCCCTGGTAGCTGCTGGGGCAGAGTGGGCAAGGTCTCAGGAGGGAAAGGCCTGGATCAGCCAGTAGGGGGTGCCATTTCAGAGAGCTGGAGTGGGTGTTCTCAAGTGGTGGCTTAGCCCCTGCGTGTCATTGGAGATGGGTAGGGAACCAAGACCAGGCCACATGTGCATCTGTCTGGCATTCAGCGGGAGGTCCTCAGACCTCTGTTGTCTCCAAGATCTGGCTTCAGACTGGAAGAGCGGGTGCCCCTCTCACAGATGTGACCAGGTTGAAAGCATCCAAATCCTCTTCCTCTCCCACATCCTCTCCAACCCATCCCCAGCTAGAGGACCCAGCCTTTGTATGGTGAGCCCCACAGGCAACTTTCTACTGGGAAGGCCAGAGAATCACAAGTTGGAAGCAGAAAGACTGATGTAAGAAGCAGGAGGGACAGAAGACATCAGGGGGCTTACAGACTCTGGGTGGGAGAGTTCTTAAGGGTGAGTACAGCTTCAGGTGGGTGGGATGCTAACAGACTGGTAGGTGGAGAAAAAAGATTTTAAGACTTTTTATTATGCTTTATGAAGGAGTCTCTCTTTGGAGATAAAGTTTTAGCTTGCTTTGCAATTATATTTAATTTTTGGACTGGTAAGTTTCTGAAAGTGAGTTTATACCCAGACTTGCCCATGAAGTGGGCCAACTCTGCATGGCTTACATACCAGGGCACTCAGCCTGAGAGGTTGGACCCATCCATGGTCACATATGTGTTGAGCCAATGATCACAACTGGGCATCCCAAACAGGACCTTTTCCCTTAGATCATGCTGGATTGTGGGTGAAATTCCATTTACCATATTCCCAACCATAGCCCAAGAAGTCTGGAAATAAATGAAAAATAATTTGGGGGTGTACTACTCTATGGACATTTAAAAAGTTACCTTAAAGACTGCCTAAGTCAAGACGAAAATCCAGAACAAAAATCAGAATAAGTAAAAAAAAGTACAAAATATCAAAACATATGGGATGTTGCCAGAACAGTTCATTTAGAAAAACTATATTATTCTAAATCCCTATGTCTCTCAGAAAGATAAAAAACAGAACAAAACAAAAAATCATACACTCAGAGAACTGAGTCCCTACATTGAAGCTCTTAGACACGTAAGAAAGAGGCTAAGAAAATTAGGAAAGAAAGAAATAATAAAGCTGCCTAAACAAGACAGAAAAAATGAGTTTTGATGGATAAAACCAATAATTAGGGCTTTGAAAACATCCACAAAGCCATTAGTCCAACGGATCAAAGAAAGAACAAATGTAGAAGCAAATAGAACCAGAAGTGAAACATGAGATGCAACCAGTAATATAAAAGAGATTTGTAAGATTTGGGGAGATATTGATTTCATTTATATGAATAAATATGCAGATATGGACGTGCATCTGCAAAAAAGTCCAAGATATGGCACCTAATGCCATGAGCACACTTGCAAAGAAAATGTATCCTCTTGCTTTGTCACTGAGATCTGTTATGGGTTGAATTGTGTCACCCCAAAAGATAGGCTGAGGTCCTAATCCCTGGTGCCTATGAATGTGACCTTATTTGAAGACGGAGCCTTTGCAGATATGATCGAGTTAAGATGAGATCATTAGGGCAGTCCCAATTCAATCTGACTGATAGCCGTATGATACAAGGGGAAAATTTGGACACATACAGAGAGAACACTGTATGATGACAGGGGCAGAGACTGGAGTAATGCAGCTGTGAGCCACGGGACACCAAGGGTTGACAGCCACCATCAAAAGCTAGGAAGAGGCAAGGAAAAGTTTTACCCAGAATCTCAGAGGGAGCATGACCTTGCTGATACCTTGCTTTCCGACTTCTGGCCTCCAGAACTGTGAGGGAATACATTTCTGTTGTTTTAAGCCACTCAGTTTGTGGAATGTTGTTACAGCAGCCCTAAGAACCTAATACAGGTTCCCTCCATTTGTCAGCCATTGGACCACATATGTCACGTTTCTCACGCCTATAATTTCCCTATTAATCTTCTTGATCTGTCACTCAGAAGGTAGAATGTACAGTCGGGGCATCTGTGTCCATCTTTCTTGCATCTACTTTGTGCCCATGGGTGTTTGAGCCGCATGTTTGTCTTGGGCTGCCATTGTTGATTCATTTAAAAAAAAAATCTATTCTATTGTACCTTTGCATATCTCATAATACTCTTTGCTACAATCTACTTTAACAGTTATAATGCAACTCTTGCTTCTTTATTTATTTTTTTGCATATTAGGGCAATGTTTCAGCTTTTATTTACTTAGGGTTAGGGTTTGTTAAGGTTTTCCTTTGGGTTTCTTTAGGCAGAACTACGTGTTTATTTTGTTTCAGAGTTCATTCATGAAGTTTTTTCACGGATTACTTATCATGCAGGTATTATATGCAGGTACAGGACTGGCACTGGGGACACAGAGATACCCTGCAACCCTGGCTTTGCCCTCCCAGACCTCAGAGTCCAAGGAAGTTCTGCCAGTGGCAGCTCTTCTTTTAGTAGGGAGATCAGCTCATCTGCGTGTCAGGTTAGCCCTGACACAGATGGAATGCTCTGTCACTGCCAGCAAAGAGAGAGTGGACAGTGGAGAAAAGCAGGAGGAAAAGACAGGAGGGCAGGAGACAGGGAGAGGAAAGGGAGGGCTTGGGGTCCTAAGGATATTTAGAGAAGTGTTACTTTCTTGTAACCAGAGACTTAACAGGTGGTGTCCCTGGTCCTGTTCCGTGGAGAAGATGTAATTGGGGCCGAGGTGGCACTAGTGCTGTGGCGATCTCACATAGCTCCTCTTGGCCATCTCTAGCACCAAGTCCCTTCCCGTCTGACCCACTGTCTCTGCCCTGGAGGCCCTGAGAGCAGCTCAGGTTGTTCTCTGTTCTCAACTCCTGAGTGAGCCGGATCCCCAAACCCTCTGCTGTCATCGTGATCGGGAATTCCCTGGAAAATTGGGCTCCTCTAGAGCAAGGCACCTGATTTTCATCTTGAGACAGTGCCTCCTATTCTGTTGTCTCTCGTGCTCCCGACTTTAAGCAGCTGTGGCCTCTAACGAGAGAGAGAGGGCATCAAATCTCACCATCCTTAGAGACCATCCAGTTTAACTGGCTCCCAGGACAGATGGAGAAACTGACCCAGTGTGACGGCCCACAGCGAGCTGGTGGCAGGTGGCTTGACTTGCAGGCAGAGCTCCCTTGGTCCTCTGGGTGGGCATCGGTACTGGTCACCCAACTCTCTCTCCCTGAAAGGGACAGCCTGGTCTGGAAGCAGCCAGTTTCCTGGCTGGCTGGCCTGGCTGAGCTGACCCTGGCAGCCAGCACCGGGAGCCTGGACAGAAGGGCCCTCTTCCAAGCACCAAACTCCGCACGTTCTCACCTCACTTTGATTTCCAACTCCTGTCCAGCCACATCCATCACCCCTACAGCTTCCACCCTGGAGCCTTTACCATTTTAGAGACCTTTGCTGAAAGATGCTCTATTAATAGAAGCCATGGGTCCAAGTCTTCACCTGACCTTCTCTGGACTGGGGCTTCTCACTGAGCCAAATTTATTTATCCAGATCTTCATTGGCCATGAGGGAGTGGCCCTAAAAGCCCATAAACCAAGTGGCATGGAAAAAGGCGTGAGCAGCTTGGAAATAAACCACCAACCCTGGGGACTCTATGCCCTGACTCAGGCCCAAGGACTCAGTGTGACTCCCCTGGCCCAGTCTTAGGGGCCTGGCCTGGCCAGCTCACTGCAGAGGGTGGTGGGGGACCATGCTCTGGGTATGTTCTAGAAACAGCACTGTGTGTGTGAGTGGACCCGCAGTACAAGAAAACACTGGCCAAGCAGCAGCCTCCACCATATGAGACATAGTCTTGCCCTAGGGCCTGGGCACCTACCCCAGCCCACCTCCTGAGCGGTGGGCAGCAAAGCTTGGCCAGCCATGCAGCATCTCACTAAGACCCACAGCCACCTTGCAAGCCAGATATTATTTTTATTCCCTTTCCCAAGGTCTCAGAACCAGAGAGTGGCAGAACTGGGGTTTGTACCCAGGAGTCTTTTACTTCAGAGCCTGTGCTTTTATATATCCACTGCCCTCCACCCCATAACTGGGGTGAGCCTGGCTGGAAGGGAGACCAAGTCTTCCATCCTTTCTGGACCTTACATTCTTTGAGTCCCTGCTTTACACCAGCCACACTACTCAGGGGGAAGAAGATGTCCGTCAAGCTCCCTGGCTCTTGAGGTTGGTAGCCTGGTGAGTCAAAGGCCAGGAGGCCAGAGGTGGGAGCTAGCTCCCCTGCAAATCTCCCATATTCCATCAGCACTTGAACCCCAGTCCCTGCCGTCCTCAGAGACCAAAGAGGTGTCCCAAGGGTCAGAAGGGGGATTAACTCATTTCTGGTCTGGCCCCCCAAGTGTCCTTTTACACACAGTCCCAGAGGGCAGAGTTGGCTGTGTGGCTTTCCCGGCCCCTCTGTGAACCTCCTTCCCAAGCTCAGCCCACTGGACCATGGCCTAGGACTCTGGCCAAAGGTCATCCCAGACAGCGACTGCCATCCCACTGCCGTCCCAGACCCTGAAGGGTGGCTTTGGAATACACCCAGGATCTCAACTGTTATTTTATTTTTGTTTTTTAGCTGACAAACACCCATGTAAGTTTCCCTTCTCTGAATTGCTGGCACTGATCAGGGCCAGAGGGGCACAGAAACCAGAATGCAAGTTAAATGTTATCTCAGATCATTCACACTCGGGGAGAAGCTGCCTGAGATAGCTCCGAACTTTGGGAAAACTCTGGAAAGTTGAAAACCTCATAGGGAGTGAAAAGGAATTCCTGTGATTTAATCCTGGGATGCCTGTGTCAGTTTATAAATCTTCATTATTCCAATCTGACATCCCTGAATCTCCCAAAGAACAAAAATACAATAAACGTGGACTTCGGTGTTTTGGGCTTCCCTCATCAAACTGTTCATCGTGGGTGGGAAGCCCAGGGGGCTGGGACTCTCAGATGCGCGGAGTATCTGCCTCAGTGTGTCCCTAAGAGACCTCTAATCTGTAAATGCTGGGGAGGTGAGAGGTGGATTTGGGGGAGGCTGAAGGTTGGGCCCTGAGCTCTCTAGGGAAGGTCACCCAAGAAGTCTTAGAGCCACATCAGAGGGGTAAGGTCCCACCTCCGCTGCTGTGCTCCCTGAGCTGACTCACACAACTGCAATCTCCACCCCAGCAGGGCTCCGGAATGTTCGCAGCCTTAGAAGTAGTCACAACGCGCTAAAAATGCAGTGGCAACAGCTGTCTTTGGGGAATATTTTTAAGGGTAGTAGGATCTGAGAGTCATTAGTGCCAGAAATGCGGGTCTCATCTTATTCTTAAAAACAAAGTGTCACATCACCAGATGCTCCAGCCCACACCTCAAGGCCACGTCATCAAATAAGCACAGCCCTGGTGTCTCCTGAGTGCTGGGGTCATGGTCAGAGGTCATCCTCATGGGTGTCCACATTGGATTCCTAGTCTTCATGGTTCCAACTCAGACAGAGAGTCTGGTGTGAGGAGGCAGGGCTCCCAACTCAGCTGCTTCTCCTTCTACATTTCACATGAGGCCCACCCCAGGGAAGGGCGATGTTTGGGGCCCTTTGGGCATGAAGGTCACACCTGGCAAAGGGAGCCCCACGTGGAGCAGGCATGGCTGACCCCTCTGGCCAGTGTCCGAGGCCCAGGCTGCAAGGGACCCGAGCTCCGTCGGCACCCAGATATGCCAGTGTTCCTGGCTCCGGAGGAGGAACAGACCCCTGGTTGTGCTGTTGCACAAGGATAAGCTTGAAGTTTGGGGATTTCAGAGGAAAGGCCCCCCGACTTGTGGTCAGAACTGTTGCTCAGATGACTTTTTCCTCTAGATCAGCGCTGTCCTATACAAATATAATGCAAGCCATATAGGTAATTAAAAATTTTTTAGTAGCCACATTAAAGAATTAGAATGGAACAGATAACATTAATTTGAGTACTAAATTTTATTTAACCCAATCTATCCAGAATGCTGTTATTTCAATGTGTAATTAATGTACAAAACTGTTAATGAGACAGTTGACATTCTCTTTGGTACAAAGCCTTTGAAATCTGTCATGTATTTCATATTCACACATATCCATTTGGATGAGCCACATTTAAAGTGCTCAGTAGTTGCATGTGGCCAGTGGTTACCATACTGGGCAGTGTAGCTCTAGAGCCTGTTCTCAGGGGGCATGTGGAAGGGCCAGTGTGTGGGGAGGTGGGATAGTCTCTGGCCCTGAAGGAGCTGATAGTCATTCATGGTTGTTTTTTTCCCAGGGGATCCAGGACAGCTGGGGGTGATGGGGTCAGTCCTTAGGGCTTGGCAAACGCTCTTCCCTCTCCACATGGCCAGTGGCCCAGGTCCTGGGGCACCCTGTGGTTCATCACAGAGGCTGGAAAGAGTGCAGAGGCAAACTTCCTTGGGGTGTGGGCCCTGTGAGCAGACAGCTTCCCTCGCCCCCTATTTCCTCCCCTATTATATGGTTTCTCTGTGACACAGGGAGCAAGGTCATCCACCCTTCAACAAATATTTCAAAGCACTGACTACTGCAAGACTGTACTCTAGGATCTGGGAATAAATAGAGCAGTAAAAAAAAATAGAGAAAAACTCCTGCTTTCATGGAGTTTTTAGTTGGAGGATGTGTGTCGAGAGGCAGACAATAAACAAATATATATCAGTAGTGATAAATATTGTTTTAGTCTGTTTGGACTGCTGTAACAAAATACCATCTACTGGGTGGTTTATAAAAAAGAGACATTTATTTCTCACAGTTCTGGAGGCTGAGAAGTCCAAGATCAAGGTGTCAGCTGACTCAGTGTCTGATGAGGACCTTCTCCTTCATGACCTAGTTATGTCCTAAAGTCCCCACCACCCAGCACCATCACATTGGGGGTTAGGTTTCAACCTATTAATTTGTTGGGAGACAAAAAATTCAGTCCTTAGTGAATGTTAAGAAGTAAAATAAAGTAGGAAAAAAGATAAAGTAAAATAAAGTAGGAAAAGAGAGTACTGGGAGGGGATGTCCACACCTATCTGTGGAGGAGTCTGAGATAGCTAGGGTGATGACACTACACAGAGACTGGAGGAAAGCAGGAGGAGTGAGGTTAGAGCGTGGGGCGGGGCCCACATCGTGTGGGCCTTATAGGCCTTTGTAAGGTGGTCGGCTCTTACCCTGGGTCAGATTAAAGGCCACTGCAGGGTTTTGGGCAGAGAGGTGACATCATCTGACTTACATTCTACCAGGCTGTTGGATTAGTTGTCTGTTGCTGCTGTAACAAATTACCACAAATTTGGAGGCTTAAAGACCACACATTTTTTTATTGAAGTATAGTTAATTTACAATGCTGTGTTAATTTCTTCTGAAGCAAAGTGATTCAGTTATACACATATATATATTCTTTTTTAAAATATTCTTTTCCATTATGGTTTATGATAGGGTACTGAATACAGTTCTCTGTGCTCTACAGTAGGACCTTGTTGTGTGTCCATCCTATGTGCAGTAGCTGACACCTGCTAACCCCAGCCTCCCACTCCATCCCTCCCCCAGCCCCCTCCCCACCCCAGCAACCACAGCCTGTCCTCTATGTCCCTGAGTCTGTCTCTGCTTCATAGATAAGTTCGTTTGTGTCATATTTGAGATTCCACATGTAAGTGATATCATATGGTATTTGTCTTTCTCTTTCTGACTTACTTCACTTAGTATGATAATCTCTAGTTGCATCCATGTTGCTGCAAATGGCATTATTTCATTCTTTTTTATGGCTAAGTAGTATTCCATTGTGTATATGTACCATATCTTCCCTTTTTTTAATGATACACTTGCTTTAGTAGTAAACTAAAATCAATATATATTTTTTATGACTTTTTTGAATTTTATTTTATTTATTTTTTTATACAGCAGGTTCTTATTATCCATTTTATAAGTGTTAGTGTATCTATGTCAATCCCAATCTCCCAATTCATCACACGCCACCCTCGCCCCCGCCACTTTCCCCCCTTGGTGTCCATACTTTTGTTCTCTGCGTCTGTGTCTCAATTTCTGCCCTGCAAACTGGTTCATCTGTACCATTTTTCTAGGTTCTACATATATGCGTTAATATATGATATGTGTTTTTCTCTTTCTGACTTACTTCACTCTATATCAGTCTCTAGATCCATCCACATCTCTACAAATGACCCAATTTCGTTCCTTTTTATGGCTGAGTAATATTCCATTGTATATATGTATCGCATCTTCTTTATCCATTCATCTGTTGATAGACATTTAGGTTGTTTCCCCATCTTGGCTATTGTGAATAGTGCTGCTATGAGCATAGGGGTGCATGTTTCTGTTTGGATTAGAGTTTTGTCTGGATATATGTCCAGGAGTGGGATTGCTGGATCATACTGTAATTCTATTTTTAGTTTTCTGAGGAACCTACATACTGTTTTCCATAGTGGCCATACCAACTTACATTCCCACCAACCATGCAGGAGTGTTTCGTTTTCTCCACACCCTCTCCAGCATTTGGTATTTGTAGAGTTTTTAAGGATGGCCATTCTGACCAGTGTGAGGTGGTACCTCACTGCAGTTTTGATTTGCATTTCTCTAGCAATTAGTGATGTTGAGCATCTTTTTATGTGCCTATTGGCCGTTTGTATTTCTTCTTTGAAGAAATGTCTATTTAGGTCTTCTGCCCATTTTTAGGTTTGGGTTTTTCTTTTTGTTGTTGTTGTTGAGTTGTGTGAGCTGTTTGTATATTTTGGAAATTAACCCCTTGTCAGTCACATCATTTGCAAATATTTTCTCCCATTCTGTTGGTTGTCTTTTCATTTTGCTATGGTTTCCTTTGCTGTGCAAAATCTTGTAAGTTTGATTAGGTCCCATTTGTTTATTTTTGTTTTTATTTCTATTGCCTTGGGAGACTGACCTAAGAAAACATTGGTCAGAGAATGTTTTACCTATGATCTCTTCTAGGACTTTTATGATGTCATGTCTTACGTTTAAGTCTTTAAGTCATTTATTTTTGTGTATGGTGAGAGGGTGTGTTCTAACTTCATTGATTTACATGCGGCTGTCCAACTTTCCCAACACCCCTTGCTGAAGAGACTGTCTTATTCTCATTGTATATTCTTGCCTCCTTTGTTGAAGATTAATTGACCGTAGGTGTGTGGGTTTACTGCTGGGATCTCTATTCTGGTCCATTGATCCATATGTTTATTTTTGTGTTAGTACCATGCTGTTTTTCTTTTGTTTTGTTTTTGTTTTTTGCAGTACACGGGCCTCTCACTGTTGTGGCCTCTCCCATTGTGGAGCACAGGCTCCAGACGCGCAGGCTCAGCGGCCATGGCTCACGGGCCCAGCCGCTCTGCAGCATGTGGGATCTTCCCGGACCGGGGCACGAATCCGTGTCCCCTACATCGGCAGGCAGACTCTCAACCACTGCGAACTTGCTGTTTTGATTACTGTAACTTGGTAGTAGTATCTGAAGTCTGGGAGGGTTGTGCTTCCTGCTTTGTTCTTTTTCTTCACGTTTGCTTTAGCAATTCTGGATCTTTTATGTTTCCATATAAATTTTAGGGTTATTTGTTCTAGTTCTGTGAAAAATGTCATGGGTAATTTGATAGGGATCATGTAAATTTGTAGATTGCTTTGGGTAGTATGTCCATTTTAACAACATTAATTCTTCCAGTCCAAGAGCATGGGATATCTTTCTATTTCTTTGAATCATCTTCAGTTTTCTTTATTAAGTTTTATAGTGCTCAGCCTATAAGTCTTTCACCCCCTCCTTGGTCAGGTTTATTCCTAAGTTTTTTATTTTTGAGGGTGAGATTTTGAGAGGTATTGTGTTTCTTACATTCCCTTTCTGATATTTCATCATTGGTGTTAAGAAATGAAACTGATTTCTGTATGTTAATCTTGTATCTTTCTACCTTGCTGAATTCATTTATCAGTTTTTGTGTGGAGTCTTTAGGGTTTTCTATATATAGTATCATGTCATCTGCATATAATGACAATTTTACCTCTTCTCTTCCAATCTGGATACGCTTTCATTTCTTTTTCTTGTCTGACTGCTGTGGTTAGGACTTCTAATACTATGTTGAATAGAATAGGTAAGAGTGGGCATCCTTGTGTTTTTCCACATTTTAGCTGGAAGGCTTTCAGCGTTTCACCATTGAATATATTTTTTTAACATCTTTATTGGAGTATAATTGCTTTACAATGGTGTGTTAGTTCCTGCTTTATAACAAAGTGAATCAGCTATACATGTACATATATCCCACCATGGAGTATTATATTGGCCGTGGATTTGTCATAAATGGCTTTTATTATGTTGAAATATGTTCCCTCTATACACACTTTGGTAAGAGTTTTTATCATGAATTGATGTTGAATTTTGTCAAATGGTTTTTCTGCATCTACTGAGATGATCATGTGGTCTTTGTCTTTTCTTTTGTTTATGTGGTATATCACATTGATTGATTTGTGTATGTTGAACCATCCTTGTGAACTTGGGATGAATCTCATTTGGTCGTGGTATATAATCTATTTTATGCATTGTTGGATTTGGTCAGTTTAAATTATCTTTTACTTCTTGATTAATTCTGGTGGGCTGTATGTTTCTAGAAACTTGTCCATTTCTTGTAGGTTGTAGAGTTTGTTGGCATATAGCTGTTCAGAGTATTCCCTTATGGTTTTTTGTATATCTGCAGTATCGGTCGTTATGTCTCCTTTTTCATTTCTTATTTTGTTTATTTGGGTTCTCTTTTTTCTTTTTAGTGAGCTTGACCAGAGGTTTGTTAATCTTGTTTACCCTTTCAAAGAACCAGTTTTATTGATTTTTTCTATTGTTTTTAAATCTCTATTTTACTTACTTCCTCTCTGATCTTTATTATTTCCTTACTTCTGCTGACTTTAGGTTTTGTTTTTTCTTCTTTTTCTAAGTTTTTAAAGTGGTAGGTTAGATAAACAACACAAATTTATTATCTTCCAGTTCTTTGGACCAGAAGTAGGACATGGTCTCACCAGGCTAAATCAAAGTGTTGACAGCAGGGCTGCATTCCTGTCTGGAGATCCTGGGGAAACTCGGCTTCCTCGCTCATTCATGGGTTGGCAGGATGCGGATTGATGCAGCTGTAGGACTGAGGTCCTGTCTTCCTGCTGACTCTTGGGTGGGACTGCCCTTAGCTCCTCCAGGCCAATTTCCCATCTTGCATGAAGCCTCCTATATCTCAGAGCCAACAACAGATGTGGAATTCTTCTCATGCTGCCTTTCCTTTGAACTTCTTCCACTGTCACAGCTCTCTCTGACCATAGCTGGAAAGGTTCTCTGATTTTAAAAACCCACGTGGTTAGATGGGGCCCACCCAGATAATCCAGGGTGATCTCTCCATCCTTAACCTTAATCACATTTGCAAAATCCTTTTTGCCATGTAAGGCAACATATTCTCCAGTTCCAGGGATTAGTGAATGGGCAACTTCGGGGGGATAGCAGCATTATTTTGCCTCCCATGGGAATGGATGAGATGGTGGCGGGTGGGCGACAAAGGAAGGAAGCCAGGAGGCAAGGAGGAGGCCAGGGCAATAATCCAACAAGATAGAGTGGTGGCTTGGTCCAGGGTTGTAGGATGGTGGGGGAGCAAAATGATCACATAATGCACTTATTTTGAAGGTAGAACTGACAGGTTCTGCTGTGAGATTGGACATAGCATGTAAGAGAAAGAAAGGAGTCAAACACCCTGACTCCTCAGTTGTGGCCTGAGCAGCAGGAAGGATGAAGTTGGTACTCTCTGGAATAGGGAAGACTGTGGGAGAAGCAGGTTTAGTGTTTGGGAAGTGGGGTGGGATTCAGGGTTTCTAAGAATTTCTGGTTCCTGAAAAATCCTGTTCAATTCTGGGAGACAGAAAAATGGGGAATATTGTCAAGGAATTGGCCAGCAAGCGTCACAGGGTGAGGTCACTGGCACAGCAGTTCCCATTGATGAGGGCCAAGTGTCTGCCAGGTATGCAGAAGGGATGTTATGACAGCAGCTCGGCTCTGATGTCGGCTCTCTGCGGCAGGAGGCTGACCGCTACCCAGTACCACCTTGCTGTCTCAGCCCCTGGGCAGCTTTGAGTCTCACTGAGAGGTCAGAACCAAGTGCAGGAAACACTAACTTCCAGGGCCAGGCAGCAGCTGCTTGGTGCCAGCGAGGGGCCCCAGGTGAGAGAAGCTGAGGGCTGCCCTCCAGAAGAGGCCTGGGCTCCCTGGGAAGTGCCCGCACCTGCCACTCAACCCCTCAGCCAGTGGCTCTTCTCTTCCACGTTTGGTGGCTGTGACAGCCAGGCCAGTGTCTATGATTTCCCACATCTGGTGTCCTGGGTCTCCGCGTCTGTGATCCCTCTTGTCTAATCACCATGGTTTCTCAGGTCACTGTCCAAGATCTCCCATGTCCACTATCCACATTCTCTCGTGTCTGGGGCAGCCAAAATGCCACTCATCACCTGGTGACCTCACTCTGGGAGCACAGTGGGGAGGAGGCTAGTGTGGAGCCAGCCTGGGTTTCTGGAGGAGCTCCTTACCCAGAAAAGAAGGAGGTGTGTCTTGCGTTAGGGTAGTGAGAAGCCTCTGAAGATCACTTGGTCCAAATTCCTCTATTCCAGATGGGGAAACCGAGGGGGTTTGGGAGGACACCCTGGTCAAGACCCTTGCAGGCGCTGGTGGCCTCGCACAGCACTGCCCAGTGTCATCTCCCGGGTGGCTTCTCTTCCATGCCCTGGCTGGGGTGACCTTGCTTTGAAGGGTGGGAGGCATGACTCCAGGTCAGGTACGCTCTGCCTTGTCCTATGTGCCCTGGAGCCTCCTCCTCACGCCGTGCCCCCTCCTCTTTCAGTTCTCCCCTCTCCTCCATTGATGCTACCCGCCTCCTCTTTCTCCTTTATCGGGCTCCTCTAACCCAACTCCCTCCTCCTGCTCCTGTTGTTTCTCCTCCTTCTTGTCCAGGCTGCAAGGGGAGTTGAAGCTGGGTCTTGGGGTAGCCGGTTGCTGGCTTCTGTGTGGGGCTGGTATTCAGTGCCCACAGATGCCTGGGCCCGTGGCGGGGGACGAGGAGGGAGGTCTGGTGCTCTTCCTGCCCCAGGTTCCTGGCTCCCAGGGATGGCGTGGGGAGACCTGACTGCATATTTTGGGGAACTCTTGGGCCAGAGACTACCTTGAGGGCCTTCTGCAAGCAGAGGGGACCATCTCAGAGGAAGGCCTGTGACTGTGACCTTCATGGGGCTCCTTTTGTTGGCCTATGTGGTAAGTAACGTCATTAAGATGAATGTGTGTTTTGGTAAAGGGTGTAAATGTATAAATAGTGTCCTTTCCAGCTCCATATATCACCCTGCGTTTATTCCGTGCCTGGTGCATAAGCTAGAAGGCACACATTGCTATCTGGGGCTGTGAGTTTTAAAGTACATTAAAGGAGTTTACTGAAAACTCTTGGCAAACAGATAAAATACAATTACTCTAATTCCCAAGGCATTGCAGATAGAGTGTCCTGAAAACCTGCAGTATAATAATTCACAGGAAGCCATGACAGGCAGCCTTTGAGGCATCAGAAGCGCTGCTTTTGTAAACTTCAGAGGCGGCCAAGAACTGTCCCTCGGGAGACCCATGTCCTGTGTTTTATTAACCTCCCTATTTCTAGCTGAGGAGCTGCAGGGGAAATCTAGCTGGCAGGGCTGGCTCCTGCCCTCGTGAGCTTTTCTAGGGTCACATATTGGGGGGAGTAGGGAATGAGATGTCCCATTTTCTTCTGGCTGTATCCCTCCCTGTCTACATGCTGTTCAGTATCAGGCTGTGCTGGATAGTTGCCTTGCATCATGGGAAATTCTCATTGCCCATGAAGTATGCAGGACTCTTAGCCCCTTCCTGGGAAATGGAGGCTTTTGCTGGGATACCTGGAAGAAGGATATTAGTGATCAGGTTTTTCAGCTTCCCAGAGGATTTGAGGTTGATTTCTAAGCTATACACAGGGGACATAGGACAAATTCTGATGCAGAGGTGGAGTTGCCACCCCATGGGGCTTGAGCAAGATCCCACAGGTGCTCTTCTCTGCCTTGCTTCCCTCACTTTCCAGAGAGATGGAAAATGCCACTGGGGCCTACAGACTTTGGGTGCTGCTGAGTAACTGGCATCCTCTACCCTGGATGGGCACCTGTGCTATTCTCCAGAGCTCAGGGAGAGCCCAGACCTTCCTGGGGAGGAGGTTTGGTGGAAGTGGGTGGCTTAGCTTCTGGGCATCTACGTGATCAGCGGTGGACAGCTATGAGAGGGTCAGAACTGTGGGGGCCCTGGACCCCAATTTCTTAGAGAGGGAGCTGTGGATGGGCCTTCCTTGAGCAGGGCTCCTCCCTGGCCCCCAGTCCTGAAACTCCCAGTCCTGGGCCACTCTTCAAAAGCTGGACTAGGTCTACTGTGCTGATGATCATGGGCAGCGCCAGAGAATTTGTGCAGGGTGAGCAACGGTCTTTCAGACATGGTGTATAGAATGGGTAGAGGCGATCAGAGGGCAGAGTGGGTGAAGGTCTGTGTGACTTCAGAACTCTGTGACCAAGTTCGCAGAGCAGAGCAGACTCTTGTGGGAGAAGGGGCTTCCATGGACATTGAACATTGCATTGAAGAGATGTCACAATAGCCAAACCCCAATCAATTGCATGAAATGTTGGGGGGCCTGAGCAAGGAGTCAGGTGGATTGAAAGTTTAGAGAAGGAGATTTCTGGAACCTACCCTCTACCTGCATCAGTAGTTCACTGCGAGATTTCATTCTCACCTGTGTTGCAAAAATACAATAATAATAAACACTTCCCCAAACAGCAACGCCTAGGATTTACAAAGTGTGCACTTCCAGGGTTGCTAAGGCCCAGAGAGGACCTGATACCTTTGGCCACCTGGCTGGCAGACCTCAAGTGCTGTCCTTTGGAAGGTGGTCCCAGGGCCGGCAGCCAGAGTCTGCCTTTGATGTCTCGAAATTGGCGCCTTGTTTTCTTTTTCATTAAGCCTCTTCGTGAAGCTTCTGGCAACAAGTGAGTCTTACCCTATCCTGTCACTTAGCACACTTGGCCTTGTAGTTGGGCATCCTGCTCGGAGCCCAGGCAGGACCCTATTGGGCACAGGGATTGGGAATACTTTGGGTGGTCTACGTCGAGTCAACCTGGACCTTCTTCCAGTGCCAGATTTACAGGGGCTGGGGAAATTGGTAGCTTTGGCTGGGATTTAATTGCTTCGATAGAACTGTATATGGAGTTTCTTGTGGGAGATACAGAAATTAGACCTGCTTAACTGGACTGACCCCTTCTCAGCCACAGTCACTGTATACAAGCGTCCTCTTCCACCACCAGGGAGACTTTATAAGTGGTATTGTTTAAAGTAGTTTTTCGTGGGACTTCCCTGGTGGTGCAGTGGTTAAGAATCCGCCTGCCAATGTAGGGGACACAGGTTCGATCCCTGGTCTGGGAAGATCCCACGTGCCACAGAACAACTAAGCCCGTGTGCCACAACTACTGAGCCTGCGCTCTAGAGGCCATGAGCCACAACTACTGAAGCCTGCATGCCTAGAGCCTGTGCTCAGCAACAAGAGAAGCCACTGCAATGAGAAGGTCGTGCACCACAACGAAGAGTAGCTCCCACTGGCCGTAACTAGGGAAAGCCTGTTCACAGCAACGAAGACCCAACGCAGCCAAAAATAAATAAATAAGTAAATTTATTTATTTATTTATTAAAAAAAAAAGTAGTTGTTTGTGAACTATCATCAACAGTGAGACACTGGAACTCACCAAAAAAGATACCCTACATCCAAAGACAAAGGAGAAGCCGCAATGAGATGGACTTTGACAGGACTGGGGGAAACAGAGACTCCACTCTTGGAGGGCACACACAAAGTAGTGTGCACATCAGGACCCAGGGAGAAGAAGCAGTGATGCCATACGAAACTGAACCAGACCTTCCTGCTGGGGTTAGAGGGTCTCCTGCAGAGGTGGGGGGTGGCTGTGGCTCACCGCTGGGACAAGGACACTGGCAGCAGAAGTTCTGGGAAGTACTCCTTGGCATTAGCCCTCCTGGAGTCCTCCATTAGCCCCACCAAAGAGCCTGTAGCCTCAGTGCTGGGTCACCTCAGGCCAAACAACCAACAGGGAGGGAACTCAGCCCCACTCATCAGCAAACAAGTGGATTAAAGTTTTACTGAGCTCTGTCCACCAGAGCAACACCAAGTTGTACCCACCACCAGTCCCTCCCATCAGGAAGCTTGCACAAGCCTCTTAGATAGCCTCATCCACCAGAGGGAGACAGCAGAAGCAAGAAGAACTATAGTCCTGCAGCCTGTGGAAAGAAAACCACATTCACAGAAAGACAGATAAAATGAAAAGGAAGAGGACTATGTACCAGATGAAGGAAAAAGATAAAATCCCAGAAAAACAACTAAGTGGAGATAGGCAATCTTCCAGAAAAAGAATTCAGAATAATGATAGTGAAGATGATCCAGGACCTCGGAAAAAGAATGGAGTCAAAGATCGAGAAGATGCAAGAAATGTTTAACAAAGACCTAGAAGAATTAAAGAACAAACACCTAGAAGAATTAAAAAACAAACAAACAGAGATGAACAATACAATAACTGAAATGAAAAATACACTAGAAGGAATCAATAGCAGAATAACTGAGGCAGAAGAATGGATAAGTGACCTGGAAGACAGAATGGTGGAATTCACTGCTGTGGAACAGAATAAAGAATGAAAAGAAATGAAGAAAGCCTAAGAGACCTCTGGGAAAACATTAAACGCAACAACATTCACATTATCAGGGTCCCAGAAGGAGAAGAGAAAGAGAAAGGACCCGAGAAAATATTTGAAGAAATTGTAGTCGAAACTTCCCTAACATGGGAAAGGAAATAGCTACCCAAGTCCAGGAAGCACAGAGTCCCATGCAGGATAAACCCAAGGAGAAACATGTCAAGACACACAGTAATCAAATTGACAAAAGTTAAAGACAAAGAAAAATTATTGAAAGCAATAAGGGAAAAACGACAAATAGCATACAAGGGAAGTCCCATAGCTGATTTCTCAGCAGAAACTCTACAAGCCAGAAGGGAGTGGCACGATATATTTAAAGTGATGAAAGGAAAGAACTTATGAAGATTACTCTACCCAGCATGGATCTCATGCAGATTTGACAGAGAAATCAAAAGCTTTACAGAGAAGCAAAAGCTAAGAGAATTCAACATCACCAAACCAGCTCTACAACGAATGCTAAAGGAACTCCTCTCAGTGGGAAACACAAGGAAAGAAAAGGACCTGCAAAAACAAACCCATAACAATTAAGAAAATGGTAATAGGAGCATACATATCCATAGTTACCTTAAAGGTGAATAGATTAAATGCTCCAACCAAAAGACACAGTCTCGCTGAATGGATACAAAAACAAGACCCATATGTATGCTATCTATAAGAGACCCACTTCAGACCTACGGACACATACCCACTGAAAGTGAGGAGATGGATAAAGATAGTCCATGCAAATGGAAATCAAAAGAAAGCTGGAGTAGCAATACTCAAATCAGATAAAATAGACTTTAAAATAAAGAATGTTACAAGAGACAAGGAAGGACACTAAATAATGGTCAAAGGATCAATCCAAGAAGAAGATATAAAAATTATAAATATATATGCACCCAACATAGGAGCACCTCAATACATAAGGCAAATGATAACAGCTATAAAAGAGGAAATCGACAGTAACACAATAATAGTGGGGGACTTTAACACCTCACTTGAACCAATGGACAGATCATCCAGACAGAAAATTAATAAGGAAACACAAGCTTTAAATGGCACAATAGACCAGACAGATTTAATTGATATTTATAGGCCATTCCATCTGAAAACAGCAGATTACACTTTCTTCTCAAGTGCACATGGAACATTCTCTAGGATACATCACATCTTGGGTCACAAATCAAGCCTCAGCAAATTCAAAAAAACTGAAATCGTATCAAGCATCTTTTCCAACCACAATGCTATGAGATTAGAAATCGATTACAGGGAAAAAATGTAAAAAACACAAATACATGGAGGCTAAATGATACGTTACTAAATAACCAAGAGATCACTGAAGAAATCAAAGAGGAAATCAAAAAATACCTAGAGACAAATGACCACAAAAACATGATGATCCAAAACTTATAGGATGCATCAAAAGCAGTTCTAAGAGAGAAGTTTATAGCAATACAATTCTATCTCAATAAACAAGAAAACTCTCAAACAATCTAACCTTACACCTAAAGGAACTAGAGAAAGAAGAACAAACAAGACCCAAAGTTAGCAGAAGGAAAGAAATCATAAAGATCAGAGCAGAAATAAATGAAATAGAAACAAAGAAAACAGTAGCAAAGATCAATAAAACTAAAAGCTGGTTCTTTGAGAAGATAAACAAAATGGATAAACCTTTAGCCAGACTCAACAAGAAAAAGAGGGAGAGGACACAAATCAATAAAATTAGAAATAAAAAAGGAGAAGTTACAACGGACACCGCAGAAATACAAAGCCTCTTAAGAGACTACTACAAGCAACTCTATGCCAATATAATGGACAACCTGGAAGAAATGGACAAATTCTTAGAAAGGTACAACCTTCCAAGACTGAACCAGGAAGAAACAGAAAATATGAACAGACCAATCACAAGCACTGAATATGAAATTGTGATTAAAAATCTTCCAACAAACAAAAGCCCAGGACCAGTTGGCTTCACAGGTGAATTCTATCAAACATTTAGAGGAGAGCTAACACCCATCCTCCTCAAACTCTTCCAAAAAATTGCAGAGGAAGGAACACCCCCAAACTCATTCTACGAGGCCACTATCACCCTGATACCAAAACCGACAAAGATATTACAAAAACGAAAACTACAGGCCAATATCACTGATGAATATAGATACAAAAATCCTCAAAAAATACTAGCCAACAGAATCCAACAACACATTAAAAGGATCATACACCATGATCAAGTGGGATTTATCCCAGGGATGCAAAGATTCTTCAATATACACAAATCAATCAATGTGATACACCATCTTAACAAACTGAAGAATAAAATCCATATGATCATCTCAATAGATGCAGAAAAAGCTTTTGACAAAATGCAACACCCATTGGTGATAAAAACTCTCCAGAAAGTGGGCATAGAGGGAACCTACCTCAACATAATAAAGGCCATATACAACAAACCCACAGCAAACATCATTGTCAATGGTGAAAAACGAAAAGCATTTTCTCCAAGATCAGGAACAAGACAAGGATGTCCACTCTCCCCACTATTATTGAACATAATTTTGGAAGTCCTAGCCACGGCAATCAGAGAAGAAAAAGAAGTAAAAGGAATACAAATTGGGAAAGAAGAAGTAAAACTGTCACTGTTTGCAGATGACATGATACTATACGTAGATAATTCTAAAGATGCCACCAGAAAACTACTAGAGCTAATCAATGAATTTGGTAAAGTTGCAGGACACAAAATTAATGCACAGTAACCACAAAGGATCAGAAAGAGAAATTAAGAAAACAATCCCATTCAAACAATGCCAGTCCCATTCAACAAAATCCCATTTTGTTGTCACCATGGCAACAAAAAGAATAAAATACCTAGGAATAAAGGTACTTAAGGAGGTAAAAGATCTGTACTCAGAAAACTATAAGACACTGATGAAAGAAATCAAAGATGACAAAACAGATAGAGAGATATACCATGTTCTTGGTTTGGAAGAATTAATATTGTGAAAATGACTATACTACCCAAAGCAATCCCTTTGGGTAGTACAGTCACTGCACACAGATTCAGTGCAATCTGTATCAAATTACCAATGGAATTTTTTACAGAACTAGAACAAAAAATGTTAAAATTTGTTTGGAGACACAAAAGACCCCTAATAGCCAAAGCAATCTTGAGGGAAAAAAGCAGAGCTGGCGGAATCAGGCTCCCTGACTTCAGACTATACTGCAAAGCTACAGTAATATGAAAATATGGTACTGGCACAAAAACAGAAATATAGATCAATGGAACAGGATAGAAATTCCAGAGGTAAACCCACACACCTATGGTCAACTAATCTATGATAAGAGAGGCAAGGATATACAACGGAGAAAAGACAGTCTCTTCAATAAGTGGTGCTGGGAAAACTGTACTGCTACATGTAAAAGAATGAAATCAGAACACTCCCTAACACCATACACAAAAATAAACTCATAATGGATTAAAGACCTAAATGTAAGACCGGACACTATAAAACTCCTAGAGGAAAACATAGGAAGAACACTCTTTGACATAAATCACAGCAAGAACTTTTTTGATCTACCTCCTAGAGGTAGAAACTCTACCCCCTAGAGTAATGGAAATAAAAACAAAAATAAACAAATGGGACCTAATGAAACTTCAAAGCTTTTACACAGCAAAGGAAACTATAAACAAGACGAAAAGACAACCCTCAGAATGGGAGAAAATATTTGCAAATGAATCAACAGACAGAGGATTAATCTCCAAAATATATACACAGCTCATGTAGCTCAATATTAAAAAAACAACCCAATCCAAAAATGGGCAGAAGACCTAAACAGACGTTTCTCCAAAGAAGACATACAGATGGCCAAGAGGCACATGAAAATCTGCTCAACATCACTAATTATTAGAGAAATGCAAATCAAAACTACAATGAGGGGCTTCCTTGGTGGTGCAGTGGTTGAGAGTCTGCCTGCCGATGCAAGGGACATGGGTTCGTGCCCCGGTCCGGGAAGATCCCACATGCCGCGGAGCGGCTGGGCCCGTGAGCCATGGCCGCTGAGCCTGCGCGTCTGGAGCCTGTGCTCTGCGACGGGAGAGGCCACAACAGTGAGAGGCCCGCGTACCGCAAAAAAAAACACAAAAAAACCACAAAACTACAATGAGTTATCACCTCACACTGGTCAGAACGGGCATCATCAGAAAATCTACAAACAACAAATGCTGGAGAGGGTGTGGAGTAAAGGGAACCCTCTTGCACTGCTGGTGGGAATGTAAATTGATACAGCCACTATGGAGAACAGTATGGAGGTTCCCACTACGGGGCATATACCCAGAGAAAACCAGAATTCAAAAAGACACATGCACCCCAATGTTCATTGCAGCGCTATTTACAGTAGCCAGGACATGGAAGCGACCTAAATGCCCATTGACAGACGAATGGATAAAGAAGATGTGGTACATACATACAATGGGATATTACTCAGCCGTGAAAAGGAATGAAATTGGGTCATTTGTAGAGATGTGGATGGACCTAGAGACTCATACAGAGTGAAGTAAGTCAGAAAGAGAAAAACAAATATTGTATATTAACGCATATATGTGAAGTCTAGAAAAATGGTAGAGATGATATGAACTGGTTTGCAAGGCAGACATAGAGACAGATGTAGAAAACTAATGTACAGATACCAAGCGGGGAAAGCCAGGGGAGGTGGCGGTGGGATGAATTGTGAGATGGGGATTGACATATATACACTAATATATATAAAATAGGTAACTAATAAGAACCTGCTATATTAAAAAAATAAAATGATTCTTAATCTAGCATTAGTTATGGTAGTTAAGCTTTTAGAGATAATGAAATGTAAATGTGCCTCTAGAGCACGCCACGTTCCCCGAAACTGAAGACATTCGTGAAGAAAAGTTGTCGTGGTAGGATGACGGTGAATATTAATTGTGTGGATTTACATACTCTGCAGATGGCAGTGCAGATACTGGGTACGGTCAGGAGCCGTGACACAGGCCAGCAGGAGAGGGGAGCCTGGGCTCGCTTTGTGCTTCTCACTGGGGATGTTGCCCTAACTGGCCACTGAAAGTTTCCCACTGAAGTTTCACAGGCCACACGGGGATCAGAGGTGAAGCTGGGCCTCAAGCCCGGGGCAACCTGAGTCTGAGCTCTGCTCTTCACCAGCTGTTCCACATGGGCGCCCTGGTGGCCCGTGCACCTGTATCCCAGTGGGGGCCTCAGCTAGTTACCGCACATCTATCCTGACCACCTCCCTCCTCCCCAGGCCCCTCCCACCTGAAGTCACGAGGGGCCAGTGATGATTATTCTTTAACCAGCAGTTGTGAATTATTGAGTGCCTGTGCACGCCAGGCATCATGCCGGGCATTGAGGTTACTCTCACTCATGGAGCTGACGTCTCAGCAGTCAGCAAATAGCCACCAGGTAGATGTGCAGTTACCGACTGTGAGAAGGGCTATGAAGGCAAAGCAAAGAGAGCGATGGGAGATGGTTAAACGTTGGCGATAGTAATAATGGCTGACACTAATTATTTACTACGTGCTCCACACAGTTCAAAACACTTTCAGTGGGGCTTCCCTGGTGGCGCAGTGGTTGAGAGTCCGCCTGCTGATGCAGGGGACACAGGTTCGTGCCCCGGTCCGGGAAGATCCCACATGCCGCGGAGCGGCTGCGCCCGTGAGCCATGGCCGCTGAGCCTGCGCGTCCGGAGCCTGTCCTCAGCAACGGGAGAGGCCACAACAGTGAGAGGCCCGTGTACCGAGGAAAAAAAAAAAAAAAAAACACTTTCAGTGGATTTTGTCCTTTGACCCTCCTAACAGCTCTGTGAATTAGTTCCACTTTACAGATGAGGAAACAGAGGCTCAGAGAGGTGAAGTAACTTGCCCGTGGTCACAAAGCTCGTAAGCAGCATACCTGGGATTTGAATCAGAAAGTCTGATTCCACATTCCCTGCTGCTCACCGCTATGCTCCATTGTCTTAGAAAAGAAAGAATGAATTTGGATGACACAGGAGGTAGGGAAGACTTCTCAAAGGAGGCTGTGTGTAAACTGGACCTCAGAAGCTAGCTGGTCAGCGGGGGGAGCCCTGGGAGAGGAGAGAGCTTGGTGTCCCGAGGCGTCAGCATCCTCAGGGCTGAGGCTGGGAGTGCTGGCTCCTGCAGTACAATTCAGTTTCACGGGGCCTCTGGGGCTGGTGAGCTGTGAGTCCTTATCCTAAAAACCACAGGAAGCTGTGTCAGGGTTTTGAGCAGGGGAGTGACAAGAACCAACCATTTTTCCCCTACATTACTCCTCAGGGAGGAGATGAGGCCCCCTTTCCACTGTATAGAGGGTCGGTTTGGTAAGTTGGCATTTAGTCTGTGGGTAGAGCATCTAAAAGTTCAGGGCAGACTGGGTGCAGAAAAGGCATCTGTCGGCTCCACTTTCAGACTTTGAAGAGGCAGGGGAGAGATGGGACACATCACACTCAAGGTGGTGCAGCCCTCTGTGTGGCGGGAGGGATGAGAGGCCAGCCAGCCCTGGAAGCTGTGTGTGTGTGTGTGTGTGTGTGTGTGTGTGTGTGTGTGTGTGTGTGTGTGTGTGTGTGTGTGTGTGTGAGTGTGTGTGAGTGATGCCTTCTGAGACAGGACAGTTGGTGAATGCAATAGGCATTGGCATGCACATTTATCTCTGAGGGAGCTGCAGCCCGGCAGTGGCTTATTTGAAAGATTACAGATTCGAGGAAAGAAACATATTGGTTAGCATTGACCTGTGGTTTATAAGTCCCAGGACCCCTGCCTCTTAGAGGGGAATGACTGTATTTGCTGCATAGAAGAAGGGGTCCCTTTGTGTTAAAAAGGAAAAGGCTGAAATGCATATCTTGGGAGCTGCCACGCACTTAATGTAGGAAGAGATGGGGACTCAGGAAGCATCTGGTTCTGCTCTAGGGTGGGCTCTTTGGTGGGAAGATTTTGGTTGGTGCAAAGTTTTATGAAGCCCATGGAGAAGGCCGGGGTCTGAGACAGTGACCAGAGTGGGTGAAGAGTGGAAATGTACAACATACTTACTGCAGAAAATAGAAATACATCAGTGGTTTTGTTGAAGAGGTGAAAGGAAGTAGATTCAGCAGCTGTAAGAAGGTGGAAATCTGGGAGTGCTTCCTGACAGAGGCAGGCCTTGAGCTAGACTCTATGACTCTCAGGACAGTGATCTTTAAGCCCTGAAAGCCCCTGCAGAGGCCTGGCCCTGGGGAAAGTTCCTGCTTGTGTTAGAGCCTCATGAGGTTCCACGAGCTAAGGTTCAGATAACAGCCCTGAGGACTAAGGGCAGGCTTCTTATCCTGTGCCAAGCTTTGGCGAGTGGTCTCCACATGTAAGCTCTGGAGTTCCTACGTGGATTGAAGGGTCTGTGGAAAAGTGGGCTAGAGGACTGCTGTGTTTGTGTCACTTCCCATGGTCGATTGTCTCATCAGGAGTGGGGGCAGTGATGGACCTGCGGGGGCCCCGCAGACACCCCCAGCCACCCCTTAGCTCTGCCACTAATCTTAGCCACTGTTCTCAGCTGGGCTGAAGGGTGCTTCCCAATACCAGTCCTCTCTTCTGTTCTGATGTCCAAGGACAGGCTTACACATTTTCAGTCCATCGAGGGCTATTCTTGACCTAGAACAATCTGCAAATTTTATGTTCGTCCAAATCCCAGCAACCCTTCAGGACTTTTTTCCAGTGCTTCCCCTTCCTCTCACCATGAGCTCCGCAAGCGCAGAGATTCCCGATCTCATTCCCTGGGGTTTTCCTAGCTTCAAGATCACGGTCTGGCATGTAGTGAGTGCTCAGTGGATAAACATGGAATGAACAAATGAAGCTTTCCTCTCCTTCCAGCCCTGGATTTTTATGAACCGCAGTTGACATTTATTGAGTTCATTCCTGTGGTGGGTTGAATAGTGCTTCACACCCACCCCAAATTCATGTCAGCTGGGAACGTCAGAATATGACCTTATTTGGAAATCGGGTCTTTGCAGATGTAGTTAAGGATCTTGAGATAAAATCATCCTGGATTTAAGGTGGGCCCACATAAGACTGGTGTCTTATATGAAGAGAAGACACAGCAATACACAGGGAAGGAAGCCATGTGAAGACAGAGGCAGAGACTGGGGTGATGTGTCTAAAAGCCAGGGAACACAAAGGATTTCTGGCAACCACCAGAAGCGATGAGAGAGACGTGCGACAGATTCTCCTGCATAACCTCCAGAAAGAGCCAATCCTGCCAACACCTTGATTTTGGACTTCTGGCCTCCTGAACTGTAAGAGAATGAATTTCTGTTGTTTCAAGTTAGCCAGTTTGTGGTAATTTGTTACGGCTGCCCTAGGACACATACAGTTCCTACTGTCAGTATTTTGTAAGCTCTCACTCTCTTCTAGAGCAAAGGCTTGGTCATGTCAGGGAGCAAGTCTGGGTCACCACCATAGGTCCACTGCCTAGTGACCAACCACCCTGGTTTGTCTGGGACTGAGGGGTATCCCAGGATGTAGGATTTTTTTTTTTTTTTTGTTACGCGGCCTCTCACTGCTGTGACCTCTTCTGTTGCGGAGCACAGGCTCCGGACGCGCAGGCTCAGCAGCCATGGCTCACGGGCCCAGCCGCTCTGTGGCATGTGGGATCCTCCCGGACCGGGGCACGAACCTGTGTCTCCCGCATCGGCAGGCGGACTCTCAACCACTGCGCCACCAGGGAAGCCCCAGTGTAGGATTTTTAGAGAGCTAAAATGGGGGTAGTCCTGGGCAAACTAGGATGACTGGTCATCTTGTTCGCAGGGTGCTTGACACGGGGTCAGTGCCTGGTAGGTGGTGGCAGTTGTGTCTTGTGTGTGGGAAGAGCAAGGGCCGGGCCAGATGCAGGTGGTGTGTGCAGAGATTTTGTGCAAGATGAGCCTGGAGTCGGATAGGAGAGAACTGAAGAACTGGAAACTTACTCTGGGTAATAAGGAGCCACAGTAGGTCTCTGAGGGCTGCAGGGTTCCTCTCGGGAGGCCTGGGGATTCCTGTGCTGGAATCCCTGTGGGCTCCCTCTAAGCCTGCTCCTGGGAGGCCCAGGCACTTTGGGTGCAGGAGTTCTCCCACAGGCCTCCCAGAAGCGGGTCTCCTGCCCCCAGGCTGCAGCCAGCGCCTGCCTGGCCCAGGGAACTTCTTTTTGAAACCAAGTGCGAGAAAGCCTAGGTGTGCCCACGGTCACCCTTCCCCCCATTTAAATATACTGAATGGAGCTGATTGCCTAAATTGAAGGTATTATAGTACAATGATTGTTATAATTAAAACTATTATCATCTGAAAGAGACCAGAACCTGGGAAACCACTGCAAAGACTTTTAAAGCTTTGAAAACCTGTTTTTGAACGAGATAAAAGCTCCTTTGTGTGGAGTGTTTTAGAGAGGGAGTCTGTGAGTGGGCACCTGTGGGCTGTGAATGCAGCCTGGTTCTCCATGAGGTGGGTGCGGGCAGCAGGGGTTTTCGGCCAGAGGGTGGCCGCTGCTCTGTTAGCCCAGACCCGAGATGCTGCCCTCAGCAATGCAGGCAGAGCAGGGCTCACTCTGAGGGTCCAGGCCGGGTGGGGATCCGATGGAGGAGCGTTGTCCCGAATGTGGGGCCTGTCGAAACAGACATGTTGCATCCCCCCCTCCCCACATTTGGGAAGGACAGTCTGGTGGTGGCGGGAGAAAGGGGGGCAGTGTCTGGATTGGAGGTGGCAAGAAGAGGGGACAGTAGTCCTAGAGTGGTAGGCTCAGGGAAGGCCTGGGATGGCAGGATGGGGGCTTACAGCGGGCTCTCGACCTGGCCGTCAGGAGCCCCCTCTGCTCACGTGACAGGACTCCCAGATGCCCAGGTGGGTGTGGAGCTGGAAACAGCCTGAGAGGAGTTGGGTCTAGCATAACCGGCAATGACTCTTTTGAGTTTGGTTACCTCACACTCTCCTCGGTTCCCCCACCCCCACGTTGTACAGGTGAGGAAGTTGAGGCTCAGAGAGGGAAGGGAGGGGCCAGGGTCACCCGGCTGGTAAGTGGTAGGGGCCAGGCTCTGGACCCCAACTCCAGGGTGCCGTGCCTTGTACCTGGGGCCTCTCTGCATCTGGCGATGGTGGCCATGCCTGGTTAGCTGTCTCTTGGGTGGGTACCATGTGTGCTGGCCCTTGATTTGGGTGGGCGCTTGATTATGTTTTGTCCCACCTTGGTTTCACTTCTTTTTTTCCTTTTTCTTCTTTCAAAAAATTATACAATTAATACACGAAACCGTTCTTATTAAGAAATCAAACATTATGGGTGATAAGAGTGCCAACTAAAGAATGTTGCTGGCCATCTGGTTCTACAAGGATTGAGTCATTAGCCACTGTAGTTGCTGACCTTCAACACACCCTGAAAGCAATTCCAGGTGGAGATCAGGAACGAGGCACTCTGTGTTCTGGGAAAACTGGCAGAACAGTCCTTCAGATAGTTAGCTATTTTTAGGAGAAAATTTTAGGAACCCAAATTCTTGCATCTCCCCATACTTAGAAAAGCACCAAAACCATTAACTAAGATACCTGTTCCTGGTGCCTAGCAGCAACCTTCTACTGAGATGTGTGCTTGATCACAGGTACCCTTCCCCTATCACATGTACACTGACCTCCCCGCCTTACCTCTTTGGAACAGTCCTCAGTGCTCTCTGAGAGGCTGTTTCCCAGGCTAGAGTCCTCAGTAAGACACTGAATAAACTCAACTCACAGCTCTTCCGTTGTACGTTTCTTTCAAGTTGATAATAGCTAACTCAGAGCAATAATCTTAGATGTGTTTGTGTATACGTATACATACATAATACATTTAGTCCTCATACAGCCTTTTGAGGTAAGCACCGTTTTCCCTATTTTATAGAAGAGAGAATGAAGGCCCTTGCTGGAGGCTACACAGCTGGGCTTAGAGCTGGTAGACTGGTCAGAGCCTGTGTGTTTGATTCCTGTGCTATGGAGAAAGTGGAATATCCCCTTTCCCCCCACAATCTTACTCCCTCCTCCTCTGAAGCAAAGGTCAGTTACTGTTTCACGTACCTTCTTTCAGACCTTTCTCATGAATTTACACATAACAGAGGTTTTGTGTACGTGTTTTTGGACATAAACAATATCGTTTGGTATTTATTGTTTGCAGATTGCTTCCTTCACTGAACAATACATTGTGGTGATACTTCCGTGCCAAGAACATGTCAACACTGTACCCGTCTTAAATGTTGCAGTGTGTCCCCTAGTTTATTTATGATTGAGTATATACTAGTGTCATGGACTGAATATTTGTGTCCCCATACCCCCCCCAATTCATATGTTGAAACCTAATCCCGTAGGTGATGGTATTAGGAGGTGGGACCCTTGGGAGGTGATTAGGTCAAGAGGGTGAAGCTCTTGCAGATGAGATTAGTGTCTCTATAAAAGAGACCACAGAGAGCTCCCTTTCCCCTTCCACTATGTGAGGACACAGCAAGCCATCTATGAATCAGGAAGCAGGCCTTCACCATACACCAAATCTGTTGGCACCTGGGTCTTGGACTCCAGCCTTTAGAACTGTGAGAGATAAATGCTGTTGTTTGTAAGCCACCTAGTCTATGGTAATTCTGTTGTAGCAGCCTGAACAGACTAAGACGACTAGTCATCATGAAGATAAAAAAAAAGAAAAAAAAGTGGAGAGGCAGCTTTTTCAGCCGACGGTTTAGCGAACATTAAGCGGGTTGCTATCATCGAGTGTCAGCAAGGACGAGGGAAGATTCTTGCTCATTGCTGATGGCTGTGCACATTGGGGCAGCCTTCATGGAGGGCAGTTTGGCAGTATCTATTAAATTTAAACTAGCACACCTTTGTCCTACCACACCCCCCAGCTTCTAGATCTCTAGCCTAGAGACAGATGTGCCTATACCAGCAAGGAGACATCCTAATGATGTTCACGTAACACTGTTGGTAGTGGTGCAGCATTGAAACAGCCTGTTGTCCTCATCTTGTGTCTCAGCTGGATTGTAAGCTCCCAAGTTCAGGTGCTGGGTCCTAGGCTGGCTCCCAGCCTTCCCGAAATGGAGAGGGACCTGCCCATACGTCAGGAGATCAACAGATACTTTCTGGGTGTTTTTTGCTTTGTAAACTTTCCTTACCCAGGTTCTGTGTATGTAGGTTCAGAACCCAAATAGAACTAGTGGGCTTAGAATGAAAGATGGCAGTACGCTGCCCCTCGTTCCCTGTTCCCAGCTCCCAGGAATCAACTGCTTTCAATGTTTAATATAATTTATTTTTGTATTTCTTGTATTTTCTCCATATTTCTATACTACGTGATTTAACTGCTTGATTTTTTTTTTCATTTTGGATATGACCCGTAGACTTTCTTTTGAGGAAGGGAAGGATTATTAATTTTTATTACTGGCACAGCCTTCTCCCCTGCCCCGCCTCTCTCCCCCCACCCCCTCCCAAGAGCTTCCCCTTCCTCTCTCCTGAGAATGTTAAATCCTCATTTTGGGTTAAGTCAGTATTCAATGTTTATATTATCATGACTGTGTAACTAATATTTACAGAGAGCCGCATGCAGTACTATGATTATAGTTTCTTGTACAACCTTTAATTTTCTCAGAAGTTAATAATTGCTCATTTCTTTTCCTTTATTTTGTTTTATGTGTACCAATTACAAATTATTTCCCAAACTCCATGACAGCAATGAAAATCTCTGAATATTTTAAACACAGCACCAAGCAACTTGTTTTGTTTGTTTATTTTTCAGACAGCCCTGAAGAGCCTCCAGCCTGCAGCTGCTGTCTAGACTGTTCTCTGAAAACAGCACCCAGATCCTTACCTGAACTTTCCACCACCTTCTCCAGGGCATCCCCTGCACCCTGGATCCCACTTCATTGTCTTTCTTGGATTCTTCCCTTCTTTTGAAGGGAATACTTCCTCCAGTAACTTCCTGAGGAAGGGGACCAGGAGGTAAGTTTTTGGAGACCTTGTTTGTCTGAAAATGTCTTTATTCTAGCCTCACATTTGATTGATGGTGTGGCTGACTCTAAATTGGAAATCATTTTCCCTCAGAATTTTGAATGCATTGTTCTTTGTCTTCTAGCTTCCATTGCTGTTGAGCTATCAGATACCGTTCAGATCCATGGTTTCTATGTGACCTGCTTATTTACTTTGGAAGTTTTTAGAATTTCTCTCCATTTCTCTTTTCTATACTTCATGATGGTGTTCCTTGGCATGGTTTAAAAATTTAAAAAATTTTTTAAAATTATTAAAGTTTAATTCATGATGCCATATACTTGGAAGATTTGTTAAACCTTGAAATACATTTCCTTCAGTTCTAGAACAGTATCTAGTATTATTTTTTGATAATTGGATCCTCTCTATTTTCTAGTTTTCTTTTTCTGTAACTCCTGTTAGTTGAATAATGGACCTCCTAGGTTAATCCTTGAATTTTCTTATCTTTCTTATTTTCTACTTTTTTTCTATTTTAATGGAGATTTGTTCTATTTTATTTTTCAAATAATCTGTGGATTAAAAAAACTCCGCTCTCATGTTTTTAATTTCCATGTTTTTTCTTGTTTCCTGAATATTCATTTTCATAGTTCCCTTGTTCTTATTTCATGAAATGCAATATCTTCTAATTTTTCTGAGGGTATTAAAGTACAAACATTATTATTATTTTTGTTTGTTTCTTGCAATCTCTCTATTTCCTTTGGAATTCTTTTATCTCCTGTTTGCTCTGATCCTTCAGTTAGAGGCTTTTCTCCAACATCTGGTGCTCTATGGCCTCCCACACATATCTGAGAGTGAGGTACCGGATACCCCCAGGGATGCTCCCTGTGCTTGAGTGAGGCTCGATGACCAGTACGTTTCAGTATAGAGTGATTGGGGTGGGGTGACTTGGTTATTTTCATATGGAATTCCTGATGTCAGGTCCTTTCTCTAGGGGTGGTCGGTTTCTCCAGAGAGAAATCCTCCCATTATCTGCCTGGAGGAGGGGTATAGGTCTGGGTGAGAACTTCCCAGAAGCTCAGTGGGAGAAGGTGACATGAGTTTTCACTGCTCGGTTTATAGAATTACCCTTATTCGCCCTGTTTTAAATATGGCCCCCACCCCCATGCTCAGCTGTGTCTGCTGTCCTTGAGGGCAGAAACTCTTTGACACAAACTCTCCAGAGAGTTGGCCTCCCATCTATTTTCATGGTGAGGGTAGGGTGGTCATCTTGCTGGGAAATGGGGGTAGGATTCCTAGTTCTCATGTGGACTTTCCTAGTTTTTAGCCCCACCTATGCCTCTGCCTTCTGAGGTAGTATTTGTTGCTTCCTCAGTTCCTGGGCCTTTCAGTGTTCTGAATGGGTTTGCTCATACAAAAGCAGGCTTCAGCTTTCCCTGATCCGCTAAGCCAGCTGGCTCTTGCCCATCTGCTTTCCAGCTTCCAAACTGTTGTTGATAGAACTTGTCTTCTGTCATCTTCTCTTTTCTCTGTCCTTGTGGGTTTCTGTCATTTTTAGACCTTCACTACTATTTTGGGGGGGTTCTTTTTGCAGGGTGTGTGGCAGAAATAAGTGTGTATGTTTAGTCCCCTGTGTTTACCCTGGACTCCTGAGTTTTTTCTTTATGAGAGAAGCATGAGCAGAGGCAGAGATCATCTGTTCGTTGTGTGTCCTCATGAGCATGGCTTTTTATCAGGGCCCTGTTTTCTTGCTGGCATGCTGTTGTATGCCAGAAAACCCAACCCAAATGGCTTAAACAGTAAAGAGATTTATCTCATCTAATGATAAACTCTGGGGTAGGATGGCTCCAGCTTTGGTTAATTTAGCAGCTCAACAATGTCATTGAGGGCACAAGTTCTTTCCATTTTTCTACTCCACTTTAGTGCCCTTCATGGTCACAAAGTAGCTGCTGTGGTTCCTTCCACTCAACCTTCATGTCCTTGTATACAAGTGTCCACAAGCAGAAAAGATAGCGTCCCTTCGTTGTTTTACTCTCTTTAAAAAAGTAAAATTGTGTCTTAGTCTGTTCAGGCTGCTATAACAAAATACCACAGATTGGGTATTTTATAAACAGCAAACATTTATTTCTCACAGTTCTGGAGTCTAGGAAGTCCAGAATCATGGTCTGGCAGATTCCATGTCTGGTGAGGGCTTTCTGGTTCATTTAGGTGACTGTCTTTTTGCTGTTTCCTCACATGGCTGAAGGGGCTATGGATCTCTCTGGAGCCTCTTTTTTAAGAGCACTAATCGCGTTCACGAGGGCTCTGTCCTCATGACTTAATCACCTCCCAAAGGCTCCACATCCTAAAACTATCACCTTAGGGGTTAGGATTACAACATATGAATTTTGCGGGGAACACAAATATTCAGACCATGGTGAATTGTTTGAATAGGTGTTATATCCACAGGTTGGCAATCTAAAATACTTAAAAGGCATACAGTAAAAAGTCTCCCTATTACTCCTATCCTTTCTTCTCATGAATAGGATTTTCTTATTTATTCTTGATGCCAAAAACTTGGCCTCTGTTCACTGGTGCCAAATTGAAACTTGGAGACAGAATTTTGGGTGAAGTAGAATAGAATAGCTTTATTGCTTTACCAGGCAAAGGGGGACAGAGTGGGCTCCTGCCCTCAAAAACTGTGTGTCCCAACACCAGAGGATTTGGTGAGGAGTTTTATAGCAATGGTTCAAGGGTGGGGTTGCTGATAAGATTAAGTTGTATGCAGGGTCTACACTCCTTTAATCTGGTCTCAGGTAATCTCTCGATGAGCTTCTCTGGTTCCTTTAATCTGGCTTCAGGTGGTCTTATCTGGAATGAAGAATGCTGACATTTTCCATTTGTTGGGGGTTTTAGTTATGTAAAGAGCTCAGAGATATTGTTATGTGTATCCTTTGAGGTGGAACCAGGACCCTGCCCCAAGGCTGCAGTACTGTTTCTTGGCTTCTTCTCCCTTGTCTCCGCATCCCCTCCCTTCCCTGATTAGCAACTGCCCTTGGGAACTCAGGGAAGGTCATGGAGGCTGGAGTCTGTTTCCTACAAACAAGAAACGGGGGACACAGAAAGGCTTCCATGCCCAGGAACCCCACAGGGTCCTGCTTGGTTTCATTCTTCCAGAATCTCCTTGTGTAATAAGGCATATTACAAGCAAATATGAACATATAGCTTTATCTATCTCACTGTCACTTTTCCATGCTCTAAGCATTTTTTAAAATTAAATTAAATTAATTTATTTGTTATCTTTGGCTTCATTGGGTCTTTGTTGCTGCACGTGGGTTTCCTCTAGTCGCGGCGAGCGAGGTCTACTCTTTATTGCGGTGCGCGGGCTTCTCATTGTGGTAGCTACTCTTTGTTGTGGAGCACAGGCTCTACGCAGGTGGGCTTCAGTAGTTGTGGCACTTGGGCTCCATAGTTGTGACTTGTGGGCTCTAGAGTGCAGGCTCAGTAGTTGTGGCACATGGGTTTAGTTGATCTGTGGCGCATGGGATCCTCCCGGACCAGGGCTCGAACGCATGTCCCCTGCATTGGCAGGCGGATTCTTAACCACTGTGCCACCAGGGAAGTCCCTCTAAGCATTTTTGACACTGCTTTTTGTTTTTCACTGAGCAAAATATTTTGGTACATAAAGCACATCCTTAACATTGTTTTATAGCTATATTATATTGCTTCATATGCATGTAACCTAATTTGTTTAACCAGTCATCTTTTGATAGATATTTAGGTTGTTTCCCATATTTGCTATTATAATAAATTCTGAAAATCTGTTAGTTTATCTAGAGGATAAATTCCTAGAAGTAAAATTGCTGAGGCAAAAGGGGTATGTATTTGTGACCTTGACAGATGTTGCAAATTGCCCTTCCTGGGGTTTGTAAGTTTATTTTCCCATCAACACTGTATGAAGGGCTGGTTTTGCAACAACCCACAAGGTATCTTCTCAACCTTTGGATTCTTGCCAATCTGATAGGTGAAAAATGGTCCTTGTGTCTCTATTTAAGAGCTAAGAAACCATTCCCAGGAGTTTCTTCAGCAGACTTGTTCTCCTGAGCAAGGTCTCCTTGGCCAGAATCTTGTAATGTGCTGCCTCCTAAACCAGTCATTGGCAAAAGGAATGAAATGACTCTAATTGGTTTAAATTAATCCTGATTAACATCCTCTGGTGGGGTTGGTATAGGGGCAGCTTTCCCACTACAGGGATGCCTGGGTTCTGTTAGTGAGGGAGATGGGGTTAATGCTTTGGGGTAGGCACCCAGCAGTGTCTGGGATATTCCTGGTCCACCACTAGAGAGTTAGAGAGTTGGGCTCAAACCTGTGCCTCCAAGGTCTGGAAGGCTCCTTCTAGGACTCCCCATTCTCATGCAGTCAATGCTGGTAGGCTGCCTGGGGTGGGAGGATGGTTTGTGGTTGCACAGCCTGATCTCTGATCAGATCCAAGATACTGGTTGCATAAACCAGGTCAGAGAAGAGTCTAGGCTTTAGAACTGGCAGCCCTGGGTTCAAATGCCCCCCTCTGCCACTTACTAGCTACGTGACCCCTTAGCCTCTCTAAGCTTCAGTTTTCTCAGTTGTAAAACTGGGCCAGGAACTCCTGCCTCAGTAGGTGTCGGGAAGTTGAGTGGAATGTATACCATGTGCCCATCCCAGAGCCTGTCCCACAAGGAGTTACTCAGCAGAGGCCCGTCCTGGCTGAGGTCTCCTGTCCCCCAGAAGGCAGGGAAGAATATTCCATGAGCTCTGCCCTGGGTCCTGAGCTCCTGGGTGTGGCCGGGGAGGGGGCTCAATCGACCCTGTGTCCTCCAGGCCCACCACACAGCCAGAGGCTCAAAAAGTGCTCCATCTGTGCTTGTCGATTGAACGAGAGAACAGCAATAAGTTAGCACAAAATCTGCTGCTACACATCCTACGGCGTTTGGCTTTTTAGGCCATATTGAGGCAGAATTTCCCTTGATACCAATCTGTATCGAATCATTTACACACGCCGTGCCTCCTGATGACATGCACTGTTTATCTGCGGCATCAGCTCCGTATTGATTTATCAATGCCCATTTTGCACAAAGATCAATAATTAATTGCATCTCTGCAAACATGGGAAGACAACCTGTTTGCCATGTAGAGTGAAGCCCTGAGCTGAGAGCCTGCTGAAGACTTTGTTTGCTCCTTGTGAGTTTTCCTACATAAGGTGCTGCTTTAATGGCCAGTGCCCAGGTCCTGAGTGACCAGCCATCTCTACTGCCCTGGCATCAGGACCACGGGAGACCTGATGGCCGTGCTGGGTGTGTGTGAAGGTATCCGGATGGATGAGGGAGAGTGACCTTGTGGAAAGGGCTTTTTTTCGGGGGGTGCATGCAGCTGGTGGGGGCTTCTCTCCCGTGACCCTTCCTGGGGTGGGTGTCTCCCCCTTTAGCTCTGCCTCTCTGGTTATTTCTCCTGTAGACGGACCACCTCAGAGCAGGATATGTTCTAGCTTGCCTGTTTCCCTGGGGCCTGCCACACACATAATAGGGCCTCAGTGAAGGCTGGCTGAATGCTTGAGGATGAAATGTACCATTTTCTGGGTTTCCTTGTGGTGCTTCTAAATGGTCTGGGAGCTGGTGAGTGGTGGTGGCGAGGCTCGGGCAGTAGGTGGCGCTCTGTCAAAGTCTGCGATCCGTGTCTGGGAGGAAAGCTGTCAGGAGAGTTTCAGAATCCATCCCAACTTCAAAATTAACAGAAAATGACGATTGAGCATTTCTTACTTAAAAATTTTTTGAAATGATATTGGAAAGCCTTATTTTATAAATGTTAGGGAATTACAATCAATCAACTAACATAATATCCATTTGTTAAGCACCTACTAAGTGCCAGGCGCTATTAGTGTATTAATTCTGCTGGAGTGTTCCTCTTTATGTAACATGTCCCCCTGTCTAATTTATCTATATTACTTACCTTTTAGAGGAACACATTGATGAATTGCTCTATTAAAAGCGGATAAAGATGCTTAAAGTCCTTAATGGGAGAGGACTCACAAAGGAGTTTTTAAGACTAACTTAGAACTGTGTAGATCACTCAGCACATTATGCTAATTTTTTTTTCAGAGGCTGAGCAGCTTAGAGTGGAAAAAATTCAGCCTGTTCCCATCTAGTTGCAGAAGCCGGGTAATCTGTGTCTCATCAGCGCTAACAAATATACCCCCTAATAACAATTTGTGTTTGTAACAGTGAGAAATGCTTCCCTGGAAAATACTATCAGCACTTATATTATCTTACAGATAATACTCTCACTCAGTGGAGGGTCCCAGTAAAAATATAATAGCAGATTGCAGCCGATGGGCTCTCTATTTTTATGTGAGACACTTCATTATTTTGCAAAGTGGAGAGAAATTCTTTGAAAACACGGGCACCTGGTGCACACGCACAATTGCCAGGGCCCGAAGCTGGGAGGGGGCCTGGGGTTGGGGGTAGGGCTGCAGCCTGTCGGGAAGCTGTGGGAGCTGGCAGTCTGGCGGGTGCTGCCTTCCCTAGGACCGGCAGAGTGAGGGGTGGCTCTGAACCCTTCCTGCTCTGGGGCCATCTTCCCTGCTAGACTGTCAGCTCCATGAGGACAGGGTCAGGGTTAGGGACAGGGTGTATGATTCCTGCTGTCACCTCAGCAGCCAGCAAGGTGCCTGGCACACCTAGGGGCCTCAGCAATCCTGGGTTACCCCAGGTGTTGGAGCTGCAGGAGAAATAGCCAGAGAGGCAGGGCTAAACAAGGTGTCACCCAGGGACTGGGCAAGCACTTCTCTGTGTGCCTGGGCCACCTCTCGAGGCCTCGGGCGGGAAGGAGCCCGGGCTCATGAGGGCTGACCCCAGGGCAGGACTGTGGTCTTGGAGATGCTGGCGTGAGGATGGAGTGGGGAGGTCTGCCTGAACTGAGGAAGCTGGTGGAGGCTACTGGAGAAGGTAAGGTAAGCATGACGTGAGGGGGGCATTAGCAAGGCTGGAAGCAGGCATGAGATTAGGGGTGTGTAGGCCAGAGGGCAGGGCGGGGAAGGGAGAACCTGGCTTGATGAGACCCCAGACCCCAGGGGCACCCTAGCCCAAGGCCCCTTTCCATTCTTTTCGTCCTTGGAAGAGAACTTGGGGCTGTTCCTCTCCCAGAGGCCCCTCTCCCTTTCTCAAGGGGCTGTTCCCCTTCCACGAAGCGATGTCTCTGCAGATGGCAGAGGTGCCGTGGGTAATGAATCTGTGGACAGGTTTCACCTGCACGTCAGCAGCCGGGCATTTCTCTGTGGCCGCTTGTGCTGATCAGGGAGGAGCTCACAGCCCAGTGGAGGCAACAGAATCATCATGTGGGATGCTGCAGTTCACAGGCCACGAGCGGAGTCTCTTCCATAAGTCTTTGTGTCTCCAGGCCAAGCACAGAGCAAGTTCTGATCCTGGTGAACTGAAGAGAATTAAGGCTGGGGGTCATGGGATTATCAGGGACCGAGAGTGCGGGCTGGAGCTGAGCCGCGACAGACATCGAGTCTGGGGAGGGCTGATAAGCAGGACAGGGTGAGGCACCCCAGGCTGACGCAGTGACAAAGGTGAAGGCTTGGAGGTGTGATATACGGCGACGTTAGGGGTGCCTGGGCTGTCTGAAGTGTGGTGTACAACAAGGGGGACAATGCCTTTGGGCCCAGATCAAGAGGACCTGGGATGCCAGAGTGAGGTGTCTGCACTTGCTTCTCTGCTCTCTGCGTGGGAATCTGGGCAGGTTATGCCCAGATGGAGTGGCACCTCAAGGGCAGAACTCCAGAGACCCCAGAAGCTGGGGCTGTCCCAGCCTGGCCAGCTGAGGAGGCTCAAGAACAGTTTGGGGGACACGGGGCTCCAGCCTGAAGCTTGAAGCCAGCTGGCTTCTTGTCCAGCAGATGGTGAGAGACCCCGACCCTTATTCTGGAAGGTGGAGCAACACACGGGGGTCTAGTGTCAGTCTCCCGGCAGGGCCAGGGGCTGCTCTAGGGCCCATCGTGCCCCCTCAGTTCGGGATGGAGCTCGTGCCGTCTGGCGGAGCCCCAGATCTGGGAGCCTCCAGGCCCAGGCAGACCGCACACTGGGCCGCCACCTTCTCTTAGGGGGCTGCATCCAGGTGAGACTCAGGTTCCACAAACCCTCCAGAGTCTGTGCCACAGAAGACGCCCCTGCCCACACCAGCCTGTGTGCCGTGTGAGGTGCTGCAAGGGGCACAGGGCTCTGTTCTTTGCTTACAGATAAGAGCCGAGCACCCGAGTCTCTTTAACGCCAGCGTAGGTGATTTTCCTCTTGCACCTGAGGTCAGAAAAGTACCCGGGATAGGATGATCGGTTCAGGGAGAGAACAAAGAAAAACAGTGACCTTCTACTGTGCGAGGGAACACGTAAGGAGCTCCAGGTGAGCAAGGGAGTTTGTAAAGACGAGAGTCACAGACAGTCACCAGCTGTGGGCAGTGAGAACAGAACTGGGAACAATAATCTTTGCCGGAGTGCCAGGGTCCAGGCTCCCCACGGGGCACTCGAGGACCTTCTGTTCTGACCCTGCCCACTTTTCTCCCGGGTCCCCACCCCCTTACCCCCCACCAGGAGGCTGCCCAGCTCTCCCAGACCTCAGCCCTTTCCGCTGCCTCCAGAACCCTTCCCTGTCATCAAGCTCTGTGTCAGGGAGCCTTCCCTGGCTCTCCAGTGCAGAAAGGCCCTGGCCGTTCCGGACCCAGAGCTCACCCAGTCACCCGTGCACCGGGCTGTTGGCATCCCTCCCCCCCCTTCACTATGGTTGGGTCCCTTGAGGGTGGGGACTATCATTTTTTTTTGTCTCTCTGGCTCCAGGGTCTTGCTTGGGGCCTGAGATGATGTTTGGGGTGTGAACGGATGAAGTAGGAGAGGATGCATTCTGACAATTTTGGGGTGACAGGAATCGATGGGGGTGCTGTGCAGGAAATGGGGCTGGGCAGGGGTCCTGGCACAAAGCTCGAATGCTTGGTGGAAAAATGCTAGTTCTCTGGAGGACTGTGTGTCTGCACAGTTTAGTATTTGCTGCTGCTTGGCATTCTTTTCCTTGGGCTGACCCTGGGCCATTGGAGGGTGCGTATTTTATTCTATTCATTTCTATATCATCATAGTCTAGTTCTGGGCCTGAAAAACAGTAGGAACTCAATAAATGCTTGCTGACTTACTGATTGAACTCAGTGTGTTGTAAACGTATGCAAACCCTCTTATCTCTCTGGGCCTCAGTTTCTCCATCTGTAAACAGGGAGTGAGTTGGAGAGGCTCCTCTGGTGTCTTGAACTCTCCAGCTGTGACTCTGACGCTGGGTGCTGGGCGCTGTAAGTTTCTCTAAGTCTCTGCCACCTTCCCCCTTCACCGGGGCCCAGAGAGGGTGTGTGGGTGCATCCCCAGGGCTGAGCCCACAGCTGCAGGCCGTGCTGACCCGCAGGACATGGCGTCCACATCCTTCTACAGCGTCTGCCAGGGTGCACTCATGCTTGTGGGGAGCTGTGCCCTGGGACACATGCCAGTGAAAGATCGCACCCATTGGGTGGGTTGCTGTGATTAGCTGGGCTCTGACCTGGCTACGAGGGGAAGGAGGGGGGCAGAGAAAATGGGCGTATGCTGTTGCTTGTGGGAGAAGACCTCCGAGCTGCTGGGGCTCTGCGCCCTGCTCCTTTGGGGAAAGGGTCAGAGGATCCTGGTGTTCTAGGAGGTGGCAAGTAAAATTAAAGCCCCGTGCCCAGAAGACCTGCAGAGTTGTGCACGTATTTAAGGGTGAGGCACTAAATAGCAGGGTGGAAGTGCGTGTGTGTGTGTGTGTGTGTGTGTGTGTATGTGGCCCAGCAGCCGGCTTCACTGAGGGTAAATGGAATTGAGGGGTGCATTAGTTTCCTAAGGATGCTGCAACAAATTACCATGAACGGTTCTGGAGGCCAGAAATCTGACATCAAGGTGTCTTTTGGCAGGACCACACTCCCTGCACAGGCTCTAGGCTTCCTCGCCTCTTTCAGCATCTGGATGACTCCTGGTGTTCCCTGGCTTATGGCAGCACAGCCCCAGCCTCTGTCTTCACATGGCCGTCGTCCTTATGTCTCTCTCTGTCCTTTTCTGTCTTTTAAAGGACATTCTCATTGGATTTAGGGCCCTTCTAACACAGTGTGGTCTCATCTTGATTTTTACCTTAATTACTTCTGCAAGGACCCTATTTCCAAATAAGACCTCATTCTGAGGTTCTGGGTAGCCATAAATTTTGGGGGAAAACTTAAACCCACCGCAAAGTGGCCACTTGTCCATCTATATCTGTAAATCTCTTTTCTTGAGGTGGTAATTTTCTTTTGAGCCGGGTTACCCGTGTTCCCAGCACCAGGCAGGGGAAGGGAGCTGGGGTTCTTGCCTTTGGGTAGGTGGACTTTCACTTCATTCATTTTCAGCAGTGCCTGGGGTCCCAGAGGGCAGGGACCAACCTCTCCTGAGAGCAAGGCCCCAGCTTTCTGTGTGTGCCAGGCAGGGAGGGCACTGAGGGTGTACAGGCTTCTTACACAGATTTGCAAGCAGTCCTTCTGTAATGAGTGTCACCTTTGCCCCCGCTCTCAGAGGTACCTGGGACCTCTGATTCCAGGGCCCGTTCTGGGTGGAAGAAGTGCAGATCCAGTGTTTCTAGGGTTTCCACAGTGCCGACTTGGTCTTGGTTTTCTCTGATCTGCTCTGCCAGGTGCTTCCAAGCTTCCCAGATTTTAATGCTATTTGTCTCCTATTCCATTCACATCTTTGAGGGTGTTACCCCTTTACTGTCACTTTACTAAAATCTGTCAGTGGACTCTGATCACCTTTAGAATGATGCCCAGACTCTGACCATGTTGTCCTGGGCCTTCGCGGGCTGGCCAGCCGCCCAGCCTCATCTCCTCACACACTACGCTCCAGCCTCCGAGGGCCTGAGCTCACCCCTGCTCATCCTTTCTCCTTAAAAATGTCACTCTCCAGAAAGACCTTCCCAACCCTCTCACCCACTCACCTTTGTGCCGTATACCCCATGCTTCCTTCTTGGCACAAGTAACAATTTGTCTTTACACAGCCAAGGGCCATGTCCTGTCTGCTCGCCCCTCAGATACTCTGCTCCCCGTTCACTTCAGGGCCAGGAGCTGACCCGTAAGGGCCGCAACAGCGCCCCCCACTCAGCTCTGGCTTCCTGTTGAGTTCATTTACTGGGCTACTGGCAGGAGAGGGGAGGGTTGGAGGAAAGTGAGCTTGGCGTTTTTATTCTCCTGGCCCCTTCCCTGATGGGTCTCCATGGGCTGGCTGTATCCCTTTGCTGAAGGCCTCAGCCCCCATCAGGTGGTCCTCTCCATTCGCACACCCTCTCATTGATCCAGTAACTTCTCTTTCCCTTTGACCCTTCAGGCCTAGAAGTGGTTACTATGCCCTCTTTAAACACTGCCTATGCCTTGAAAAATAGTCCATCCTCAAGTACCAGGTGTGACTGTGCCTACTCTCCTGCTACACTTTTCTTGCTAATTCACTTGCTTACCCCTCCCAGACTATCAGCTTTGTGGGGACAGGCACTGTCTGTTTTCATTGCTGAACCCCCTGAGCTTACCTCAGGGTCTGACACACACTGGGTGCTCAATAAATACCCATTAAATGAGAGACCACACCCACACATGCGTACACGCTTGCACAGATGTGCCCATGCAGACAGACAGACAGACGACACACACACACACTCACCCACTCACACCAAAGGTCTCTGCAGTTTTCGGCACCTCAGAGTCTTCAGATAGTTGAGACCAGAGCTTGCTCCACAGCAGGTGGGCTGGACCTTCTCAACCCCCTTCCAATGATTTGAGATGCAGTTTGTGGAAGCTGCCAGTGTTCCTGCTGTGTGGCCCCAGTGGGTCAGCCCAACCTCTCTGGGCTTCAGTTTCTCTCACAGGAATAGCGATAACTGCTCTGTGACCACCTACCTTGGTGGCCCTGGAGGTTATGGGCCACCTTCTGCTGGTCTGCCAGTGACCCCTGGGGGTCAGAGTGCAGAATGCTTAGGATGTACCTGGTTAGCTGTGGCAGCAGCAGGAGGGTCACATGAGCCTAGAGGGACTTGTCCAGGAGTGGTGGTGGGGAGAGACTTCTGTGAGGGGGTTATTGCATCACATCACCTTCTCGCTAAGGGTTTACTCAGGCTGCAGTCAAGCCCCAGTTGTCTATGGGATTTATTGTCTGAAAGGGGAGGCGGGGACCCAGGAGAAGTCAGCTGGACAGCTGGGTATCAAGAGTGATGCAGGCCCAGCCTTGGCCCCCCCTTGGGGAGACTGAAGAGAACAGGCTTCTGTGCTGGATTTCTCTTCTCCCTTCCCTTGGTCTGGCCGAGAGAGTGCCTGGAACTTTCTGGAAGGTTTCTTGGGGAGGCTGGGGAATGGGGCCCCTTCTCACTGAGGCTTTAGAAGGAAGCCATAAACCTCTCTGAGTTCGGGTTTCTATTACACGTGTAGAATGTAGAAGCTGATGATAGTCTATGAAAATTCAATAAACTTTGAAAACAGCATCAGGGTTGATATCTGTAATTTAAAATAATGGATACCAAGAAATTGTTTCTCATTTATCTCACTGCTGAGATTGTGGCACAAAAGAGACTTCATTAAGCGTAGGTTTTTTTTAAAGAAAAAAAATAGTGTCATTTATCTCAATCAATGACAGATGCGGGAGGTGGCCGATGATGGTGTTTAATAACACCCGAGCAACAAAAGCCTCGGTTCCTTCACAGTTTGAGGCAAGTAAACGGATAGACAGAATCACTTCACAGTGGGAGCGGTGCAGAAACTTAAAGTCTCGTTCTGACACACAGGTACCACTTGTCATGTGTTAAGCAGCACATCTGGCTTGTGGTATTGTTCCAAAATTAGCGGGGGAAGAGGGGACTAAATTGTGGCTGGGTCCCGGGCCACAGCTGGCCAGAAACCCCCCTCCACCGCCCCCCCATCCAGAAACCTTGAACTGAAGCTGGGGAGCCTGTGAGAGAGCCTATTTTTGGCCCTTTGCCTGCTGCCAGCTCCCAAGATGGGCTGTGCTTGGCTGGAGAGATTCCTAAAGTGTGTGTGTGTATGTATATGCATGTGTGTGTATATACACGTGTGTGTGTGTATATGTATATATCCACGTGTATGTATATATGTGTGTGCGTGTCTGTCTGTCTGTCTGTGCCATGTCTAGGCTTCCCTCTAATGAGTTAGGAAACACCATTCCTCTTTTTGCCGTATTCCCATTTCAGAAACCAAAAATCCAAGAGTCTAGTTCCTACAAGTGACAGATTGGCAAAGCAGGAGGCAATCCACGTGAGGGTAACTAATTAACTCCCTTTTTAGGACAAAGAGCATTTAACCCACCTTCTAAGCCCCTCCACAGTCCCTGCATGGCCGGTGGTGGAGGGCAAGGCCTGCTCCAGAGTCCAAATCCATGGGCATCTGGACGGGGAGGCTCCCAGGTTTGGATGCCCTAGGTTTGGATCGTTTGTTCCTTGGATCTTATGCTGGTTGTGTGCTGTGGGCCAGGCGTAGTGCTGCTTAAAGCCAAGGGGGTTGGTGACAGTGCTGCAAGATGATCAGGGACACGGGGGCCCCGTGGGCACTCAGGTGGGCTAGGGTGCGGGACTCCCAGGGCGGAGCCCACCCTGCTAATATGCGCACTCCCGCTCCCCTTCGAGCTTCACCCCGACCTTCCCTTCGCTCCCAGCACGGGCTCAGGCTGCTTGCGTTTCAGATGCAGGTCATGTGTGTGAGCCTCTTTTCCCCTTGAACGCCCTCCCCCTGTGGAAACAGCAAGCCTAGCTCATGCAGCCACAGAGCCAGGGACATCCCACTGTTAGGACATGGATCAAAGAATGCTAATCGATCAAATATTAAATGTGGGCTAAACACCGCACCGAATAATTCACCTTTTCTCATGTGAGCAACTTTGCAGCAGCTAGAATAGGAAGCAGGAATTTTCATGCTGATAGCAGTGTTAGCAGGGGAGGGGAGGGAATGTTGTTTGTTTTCCTGAAGTGTTGCAAAATGTGTGAGAACCCAGGTCTTCACTTATTAAATTCAGTCCTGTAGGAATACAGCGTCAAGGTTTTCCATCTCAACATGATTTTTAGAGAATCAGGTGACAGGGACATGGAGGGCATGGTGAGGAAGGGGTAATGATGTCCTTGGTGGGGGAACAGCTGATGGGACTGGGATGCTTTGCCTGGAGGAAAGGATAAGGGGCAACCCCACCGTGGTAGGCCAAATCATGGCCCCCCAGGACGTCCTTGCCCTAATCCCTGGAATCTGTGAATATGTTCCCTTACATGGCAAAAGGGACTTTGCAGGTGTGATTAAGTTAAGGTGTGATTAAGAAGGTTAGCCTGGGTCATCCAGGTGGGCCCAATGAAATCACAAGCGTCCTTTTGAGAGAGAGGCAGGAGTCAGAGTCAGAGAAGGAGATGTGATAACATAAGCAGGGTTTGGAGTGATGCCACCATGAGCCAGGGAGTGCGGGCAGCCTCCAGAAGGTGCAAAAGGCAAGGAACGATCCTGCTCTAGAGCCTCCAGAAGGGACACAGCTCTGCCGACACCTTGATTTCAGCCTTTTATGATCCATATTGGACTTTTGACTTCCCGAATGATAAGGCGATAACTTTGTGTTGTTTTCAGCCAGTAGAGTTGCGGTAATTTGTTACAGCAGCAATACTCAGGTGTCCTGGAGTCTCTCCCCCTGCAGCTTGCTATGTGCCTAAAATAGCACCGGCAGACCTACTCCTTTGGGGACACCTGAGGAAAGCAGATATTCTTTATTATAATTACAATTAGTAACACTGGTAAGCCCTTACTATGTGCCACACTCTGTGCTAAGAGCTCTACCTGCGTTAGCCTAGTGAGTCCTCATATCAACCCTACAGTCTATGGGGCTCAGAAACCCATCACTATCCACGCTATATTGTTATCTATTGCTCTGTAGTAACTTACAGCTTAAAACAAGATACATTTATTATCTCACAGTTTCTGTGGGTCAGGAATCTGGGAGACACTTAGCTGGGTAGTTCTCATGAGGATGTCTCACGAGACTGTTGCAAGGTGTCAGCTGGGGCTGTCGTCATCTCAAGGCTTGACTGGGGGCAGGTCCGCTTCCCAGCTCGCTGACGTGATGGGTGGGAGCCCTAGGGTGCCCTGGCTGCTGGCTGGAGGTTCCAGTCCCCAATCCATAGGGCTGCTCACAACACGGCAGCTGGTTTTCCCCAGAGTGAGGGATGAGAGAGACGATGAGGGAAGGGGAGAAAGGGAGAGAGAACTCAAGATGGAAGCCATAGTCCTTTTATCACAATCTCAGAAGTGACAGCCTATCACTTCTGCCATATTCTATCCATTAGAAGCCAGTGATTAGATCCAGCCACACTCATGTGGAGGGGATTATGCAGGGCTGTGAATATGAGAGGCGGAGATTGTTGGGGACCATCTTAGAAGCTGCCTACCACACCCGCTTAACAGATGGGATAACTGAAGTCCAGAGAGGTCAAGCTAGTACAAGTTAGAGCGAGGATTTGAATCCAGCTCTGTGTGAGCTGGGAGCCCACATTTGTAACAATTTTGCTGTCTCGCTTTTTTGAAGCCTAAGTTATTTTAACACTCCTGCCACCCTCAGACCTTATTTTGATGCGCCTCCTTGGTGTACGCTCATGTATGCCCCAGACCTAGCATGGACCACCCTACACTACTGTGTTTGGTTTGTTGTCTGTCCTACTAGATGGGATGGTGAGCCGAGTGCTGAATAAATGAGTGAAATAAGAAATGAAAGGATGGGCTCAAAGAAAGAAGGGTGTCCTGGCAACATGGGGGCCACAGGGTGCAGCACCCTTCTGTGATGGGGCAGGAGGTCCTGTGCATGGATGTATGTTTCTGTATTTGGTGGTCTCTGTGTGGGCTTTCCCTAGGGTCTCAGAAGCTCACCAGTTTGGCAGCTCCCGCCTCCAGGTCTTGTCTCTCTGGCATCATCTCTGTGGCTCTCTCTCTGCACAATGGGAGGAAGGGGCTATGTTCCAAAGACCAGGGGTTAATGGGCCTTAAATGGCCTGCTCTGGGAAAGGAGAGGATCCAAGCTAGTGCAGTCGTGTTCATTATACATCTCAGGGGCCTCCTTCGTCCTTCCTTTTGGGGCTCTGGGCAGGTGAGAGGCTCAGGGATCCCTAGAACATTATTGTCTTCCCACAATAGAGAGAGGGCTTCCCCTCACTGCTTCAGCACACCAAAGCCTTGGTGGCCTTCTTCCTTAATGCCACCTGCTGAGAACCTCTAGGCCAGTGCTTCTCCAAGTGTGGTCCTTGGACCAGCGGCAGTATCACCTGGGACTTGTTAGAAATTTAAATTCTCAACCCTTCCACCCCAGACCTTTTGAAACAGAAACTCTGAGGTGGGACCCAGCAGTCTGTAGCTTAACAAGCCGTCCAGGTGATTCTGATGCATAATACAATCTGAGAACCATTGCTCTAGGCCTTAAAAAAATCCTCTCAAAGCTTCTCCATTTCTTAAAATAAAAATTTTCAGAAGAAAAATTTTCAACATACAAATGTGTTGGAAAATCCAGCAAAGCAATAGGAAGGAATTTAAATTACCTGGCGATTAGTATTAACTTATTGGTGCATGTCAATTCATTGTTATAGGGACATGTTTGTATTTATAAACATATATCATGTTTAATAGGGTTGAGATTTTACAGTAAATATAGTTTTTTTTTTTTTTTTTTTTTTTTTGCGGTACGCGGGCCTCTCACTGTTGTGGCCTCTCCCGTTGCGGAGCACAGGCTCCGGACGCGCAGGCTCAGCGGCCATGGCTCACGGGCCCAGCCGCTCCGCGGCACGTGGGATCCTCCCGGACCGGGGCACGAACCCGCGTCCCCTGCATCGGCAGGCGGACTCTCAACCACTGCGCCACCAGGGAAGCCCTAAATATACTTTTGTACACTGCTTTTTAAACATTCTCCCATGGCATCACTTGTTCCTGGTTGTCAGGTCCTCCATTGTTGGAAAGTACTGTAATTTAACTGATCCTTGGGACTGGTGCATCCACTGATATTGGCTGTGAACCGGGAAGATAGACTCACAGTGTAAGCAGATGGCTGGCAAAACCAATGAACTGCTCCCTCTTGGCTTGGAGGGTGGGACCAATGAGGAGGCTCATGAGAGTCTGGCCTCTCGGCAGAGGCTGGACACAGCCATGGGAAGGCAGAGAAAGGGACAGATGAAGGAGGCACCACAAGTTCAGTGAGTGTCCAGAGTGGGTTGTTCTGGGGAGGGGAGTCAGAGGTTCAGCATCTGTGTGACCCAGAATGCAATGTCATAGGAACACATTTTTTTTTTTAAACATCTTTATTGGAGTATAATTGCTTTACAATGGTGTGTTAGTTTCTGCTTTATAACAAAGTAAATCAGCCATACATATACATATGTCCCCATATCTCTTCCCTCTTGCATCTCCCTCCCTCCCACCCTCCCTATCCCACCCCTCTAGATGGTCACAAAGCACCGAGCTGATCTCCCTGTGCTATGCGGCTGCTTCCCACTAGCTATCTATTTTACATTTGGTAGTGTATATATGTCCATGCCACTCTCTCACTTTGTCCCAGCTTACCCTTCCCCCTCCCTGTGTCCTCAAGTCCATTCTCTAGTAGGTCTGTGTCTTTATTCCTGTCTTGCCCCTAGGTTCTTCAGAACTATTTTTTTTATTCCATATACGTGTGTTAGCATATGGTATTTGTTTTTCTCTTTCTAACTTACTTCACTCTGTATGATAGAATCTAGGTCCATCCACCTCACTACAAATAACTCAATTTCGTTACTTTTTATGGCTGAGTAATATTCCATTGTATATATGTGCCACATCTTCTTTATCCATTCACCTCTTGATAGACATTTAGGTTGCTTCCATGTCCTGGCTATTGTAAGAGAGCTGCAATGAACATTG